>NC_023165.2:6305000-6930000 GCF_000231095.2 Oryza brachyantha | reverse complement strand
CGGAGGGATTATTATATACTACCTCCATCCTAGAATAATATCATTTTTGCTCATTCTAATTTGTTCCAAAATAATTTTATTTTTAATTAATTGTTTGTGAAAGTAAGAAATAAATGTATTGTGAATAGATAAGCGAGGAGATAATTATAGTGGGATTTAATAAAGTGGAGGATATTCTAGTCTTTTAGCTTTGTTACGTGTGTAATGAGTGCAAAATAAAATTATTTTAGGATGGAGAAAGTACTACCTCCGTTAAATATTTGAGGAATGAATGAGGGTGGGAGTAGAGGTGGGCGGTCTATCTGATTAATTCGGTTCGTTCGTTTGTTCTTTTTTAAGAAAATTCAGTTATGTAAACCTGAAGACCGAATTATGTTGAGAAAAACTCAAGACCGAGCATTTTGGCTTCGGTTAGTTTAGTTCGGTCTTAGGTTATGATCGAAATATGTGATAGTTTGATGAGAGAATAAAATCAAGCAAATTACAATAAAATTTTGCTATCATTTTTCCTCTTTTATGGCATGTTTTGTAAATTAAATAGCATATAATAATAACAAATAATATATAGTATAATAATTTGGCAAGCTAGCATTAATCATACTTGCTTTTACTTTCTTATGCTCGAAATTACCAAGATTACCATAGCTATATGACATTTTTCCAATTTTGATTAGTTCGGTCATTTTGGTTAATCTCTGATGATGACCGAATTAAGGCCGCCTTCGTTTGGCCCTGGTAAATACTTATCCCTCGTTTTTCGCGCGCACGCTTCCTGAACTGATAAACAGTGTATTTTTAAAAAAATTCTATAAGAAAGTTGTTTTAAAAAATCATATTAATCTATTTTATATTTTTTATAATTAATAATTAATTAATCATGTACTAATCTATTACTACGTTTTCCGTGTCTGGTAAGTTAACTTACCCTCTCTCAAAACGAACACGGCATAATTTTGGTTAGTGAAAAATGCTATACGAATTTCTTACCGAAAATTTCGGTCTCAGTGATGTTGTTTTTGGTGTTGGTTAGTTTGCTTCGGTTTCTTAGTCTCAATTATTGTTACCCATTCTTTGGTGGAAGGGTAGGGAGGATAAAATGATAAGAATTTTGAATGTGAAATGATTGATGTGATTGTGTAAAAAATAATTATATTTTGATATAAGACTCAAATACTAAAAATGCTTACATTTTAGAATGAGAGAACACTATATTATAAACATTGTGGCATATGTTAAATCACGTAATAAAAGAATCATATACATGACACAGGCGATTGTTTGGCTTATTCAGGAAAAAAACCAAGTATCATATATGCAAAAAAATATTTGATGAATACAATTTTATAGATGTATTCTTAGTGATCTAAGAGCCAAGGGTGATGTATTCTTAGTGATATAAGAGCCAAGGGTGGAAAATAAACTCCGATAAAAAACCCTCAAAATTTAAGATTAAAAATTTAAATTTTGTTTTATAAGCATAAATGAAAAGATAGGGTTAGACGTCTGTACGCTTTTTCACTGGGTTAGTTGTAAGAGTTTATTTTGAACAAAAGTTTCACGAGATGTTCCTTAAGTTTATGAATAATCAACTTTAAATTTAAGATTAAAAATTTAATTTTTGCTTATAAATATAAGCAGAAGCAAAAAAGATGAATCCCATAACGATTGCCATTCTAAAGGATTTCTTGTGCATTCTGTAAGTTACGTATATATTTAAGAATTAAAAGCAATCTGTTCTCTTCAAACACGTAGCTCCACTAACATTTCAAAAGCCATATGACTTACCTGCGTCCCTAAAAATGAGCATCATATGTGGGTAACACTTTCCAGTTTCCAGGTAAAATGTCAACTTTTGCATGATCGTGTTTGTAACTCGGCCCCAATGATCAGGCCACTTCTGGTCCCTGATCATCATCTTTTATCCACAATGAGATCAGAAATCCCAGTGCGGATTCTCCCTTTAGATACCTTTAGTGCAAGGTCGTGCAGATTCAGAGGTTCAGTCACCTCATTACTTCATCATTCATGGACCAAAGCCATTCTCACATGCACATACTGTATATGCTGGGACATCAGCCAATTGCAATATTCCTTTTTCTTCTCTCTTGTCTCCATTTGCAACTGCAAGAGCCTCGCATGGCTATTACTAATCCATCCATCTGTTCACCGTCAAGCCTCTACTTGGTTCAGCCTTTACCTGGGTTGCTTTCATCTGTTAGAGGGTCATCTTCACGCTTTTTTAAGGAAAAAACTAAATGACATAGTTACAAATCAAAAAAATATGAATAAAACTTTTATACATGTGTATTTAGTAATCTAAATGCAAAGGTTAAAAAATATACTACGATGAAAAAAAACCCTCAAAACCAACTTTAAATTTTGGTCTATAAATATAAACGAAAGCTATAAAACCGTGGTGTTAGATCTGGATGCCTGATTGGAGCCAAGCTACTGCTGGCGTGGCTTTAGATTTTAGTCTACCTGCTCCCACAATGCAAGGAGTGGATGTATCTTTCAGGGGGCTCAATTCTAGTCTAGCCTGAGGAAGTGTGGATGCATCGTGCTGTCGATTCCCGTCTGTTCAAAGATCTCATTCACCTCGATTTCTATCGGTGTTGCAGCAGTCATGTCTCGCGAGGAATAGTATGGCTGACGGACTAAGAAACATGAAAGCTGATGTTAGTTGTCAGGATCAAATGGCCTTAGCCTCTCAGGATTAGGTGATTCACCGAATCAAAACGACGTACTGAAGCTTTAGGATTTGTGATGATCTCTGTGTGAATCAGTACGTCAACATATAACTAACAGAGTGAGAGAGAGGGACAGCTACTCTCTGATTAATTTTTTTTCTCTTCTGCTGAACTCTGAACTAAATTAACATGAACAATTATGCCGTTCGTTTTACTCCCATAGGCCCATTGTTTCTTCTAGACGGATGTCAACCTGCGGCTGTTGACGATGCACACATCGAAAGCTGTTACCGGTAGTAGTTAGCACTAACGAAGAAGTTTGGCGCGTACCAGAAAGTTTATGACTTCTGATAGGTTAAATAATCTCTCTCAGCATTGGTCTGGAAGGTGTAGCAGATATTGACCGCTGAAGGCTTCAGCTACACAGTGCACATACTGACGTATGCATATTGTAGAAGCAGTAGCTCGGAATAATTGGCTGTCATTACACCATGATGCAGGCAGGGCCTGTTCAATTAGTGATAGAGCTGGAAGAAACTGACCTTCGTACGTTTTAGCCGACGATTCGGATGTTTGAAACATTCTTCAGAGTCCTTGCAAGCAAGCATGCTTCAAGATTTTTCTATGCAGCCATTTTTCGAAGGCATGCTGCATCTCTTTTTTTGCTTGCCACCGGCCACTACTTTCGACATCAAATTTTCAATGCAATTGATTTGAAGATTTCTCAATTCAATCCACAGTCCTGGAAGTACCTGAAACAGATCGGTTGCTTGTGTTGCTTAGCAAAATGTCTCCCTAAAGCATGCCCAATATCTTGAACAGTTGCCAATCTTCCATACCATTTCCTATCCATTTACTCTGTGCGTGTGTCAGCACATGTTCAGCAAGAAGATGAGCAGAAGAACAGCAAAGCCTAGGAGGTTAATTAAAGAAGTAATACTTCTCTCCCCCACATGATGCATGCCCTGATGCCCATATCCATTTCATATCACAGCTTCCCAAGTGGGCAGCTGTGGTCACCTATGCAAATATCAAAGCACTCCCTAAGACCATCCAAAATTGATTAGTTTATATAAAACACAGAGGTATGGTTACGTGATACTAGCAGGTAGCATCCCTCACAAACAGACATGAACAGCACAACACATCAGGGACTGGGATACCACAAACTCTCCTCCTCCTCTTCCTCCCTTCCTCCAGGATCATGGCCTACCTGGCCTTCAGCTAATCAGCCACCTACCAAATAATTCTCTCCTAGAGACCAAGTCATAACTAAAGGAGCCCTTAATTAGTACTCATGGTGAATAAAAGACTTACCTAGATGATGCCTTGGGAATCCAAATGATAGTACTATCATTCTCTGTCAGTATTGAACCTTTTGGAAAGATGAGTAATCAGAAGCTGAACATATATCCATGCAAGAACAATTTGCTTAGCTAGATGTTAATAATTCAGGCCCAATCATGTATAATAAACCAAGGAAATGGATTAATTAGTTCCTGATTCACCAAATCCTCAACAAACTTTAACTAACAGCTAGGTACTAATACTGCAACACAAGTGCTCCCTTCTCTTCTCCCCTTCCTTGCTGGCCTACCAATCTAATCCAGTACTGCAAACAAAGTCAAACAATCCTTCAGTCCTCACCTCCAACCACCATGACAGCAAACCATAAACACAATCTGACCGAAACACCCCTGCACCTCTCTAATTAATTATGCATGCTAAAGACTTGATCTTCTAGGAGACTAAGAGCAAGTTCAATAGTATAGCCAATTATTGGCTCTAATTCATCTATAGTCAATCTAATAGTCAACTCATACAATAGTTACCTACAAAACATCTGGTCCCACATGTCATACACACATTTTATTTTGGAGC
The DNA here is from genome assembly GCF_000231095.2 of Oryza brachyantha. Classification (NCBI taxonomy): domain Eukaryota; kingdom Viridiplantae; phylum Streptophyta; class Magnoliopsida; order Poales; family Poaceae; genus Oryza; species Oryza brachyantha. The sequence continues at coordinate 6,925,429 of NC_023165.2, read as the reverse complement.
CCGTCTGCAGCTGACTACAAATTGGTAGCCCACCTCTATACTCTCTCTTCTCTTATCTTCTTAAAATATACTTATAGCTGGTTTATAACCTGTTATTGTACCTGCTCTAAAGACAATCACTGGATCTTGATTTCAGGGGTGGTGATGCACATTGTTTTCAGAGTTTCAGAAGTTTCAGACCAAGGGCAATCATGGCAAATTCTCCTTGGGCTCCCGTTAAACCTTCCCTATCCAATTCCAACTCCCTCCCTCCCTACACAAGCAACAAGAGCAGCACACCAGCATCCAAGAAGAGGAGCGAGGAGGAGGAAGGAAGGTAGAGACGAGACGAGCCGCTGCCTGCCTCTCAAAGCAAGCCATCATTAGCCACCAAATGCAGGCATGCGTCATATAGCTGACAGGACAAGAAGCAGAGGCAGAGGTAGAAGAAGAGGAAGAAGTGACAGCTTCCAGCCGCCATGTCGTATGACCAGATGATCGCGCCGCTTCTTGGAGCCGGCCGGTCGGCGTGGACGGCTCACGACGGCGGCGAGGCCGTGGTGAGGCAGATACTCAAGTGCACGAGGTGGCAGCTCGAGGAGACCACGGACTTCGTCACCTGCCCGTACCACTACTACTGCGACAGCTCCTACCCGGGCGACTACCACGCCGCCGTCGGCGCGCTCGTCGCCGCCTTCGCCGCGTACTGCTTCCTCTCCACGCTCGCGTTCACCGTCCTCGACCTCGCGAGGAGCAACGCGACGGGGGTCAGGGGCATCAAGCGGAAGTACCTGCTCCCCTCGGGGCCCTTCCTGCTCCCGCTGGTGCTGCTCGTGCTCGCCAAGGGGCAGCGGATCAACGCCGTGTTCCCGCTCGCGCAGCTCGGCCCGGCATTGCTGCTGCTGCTGCAGGCGTCGGCGCTCGCGTTCCGGAACGAGGCCGACGGGGACATCCGCTACGCGGTGCTGGAGGCGTCCACCGTCTCCGGCGTGCTTCACGCCAGCCTGTACCTGGACGCCGTCGTGCTGCCCTACTACACGGGCCAGGAGGCGCTCCGGTGGTCGCAGTTCTCCGGCGAGTGCGCGTCCTGCCTCTGCCGGATGGAGCCGCTCGTCGTCGGCGGCACGGCGGTGCGGTACCGGGGCCTGTCCAAGACGGCGCTGGCGATCATCTTCGCGCTGTGCTCGCGGATGGTGTGCCGGATTTACGGCGAGGAGCGGCTCAGCGCGTGGACGCGGTCGGCGCTGGAGGCCGCCGGCTGGGTGTTCGTCGCGGCCGACGCGGTCTACCTCGTAGGCTGGGTCGCCGTGGAGGGCGGCGCCGTCAGTGTGTTGGCGTACAGCCTTGTCGCCGGGCTCGTCTTCCTCGGCGTCTTCGGCAAGGTCTACAGATTCTTGGCATGGTTGGAGACGAGACAATCTCAATGGAAATCAAGCCTCTGCCATAGCGCTGTATGATACTTCGTCAGAAACAACACAAAATCTGTAAAAAGAAAAAGAAACCATTTTCTTAGCTCACCTTTTGTTCATTTGTACAATGCACACAATGAGAAAAACGAAAGTTGCAATTTTTTCATGCTTAGATAAATTTTCTGAAGCCATCCTGATTTCTGAAAGCCTGAACTTTGCTGATGAATCTTCAGAGTTACTTCTCCATTTTTCGATATGTTTTTTTTTCTTGGATAGCAGCTTCCTCATCACATCACACGTTAGATATTCAGCTTCGAATTAGACACGTGTACTGCACTTTTGGATCTATAATTAGTTCGAACCTCTGATTTTGCATAAGCATGTCGAGAGGTTAGTTGGGTCAGGTTAGGTTACAGTGCCACGATTTGGCAGATGAGAATGGTGTCAGAGAAGTTGAATGGGACAAACCAGCAATGAGCCAGGGACAATGTGGTGGTTCAGGACATGTCAAGTGACACAACAACTGACGGCTTCTGCAAGCCCAGTTCTTGGAGGCTTCCTCTCTGAGAGTTGTTTTCTTCTGCTCCTTCTCGTTGTCATCAATCAATCCTTCCCAAGTCTGAACCGAAGTGGTTGGAGCATTCACCTGATGTCTAACCTGTTTGGGATGAAACTCAAGAACAGTAGACAACTACATGCTCACTACAGTAACTGATGATGCAAGGACTGCAGAGAATCTGCTTCTGATGAATGAGAATGAAGGGTAGCAACAATAAGTTAGAAGTGATAGTATTTGGCCCTACATTCTGATTTGCAATGATCAAAGTGTTTGACTTGGTAAGATTGCAGGGAATCCCGGACTTTTTCTTGAACAAAGCTGCTTGTGTTTTTATGCCTCGTGCATTATCTGAATGAAAAAGTCATTGCTTTTTTTTTTATGAGAAGTTCTGAAGGAAAAAGTCATCTGCACACAGCCTTCAGACTTCTCCTCGAGAATGATTAGGTACCCGTGATCAACAAACTGGAACGGGTCTCGGTCAAGTTCATTGTTCAAATCAATCGGCTCTTCGTGCATTGTAAGCAAGCTTAAGGATATAGTTGATTGATAGCATGTTGTCACTTTCAGAGCCAGTGGCTACAAGTGTGCAGGAGCAGGACGGGCTCATGCTTGTAACATCCTTGTCTTCCAACCCCCTTTCCCTTTGGCTTTACAACCATGTGCACATAAAGTTCTGATGTTGCCATGAGTTTTGGAGTAATTGAAGGAAAAAAAAAGTGTATCAGATAATGCTCAACTCAAGGATTGCATTCCCTGATGTGAAGAATTGCTAATGAACTTCTCAATTATAGAATGATAACACACAAGGATTGCATTCACTAATGTGAAGAATTACCATGGAGATAAAAGTTGATGGCTTAAAGGTTAAACTAGATTTTTCTTCAGTAAGATTGATCAGCTAATTCCATTTGCGTGTTGAGGCAAGATGATCTGCGAAGCTACATGCGTGCGGACGCGGTCGCTGTTCGTGCAGTTTCATTAGGATTAGGTGGTCGCTGTTCTGACTTGAGTGTACGCTATAGTTTATGAATCATGTAGCGGTCTATGGGCTCCTGTAGCGCGTCTGATTGCGTACACATGACTTTGTTGCTGCTGCTTTACAATTATTTTTTTGGGGAAGGCTAATCGAGCACGCTTTGACTGACTCTCGGCGACCATTGTCGACGGCTGCTTCCCTTGTCACTTGTGCTCATGTCTGTTATCGGTTTATCTTAAGCAAATAGTACTATGAAATATTAAAATGAGTTGTTTCACTGTCGACTAGTGGTCTTTATTAGAAAAAAAATCGAGTAACTGAACTAAACACTACCGTAAAAATCCTATAAAATTCATGTGTTTCAAAAGAACCCATATAATTTATTACTTGTTATTAGCTTCCCAAGTGCTCAAACAACGCTACAATCCATTACCTGCTTACCTCAAATCAGTACTTCAGTGGATAACTCGCATTTTGACCAAAAATAATCCTATAACAAATCTTGTCAAGCCAACCTTTTCATCCTAGCGAATAGATTCCCAGAATTGAGCGAACTGCTTACTCACAAGCAACTTTTGTTAGGTTGTGCTTGTGCAAAACAATCTCACAACCCAGGTCCGGTTGTGTTCAATAGCTAAGATTTTTCTCAGATTTTCTTCTCAACTTTTGCATCGCACACTTCCTAAACTGGTCCACTTTTGAAAAAAAAGTTTATATATAGATATTCATCATATTACCTTTCTAAAATAGATTTTTATTTTTATATAAGTTAATTTCATAGTTTGCACCATTAGATAACCATATAAAAATCAGATAATCTGTAGGAGAAAATAGGCCCAGTTAAGGCCCAAGAGATTTAACATCCCAAAAGCTCCCAAAAATAATGAGCCAGCCCAACTTGATCCGATGCGGGCTGCGGGCCTGCGGCCACCGACTCCGCGTAAGGCAACGAGTCCACGGGGCTTTTGGTTCGCCGTCTAAACCGCACGCGCTCGATTTCCTCGTGTCCCGTCTGCCGTGCCGTGCTCCTCCGTCCCACTCGCTTTCCCTTCCCCCAAATCGCCGGCCGCCGCCATGGAGAAGGAGAAGAAGCTGTCCTTCTCCATCCCCTCCAAGGCCCGGCCGCCCAGGCCGGCCTCGCGCCCCGCCGCCGCCGCCGCAGAGGCGTCCGACGGCGGCGAGCACTCGGCCTCCTCCGCGCGCGCCGCCCCGGCCCCGCAGTTCGTCACCGAGTTCGACCCGACCCAAACCCTAGCCACCGGGCCCGCGCCGGCTGTCATCGCGCCGCTCCAGAACTCCGGCCACTTCCTCAACCACCGCTCCCGCAAGCCCTCCTCCCTCCCCACCCCCGAGGAGGAGGCGGCCCTCGCCGCGTCCGCCGCCGGTGGCCCCTCCTTCGTGCTCGATACCTCCACCGCCCCTGACAACCCCTCCTCCCACATCGCCTATGGCCTCACCGTCCGCAACGCCGCGGCGGAATCGGAGAGGGCGGTGGCTCCCGCAGCCGCGACGGAGCCGGAGAAGACACCACCTCCTCCAGCTGATGCCCCTGGTGGCGACCTTATGCTGCGGAGGTACAAGGAGGACATGGCCAGCCTCCCCGATCACCGCGGCTTAGACGAGTTCCTCGAGGTGCCTGTGGAGGGATTTGGTGCTGCGCTACTTGCTGGCTATGGCTGGTCTGAGGGTAAAGGTATTGGCAGGAACAACAAGGGTGATACCAAGGTTGTTGAATATGACCGCCGTGCTGGTACACAAGGGTTAGGCTACAACCCCTCCGAGGCTGACCCTAAGAAGACCCGCTCTGGTGAATGGGTTGTTGGTGGGAAAAAAGAGACCCAGAATGGAAATGCGAAGAAGAGAGATCATGACAGTAGAAGTAGAACAGATGGTAGAGGATCAAACACTCGTTACAGTAGAGGTGGAACAGAAGATAGAGACTCAAGCGCTCACCAGAAGAGATCCAGTGAGCGTAGGGCAGAGAGAGAGGTCCAAGAAAAGGTTAGAAATTCTCGAGATACCAGACAGGTTAAGATTGGTGGTGGTGGTGGTGACAAGGTTCGCTGGTTACATAGCGATATCAGGGTTAGGGTGGTTAGTGAGAGGTTGAGCAAGAGGCTGTACTTAAAAAAAGGGAAAGTTCTTGATGTGGTGGGGCCTACAACATGTGACATAATTATGGATGATCGTTCGGAGCTGGTGCAAGGGGTGGAGCAGGATATGCTTGAAACAGTCCTACCACGGACGAACGGGCTGGTGCTTTTGCTTGGTGGGGAGCACAAGGGAATGTGTGGTCACCTTATAGAGAAGAATTCAGAGGAGGAAACCGGAGTGGTGGAGCTATCCAATACAAAGGACATGCTACGGGTGAAATACGACCAGATTGCAGAATACATTGGAGACCCAGAGTCTCTTGAGTACTAACTGTTCTTATTCTTGAGGAGCTGCCATTTTTCTACCAAGAGTTCTCCTACATGCTAGGTAATATCAAATTCTTCTTAATGGTGAACTATCAGTTGCTGCTTGGATGTGAAGTTTTGAATAATAAATTCTTAGGTCTGCTTTGCTGTAACATGTTTGTGTAAGTCTGCTACATAATGATTGAAGGGCTCTCTGAGTCATTTCTGAAAAATCCTTTGTTTTGTTTCTTTCTAAAGCCTTAAGCAAACCACCATTTGCATTTTAGTAACTTCCTTGTGTAAGTCTGCCGTTTGATCCCCCAATACTTGCAATAATTGATGGTTTTAATAGCCTTGCAATGAAGGGTTATGTATTAACTAGCATGTTGGCTTGCGTGGCTAGCATTGTTATAAAGTATGCTTGCATAATAGCATATATACTTTCAGATTTTACTGTGAAAAATGTTTACGATGGTAATATAATTTTAAACTCTGCTTAAGTTGACCAAACTTTTATATCTGATATTCTGGTTAATGTATTAATTCATATGCCTATAAAGTAAATGTGATGAACCCTTTAGTATTCTCTTGACAATATAATAAATCAAAGCCATATAAACTTTATGGTATATTTGTCTTCTCCTATCCTTCCATCTTTATCTTTACCTAACAACATTCTTCACCTACCAAAAATGATATAGTGTATCATATATTCGTGATAATTCATAGCTTGTTACAAATAAGAAAATGTACATCATTATCAATATTTCTTGATTATTGGGTTTCTTATATTAAATTTTGTTGTATCAAATTTCATTGTTGTTGCTCACGGTTAGACTCTAGGAACTTTGTTGCCATGTTGGTATAGGTTTAATGATATTGTCTCACCTATTAGTTATCTTATTTAATGTAGATTGGTCAATCAAGCTATTTTCTTTTTCTTCAATTAACATGTGGATTCTCAGAATTTCCAATTAACATAAAAATTTCTAGCTATTTTTACCTCATAGGGTTAATATGGGATCCCTCGGAGAGCACCGAATTAATATAACCGCCTCATCATTTTGCTTTTAATAAACGTAAGCGAAACCACTTGTTAACAATTAAAAAATAATTTGTAGGTGAAATATTTATATACGTGTTCTTAGCAATCTAAAAGCATAGGCTGGAAAATAAACTACCATGGAAAAAATCTCCAAAATCAACTCATAACTTTAAGTTAATACTACATCTGTTCCAAAATATAAGTGTTTCTAGATTGTTTAGCATAGACTGATACCAAAAGATTCTGTTTTAGTCACTTCATTGGTCAATTTTTGAATTTTGAATTGATTAGATTCCTTTCTAAGCATATGATTGGCTCTGGAATCATTAGAATGATTGAAATCATGGAAATCAGTGTAGAGATGCTTATATTGTGGTACAAAAGTTGAGTCCTAGAAATGCTTATACTTTGGAAAGGAGGTGGGTTCCTCTCCCAATAGCATTTACGGCTAGCTAAACACTGTATGGCAGATCTACGGCTTTATGCAAGTTAATGTAACTTGATTAGGACACTGTCTGATTCTACCTGAAAGTCTCAGTTAATTCCAGTTTATCTCTCTCAACTCAATACTAACAGCTACATGGGGAAATAAGTTGAACCGTCCATTACTCACGCAGTACATAAATCAATGGCTGAGATGTTTTCTTCTTTTATTGATTATACTGTATATTTTTTGTTTATTTATTGTATTGACGTGGGAATTTCTAAATTTTGAGGGTAAACCTGGCGGCTTCTTTTTCTATTACTTTATTAAGTTAATATATGGTGGAAGATTCCTGGACATGCTGACTTCTTTAAATTTTTACCTTGTTACGTGTGTGAGGTCAGTTTTGTGGTTACATTGAGTTGCTTAGGGATGACTTAATTTGACTGTTCAACTTCAATATCTACAAACTAAGCATGCAAAAAACATTTTTATATTCATAACATACTTTACGTTTACTGTATATTTGTAAGTAGGAATTTTGTTGAATATCAGCCTCCCCAATTTGTTTGGAACTAAAGTCTAGTGCTGTTACTGTTGATTTCCTTGAATATCATAGAGTGTAAATCCTTGGAAGGATATTCTTCTTACAATTATTTGGAGGGTGCTTATATGTAAATTTTTTATTAAATGTAATAGCTGTGCTTATGAGTGCATATAAAAAAAAAACTTGCTCTTATATACTATCTCCGTTTCATATTGTAAGACTTTCTAGCCTTACCTAAATTCATCAATTGATGAATGTATATAATTTGTATATATGTCTAGATTCATTAGCATCCATATGATTCTAGGCAAGGCTAGAACGTCTTACATAGTGAAACAGAGGGAGTAGTATATATTGTAATCATCTTGTCTGTTAGCTATTGATTCCATTGTGACACCGTGAAATCCAAACTTTGTATATCAGAATACCCTATGCAGGTTGCATACACATCAAAGCATCTCACACCCATACAATATTTGGGTCACAGTTGTTACACTCAACTGCCTTAATGGTTGATCCCTTGACATCTTTCCAAAAATGGGCTTGTACCATGTTTGCATATTATGAACAATGGTCGCTCATATGGATTACCTTGTGATGCCTTATCCAAATCAACAAGAGATAGTTGCTACAACATTAAAGTGGTAAATGTGGGTTAAGTTTATCATAATGATAATAGTTGTGACTAAATATACCAAGAATTATAGAGTTGAAATAATAGCTACTGCATTAGCTGATCTGTACGAAACATTACAACACTTGAATACTTTTAGTCTCACAATTGCATATGATATATAGCGAGAACATCACCCCCTGCAGATATGATCAGTCACCTTTTCTTTCCTATGAGATCTTATTTGCTTCAGTTGGCAAAGTAGTTATATATGCATGGGATATTACCACAGTATTAGGAATGGATTTAAACAGAGCACCATCGCAATTGATGGACAGTAAGCTACATCGATCAGTGGTGCCCTTGCTAAATATAAGTTATGGTATGGTCATGGTGTGGCCATCATATATACTTGTGAATCTGCATATTACTGTCTTACAATATGTGGTAGGCCATTTTTATTGACTATGATATGCCATGTCATGTTTAGCTGCTTCTGGAGCTCCTTGAGGAATTATATCCCCTTTTGTTCTGCCCACCATACATTTCCCATTTTGCTGCTGCCATCATATAATCTATTTGTCAATTGCACTGTGATTTCCCTCACTGTTTTATCAACTCTTCTTACACCTTCTGGCTCTTCATTCGCGTGCTGGCAAGTAACAAGGCTGCTTGTAGAATATAAACAATGGGGAGGTCGATAACCTTCCATAAATAGGAATAAATTTCCTTAGAAATGTCTTGAATACACCGCTTCAGTCAGCAGCTTCCATCAATGTTGGCACACATCTCACTATTACAAACAAACTTAAACCCATTCTTACTCACCGATATGTAAATGCCTTGATATTACCGTATTACTGCCTTAGTCATCGAATACAATTGGTAGCCTAATTTATATTGTTTTAAAAATAGAGGAATGCACATATCCCCAAAGATGTCCTCGGTGACTTGTAACTTTAAGGTGCTAATGGGGTAACATAAGCCTGAATAGAGAGAAGACAATTGCTTATGAATGTTGCAAAAATGGCAAGTCTTACTCCACATGTATGTTCCATCTTGCATTTGACATCACATGATATGCATGTCTTTTTCTTTTCCTTCTATTTTGGCATCAGTAACTTATGCTTCATCCATTCTTAACCATAAATAGCAACAAGTCCACTCTTTTCTTTTGCAGTAACACCGAGCTTGACTTTTGTCAAGTGTCTCGTAAATGCATGCAGAAAAACCTCCCAGCTAATAATTTAAATTTTGTTTTTCATTGTTATCTAATCTATCCTGAACTCATAAATACAGATCTATCCAAAATTCCTAACCACAAATGGCAGCAATTTCATAAGTTTTATTTTCTTTTGGCAGTGCCATCAAATCCTGTATTTGGCTAAGTATCTCACAGGTTAAAACCTTCTAACAGTTTGTATTTTCACCTTTATCTATCCAAAGCTAAGTATCTCATAAAATCATGGGTTAAAATCTTTTAACAGTTCATGTTTGCACCGTTATCCACCCTAAATTAAGTATCTTGTAAATTCACTGATTAAAACCTTCTAACTTTCATGTTTTCACTGTTATCTATCCTAAACTAAGTATCACGTAAATTCACGGATTAAAACCTTCTAAGAGTTTATGTTTTCACCTTTACCTATCCAAAACTAAGTATCTCGTAAATTCACGGATTAAAACCTATCACGTAAATTCACGGATTAAAACCTTCTAAGAGTTTATGTTTTCACCTTTACCTATCCAAAAGTAAGGATCTCGTAAATTCATGGATTAAAACCTTCTACCAGTTCATGCTTTCACTGTTATAGATCCTAAACTTATTAAAACCTTCTATCAGTTCATGCTTTCACTGTTATAGATCTTAAACTAAGTATATTGTAAATTCACAGATTAAAACCTTCTAACGGTTCGTATTTTCACTGTTATCTATATCTACTAAGACTCATCAATAGGTACCTATTGAACCCCATGCAGCCATGCTTCACTTCATCTCTATATAACCTCTCATGTAACCTCACCTCACCATATACAATCACTGCACACCATTCTTCCGCTGATAGGCAAGCTGTGCTAGAACTTACTTGATAGGAGATGGTCAAGTGTAGGCCACACACAAGTAGGAAAATGATTGGGGTCAAGTGTGGGAACAAGGTGAGAGATGCATGCTTTTCCAGGCGCCACACAACCATCTTCAACAAGGCCAACGAGCTTGCTATCCTCTGTGGCGTGATGGTTGCTGCTGTTTTTGTCTCACCCAATGCCAATGGTGGAATTTTCTCATTTGGCTACCCATCTGTTAGCACTGTGGCAAATCGTTTCCTTGCTGATCATGCTGCAAGCAGCACCAGCGTGAGTAACTCAACCCAAGGTGGGAGGGATGTGGAAATTCGTGAACTAGAGCGTGAAGAAAGGGAGTTGACAGAGCAACTACAAGCTTCCACATATCAAAATAAGCTTCTGCAGGAGGCAATAGCAGCATTGGATGGAGGGCGGATGATGCAACTCCTTCGGTGTGATTTTGCTGAGTTTGGGCCGAAAGATCTAGTGGGGCCACGGTAACCTGCTAATGAAGGTAAAGATCTTTGCTAATGAAAGGAGGAACAAAATGTTGCAGGATAATGCCATGGGTGTCCATGCGGTAGCAAAACCATAATTTCCATCTGGTTAGTGTGCTGTGCTGTTGGCTCACCCTTATTCAGAAAGGGCTTCATATATTCCTCGGTTGTAATGTTGTGTGTGGGGTTTGCTCCATGGGAATTCACTATGATTATTTTACCAAATGATGAAAACAAATATATCACAAGAATATTGTGGGTTGTCATATTTGCAGGGACTGAGCGCCTATAATTTATATCAACATTGTTGGTATTGTGTATTTTATTTTACTTCTAGTGTTGGGTAGAGCTCACTGACTGCTAGCTACTATTTTAGTTATATTTAAACCTTGTTTCTTTTAATTCCAGCTGCTATAATCTTTGGTGAATTTATATTATTTGTCCTGTTTGTGATTAAATCTATCTACTTGTTTGTCTGGTTGTTGCATTGCATATAGTTTATTGATGTTCATTTTCATGGGAACTTATACCAGTATCTGATTGGGATTGTTAGTCACCAGTTAATCTGTAAATGTCTTCTCTGTGCAACATTTTTGCTTCAGTTATCTCTTAATTTATTAAAATAGTTCACATTGTTTGTGGTGAACTTACCTATCCTGATTTGACACGGTGAGGGGATAACAGTGAGAAAGGAAAGGATAAGTGGAGATGGATTTGTATCGTGTTGCAGCTTGCGGCTACACACATTTATTGAATCCCTTGCATGGCCAAGCCTGCTATATAGTGATGCTGTTCTTTTCAGTATAGACCTAGATACAGAATTCTATGGTACCAAACTAATTTCTAGTCTGCTGCATCTGCTGGTACTGAAAATTGCCACTTTAAATCGGTAAATTCTTCACATTTGGTTTTCTAAAACTGCATTTGTTTCCTCCACACCCATATTTCCTGTGTGTTTTGTTCTCAGCTCATTGTGCTCTATGTCGTAGCCCTTGTCTGAGACCTTTTCCTATGATGATTGCAGGTGAAGTTTAAAGTAGAAATGAATTTGAAAACATACTCTACTCTAAAACTGGTGAAAACTGACAAGCTAGAAGATGACACATCTGCCATTCTGCCGATCTGCCCAATGGGTTTATTGACCTAATCAACTGGAATTTATGTATTTGAAGTATGATGCCCTTTCTCTGATCCACGTCAATGAAAACTCAACATCTCTAGATTTTTGCAGATGGCAGTTACGAATTTTCTTTGCATTGCCTCAATCTTCTCTCTTTTCTGATTTGTACTTTTTTTTCCCCTCCTAGAAACTTATTAGCTTGTGTTGTGCATGATATATGCAGGGTGGCAATTCCCAGTTGTGGTTCTGCAATTCTCTTGCTGCCATCTACTTTCTGCTAAGATACTGTGAGATGATTTCCTGCGGAGATGCTCTATTGTATATTATACCGAGCTGCATACAGAAACATGCAAATTGTGCTATTTCCTAGATCTGTAATTCTGTATATACAAGTAGTGCACATGAGTAGATCAAATGTTATGGGAGGTTTAGTGACTCAGGGACAGTTTGTGGCTTTTATCTGCTAATGCGTCGCTGCAAATATGCCAGTTAACCCTTCTATTTTGATCTAACCTGTGCCATCTCAATTTAACATATCGGAATATGACTTGAGCCATATCTCCATTTCCGGTTGATCATTTCGTCATATTTTTGAAGTATGATGGTGTGCAGTATGCTGCGTCGAGATGGACATGTGGAGGGGAATTTTGGTGCACAGGCCATATGGTCCCAGCAGCATGTGCATGATACAGTTACATCGTGCTAAACACAAGCCGTCTTGAGCCCAAGCACTTTGCTGAACCTGAATGATCATTTGCATCATTTCCTCGACCTGGGCTAGCTGTTCATGACGGATCACTTAATGCGAGTGCAGTGTACACGTGCAATGATGAACGATCAATTATTTGTATATATATGTTTACAAGTCATCGAGAGGAAATGCCAACCATGGGCGTTTAGATAGGCCCGTCACTCGCTGGCCCATCTCTCGGCCTGTGGGCTATACCGCTGACACTTTTATTAGCAATACTCCTATAGAATTAATGTAGAGTTTTTTTAAGTTACCATCCTTTTTAGTGTAAAATTTTTTAGTGTAAAAAGTATGGTACTTTGAGGTACATTGTATCGTGAGATATTAAAAATTTGTACTAAAATTCTTGGTATCTTGAGATATTTTTCAAGGATGGTGAAAAAACCCATTAATGTATTATTACCCATTACACTTTCTACAGCATCTATCTGAGTCTCTAAAAGGAGTCATTTATTAGAGAACCAGTTAAATGTATGCCCTACTTACGATCCCGACATCCAAGAACAAAAATTTATGGGTTTTTTTTACCATCCTTGAAAAGATATCTTGAGGTATAAAGAAATTTTAGTGTAAAAATTTAGTACCTTAAGTTACATGTTACATGGTATCTTTACTAAATTTTTATACTGAAAATATGGTATTTGAAAGTACTTTTTTAAGGAAGATAAAAAAAATCTCAAAATTTATATGAGAGCACTCGCTGCTTATATCTCAACCGAGAGCAATCGATACATGTCAACGTCAATAATACCTGTGCAGCATAATACTTGTTAGGATGCAGCATGCAGGCTAATCATTTTGCTATATGGTTCACTCAACGCACTTATAAATATAGCTTTTAGTGAAAAATAATAATGTTTGGCGACCAGTTAGCACTTGCCGATTATTAGTTTGTCGCCCAATTCTGAGAAGGCCAAACTGCTGGTTGTTAATGTGAGACAAGCAAACCAGCTGCAAATGAAAACTTCAGCTCATCCAAGTTTCAGTAAGAGCCAACCCTCCCACAACTACAGTATTAAATTAATGCGTATAGTTTCTGTATGACCAAACTGATACTCTGATAGCTAGTCATAGCCTTATAGGTTCATAGCACATTTCAATGTATTTGCTCTCAAAATATACAAAATCACTATGTCTGTTGTTGAAAAAAATAAGAATATTTGATTGCTGCTTGCGTGTTCAAATTTCTGGATATGAACCAACATCAAAGATATTACATTGCAAGTGTCATAATTATATAAGGAATGCACCTATGTATGTTCAATTGTTCAGTCATATAATTAACTGATTTACCCAGTTGCAGTAAACTAATTAGTAGCCAACAAGCTTAGATAGAACATCCAACCAACCCACACAACGCAGCACGTCCTGCTGCTGTTCTATGCAAAGACAAGCCCACATTTCTTTATAGCAGCTCGCAACAGTCCCATGAGAAATGATTAGTTCAATGTCAATTAGGGGAATCTCTTCTCAGATCATAGTGTCCTCATGCTTAATGACAGCACAAGCGTTAGTTAATCTGCATGTAGCACATCCCTGAGAGCGAAATCCATAAACTACAATATCATAATGCTCTCTGAATTATACGCCAGAGCCCCGGCCGGCCTCGTGCCTAACGGTTCAGAATTTGTTAAACTGATTGTGCTTTGTAGGCTTGCTATCTTGAACACCTAGCATGCGTGGACGGCGGCTCCGGCGCTAAATTCCAGTGATCTCTCTAAAACAATATGTTGGGATATCCTTTTTCCGCTTAAACAACAGATATAAATTTTGTAAAAAAAAATACTCCTTTAACAATGTGATAAATCGACTTCACAAACATGCAAGCTCATATTTGACATATAGAAATTGAAAATAAAAGAAACAGGTATGATTGTCAGTACTGCGCCTATCAAGAGTAAAAAGAACATCTTCAAATACTTTGCTATTTTTATTTTCCAATGTACAGAGTATCACACAGTAATTGATTTAGTTAGTTCTAGTACTGACCTGCAGTCTGTTATGACCACCTAAAGTTAAAGGACATGTGGTTTTCTACCAGACATCGGCGTCAGGCTAAAAAAGGCCAAGCGAATATGCTGCTGCCGGCAAAGACATTTTTGGGGTTCAGAGAAAGGGAGCAAGGAAAAAGTAAGGGGAAAAAAAAGGAGCGGAATGAGAATGTTCATCCTGTGCGGTTTTTGTTGCTGAACAAAGTGCACGTCACGCCGGCGAATTCTCCAGCCGGAATAAAGCGTGGTGTTACTCTTTTTGATCCCCAATTCGCTAGCCTTTAAATTCAAATGCTTTTATTTCCTTATTTATATCTCTCTTGTTGGGCGATACACATCAATCTCGCAACTACTCTCTATTTCGACATTTTACCTATATATGTTTAGATTCATTAACATCTATATGAATTATACAATAGTAAAAATATGATCTTATCTACATGTATGTACTAATGATAATCAGATCTAGGCTGGCCCTAACTATTCCCCCGGATCGCCAACATGGTCACGTTTTGGAGCATCTCGATCTCCATGCCATTGCCATCCATTCATGCATGCATCAGCTAACACGCATTAATTCATCACGCACCTGCAGATGAGCTAGCTAGCCTGCTGATCTGCCTCGTCCAAGCTGAGATACCACGAGGAGGACGAAGGCATCTTCTACTATATATATCACTTCGTACGCTTCTCGCAATAACCTATTGCTCATTTGCTATTAGGTGAGAGAAGTGAATGCATGGATGGATGGATGGATGGACGGATGAATCAATGAATGATCACACACTGATTAATTAGTCTGTCAAAGAAAATTATTTTTAGTGGTGTGTGTGCTCCATCTTTCTCTGCTCGATGCTATAAAAAAAAGAAGGAAAGGAGATGGAGAAGGGTAGATATTGGCTAATTCATTAATTGATTTATACTTATAATTATTCTTACGACTGGTTAGCAACCAAAAAAAATCTGTGTATAGAACATTTATATATATCTCCCTGACAATTCAAATCAAATATTACAAAATAAAATATAAATAAAAACCACAAAATTTGATTTTAAAATAAAACTATAAAATTTAAATTTTAGCTTATAAACATATGGATAGTGTTCGAATGATTGGCAGCGGTCCGTGGGGGGAGACTTTGAGGGAAAAAGAAAAAGGGGCGAAACAAAAACCGCGGGAGACGGCATGTGACGCGTCGCCGGCCGTGTCTCGTGCCTGCCGATCCATCCATGGAGCGAGTGAGCGAGAGCTAGGCGATGGATCCACGCGCTGCTCGAAGGTCGAAGCCGCCCGGCCGGCCGGCACGGCGGTTGAATCTTCCCCGTCTCGATTATTGCGTTGTGGTGTGTGCGCGGCTGATGCATCGTGCACTGCTTGGCAGGCTGCAGCCCATTTTCCCCTGCACCGGAGGGTGAAATCGATGCGTGTGAATGGATGTACCTGCAGCTCAGCAGCTACGCATCTGCATGCACCAGAAAATTCTTCAGAGTTTTTTTCATGCTCTCTTGGGTGCAGAGGCAGTATATATTCTAGTGCTCCGATGGGCAGGGAGATTTCTCCAAACATGTGTGAGTAGCGGTGGTACGTTGGTTTTGTTCCCGAGCCCAAAAACTTTTCTAAAAACATCATATCGAATATTTAAACACCTAAATAAAGCATTAAATATACATGAATATTAAAATTAATTATACAGTTATGGAGAAAATCGTGAGATGAATCTTTTGAGCATAATTAAGACGTGATTAGCCATAAGTGCTACAGTAACCAATATGTATTAATGATGGATTAATTAGACTCAAAAGATTCGTCTCGCGGTTTTCAGGCGGAATCTAGAATTTGTTTTGTAATTAAACTGCGTTTAATACTTTAAATGTGCGTTTAAAAATTTGATGGGATGTTTTAGAAAAAAGAAATCGTAAACTAAACAAGGCCTGAGAGTAATATATGCTCCGATCCTGCTTCCAGTCTTCTTGCTTGTTCACGTTCCTGCGCGGCTGCACCGACGGCGACTACTGTTCTATGAACATGGTCAGCCAACCGTGACGCATCTGACGGATGCAGTTGCTGTCAGTCCAGAGCAAACCCCAAAGCAAGAACCTGTCGACTCCAACTGGACGATTTCAGAGACGCCCGTACCTTGAACAGTAGTAGCAACTTACACTTATGCACCGAAATTAAAATTTTTAAAGTTAAATTTAAAGTTAATTTTGATTTTTTATTATAATTTATTTTTTATCATTGGATTTTAGATCGTGAGCACATATATATATAAATTTTTTTATTTATCAATTATTTCTTGTTTACAAATATAAAGTTTCGCTTATTCCTAATAACACTCTTGTCTCCAATGACCACCGGGATCGAGCTCTGATCGCTGGCTCGCATGCACCATGAACCTTCAGCTACCCGCGCCGCGAATGCCTCTCGCTTCCTCGGTCTCAGGCGCGCGAGCGAGAAAAGGAAAGCCAGGCAAAGGGAAGGGAGGTGGAGGAGGCTGGCCGGAGGACGCCTGCAGGAGTGCAGCTACAGTCATCGGTGCATCATCGCGTGGGAGTGCGGGAAAGCGCATCAGCGCCAGCGAGCAAGACCCTTTTGATCTTTTACTGCCTTTGCTGAATCCTGCCTCTCCTTCCCACACCTTCCCTTTGTTAATATCTGCCTCTGCTTTGCTTTGCTTTGTCTAGATCAGTATATGTATGCAGCTGCCTTTGCAAAAGCTTTCTCCTGCTTACTCTCGCATGATCGCATCGCACCCAGCAGCAGCGAGCAACGCCGGAGGGAGGAGACGACGGCATGGAAAGTGGCACATCCTCTACCGTTAAGCCACCTCCAATGGATATCTATAAGTTATCTATATGGTATAATATATAAAATTTTATTTTTGCTATTGATCAAACGTTTAATTTTTTGTTCTTCTGTCAAACATGCGTACAATGTATGGAGGCTGTGAGAGGAGGACGTGTATGAGATTTTTAACTTACATGCATGACTTTAGATTATTATCCAACGACAGCGACTGGATTTGATTGATGGAATTAAAACTTTCAAACATTTGATCACTAGATGAACCATGATTTTTTAATAGAAGAGAGATAAAAACTATCTCTTAATCAAGAGATACTCTCTTGCACATATTTTAATTTCAAGTGAGATGAATTCTAGAGCCATTTATACTATGAGTTATTTGCTAAGTGCTAAACTATTGAAAAATTTGTCTTTTAGAATGCTTAGAGGTAGTATGTTATCTCTATTGTTCAAGATAAACTTATAATGATAACATTAAAAATTAAGAATAGAATATATATATTAGTAACTGTAATAGCACTAACATAACGGTAGTGGATTAAGTCCAATTGGCAAGGCGTGCTACCAAACGAACGAGCACTGTGCGCTGATGCACACAGGGCATCTCAACCGGGCCCTCACGCGCGGGGGCGCGGCGTGGCGCGTCGCCGGCTCTGCGATCCGTGTGCGTCCCGGGCGAACGCTACGTGTTTCTGCGACGTACTCGCAAGCTATAGCTATCTGCTCGACTGCTCGTAGTAGCTCGCTCGCTCGCTCGCTCGATGGATCTGGCTCTCCCTCCCTGGTCTGCTCACGCCTCGAGAGGCTGAAAAAGAATTAAAGGATCGACGCGGCACGATCGAGCATGGCACTGTGGGCAATGGCAGATATAAATGCGGGATTTGGATGCAGGTGACATGCCAGTTCCCCCCCTCTGCTATACGTTCATGCAGGAACAGTTGCCATCCCCAATGATTGGATAAGAATGTGTAAAAGATCGATGCATGCATATGTAGTACATCATGTAACAGGAGATGCCAGCGCGCGATTGGAGTTTGAAGTACGTGTGTGTTGTATTGTAATTAAGGTATTGTTTAGTTCCTAAATTTTTTTTCCAAAAACATCATATAAAATTTTTGGACATCTAAATAAAGCATTAAACATAGATGAAAAAAAAACTAATTGCATAGTTATGTAAGAAATCTTTAGACGAATCTTTTGAGCATAATTAGTTCATGATTAGCCATAAGTGCTACAGTAACCAATATATGCTAATGACGGATTAATTAGGCTCAAAAAATTCATCTCGCGGTTTCTAAGCTAGCCATGAAATTCGTTTTTTCATTCATGTCCGAAAACCCCTTCCGACATCCGATCAAACATTTGACGTGAAACTTCTCTAAAAAATTCGCGGTCTAAACACCCCCTAAGCTTTTCTTGGTTTGGACCAGCGTCAGTATTTCAGTATGGGTTGTTTCCTCTCCATAGGTCGAGGTGAGGATCTGTCAGCTGTCGAAGAAAAGTGTTACAACATCCGTTGCAAAATAATTCAATTTTTAAGTTTTTGATAGGATGTTTGACTCTCATCTTATTTTTTAAAAAATTATAATTAATATTTTTATTGTTGTTACATGCTAAAACAGTACTTTACATGTGACTATTTTTTATTTTTAATATATTTTTAAAATAAGACGGATGTCAAACACTCGACACAAAAAACCTAAAAATTCTATTTTTTGGACGGAGATTTATATGGATGCTAATTAATCTAAACATATACATAAATTATATTTATTCATCAAATGATAAATTTAGGTAATACTAGAAAGTCTTGCAATATGAAACAAAGGTATTACATATTACGTATACGGTTTTGTATAGTTGTAGATCTTAAGATATATGCTCGATTTGAAGTTTGTACTATGAATTAAAATGGTTTAAATTATATATTTGATCAAAATAGAAACAAAATAGTTCAACCATATGTTGTTTATGCAATTATTGACCCAAATGCATGGATTTGTGGAGATAAAAATACCCCCAGCTTCAAATGTATCAGATAGGACCTTAGAATAACTGTAGGTGTGTTGCAGAGCTTAACAAAAATCTGACGACTCTTGAATGTTTTGTAAACTTCGTATTCAGAGTTGACTTCGGAGGGAAAGAGGTGAATGTCATAGGAGTCGCCAATAAAGTTTGGAGAGGATTAACATCGAACTCTCTCAATTGAGGTGGGGTCTCGACTGGCCAAATAAAATGTTCCAAAGAAAATACTAGAGGAAGAAAGGGCCGAATCCCACGTTTCTGTTCATTGCATTTGTTCAAGAGATGAGAATCATAAGATTCTGAAGGAAGGAACTTCACAATGCACACCGTTGCACAGAGCACTTAAATAACATGTATCAAGTCAGTTAATCTGTCAGATCTGAAACTAGTGCTTTCTAGTTTCCGCATAGAATCTTGTGTTTATTTTTAGATGAAAGCTAGGGCAAAGCACTGTTTTCCCTTCTTTCTGAAGTGTCTGAAAATCTAAAATGAAACCAAGCTCAGCCACTCATTCATCAGAGTTCATTTGACACACAAGATCATTGGGGGTCATTAGAAGGAATCTTGTTGACTTAAACAAGGGATGAAGTTTCTCCATATATGAGCATGGATCAAACCATGTCAACGCAGTGACATACATCGCCTCGATCTTTGTACAAAACGCCTCCTCGATCACAACTCCAAGGTCGTAGTAATCCACACCACACACTATACATGTAACAGATTAACCCTACCTAATTAAACAAAAAACTGGCAAAAGAGACCCCAAAAAAGAGACAAATCTCGCAAAAAGGGAGCAAATTTATAGCTTGACTTTGTTCGTCTTGGCCTTCTTGGATCGGCTCTCTTGACTCCAGCTCATCAGTTTGCGGAAAACCCCCTGCCTTTCCTCGTAATTCGATTTCCTCCCGAAGCTGCTGCGCTTCTTGCCTCCCAAACTGTTCCAGCTCCCCAGCTTCGCCTTCTTGTCGCCGGCGCCGGCCGCCGCCGCGGCGTCCTTGTCCGGCACCACCGGCGGAGCGACGCACCGTATGAGCGCCCAGTCAACGCCGGCGAAGAACGGGTGCCTCTTGATCTCCGCCGCGCCGCGCGCGGAGCCCATGCGCCGCCGCGGGTCCCTCTCGAGCAGCCTTCCGATGAGGTCACGCAGCTGCGCGGCGTCGGCCTCGCCGTCGAGCTGCGGGTACGTGACCTGCTTGGAGAGGATGTTCTTGAGCGTGGTGTCCTTGGCGTGCCCCTTGAAGGGCGTGCGGCCGTACACGAGCTCGTAGAGGAAGACGCCGAACGCCCACCAGTCGACGCCGTTGCCATGGCCGGTCCCGCTCACGAGCTCCGGCGCGAGGTACTCGTGCGTGCCCACGCAGTCCTTGGAGTTCGCGGCCGTTGGCTCGGCGACGAACTCAAACTGTTCCTTCGCGTCAACCTCGCCGTCGTCGATGCTGCCGCCATTGGCCGAGAAGCACGATGGCATGATTCTCTTCTTGCGGTGGCCGAGTTTCCGAACCTGGCGGCGGCGGACGGCGGGCTCCACGGACGCCGGGAGCGCGAGGTCGAAATCGGAGAGCACGACGTGACCGTCGCCTCGGAGCAGGACGTTCTCCGGCTTGAGGTCGCGGTACACGAAGCCGAGCGCGTGCAGGTACTCGAGCGCCAGAAGCACCTCGGCAGCATAGAACCTCGCAGCGGCGACGGGCAGGCGGCCGCCGGGGCGGCGCCGGAGCACCGCGTGGAGGTCGCCCCCGGAGCAGTAGTCCATGAGGAAGCACGCGTAGCGCCCGGCGTCGAGGCGCGCGTAGAGGGTGGGCACGAAGGGGTGGTCGAGCGAGGAGAGGACGCGCGACTCGGCGAGCACATGGGTGACACGTGACGGGTCGTCGTCGCGGAGGTCGACGACCTTGAGCGCGAAGAGCGGGGACGCCGGCGGGGAGCTCTTGAGGCGGCACAGGAACACCCGCGCGAGGTGCCCGTGCCCCAGCTCGCGGATGAGGTGGAGGTGCGCGAGGCGGAGGACGCCGTCGGGCGTGGCGGCCCGCGCGGCGGCGAGGAGCGCCCAGTGCGGGGACGCGGACGACGAGTGCGGCCTGGGCGAGAGCGAGGTGGAGGACGAGAACGACGGCAGGGAGAGCGAGCTCCGCGCGCTGAAGGTGGTGGCGGTGGTGAAGGATGACGTCGAGGCGGAGGCCGTGGAGGTGAACGACAGGTCCAGCGCGCCGGCGCCGGCGTCTGCGATGGAGGGAGGGAAGTGGGGCGAGATGTCGGAGGAGAGCGGGGACGGCGGGGCGGGGTCGAGCGCGTCCATTGGCGGCGGCGATGCTGCTTGCATGGCGCCGAGAGAGGGAGGGAGAGAGGAGGGAGATGGAGGAATGGGGGAAGCCTGGGTGGGACGCAGGGTGGGGGTGGTGGTTTATAAAGACGTCGTCGTGGAGACGTCGAGGGAGGAGGTGGACGAAGCGCGGAAGATCAACGGTAGCGACTTGGGTCAGGTTCCATCTGGTTTTCTGCAGTTAATGGATTCAGATGTGTACAGGTGATTTTGGGATATCTCAGCCACCTGATCCGGGCTATCCAACGGTGCGATTGCCTCCTCCAAACTCCGCACACTGAATAAGGGAATGAGAAAGGCATGTTCTTTGCTTGGTTAAGTAAAATGTATTAATAGCTTTGTATATAATTAATTAATTATTAGCTATAAAAGAATAAAAAAATGGGTTGATATATTTATAAAGCATTTTTTATAGAAAATTTTCGTAAAAAACGCACTGTTTATCAATTCAAAAAGTGTATACATAGACGAATGCGGCCTTACTCTATCCTAATAGCCATTAGAAATTTTGAATTTATTAATAAATAGATTAACCTGTGATATATCATTTGATAAACACATATGTTCTTTTTTTTAAAAAAAATAGATGACTATATTTGAACGACATGTAAGACAAGAGGATATCACAATACATCTTAGTTTGTGGTTGTTTTGTTGTGCTACAGTATATTTATATTTTAAGTTTTTGCTTAAATGTAAATATATAATCATGGTGGTTTGTTTTGCAACTCAACTAAAATTTAGAAAAAAAACTACTATCAACTGTTATATCATCAGTATGCAATATAAATTATAATGTTTTACGACTTGCATGAAAGAAAATTAGTTTTCTGACACCAAAATATCTAACATTAGTTGCACCATGCAGGTATTCATTCAAGGGAATTGTTTGGCTTTTTCAAAAGCTAAATGATATATTTGTAGATGAAAAATATTTTGTGAATAAAAATTTTATATATGAATTCTTAACAATATAAAAGTAAAGGTAGAAAATTAAACTTCAGTGAAAAACCTCCAATATTAACTCCAAAATTAAGATTAAAAAATTAAATTTTGGCTTACAAGTGTAAGTAGAAACGAAAAGATAGTGATGATTGATTATTCATATATACATGCAAATAGAATTGCACGTGCTCTGTTTTCATTTTCTTTTTTATCCCAACCAACTGAAGGACGTTTTTTTTTTTCAAAATTCACCTTTATTATTGGAACACAAATAATATACAGCTGGATTTTTCATATAAATCTTCTAGGTAATGAGGTAAAAAAGACGTGTTCCAAACGATACATGTGGCAAATGACGGTCTGTGATTTTCTGCTTGACTTATTAGTTAAGATATGTCTATTATACACAATTTTGTTGACTAGGTGCACGTTTTCCCTTAAAGCACCTTGCTACGGAGAATTTGTTTTTTTGTCAACAAAAGCCTATTGTGATTGTGATCGAGTTCTCTTGCCAGAAAGCAGCTACCTTGCATCGCCGGCATGCTTGTTCTCTTTTGCCGGTGAGTCGCCGATCAGAACCAGGTTCCCCTGAAGTGACCAGTCAAGAGTTTGAACGTTGAAACGTTGTAATACTGTTAGAGGTGCCATGCATGTGCCCTAGAAAGTTTAGCCAATCAAAAGGTAGTCACAAAAAGTCGCAACAGTTGGCAACTAATTTTACCCTCAACAATCAGGTAGCTTCAGAAACTAAACTGATCATTTGCCATTGTCAAGGTCACCTCCACTGTTCCAACCTGTGACACTCGCCAGTAACATCTCTACAGCTCCCTTGTCCCTGAATCACAAATTAATTAAGTTTCTTTTGATATGCTTAAGGTTTGTTCCCCTGTCGTTATGTATGCAGAGCCTCGTTGTTCTCTGCCTTTTTCCCTGTTTGGTAAGACAAGATTTGTTTGAGATAATACTGACGGCATGTTATCGTGTCTCTGTAACCAACTGTTCGTTAACTGTTGAGCGTGACTGTGCATATATATATACATCTATAGGACAAAGATGGATCCGTGTGATCTGATGATCTGATGTGCATGTGGTTTTTCTATGGTTGGAAGCGAAGTTGGTCCATCGATCGATCGATCGATCGATCGGCCGCATGGCGCATGATCCGCTGAACTCATAGTATTGTCAGTTTACTGTCACCTCTCCCGGGCCCGTCTCAGAGTAGCACGTCGTCGACTTGACCTAGTGCCCATCTCTCGAGGTTTCAGATCGGATTGGACATCTTGCATGCAGGATTAATTGATCGAAACTTCCACGCAGAAAGATAATACTGGTATCACATCATTAATTAAAATATATTTAAATGTACAAATAAAACAAGTTCTCTCGATACAAAATTTAACTTTTAGTTTTATAGGTTAATATATCATGTAAATGTCTTTATAGGTTAATATATCATGTAAATGTTGTATCCATGTAACCAATAGAAGTTGATTAAATATGTAGAGATAAAATAAATTTCTCTCGGTGAATATTTTGATCCAATTTCATTATCTATATGACTGCGCACACTAGGTTTTATCCTCATGAAACCTAACTCTATTATTTTTTTCATAGCAATATTTGTGCCCATGAGTGTATCATTTGGTGAGATTAAAACCCAATAAAACTTGCACCGAAAACGACGCACTAGAAACAGGCGATTGTTTTTTTATAAAAAATGTCAAACAATATATTTACAAACGAAAAATAAAACTTTTATATATACATTCTTAGCGATTTAAAAATTAAGACTAAAAAATAAACTTCTATAAAAACCACAAAACCAACTCCAACTTTAAGAACTAAAATTTAAATTTTAGATTATAAACATAAACATAAACAAAATTATGTGCGTGAAAGAAACCTATCCGTTGCCCATAGCATCTCTAGAGGGCTGATTAATTCATGCAACTCGATCACGTCAAACAAATCTATGTCATGTGCTCCCCATATGTCACTGCTCATTATCTAAGAAAATATAGCTAGATACCACCCCAAAAATGCTTAGTTTGTGTACTGCCGTTGATGCGAGTCTGGTTAAAACCAGAATAAAGTTTACCTCCCAACTTGTGCTGAATTGAGAGTGCCGGCGCATCAACCGTACGCGCGTGCGTGCGCCTCACTTTTCCATGCAATTGCACCTCTTTTCTCGAAACGAACAATTGCACTTTTAGAAGCTCCTAAACTTGTAGCTCCCGCCTCCGTGTCAACGTTCACTGGAATATAAGTTTGCGTAGCTGAAGATAGTAGTGGCGATGTTCACTGGAATATATGCTGCGTAATTGCAGATGGGTGAGTTAGGCGAGCGTGTGTGTACGTACGTATGTATGTTGTGCCATGGATGCCACGAGAGACCTGAAAATGTATAATTTTCATAAAAATACTGTTATATATATGACTCCATTGTATAACTTATATACAACTAGAAGCATACAACATTGATCAATCAAAAGAGTAGCGGTTGATATGCATTATAGCCGTTGATCAACCTAGTCGTACGTAAGTCGTACTATCAATTCTGTTTTCAGGAAACAGATGCTACGATCGACGTAGCTAGTGCATATGTTCATGCATGCGTGCATGACAGGCTTGATGATGAGGAATATGAGTTGGTAAAAGCCCCAATTCCCGGTCGTAATTCTGGTGCCCAAACGATGCTCCCATCTACCAAACACACCCGCTTAACTTTGATCAATTAATGATGAATGAAATTGTTCGATCCCTAGCTTGTCCTCGCCCTAACCTAGAGTACTAGCTGTCAGATTTGCTTTTGGACAAAATATTAAGCAGGCTAAAACAACTCAGGCGCAAATTGTGGCATACTCTACCCCGTCGGAACCGATCCAAACCTACCGATCAGATTAACTCTAATCTAGTGAACAGCACTGCGTCATTTCTTGCAGCTAACAACGACGCAAAGCAGCGATCGATGAACATCACAGAAGTTGATGCTTCTTCTGCATGCGAACAACATCGTCGTCTCCGACTCCGGCGCCGTCCATCCTCGAGATTCGCCACCAACAAGCTCCACGGCCGGCCACCATGGCCATGAGTGGGGTAATGTACGTATCTACGCTGATCGATGGGTCTCGTTATTCTGCTGGCTTTAGGGGTTGTTTAGATGGCTTTTTAGCCCCATGTCACATCGGATATTTGGACACTAATTTAAAGTATTAAACATAGACTAATAAAAAACTAATTTCATAAATGAGAGTTAATCCGCGAGACGAATTTTTTAAGCCTAATTAATCTATAATTAGCAAATGTTTACTGTAGCATCACATAGGCTAATCATGGATTAATTAGGCTCATTAGATTCGTCTCGCGAATTAGCCCAAGATTATGGATGGGTTTTATTAATAGTCTACGTTTACTATTTATAATACGTGTCCAAACATCCGATGGAAAAGGGGCTAAACTTTAGCCCCTTGGCCAAATCACCACCTTCGTTTTTCTACGCAGAGATTCCCGGCTCTTCTCCCACTTATAATTATTTTGTTTGTGGCAGTGAAAAAGAACTCGGCGCAAGTACAGCGTTAGGAACGCACGCACATGTCGAGGATTTCGCCGAGAAATGATTGATGCGCGCGCTACATATGCAAGCGCCGTTGTTTAATTTGCTATGGAGTACTAAATCGATCGCAAACATGCCTGCACTTTGCGGTTTTAATTGGCTAATGCTAGCTTCTCTGTTTGTTTGTACCTGGCCAGAGATTGAGTAATAAGGAGCTAATTAAGCTAGCTTACCTAACGCCTGTAGTGCTAACAAAAAGCTGTATCGAGGTGCTATCTGCGTGTTCTTTCTCTGCAAAAGATCGATAAGAACAGAGCAACTTTCTTGTACCCAAGATTTCCAGGGATACTGTCTGCGAGTTCATGCTGGCTAGTTAATTTTAATTTAAAAAACCGAGCACGTGATTTGGTTAGGATGCAGGGGGCTAGGGTCAGTATGCACTTCTTTTCTTCTTCTTCTTGTTTTTTTTTTGGGTGATGATGATCAAATATGCTAGGGTCAGTGTACAAATAACTTGCATGTTAACCACGCACCTCCAAAATATGCAGATCAGATCGGCATTTATTCCCAAAATTAATCATCGGCCCATCGCTGCTTCAGTTAAGAGAGCATGCCGGCTGGCGGAGTACTGTTTATATTATGCACCGAGCAAAAGGACAACTGAAGCTCACATGAAAGTGAATATATAGAAAAGACTCGTTTCAACTGTCAACACAGAAGATTCGTGTCAGTTTGCAGTTATAAAACCTGAAGATTATGCACAGAGTTCAGATCGCCGTCCGCCGGCCGGAGATGACAGTTACTAGTAATCTTGTAGTCTTGTGCACGCGACGCTTGGCTAGCTTACAACGGCCAGGTCATTGTACTAGGAGCACACATACCGGTCAGTTCAGCTGCAAGTTGCAACCGACCAGATCGTTTTGACCGCTCAGTTACGACCCAGCATATGATCTCTGCGATCTAGGCCAAACTATTGCTAGCTGCCATGCTGCAACAGCTATGCAACTCTTTCGATCATTGGCTACTTATGCGTATACATATATGTTCATCTTAATTTTTACTACTCGACACAGCGTCCTTGTCCAAGTCTTCGAGAGGCGGTTTCGACTCTATAGTCCTCCTCATCTTCTGGTAGCTATGGAAGGAATGTAACGGCATGATCTTCGACTCGGTGTTGTCTTCCCTCCAAGAGGTGCTAGAGTCCGTCGCTCGGAAAGCCAGCTCTCGTCCGCAGGCATTGTTTCCTTTGAGGATCTTTTGGAAGTGTAGCGTAGCAGGTATTGTTTCCTTTGCGGATCTTTTGGGAGTGTAGTGTAGAGTGGTTGTGTTCCCCCTCCCCTGTTTTTCTCTAGTATAAGTTCCTTCTCTAGCTAGTTGGTTGCGGGCCCAGCCAGCGTTTCTGTTCCGGGTCTCTGCCCTTGGCCTATCTATCTTAGGGCGTCTATGTTTCAAATTCTTTCCTGCTAATATATTAACGTGCAATTCTTTTGCACGTTCGAGAAAAATAGTAGTTAAGATTAGCTAGTGTACTCTCGCCAAGTCCATCGATTATACCAAACTTGCACATTTGATAGATCTCTATCTTTGATTCCTTTGCGCAGAATCTAGAATTGGTACCAAATACTACCGGGAGTACACCAAGTGGTAGCTAATGAAGTAATGATCCATGCTGCGATGCCAATTGCCAGCCACGCGCCAGCGCCGCCGGCGGCCGGCTCGACGCCCTGTGCCGCCTATTTGTAACATGGGGGGCGCCCTCGGAGGCCGCAGCAGTGTCCGACGGGTATTAATTTTCGCCGGCCGTACGACCGTCACGTGCTCCGGCGCGCGACGCCGCGGACGCTTCCGGGAAAAGCTAAGGCGCGCGTGTGGCGCGGCGCGGCGCGACACCCACATGGATGACGCGAGACAGCGAGAGGCGGCCGGTTGGGACGTCGCACCACGCGAGACGGCGAGAGGGAGACTCGAGAGCGGCGAGCGACGCTGTGCTCGTCGGAGCTAAGAACGAGGGGATCACACGTGGATGCGCGGCGAAGTTGTGTCCACCGGCGCGGCGCGTCCACGCGTGCGTGCGTGTTGGGGTTGGCGAATCCGTGTTGGACGTCGCAGATCCCCGCGGCTGCATGCATTGAACGGATAGCGTCCCCTGCACCTGGTGGCGTTACAGTGTTGCACGCTGCCCGTCCGCGGGGCGGGGCGGGGGCATCCTCTACTACGTGCTGCAGTGGGGTTGGCTGTACAGTCCCGCGGTCTACTCACGCATGCGGCCGTGCAGCCCGTGCTAGCCTAACTACTGGAGTTTGTTTGTAGATGCGTGCACACGATTGAGCGAGCTGCAGGAACAAAACATTTACCCAGCTGTACGCTCGTAGGAGTACTACCTAGAGAGAGTAAAGTGCCGATCGAAGAACTACTGTACTCCGTATACACTACGCTACACGTACTGTGACTGTGTGTCTGTGGGACTGTGGCCGTGTATAGTACAGTCAGTACTGGGCAGTGCAGTACGTCCAGGTCTCCGCCGGCCGCGGGCCCGGCCACAACCCACGTCGCGGAACGCCAATTCAATGCGTGTCGTATGAACGTGGCGACCTCTGGCTCGATCACCGGTCACACCGAGCTATAGCTGCAGCCTGCAGCCCGATGCGATGCACATACACGCGCACGTCGTGGTCTCGGTGGGGTGGGGGCCTGGGCCATTCCGCGCACGCGCGTACGGCGTCGTATAGCGCACGTATCGCGCGAGCCTAGTCCGGTACAGCCGCTCCGAGCTGAAAACACGCTGCCCCCGCCCGCTCGCCGCGCCGTGTCGCGCCGGGAGCGCGTACTGTTTGCTCGATCGGGCCCAGCCGGCGCGCGGCCTCGCCTGCCATGGCCGCGCCGTGTCGCGCCGGGCGCGGACACCGAGGCTGGCGGCCACGCGCGCCTGTCGCGGGCTAGCTCTCACCATCCATGCATGTACGCGGGTCTGTCTGCTCTGCCATGTATACATGGACACGTACGGTGTGCGCCAGCGCCATGGGTGTGTTACGTGTGAGTAGCAACGCGGTTTTGCATGCGTCGCTTGTGCAGCCTAGCTGTACGTGCACTTTCAGTTCAGGCCGGCCTGATCCACACGCGTACAGAATCCAAGTGTTGCAGAGACCGGCGCATCATTGGGGTATCTAGAGCGTGATCGATCGTTCGATCCCCTGTACGTAAATGTTGTGTGCGGCTGCATGCATGGTAATGTGCCAAGTGGATGCATGCATGAGACTACCCAACAATTATTTCGAATTTGCTAACCTTCGTTCCACGTATTTTTGGGATCGATGGTCCAACTAAAAATGGGTTGATAAAAGGTTTTCTGATTTTTATGATAGATATTTATTTGAATAAACGATAAAAGTAACTATTGTAAAGTTATAAATCTATTTTAGACATGTGAGATGATAAACTTTTAAAAAAACGCTCAACGGTAAAAAAAATATGTGTTAAAACTAAAAAAAAAAACTAAGAAAGACGGATAAAAAACACAACCTTCAAAACCTAAGGTTCCGAGGTTAGAGGAGGGGTGTTCCCTAGCTTGGACTGTACTACCATGCAAGGTAGTGACTCAGTGGTCAACAAATAAACATGCGTATATCAAGAAAGCCATGTCAAGCAACAGATGATGATGGTCTGGTATTTGCTACATGCATAAAGCGGAGCTAATGATTAGGAGACATTAAGCGACTGAGGTGTCTCAAGCTAGGGAAGATAGTGGAGAGAGGGGAGTCTATTAGCCTTGATTGGTATAGTTGGTGCTTTTCGGTGCCTACAAGGCCCAACAATACTGGTGCAGAGGTATGGGAGCGGTGGAGCGATCGTAGCATGAATGAGAAGGGAAGAGACAAGGGGCTAGGATCTCGCGTGTCTCATGAATTTCAAGATGATTGGATCGTTCATAATTAACATTATTTTAGAGGGTGGTTTCTATCAAAGGATAGACATACAATTTCTTATTACTAACTTTGTCCCAAAATATAAACATTTATAGGTTATTTGGTAAGGATTAAGGCTGAGAAGAAGAAAACTATATTGGAATTTAATAATGAGTAACATATAGGTGTTAGAGGGTAAAATATGACAAATCTTGAATAAGAAATGATAGGAGATAGGCGAACAGCGTAATTCTAGACATCCACTTGGTTGGAGGATCAACCACTCAAGGACATTGCACCAAACCTCTTCCTTCACACTAGAAAAAAAAAGAAGAGGACGATGTATGATGCATTGGCAGAAAGACACTGGCTGCAGGATATCATGCACAACATGACTCTAGAATTAGTTCAAGAATTCATGGTGATTTGGGTCGCCTTAGAAGATAGTGGAATTACTCTCAGGCCAGGTGTCCCGGACACGATTAACTGGAAGATGGCAGGCAACGGAGTTTACTCGGCTGAATCAGCCTATCTTAGTGCAGTTCGCCTCCAATGATGCATTGATGGCAGTAAAGCGAATCTGGAAGACCTGGGCACCGTCGAAATGCAAGATCTTTGCTTGGTTGCTGCTTCAGAATAGAATATGGACTTATGACAGATTGCAACTCAGAGAATGGCTCAACAATTACTTTTGCCAGCTATGCTTCATGAACTTAGAGATAGTGAAACATCTGTTCTAGGAATGTCAAGTTACAAGGGAGCTTTGGTCTGCAGTTTCTCCGAGTATTGGTTATACTCGTGCCAATGGTGACATCACCATTGATGGAGGTATACGGCAATGGTGGGAGACGACTGGTTCCCAACAGACGAAAATACTGTCAATGGTTGTGAGATTATTATAACTGTTGATAGCCTGGGAAATATGGAGTGAGAGGATTAGAAGGATCTTCAAAGGAGAGTTCCGCGACCAACAACAACTGGCGGCAATGATACAGGATGAAATTAGGTTGTGGGCGCAGCGTGGCGCAAAACACTTAGGGAGAATACACAGTTAGCAACATCTGGCGGGGCCTATTGCCGGGCGAGTGAGCAGGGAGCAGTGAGCGGCTCAGTTTGCTCGGTTTTCTTTTCTTCTTCCTCTGTTTTCTCTCCAAGGCTCTTTAGCCTATGTAATTATTGCTTACTTCTCCTTAAATATCACCGGCCCAAGGCTGGCTCGTTTTCACAAAAAAAGAAATGATTGACTAGACAAACAGTACTATGAATGGTGCTAAAAATACTTACCTTATTATAGAATCAGATTAATACTTATATTTTAAAACGGATGAAGTATTTAATACTAGCTCGATCAATCAGACACGTACGGCCTGTGTTACAATTAAGCCGGCAATCGAGGGCTGAATCCTAATACCGCCAGTAGCTACAAGATTTTACGAGCAGAGAATGTCATATCAATCGATCATCATTGCTAATGATGCCAGCCATTCAGCCAAGTAACACACATATTCACATACTACGTTGTACAGTACATCTCAAGGAGACATCATAGAGCCTCGTGTGGGCTGTGGTAACGTGTTGGCAAGTCATGGACATGCTTGCCACAACAACAGAATGCCAGCACTAGCTTGCAGCTACGTACTGCAGCTTGGGCAAGGATGCATGCCTGAAATCGCACAAGCGCTCTGCTTTCCATCGGCGCGCAACAAAAGCAGCCATTTGAAAAAGGGTTTTGCTTCAACTAATTATAGCAGCTCGCTAAGCTGGCCAACATGCATCTCTCCCCGCCCTTTAGCTTTGGCGAACTCCCATGGAAGCGAAAGCGAGAGCGAAGGCGCGACCTATCATTCGCCTTCTGATCGAGCAAGCCCACGCCAACTCTTTGTCTCTTCCTTTCTTGCATTGCATGGCATGGCAGCTCCAACGAACCAATCATTGTCTAGGTTCCTTGAACCACCGCCGGCTGGCCCCCGGCCCCGGCCGCCGGCGCCAAGTCTTTCTTATGCCCATGCCTGCATATAATATCTTCTTCTCTAGCTTCGATCAATCTTGCGATTTCTTGGAGAATACTTATAGTACTAGTAGCAGAGAGCTGTCAGTCAATTAACTCACCATATGTGCTTAGTTATTTAGGATCACTGAGACTCATTTTAGTAATATTCTCAAATAAAAAGAAAACTCCTTTTAGTGGCTTCATCATCGAACCACTCATGCTATGGAAATTAATGTCTCCTTTTTCCAGGTCTGGATAATAAGTTGATTGAAACACTTTATGTAATATATAATCTGATCAAAACTTATTGTTTAGAGATGAGTAGAGAGGGTGTTCATGAGTAATTGAGCCCATCTAATTTGTTAGGCTGATAATTCAAGCTAGGGAACATGCCCACATTGTCTCACATGCTCTCCAACTCATATTTTTATTCCACCAGCCCCCACAGAGAAGGCACATTAAGAAATTGCCAGCTCCAATCATCACATGAACAACTACTGCTCGCTGCGGAGGATCAGGTGATGCTACGACACAGCCAGCCACTTGTACAGCTTTAAGTTGTAGCCAGCCACTTGTGTACATTTTAATTTGCTCCTGAATCCCCTATTCATTTCTTGACATGCCATTGCCAGCCAAGCTATATAAATTGGAGAGACCCATTTCTGAATTTCTGATGGGTCCAACCGGGTCATCGCAGCTACTACCTAGATAGATGCCTCGCTCCTGCTGGGAGTTGGAGCTAATTATCATACTGCAACTCGATCGATCGATCGCCTCGTCGTCGTTGGGTCTCCTTCGATTCAGAGAAGAACCATTTGTTCGGAGCAACAAAAAAAAATAAAAATCAAAAGGGTTTCAGTTCAGAGACGATCGATCAATGCACCATGGACCACAGAACGTGTCCCTGTCGGGAGAAATATGCAGATCGATCGAGCTCGCGATCGAATGGATGGATGGCCCTGCGAGACGCCCATTGACCGTGATTTGTTTAAGGGCGCGAGGCGAAATCTGTTTGAGCGGGTGGCTGATGGGAGTTCGTTAATTAGTCAGATAATTGGATGGCTGGCTGAGGAGGGCCCTGCCGTGCTGGTGGTTTGCCTGCAGAGAGGAGAGAGATGACTTGCGAGGAAATGCCCCTAACTAACTGCATGATAACCATAACCATACTACCTACCTACCCCCGGTAGTTAAAGTTGTTTTCAGATCTGCAGAGTTCATTACACTTAAACTTATCTGCCATGGCAGTAATCTATAGTGAGACGACCAGGGTTTACGAAGCCGACAAAATGCTGGTCGGTTCTTGTGGTTTTTAGAGGGTTTGGAATTAATTTTTGGTTGAAATTTTAAATGGGTTTTGACAAATTCAAGTGTCAAACAGTAAATTGACCGAAATTCAGTCGAAATCTAACGAAAAACGGTTGAAATTTGTTAAAAGCCGTGATACCAACTGGGCTCCAATCCCAGTTGTCGCTCGGTTACGTAAATCCTGGTGAGGATAAATGCAAGAATCAAATCAAGTTTCGACTTATCAACTGTCTTTTTTTTTTTTGCATCGGCCCACTTGAGGCGTGGATTTTTGCTAGATGTCAGCCCATTGGGCCGATCCAGGTGCTAACACGGCCCACCACCGTGGGCGAGATCGAGTCCCGAAGTCTCCCGGCACCGGGCGGGCCGGATGCCAAACCTGCACGCCTTCCGGCGACCCGGCGACGGACCACGCTCGCGATCCTCGGTTCCTCCGCCGCCGTAGAGCGACCTCGGAAACGCGGCGTGCGCCGTCGTACTGCTGACGACGCGCGTTTTTCCCGGCCGTGAGCTCCCCGGATCGCGTCCTCCGGCTGACCTGAGCATGGAAGTGTGAGTGCTCTCAGCTTGACCTCGGTTGCTCTTGCCTAAGCGTGCGCCGGCCGGCCGTCCCTCCCTCCCCTCGAGCGGAGCTCCGATCTGACCGTTCGGTCGCTGTGGCAGGGTGGCGTCGGCGCCGGGGAAGGTGCTCGTCGCGGGAGGCTACCTGGTGCTGGAGCGCCCCAACGCCGGCCTCGTCCTCAGCACCAGCGCGCGCTTCTACGCCATCGTCCGCCCGCTCCGCGACGAACTCAGCCATGACTCCTGGGCATGGGTAAGCCCTCGAGTCCAGGATTTCTCGAACAAACTTTAACTAGTAGCATCGGGGAGCATTGATCCTTACTCTGGGTAACCCTGACATGTTAGGCGTGGACCGATGTGAAAGTGACCTCTCCTCAGCTCTCCCGGGAGGCCACCTACAAGCTCTCCCTGAATAAATCGACGCTTCAATTGACGTCTGCAGGGCAAGTACCTGATCGTTTGCTGGGATTGTGGAATTGCGCAACCCTCCTGTTCTATTGTTGTCCCTGGAGTTCCCGTTTGGTGACAGTGTTAATGACTCAATTTTGCAGGGAATCTGCAAATCCTTTTGTGGAACAGGCAGTGCAATTCTCGGTAGGAGCTGCTAAAGTGACGGTCACCGACAAAGAGGGGAAGGAGGCACTGGACAAGTTGCTTTTGCAAGGTTTTGCGATTTTAGTCTGAAGTTTTGCTCCTATCCAAATCATTTTGTTGTATACTGTGCTATATTTTGATCTCTGTTTGTCGTTAAATTTTCATCTCTATTGTTTTTTTTTGTAGGTCTGCACATTACAATTTTGGGTTGCAATGATTTCTATTCTTATAGACAACAGGTAGATGTTCTTTTCTGAATTAGCTTGCGCATATGCTTTCCTTTAGCCTTTTGAATAGCTTAACTGTCAACCCCTGGCTAGAAGTTTACATAAAAGTTATCTTAATCTGAACATGGCCCTAGTTGAGCTTTGCGAACCACCTAATCTTGAACATATATTTTCTTCACATTCTACTGAAGCAGTAATAAACAAGGTTTCCACTTGCCAGTGCCTACTTTAAGAATTAAAGCGATGATGAAAACAAGCTTTCTACCTTTTCTCTCCTGACATTTCTTGTAACTGATTTTTTTTTCTGGATTCTGAGTTATAGCATGTCAACCTTTTGGGAATTTTTCATGACTACTGAAATAATTTACTGAAATGAGATAACTAAGGTATAGCCATCGGGGAGAAGATGTACTCTCTGTATATCTGATATCTGACGATGTTAAATTTTCTGATAATTGAATTATTATTTCAGCAGCAAATGTTTACAAATCAATTCAATTCACCTATCTCTAACTGCAACAAAATGAATGCAGTCTGACAGCCATTACAGTTGGCAAATGTAGCACTGCTTTGAGACCTTACTTTCTCTTGTATAATTTATAAGTTTATTTGTATTGTGCTTTATGTGGTCACAATATGATATCCTTTACTGTGTACACAAATAAATGTTCAATGGACTTGTGAAGGATCAACCAGCTGTAAAAGAATCAACGCGGATTGGGTGCATGGCTTTATAAACTGCAAATAACTCACTTTGCATTATTAACTTATGTATGATTTAAAGTATAACTCACCTTTAAAGCATTGTTTCACCGGTAAATAATTAACTTCTCATTTTCCACTGTTTCTCCAGATTGAAGCACGTGGTCTACCTCTAACTCCAGAGGTATTGCTTTCGCTGCCTCCATTCTGTTCAATTACATTTAATTCAGAAGTTGCTAATGGAACAATGACTGGAGAAAGATGCAAACCTGAAGTTGCCAAAACCGGACTTGGGTCATCAGCTGCCATGACCACATCAGTAGTTGCAGCTCTTCTTCACTATCTTGGAGCTGTTAACCTTTCATGTTTGGGCCAATCCTCCAGTGACAATACAGCTGCACGAGATCTTGACTTGCTGCATTCTATTGCACAAAGTGCGCATTGTATAGCACAAGGAAAAATTGGCAGTGGTTTTGATGTTAGTGCTGCTGTCTATGGAAGTCAACGTTACACAAGGTTTTCTCCAGAAATATTATCCTCAGCTCAGGTATAAAGGAAAAAAAAACTGCCATTGCCAGATGGTTTTGTCCCAACAAATTTGCTAGTAGAAAGCTTGCCATATGTATGTGACAGGCTGAAAGTATATCTGAACCAATTCTTGCAGGTTACAGGCGGGCACAGCATGCCAGATGTGGTAGCAGATATTGTTACACGGAGTTGGGATCATGAGAAGGCTAAGTTTTCCTTGCCTCCTCTAATGTCTCTTGTAAGTTAAAAAGATCTCATGGTTGATGCCTAAGTTTTCCTAAATGGCTAATAAACTATTTAATGGGCTGTTACCAATCACTAGAGCAATTATTGGTATGGTGATGGTATTGGTTTTATAATTGGGTTAGATGTTAGTTGCACAACAATGGTGCCTTCTTAACCATTAGTTCATGACTGATTCTTCTGATGACAGCTTGTGAGTAATACTGCCATAAGAATGAATGCTACAAATCATGCTCGTTTCTCTGTCAGTAAGAAACGAACATGCTAGTGTTTGTGGTCTCTGCACTTTCCATGACAAGAACTTAGCTTGTAGGCTTTGCATTCTCTTTAAAATAATTAGCCTTTCAATTTTGGTGGCTTGAAACTACACAACTTTTAGATGAAACTTTAAGGACACTATCCAGAAACACCTTCAATTCACAAGGCACAGGCGCACGGCAGAGACCAAACAAATTTTGTGAAAACACAGACCAAACAATCTATTATGTATTTTTTTGCAGTGTTTGTGTGCTGTTTGTTGATTGTAAGGATTGGAAATATAAATCTGACAATGTTGGGAATTTCTTGTTAGCTTCTAGGGGAACCGGGAACTGGGGGATCATCTACTCCATCAATGGTTGGAACTGTGAAACGGTGGCAAAAATTTGACCCTCAGAAATCCAAGGATACATGGAATAAGTTGGGGATTGCTAATTCAATGCTTGAGAAACAACTGAGGAACCTAAGCAAACTTGCTGAAGATCACTGGGAGCCATACGAATCTGTATTACGATCATGTAGTTGCCTCGCATGCAGTAAGGTAAGTACTTGATGCTCTCACTAGTTACTATCGATAGCTAGATTACATATTTTATATACCAATATTGTAGATGTACATAATATTTGGTTCAACGTAAGAAATCAATGGGCAAGGAAAATCATTTTGTCATGGTTAATAACATGACCATTACCTGTTTAGATTGCATCAAGGATCGCGATTATAAATTGTATAAATTGTGCAAACAAATGCAAATGTCATCCTGGAGAAGTGGTTTTTTGATAGCTCAGAACTTGAACCATCCAATTTTGTAACAGCATCTTCTACCATGATTCTAATTTCTGAAATACTTATCTTTGTTCTTTGCATGCTACTTGTTCTTAGTTGCCACTTAGGTATGTGTGAATTTGGAAATAAAAGCCTTCTTTTAGTGCTCTATGCTAAAACCTTTTTCTTTTTTCTTGTAAGTGGACAGAGGTGGCTACTGATCAACATCAAGAGCTAATTGTTAGATCATTATTGGCAGCAAGAGATGCTTTCCTTGAAATAAGGCTTCACATGCGAGAGATGGGCATAGCAGCTGGTGTTCCAGTAAGACTTACTTCCTGTTATAAAATTATGAATTTTGAAGTATAACATGATCGATTCTTCTACATGGTGGTTGGCATAGTTAAATCTAGACGAATAATTTAGCCATGAAGTTCTAGATAACGGGCACACTATACTTCAAACCTATCTGGTTGACCTTTGCAGATTGAGCCAGAATCACAAACTCAACTTCTGGATGCCACTATGAATATGGAAGGTGTTCTACTAGCTGGAGTTCCTGGAGCTGGTGGCTTTGACGCAGTTTTCTCAGTGATTTTGGGTGATGCAAGTGATGCTGTAGCCAAAGCTTGGAGCTCAACTGGTGTACTCCCTCTTCTTGTTCGAGAAGATCCCCATGGTGTTTCATTGGAAGCTGGTGACCCAAGAACAAGGGAGGTGTCAACCGCTGTATCATCTATACAAATTAACTGATACTGTTGCTGAATTCTGTTTTATTAATTCAATGTGTTCATTTGGTGCTCTTTCATGTACCACTAGCCAAACACGATATGTTGAAGAGGCTATACACTACATGTCTAAAATAAGTGCTATGCACGGAGCAAGATAGCATGTTGTGGTAGATGGATTATGGTTTAGTCATTTAAATGGTAAAATGCCTGTAGCCATGAAAATGTAGGTGATATAATGTCTAGTTAACCTTCCAATAAAATCAAGACACAAGAGCTTGAGCGCTCTATTCAGAACTCTTGTGATAGGTTCCATGTTTTTTTTTTTTGTTAGAACTGGAGCTGCTGTAAAAATTTCAATGGTTTATGATAGAACCGGAGCTGTTTGGCTGTTTACGTCGTCATCTCCTGGGATAAGGACTGCTTTTGATGAGGAAAGGCTGAGAGCATAGTTCTGTAAGGAATGCGGGTAAAGGCATTTGAAAGTTAGAGCCTTGGAGCCGTTGGAGGAGCCATTGGGCTGTGGCTTTAGCTTTTCGGATATGCCCAGGGTCAAGGAATGTCTTACAGGGTGCGCACTCTTCCTTGGCCAGGTATTTCACCAATCAATGCAACTTCTCCTTTGGTTACAAATAGGGGTAGACGCAAGTCAAATCCACGGCTATTCCGTGATTCGTTCAATTTCAACTAAATGAGAGTATTTTTATTTATAAAAATAAAACTTATACTCCTTCTGTTTTATAATGTAAGACTTTCTGTCTTGTCTAGATTCATATAGATTCTTATAAATCTAGACATATATATAAGTCTTACAATATAAAACAGAATATAAAACAGAGAGGCAGTACAAAGTAATTCGTCAAAAATAAATAAAATTTTGGTATCTGAATTCATAGTCAGAAATTAATTTATTTTAAGGTGAAAGTATACTACCTTCTTTTTAGGTACTTGTAGCTAGAGAACTTATTTTGAAAACTCTGATTACTTTTTAGCAATAAATTTATATATACTTTAAAAATATGTTATATTATCAAGAAGTGCATCCAATACATATAACCATGAAATTTTGTTCATCGTAATTTAACGTAGGTGTTCAACTGTTAGTACTGACAAGTAGTTGAAAATAACGAGTAGCAACTTGCAAATACATTTGTTAATGTTGCATGCTGCATATAATCCCATGGTCCCCAAAGAATCGTTTCCAAATTGTGCTGGATTAGCAAGGATCGAATTGAGGCAAGCAAAAGCTGCTCACTGGAGATCACTAAAACGGCGGCTGGTTGGCGAGCAGGGTGCCTACCATGTCTAAGATAATGAGGCATCATGTTGGTACAGGGAATGGTACGTAACGTACCCGTGGGAAGCATCGGAGGCAGTGGTCGTCGTTTTCGCTCCAGGGAAGCACCGGATCTTTGAGCACACATTCCCTGGATGCAAAGCGGTTTCTTCGATGGCTCACCTCGCGTGGCCATCCAATGCTAAGATATGCTTACGTAGAGGAGGAATATATGGTGAATTTTTGTCTGTACAAGACTTGAAAAGCTCGAAAAGCTCCCGTGGGAAAGTGGCAACATCTCACCCCTCCTTCCTGGTTGACATACTTGCCCTTTTTGTTACGCTTACGAGTCATTTTAGAGTAACTCTAACTGTTTCACTGGATATCTCTCCAGACAAAAATTGGTAGATTTATAAAAAAACATTTCTTCAACTGACTTACCAAATAAATTGTCTTGCCATTGTGCCTGTAAAATCCTCTCCTCACTTCACAAACTTGGTAAGTCAAAAGCGTTTACCAATCATGGGTCCCACCATCGTTGCAAGGGAGGACCACCTCCATCGCAGCTGTGGATGCCTTTGCCCCCTGCCCTCCGTGGGTTCGTCCTCCATCTCCCTGGGCCACGTCGAGTAGAAAGTCATGGGTGGAGCATGGTCGTCACTACTCACTCCACAGGACAACTTCTAGTGCCATCAATCTGACATCGTCAACTCATCCGTCAACATGAACCATTACTTCGTCTAGAGCAAGCTATAAGCCAGCTATAAATATGTTTTAAAGAGATGAGAGTGGAGAGAGAAGAGAGGTGTGCTACTAATTTATAGCTAGCTGCAGCACGCGCTCTAAGACAAAATATGTGTATGACATGTGGGACCATGTATCGATATTTTGTAGGTAACTATTGTATTGACTATAGATGAATTAGAGCTAGTAGTTGACTATACTATTGAACTTGCTCTCCTCCACCTGGCACAGTGTCAACCACTCCACTCATCATCAATGCAAACACCATTGACTCCGATGGAGAGGGATAAAGGCAAGGTGCAAAAGGAACAATATTAAGTGGCTGCTTGGATCCAGTGACTTTTTTAGTCCCTTGTCATATTTGATGTTTGACATTAGTTAGGAGTATTAAATATAGACTGATAACAAAACTAATTGCATAAATAAAGGCTATTTCATTCGACAAATTTTTTAAGCCTAATTAATTCACGATTAGCAAATGTTTACTGTAGCATCATATTCGCTAATCATGGACTAATTAGACTCAATAGATTCGTCTCGTAAAATAGTCCAGAGTATGAGGTGTGTTTTATTAATAGTCTATATTTAATACTTCTATTAGTATCCAAACATTCGATGTGACAAGGGCTAAGAAAAAGTCCAGAGAAAACAAACATACCTAAGACAATGGTGGATCCAGAATTTTTCTGATCCTGAGCAAACTTAATGATGACCTTAGGTCGTATGTATTTTACCTATACCATTACCTATGTAGCATAGTATTAGGCCCATTACTCAAGGCGCGTGAGTCCAAACAGAGGCCCATGGTGGTCGGGTCTTGAATCCGCCATCGTATGGAGAGTTATCTTCTTGGCATGCTTGTCAAATGCTCAAATAGATAATAAAAACCATCTAAATAAATAAGTACATTTTTTGTTGCTTTTTTAAAGTCGTAAATTACTCTTCCACTATTAAGCCAAGTGTTAAGTTTGAGTAATTTTGTCTCGCTTATTTGAAGTAGAGTTCAAAAGC
Organism: Oryza brachyantha; assembly: GCF_000231095.2. Taxonomy (NCBI): domain Eukaryota; kingdom Viridiplantae; phylum Streptophyta; class Magnoliopsida; order Poales; family Poaceae; genus Oryza; species Oryza brachyantha. The sequence goes on along the minus strand of NC_023165.2, from coordinate 6,884,568 downwards.
CACCAAAAGCTGCCAGCTTATAAAGTATATAGAAAAAGTTAGCTTGAAAGTCTAATCCAATAACCTAAGCCAAAACAAAGTAAGGCATATTTCCTATTGGTTCACACACGGTTCTAGAGTCTGGTTTTGTGTTGTGTTATGCTAATTTTTAAATAAGAACATATAATCACCAGTTCACCACTACACAACCAGTTATAGACTATATCGGTCTAAATCACAGCGGAGTCAAACGGACTGAGGGTGCTACACAGCACACACCTGCAGACTCATGGAATGTGGGCTTGTTCATGGTGAAGCCCTGGCCGGAGCAAATAATGATGATGATCGTCTTAGTTATCTTATGTTTGGTGGTAACCGCAAACAAAAATCCATATGTTTTAGGTATTATTTGAGTAACGGGTGGGACCCACAGGTCAAGTGATGGTGGAGGATTCTTAGTCTGGTTTGAGAAGAAAGAAAATAAGAAGAAAAATCATTAGCACATGATTAATTGAGTTTATTATTTTAATACTAAAAGATAGATTAGTATAATTTTAAAAATATTTTTTCTATAGAATGTTTTTTAAGAAGTACTCCCTCCGTCCCTAAAAAAAGCAACTCCTAGCTTCTCAAGAAAGAGTTAAGTAGTTAGCCAAATTCCCAAAACATCTATCATTAATTACAAAATAATGTTGGTGGGTGGGTAGGTGAGGGGTATTAAAGGGATAAAATTTCTCGATTTACGAACCAAAGGTATGTAAGAGTAGAGAAGTTGATTTTTTTGGATAAATTTGAAACTCTAGGAATTGATTTATTTTGGGACGAAGGGAGTATACCGTTTGATAGTTCAAAAACCATGTTTAACAGGAATGATGAACTTTTTTTTGCCTAAACCTTCCTTGCTAAACGCTGCCTTAGACAAATGCTTAATTACATGAGCATTTTTCCCATCCTTAAAAAGTATCAGGAGGTACAACTATTTTCTATTTACCTATTGGTACTTACTTAATGATGGTAAAATTACTCTAATTACATATATTAATACTACTGTATACTTGCACTTTGCATTGGAGACGTGCGGAACTCACCATGATAAAAATCTATCCATTTTAGCTTTAGTCTTGAGCCATGGTTAAGTTTTAATCAGTTCCTGTGTTACACGAAATTGTAATGTCACTGCAAGTAAAAATGGTGGTTAATCTAAACTATTGACAACAAAACAGGAACATAACACACTCAAAATGAGCACAATGGCCCGTTTTGTAGGGAGACATTACAAATATTGTGTGCCATTAGGTGACAACACCACATACATGTGTGCCTTAAGGACAGTACGTGAGTTTCAATTTGTAAATCAATATTCTCTACTTATACCTCTGCTTGAAAATAACGACATTTTAGCACATTTGAAATTTACTGTTTATATGTATGTGAAATATTATTACCATTTCATGCTATGAAAATATTTGTTTCATCAAAAGTATACGGTTTCATTTACAAACGACAAATCTAGAAAGTTTGACTCTCTAAAACATCGTACATTTCCACGATATGTAATACTTAATATATACTTTGTTTTTTTATTTAAAATTATTGACTTTTGGATCTAAATTATTTTGTTATGATTTAATTTATTACTAAAGAAACTTTACTAATGACTTATAATGTTGTATCTTTGCACAAATTTTTTGAACAAAACGAACAGTCAAACATATACTCAAAAGTCAACGACATGAAGGAGTATTTATTAATAAGACGAAATCCAAGTACAACTAAACAAAAGATAATTACTCCATCCGTTTCAGGTTATAAGTCTATTTGTGTTTATCTAAATTCATCCATGTAACTAAGTATATGGTTTGTATATATGTCTAGATTCATTAGGACACACTGAATATAGATAATGTCAGAAAGTCTTATGATGTGAACCAGAGGAAATGTATAATTATTTTCTGAATAAAACAAACAGTCAAATATTTGATAAAAAATCAATGACATCGTATGTTACTACAACTTAAACTACCAATAATGTATTTGTGACTCCCACGGCCACATTAGAATTAATAGTTCCTCTAGTTATAAATACCTAGCGTTTAGAATAATACTTATTACTATTACTTTAATAATTTGACCAATAATCTTATTATATAATAAGTTTATTTCTACTAGGTCGGGTATATATGTACACTTGATAGAAGCAAATCTACGCTTACCTTTTCACGTTTAGACTAAGCATTCAATACGTTGTTTGATAAAATATATTGTAATAAACGTCAAATATTCATGATTCAGAGAGAGTATTTTTCTAGGGGACCGTAGGAATACTAATAACTGTCAAATACAGCTGTAAATACTGATACAATACGTAATATCTTCAATTTTGGAGCATAAAATCTTTCGGCGTGCGCCCACTAAATTTGAAGGAAAAGTACTCAAGCATTATAGAGCAGTAATGGATTTATTGATATATAATGGATGGCAGTAAATATCAATGCTTGCATCCGAAAATTCTCTATCCAGGAGCTTCCGACGAATGCCATCACCTTTCTTTCGGCACTAGAATTCTTTTTCACAATAATAAATTAACCAATTGCAATGCATTATTTATCTTTGGGCCTCTTTCTTTGATTCTTCTGACCCTGAAGAAAATGGGGGGAAAAATTATATAGTAGAGTATATACGCCACAATTCACCAATCAAGTATATACATGTCGTTTTCTAGGAGAAAAAGATTCACAAATTTGTGTCCGTGGCAACTTTCAACGAGTATTTATGCTTTGTTGAGAAGGATATCTCTAAAATCAACACAACTTATTCCCTTCATTCTAAAATATTTGATCTCTGACAATGTATTTTGTGGGAGCACTGAAAATGCATCGCTATCCAAAGAGCTACACCTGAATTATTTTCTAAAAAGGGCAGAGCTACACCTGAATGAATCTGCCTGTCCCAGGCTAGTCAAGCACAGAACCTGCTATTTAGCCGACAACGACTAGTCTTCAGAACTCTGAAGACCGCTCGCCGATGCATTATGCAGAGATGCTGACGAGCGACAGCGTCCAAGTTGAGCTAATTCCACTGCCACCATCACTGCAGGAACCATAGAGATTAGAGCCTATTCCCTTGATGCCAATATGCTATCTGGTGCGTGATTATCTCAGGTGTGCAACGCGCAATTAAAAGCAGCTTAAGCATTAATCCACTTGCGCTAGCTAGCTAGCTGTGTTCTGTGCAGTTGATGGTGTACATGATGCTGGAGGAGGAATCATCTATGGCCCCCCATCTCTTTTGTGCACTTGCTTGCAAGATGTTCCACATTAACTAATTCGATTATTCCTTATCATTTGCTTTTTGTTCATGATCTCCGAACAAGTGATTTTGTAATTCGTCTGAGGGCTTAAAGCCTGGTGTACTAATGCATGTATATTGGTGTTGGGCATAAAGTCAGGCTGTCAACTTGACTATTTTTCTTCTCCTGATGGAGCCTAAAAATGTGCTAGCCTGATAGTCATGGGCCATGCCAAATATGTGAGATCATATATGATTGGCTCATCCTTTTTTTTTCAATATAAGGTAAAAGAGATCCAGGATGCAAATCTAGCTTGTTGGAGCTTTTGCTTTAATTACTCTGCACCTTATAAAAAGTGAAAAATTCTTTTCAGAGAATGGGCCAAAAAAAAAATTCTGGACTATCCAGTTTTCTGAACAATGCACCTCCATTGTTCAGGTGCCGACTGCTCACAGCTCTCTCTTGTGGATTAATGTTAATATTGATCCACAGAACACAGTCAAAATAACTGCATATTACAGTTGAATAAACACTCAACGAAACTAGTGCCTCAGCAATGAAAAAAAAAACATCACAATGTACATGTAACATGTGAACTATGTACCTTTCAGAATCACCCAAGTATAACTGAATTATATACCTCACTAACTCCTGCAGATAAACTAAGCTGCCAACTGATTCAGGACGAGAAGACAGCATCGATCCGGCTGATGTGGCGGCCAATTAACTCCCTGCAACTAAACAAATCCAAGAGGGCCGGACTAAAATAATGCACTGATTGATCATCCATCGGTTATTCATTTCAATCCGGCTAAAGATTAAAGCGTCGATACTTTCTTACGTCTGTCGAATAAAACGTCGCTCCAATCGCTCGTCGCGGCAGCTGTTCATCTATTCCGATCCCCACGGCAATGGCCGCCGAGGCTGCCTCCTTCCAGCAATTTGCAATCGGCTTTTCCCTTAATCTCTCATCTTTAGCAAGTCGCCTCTCTTAAATTAGTATATAATCTGCACTGGTACACTGCCATTTGCAGCAGCAGCAGTAGCTCGGGACAAATAGGCTCCGGTTCCCCTATAAATACGGCTCGGTGAAGTGATCGTTTCGGAAGCACAGCAAGCGAGCTAGCTAGCAGTAGAGCAGTAGAGCAAGCAGCGAGCAGCACATTGATCGGGTGGCGGCCGGCGACGGCGGCGGCGAGGAAGGGGAGGTAGAGAGTGCGGCGCCCGTCTCTGCACAGCTAGCTATGGCGTGGAGCACGGCGGAGAACGAGAGGTTCGAGCGCGCGCTGGCCATCTACGACCGCGACTCGCCGGGGAGGTGGGAGCGCGTGGCGGCCGTGGTCGGCGGCGGCAAGACGGCGGACGACGTGAGGCGCCACTACGACCTCCTCCAGGAGGACGTCGGCGACATCGAGAACGGGGGCTACGGCTACCCCGGCGGCGCCGCCGGTGGCCGCGGCAACAACGGCAGCGGCCGCGGCGGCAGCAACAGCAGCAGCAACCAGAACAGGAGCAGGTATTATTCGCGCCAAAACGTAGCGAGGATTATAGCGATCATCCCGCGCGACGCGTTCCTGATCTTGCTGATTCTCATCGTACGTGTGTTTTCCCGCGTGCAGAGCCAACGGGCCGCAGACATGACGGCGAAGTACTCCAAGCCACGCAGGCTTCAGATCGACGCGAAATCGATCAACTTAATATGCATGTATACAAATATTTATGTATACATAAATATTTGTGTGCCAATATATATATATTTATACGTATCTTGGATGTAGCTTTATCATGTAGTGAGTGATGAGCCTGTGAGAGGGGCAGTGGCGTATGCAGCTATGCATGCAGTTCTCATGGATGTATAAAATGCATCTTCTACTTTGTAATGCGTGTGGTTTGTGTTGGTCTTGATTGACTTAATGTAATGCAAGGTTGGTTCTGACTATGACACAAGTATCTGTGTTTTGGGTTTTATTAAGTAGCAAAATTGCTTGTCAAGCTTGTGGAGTACGGAATTACCACACAAGTACGAGTATATTATTACTAGCATAAAGTGGGATTTGGCCAAAATTTAAGTCATTATATCAGACCAACGCAGATATATATAAGATTGACATGTGTCCCACCTTTTAGCACTTACTATACCCTAACCTTCCTCTCAACTCGATTAATCTCTCAGTACTTATTAGCCCTATATCGTAGTGTTGGTGAGCCATACTCCTAACCACAACGGCACAACCTTATTGCCTCATGGCTTCCATTCAGCCGTGGCACTTACGTACATTGTTGGATCTGCATCCCTTATCTTCACATTATATATTACCTATAGTTTGATTTCTTTTTAATTATTACAATCTTTTGGGTCACCTTAGTGATAATTATCGATGGTTCCATTGTAGTAATTGGATAGGATACATACACTGTACAAGAACAATTTTATTATCTTGAGAAGGTAGCAGGAGGTACCACTGTTTTTTATGTAAAATTTAGTATCTCTCGATGTCTTAGACATCAGAAGTTACTAAATTTTACATAGAAGACAATAATGATAACTGTCGTGGAGCGTTTACATGTGACAAATAGTAAAGTGGATCATATATTTCATCAATGCCTCAACGCATCTGTCGTTGCAACAGAAGATACACATCGAATTGGATTTGTGAGATCCTTTGAATAACACACCATTGTGACAAATCTGCTTAGAAAGCATGCGAACCTCTGAGCAAATTCTGAGGCCAGAACTGTAAGAGCTTCTGCAATCAAAAAACAGATAAGTAATTTAGAAGAAATTGTATAGAAATATCTATCATTAGTGCTCCAAGAGCTACTCTAGGTGCTATGTCGTCACTTGTGTGCAGACCGTTGGAGAAAACAAGAAAGCTGCGATTTATATTTAAAAGGCAGGAGCCTTACTTATAGAAATCGATTCATTGTCAAATTTGTACCAGTTAATCTAAAAGGTTACTTAAAAAGCATGAACTTGTCCTCTTTCCCTATCAAGCGAAAGGCAAGATTTTAGAATAGGCTTGTAACCCCACCGAATTTTGAAGAAATATACATGAAAATTTAAGCAACAAAGTTCTTTTCATTTCTGAATGTAGCCTAATGATAATCATGCTAGCAAAGGATGTGTTATTTTAGTTGACAAAAGATTACCTAATTTTTTATAGCTATTTAATAGTATAAACGATGAAATTAACTAGTATAAAATTAAAAATCTACTCTAAAAAGATAAGATGATAAACTTCTATATAAATTTTTCTTTTGCAAAAAATATATTGTTTAGTAGTTCAAAAAAGTGCATACAAAAACCGAGGAATAATCTGGTGGAAAAGAATCCAACCAAAGTGTATAAAATTCAGTTCAAGCTAACCAAGATCGATTAAAGTAGGTCGATCCAATTGTTCTAACCTTAAGCTAATAATAAGATATTAAGGGCTAGACCACTTAACCTATGACGTGGCCTTAAAAATGAGATTTCTTTAATCATTTTTAAGTGGTACTTAAAAATGATTTCAAGTACTGTAAAACTTCCTTTTGACGTGAGAGAAAACCACTAAAATGCGAGTTAATCGTGTTCATTCCTGCCAGGAGTAGGCCTACGTTCTTTTTCGATAGATTATTCTTAACTTTTGTGCGCGTGTTTTTTTTAACTGCTAAACGTTGGTTTTTTATGAAAAGTCTTTGTACAAAAGTTGATCATATAACCTTTCTAAAACAAATTTGCAACTTTGTAGTAGTTAATTTTAGTTTATTATCATAAAATAGTTATCTAAAAATCAAAAACAAGGATGGTTAAGTGGTTAACCAACAAAACACCAAAATTAAGTCTGGTATATTACTTCCTTCGTTTCACAATTTATTGCGTAGATTCATATATAGATTCATATAGATAATAATAAATCTAGACATATATATAAATTATATATATATTTATCCATGATAAATTTAAACAAGACTACAGAGCATTATAATATTAAACGGAAGTAATATTATCAGGCATGATTGACCAGTGCCATCCTGATTGATAATCGCTGGCAGATTTTTTTTATTTTTAAACCTTTTTAATAAATAATTTTATTACTAAACCTCCAAAAAAATATTTCCACCTTATAAATCTTTTGGCCACGCTACCAGCATTGGCGTGGTGAAACGGCTTGCCACGCTATTGTCGGTGGCATGACGACATTGTCTTGAGACTGCCACGCTGACTAGACTGCGTGACAGTGTTCTCTTGCTACGCCACTAACACTGGTATGATCAAACTGTTCAGTTTTAGAAAAATTTTACCAGGAGATTTAGTAATAAAATTACTTGCTAAAAAAATTTATTTAATAAAAAAATTTCAACGCTGGCCGGGTCGAAAGAAATGGGCGAGCCTCGAAACGACAAAAGCCCATCCAGCCAGCCAAAGACGACCGCCCCGACCCAACGCAAATCCATCGTCTCCTCTACTCCTACTATTCCTCCTCCTCCGCCGCCCTCGTCGTCGTCGTCGTCGTCGTCGTCGTCTCCGAGTGCGACCCCCGCCGCTGCCCCCCATCAGAAACCGTGGGAGGACTCCTCGAATCCGCCGCCGCCCCCGCCCCCGCGGCATAAAGCTGCGCGCCCCGTACGTGCTGCCCCCGCTCAGTGCGGGGATCCCGCGCTGGCGCTCGCCCATCGGAAGGAGCTCCCCGGCCGCTCCTCCGTCGTCGTGCGGCGCGTTGGATTTGGTGTCCGAGGTGAGGTGGGCTGTTTGTTCTCTCTTGTGTGGGTGGGTGAGTTCCTGGTGTGATTTTTTGGGCGGGGGGCGATTTTGTGGGTGGTTTCCGCGTCCTCTTCGAGTTCCAGCTCCGCCGCGCATCCTCGTCGATCCCTGAAGCCGCGTCGTCGTCGACTCCTGGCGGCTGGCGCCGACGTATTTTCCCAGCCATAGACCGCGTCTGCTCGGTGGGTCTGGATCCGCGGCAAATGGGCTCGTCTTTTTCTCCCATTCTCGCCGCCCTAAACCCGCGAAGCAACTGAACTCAGCGTGTCGAGTTGCAATCTACTATCCGAGCAAACCGAACCAAGCGCGAAGGTAGTGGCTGCGTCGTCCTTCGAGCTGAGATCGCCGCCGCATTAGGTAGTCCGCTCCGCTCGCGGTCATCCTTGTTTCTCCGTTTTGAATCGTTGAGATCTCCCTATGAATAACAGTGAAATCTAATGGGTGATTGGGTTTCTGGGCTGGGAAGGCAGGTCTTCTGTGACTGTGAGCTTGATCTCGCTGTCCGTCACTCGGTGTGAGACTGGATCTTTAGGAGCATGCATAAAATGGGAAGCTGGATTAATTGAGCTCGCACTCAGAGTTGATCGGATCGTGTGATTATTTTTACTGTATCCCTTACCCAATGATCCGACTAGACGTGATGCCATTCTGTATATAGTTCAATGCTTATGCTCAGTTTATATCAATTTCAACATTGTGTTATTATGTTGTGCGATCGATCTGGTTGATTGATGAGCAACCCATTGACATTTTGGCAGATTTGAGGCGCAAAAGTTTCCATCGGGTTACGAAATGGACATGGCATTGCCGGTAGTGAATGCCACTGCAGCAGTGCTTGCTCGTGTCTCAGCTGCATTCAATGCCCCTTTTGCCCGCGCGGTTGTCTTTGGGGTTCATATTGATGGTAAGGCCCTGTTTAGTTTTCAAAACTTTTTTTAAAAACATCACATCGAATTTTTGGACACCTAAATGAAGCATTAAATATACATGAACATTAAAACTAATTACACAGTTATGGGGAAAATCGTGAGACGAATCTTTTGGGCCTAATTAGGGCATGATTAGCTATAAGTGCTACAGTAACCAACATGTGTTAATGATGGAATAATTAGACTCAAAAGATTCGTCTCGCGGTTTTCAAGCGGAATCTGAAATTTGTTTTTTCATTCGTGTTCGAAAACCCCTTCCGACCTCCGGTCAAACGTTCGACGTAACCCTTTTGCCAAAAATTTTTGGCAACTAAACAAGACCTAAGCCTCTTTCGTCCATCAGTGAGGAACTTGTGATGTGATGAGGGTGATTGACATTCGGTAGCATATCATTTTTCAGGACACCTGGTTGTTGAAGGGCTTCTTATAGCAGTCATAGTGTTTCAGCTTTCCAGGAAGAGCTACAAACCACCGAAGAAGCCACTCAGTGAAAAGGTAAAGATATCTTCTGCCAGTTCCTCACTGTTTGTTTTTGTTAGAGTACTGGTTTTGGTCATTGATTTCCAGAACTTGTTGGTGAAAGTTAGCAATTTGATATTTGCAGGAGATTGATGAGCTATGTGATGAATGGGAGCCAGAACCTCTGTGTCCTCCGATCAAGGATGGGGCACGAATTGACGCACCAATGCTGGAAAGGTTTGTATGATGGTTGCATTCTAATTTAAAGCCCAAACAGTATTTGATGCACCTGATAGAAGTTGTTTTTGTTGTTAAGGGAAGTTGTTGTATTTAACGATGCCTGTTCTGAACGTAGGAAATGATTCATTTTCAATATTCCTCTATATTATTTTGTAAGTAGCGAGTTACCAGATAAACTGGAGAGAAAGCATGATACTGTTGGGCCAGTTACAAGCTGATGCATTGGTATAGCCTAACTAGTCAGTGCAGAGTGTGGGAACTGGGAAGGCAATATGGACTTCAACCTTAATTTTTGACAAATACTGCATGAACATGCAAAAATTCATACAAAAAAATGTTTGCATGCCACAGATCTGGTCAAATTTTAGATGAATATAGGGCATCATGAATCTCTTAAAGTATCATGTACCTCTTGCTTTCCAAATGCTTACAATCCTCGATTCTTTAGTTGGACTAACTTTTCTTGAAGTTGATTTGCAATCATCAACTGCTTTCTGTAACTTGTAGTGTCTTCTCAAACTGTTGCTTTTCTTCTTTTTTTGATGTTAATAAGGTCATCAAATGACTTAATATATGCTGCCAAATGCATCTTGCTAGTATTTTGTTATAAAAGAGTCCCTTTCATCTGTTATAATCTTGTATCTCTATCCAGTTATCAACAATTCTACTCCATTTATATGCTAGTGTTGCACTGCTAATGGACAGCAACTTTCCGGATAATAAAATTTAGGAGTAACTGCCAGCATCCCTAACATAGGTGTGACCTATCTCAAGTAATTCTCACTCATTGAATATTCATTTTGTTGTCCTTCCTTCGGATATTGCCACACATGATACGTCATCTGTTTTATGAGAGCTCAATATTGGTAGAAGTCTTGCTTGAGATATTCCATGTATATGGATGTGTAATGCAGATTTGAGAATTTTATGTTTGCAGCATATCTACAACTGTTGGGCATTGCCCATTATTTCTCCTGAATTTTAGGGGTCTTAACAATATTATGTTTCTTGCTACAGTGCCGCTGCACCACATACCACTATTGATGGGAAAGAAGTTATAAACTTTGCATCAGCAAATTATCTTGGTTTGATTGGCAATGAGAAGATTATTGTAAGCTAAAACTCTATTGTTTGAGAGTTGTTTTTTGACACTATTCTTCCAGGATATTTGATGAGGACGAATTGCAGGATTCTTGTGTTGGTTCACTGGAGAAATATGGTGTTGGATCATGTGGTCCACGTGGCTTTTATGGAACAATTGGTTTGTATATTCTCTTTTTGTGGCGACTGACCTGTGTTGCAAATATGGAAGATGAACTTATCTTTTCATTGTGGAACACTTGCAGATGTCCACCTTGACTGTGAGTCAAAAATAGCAAAGTTTCTTGGAACTCCAGACTCAATTCTGTATTCATATGGGATTTCTACAATATTTAGTGTTATACCTGCCTTTTGTAAGAAAGGAGACATCATAGTTGCGTAAGTTAACCTTTTGCCCTTAGCAATATGAACAATACTGGCATACAGAGAGTTTATCCTTTTTTTTTTTCAGTACAACAGCTTATGCAATTCTTTTATTTTATTATAATTTTAGCACGCTCATTTCATTAATGAAAACTTGCTTCCTCCCATCCCCCCCCCCCCTCAAAGCAACCCAACCCAAATTCATATATAAAAAAAATGAAAATTCTGCATGAACCATTAAGAAAGTAGTGTATCTATTCTCCAGCTGTTATTCTTCCTCATGCAGTTAGTTCCATACCTGTTCTTTTACTAGGTAACATTTTGCTTCCTCTTGAATTTTTCATGGTCAAATTGCCCCTTTGAGCCTAAGCCAGCTTTTTATATGGAATTGCAGTGATGAAGGTGTGCACTGGGCAGTGCAAAATGGTCTTCATCTGTCAAGAAGTACCGTTGTTTATTTTAAACACAATGATATGGCTTCACTTGCACACACTTTGGAAAAGCTTACACGTGGAAATAAACGAGCAGAAAAGATCAGGCGATACATTGTTGTAGAAGCTATCTACCAGGTGCGGTGCTTTTTTAGATAATTCTGTTTGGATATGAACATGGTTTTTTTTTTCTCATTTTTCTCATGAAAAATTGCAACATGAATTATTGATCCTTCCTGTACAATCTACAGAATCATAGAATAGTTTAAACATATGACTATATCCTCTCTTACTGTGATGATTGCAGAATTCTGGTCAAATTGCCCCTTTGGATGAGATTGTCAGATTGAAGGAGAAATACCGATTCCGTGTTATTCTGGAGGAAAGCCATTCTTTTGGTGTGCTTGGCCAGTCAGGACGAGGCCTTGCTGAACATTATGGAGTTCCAGTGAGTACCCCCAGCGTTTTTTTCTCTCATCACACTAAAGTAGTAGATTAAAACAAAAAGTATAATCCACAGATTTCTGTTAGCCACCTGTTAACTTATGGAAATTGTCTTACTAACCATTTTAATTGGATACTTCAGCACATCTTATTTCTGACATTTTCTTACATGTGCAGATTGATAAAATTGATATTATCACTGCTGGAATGGGAAATGCATTAGCTACTGATGGTGGTTTCTGTACAGGAAGTGTTAGAGTTGTTGATCATCAGGTAATTCAACTTCAGATAGACAGAACATGAATTGCGATAGAAGTGTTGTTAAATGTCTTGACCAATTAAGTAGTTGTGCTTTTGCAGCGTCTAAGCAGTTCTGGTTATGTTTTCTCGGCTTCTCTACCACCTTATCTTGCCAGCGCTGCAGTTTCTGCGGTCAACTTCCTGGAGGATAACCCATCAGTTCTTTCAGATCTGAGGAGCAACATTGCTTTCCTGCATAAAGGTTAAGAATATTATTTCGTTATTTATATATTTATTTGACCAAAATCTACTTGTTAATGTGGTTAATGCAGATGTAAAATTATGAATGCCATAATACGTAGGATGCAATGTTTTTTTTTTATCACTTTTACCATCTATTTTTCCCATTAGCTGTAATTTCAAAACAGCAGCTGCATTGAGAAATTGTTACTACATTGACCGTATAACCCATGCAATTTGCTATTGGAAATACATTATGGAATGCCATAATTGATTTTTTTCAGGTGTAATATATGGTTACTGGTGCCTGCTCACCACCTTGATGCTTTTGATGTTTTTGATCTGCAGAACTGTCAGATACTCCAGGGCTTGAAATCTCAAGCCATGTTCTGTCACCTATTGTCTTCCTTAAGCTGAAGAAACCAACGGGTTCATCAAACACTGACATAGATCTGCTTGAAACTATTGCTGAGAGGGTAAGTCCATGTGGACGCAATGAAAACTTTCCAGCTGCAAATGAACTTTGCATATATTTACAGTATCTCATTCCCAACAGGTCCTGAAGGAAGATTCAGTTTTTGTTGTGGCATCAAAGCGATCCACTTTGGACAGGTGCAAACTTCCTGTCGGAATCCGCCTCTTCGTATCAGCCGGTCACACCGAATCTGACATCTCCAGAATGTCCTCGTCCTTGAAACGGGTCTCAGAATCTGTTCTTTCAGAATACATCTGATCCCAATTCCCGTGAAGGCGAACTCACCCTTTCTCTACAAGTTGTATAATCTGTGTAACTGTGTATGTTTGGTAAATGTACATATCCTGTGCATTTTTAGGTTCCGATGATTCCCGTTGTCGCTCATAGTTACAAACAAAAATACAACTATATAACTTCCTTTTTTTGTATGTGTTTTTGTAGAACAGTGAAGTTATAGTGGTTTGTCTTATATGTATCGGTCGACTCGGTAGTAATTTTGACCTTTATCAGCAATGGGTATATCAGGACGTAGACTTCTTTTTTTTTGGCGTCAGACTGGCTGGTTTGCCCACAAGGCGAAGTAAACTTATTTATTTATTTATTTATTTTTCTGTGTACAATTGTGAGGTTAGGGATGGTGCGCTTGTGCTGTATAATTTGACTGATTGATAGTAGTGGTTTGAGCCTTCCTCCTATATCATCATCGTCTGAGATGTCTCTATCTGATTACAGAGAGAAATAAACCGACCTTTTATTTTTTTTCGCCACTTTTCAATCACTTGGAGATAAAGCAATGGATAGAACGGGGGCGTCGACTTTTTCTCCGGTGGCGACTGGATGCGCACATGGCGGAGAGATCCCAAACCCGTCCACTTCCAGGTTTTCCAGCGGAGCTGACCCACCCGTAGCTTCTCCCTGCCGTCCAAGAGCCGGCTCGGCTAGCTCCCCCGGTCAAACTCGTCGCCACCAATCATCGTGTTCGGAATGCGCGCACGTGCCCGCATTTCCCCTCTGCCGAGAGCGACCGCGGCGTCGCCTCGATCGATCCCACGGCGCATGGGACGGGTGCTCGACGGGCGTCGCCGCCCATACCACCGCGCACCAACACCAACCCGTGGATCGGACGAATCAGTCGGGCGGAGGACGATACCTACTTACCTAGCACGTCTCCGCGCGTGCTCGATAGCAACCACCACTATTTGGCTTGACGTACGTACACTACTGTGTGTGCGTGCGTCCGTCCGTTTGCCGAGCGCCGGCCTGCCGGCCACGGGAGGAGCGAGCGGATGTCGACGGCTCCCGCGCTCCCGGACCCGGACGCGCAGGTGTGTACCCGAAAAGGATGCGGCGAGATGCCAAACTGATACACCCGTTGGCCAGGAATCGTCGTCTCGGGTGGGGATCCGGTCTCTGTTGCGGCGACGCCCACGTCAGATGTTGATCAAGGTGCCATCCTTTATGGAAAAGAGAAAAAGAAGATAAGATAGAATGATATGAATATTCCACGCACAGTCACACATGTAATTTAATTAAATTATACAAGTTGTGACAAAAATAAAATAAAACTAAACTACTATACACCTGGGTTTGCAAAACCAACTCCGCCGCCACCTCGAAAACCATGATTGTCTTGGAAAAAAAATAGTTACAAACTATGATAATCGCATGACAATCGTGCTCCGCTAGACGACGGTTTCGGAAGTCTCCGTAAAAACATAAACCGTGATATACACACATTCATAATTATATTTGTTATAACATGTAAAACTCGAATTTAAAAACATATATTTATGAAGTGGTATATCTCATATTAATATATATTGTTAAAAATATTTTTATACTATTTAGGTGACATAAAGAATTATATATGTTCACCTAAATGGTAAAATACTTTTCAGGAAAAAGCAGACAGAACGGAACGCAGCCATGGCGCGAAGATCTCGAAACTGACACCTGGGCTTGATTGTCTTCGGTGGACAAAAAAGGAAGAAAAGGAGTGCGGCAAGTTGCATATTGGGGTCAGCCTAATAGGTCAGCTTAAGCACACATTGCCATTTAGCACACTCGATCACTCTCTCAGTCACAATGTCCACTTTGGAGCTTTGCTGAAAAATAGTTTCGCACGGCTACCGAACAATCTGCACCGTGTTTCACGCGATGCGCCGTGCTGCATGCTGCGGGTCGGGAGAGGTGGCTTCCTTCGTCCTCGTACTCCTATGATCGTGAAGTCCGAATGTATACCGCCCGTTCTTACGGGTGTCGTAGTCGGTGAAATGAAAATTTTTTTATGACACATCAGACGTTTGATCGGATATTGGAGAAGGTTTTCGAACACTAATGAAAAACAAATTTCACGGCTAGCATGGAAACCGCGAGACGAATCTTTTGAGCCTAATTAATCCATCGTTAGCGCATGTGGGTTACTATAGCACTTATAGCTAATCACGTACTAATTAGGCTCAAAAAATTCATCTCAAGATTTCTCACATAACTGTGTAATTGGTTTTTCGTTTCGTCTATGTTTAATACTCTATATAAGTGTCCAAAGATTCGATGTGATGTTTTTAGATGAAATTTTTTGCAACCTAAACATGGCCTTAATTATTCAGCGGCTAAAACTTTTATCGCGAGCAGCTGATTTTAATGTGGCAGTGCAGAATCGTGAGCTCATGTGTTATAAGTTCGGCAAGGTCTAATCTTTTTTTTCTTCAATTTATGATTATAAGCCTAAATTTAAATATTCAACCTTTAATTTAGAGATAATTTTGGATATTTTTTTATTATAGTTTATTTTTCAACATATGTATTAATTTGAATATTCAACATTTAATTTAGAGTTAATTTTGGATATTTTTTATTATAGTTTATTTTTCAACATGTGTGTTTTTAAATCGCTAAGAACACGTACACATAAGTTTTATTCATAAATTATTTAGATACAGTTTTTTAACCGACATCTCGTAGGAGGCACAAATATAACCGACATATTTATAAATAAAAAATAATTTATGAATAAAACTTTTATATACATATTTTTAGCAAGGGTATCTAAAATCCTTGGTTGAAAAATAAGCTATGATAAAATATCAAAATCAAATATAAATTTAAAGTTAAAAATTTAATTTTATCTACGAAAAGATGAACGTGAGCACATGTGAGGTGCTACCTACATGGATTCAACAGTAGTCGAGAAAAAGAGAGGTTTGTAGTCCATACCACACAACTTGCTACTCACAAAATAAAATCAATGAGAAAATGGACTAACAAAAGTTAGTACGGGAAACTCTTCCGGTCCGTGAGGTTCGAGGGGGATGTTCCTCGTTTCGTTGAATATCATGCAAACTTTTTATACTACATGATGCATTGTTAATAGTACTTGACAGCATGCATTATTAATAGTTTAATATAATCTGCATCATCCAAAAAAACTACTATGAACTTGACTCGCAACGTCTATATATAAAAAAGACATATCAAGCATATGAGCTGGCTAAATTTATCCTTTCTCCTACAACACGTACTCAATCTAGTCTTTTCGTTTATACTTATACTTGAGATAAAATTTAAAATTTCATCTTTAAATTTAAAGATGGTTTTGAGATCTTTTCATCACACTTTATTCAGTTTTGACTTTTAGATCACTAAAAACATGTATATAAGAGTTTTATTCATAAATTATTATTTATTTATAAATATGTTGTTTGATTTTTTTCCAAACAATCACCCCAAAAGTGAATTTACATTTTAATATGTTGTGGAGCCAGAAATATCACTATGCTCCACGTGTCATTCTCGCGTTTAACGTTTTCTTATAACAATATATCATCTGTGTCGTGCAATCAAGAAGTATAACTGGATAAGCATGTAAAAGGACATATTCTTGGGGAATTAGAATCCATTTTCAGTCTTTTATTTTTAGAACAATCCATTTCCGCTTAAAATATTCATAAGCTAGTACTCTTGAACTGTCTCACGTTCTTATTTCGTTGAAGGCGCCATATGCCCAATATTTAATAATATAACTCACATTTTAATTTCAGCTATATAGTTCAATATATGCATACTCGTCGTTTTGGCACCATCTTATAAGCATAAACCAAAATTTAGATTTTGGAACTTAATTTTAAAATTGATATTAATTGTTTTTCTTCATGATGGTTTATTTTACACTGGTTACTTCTAGAACGATAAGAGCATTTATACAAAATGTTTACCCATAAATTATTTTTAATTGATAAGGCTGATTAGCTATAACATTTTCTTTGAGGACGTGTTCGTTTGTTTTGGGGCTGGGAACGCTCCCTTGGCACCTAAAAGCTTTAAAAAAAACTTTAAAAATAGATAAATATGGTTTAGAGTAACTTTCTTTTATAGAAAATTATTGCAAAAATAGAAGAAGCAAATATGATCTTATTATTTTGGGACTGGGAGAGTATAAATTGTTTAGGTGTTATACGCTGTTCTAGTAGAACTAATTTAGACTTTATTTTTTAATACAATGGATCAAATCATTACTATCACATTAACCAAAATCAACTATTGAGATTCTTATACGGCGATAATTCTGATAGTAAATAATAGCGGTAGAAAGTAAAGTAGGAGTGAGAGAAAGTAAAAATATATCCAAACTAGTGTCTTCAATTTTTTTTCATGTTTTTTATATAACACCGTTAACTTTTAGATCTACATTTGATCATTCGTCTTATTGAAAAGTTTTATTCAAATATGCAAAATTATAATTTATATTTAGAATTCCTACAATAATAAATTAAATTATAAAAAACTAATAATTATATATTTTTAATAAGACAACTAATCAATCGCAAACATAAACGTAAGTGATTTCCACCATACACATGGAGGATGTATTATTTTATTTATTATATCCGCACATTGAATATACATGTAGTATCTTTGTCAAAGGGAGGTGACAGGTCATTTCTATTTACTCCTTACCATCAATGAGACAATGACCCGCAAATCACAAGTTGCCCCGACGCCGGACAGTGCGGAAAGCACAGCCTCGCCGCGCGCGGTACGTGACGCCCCCCTCGTGGCCTGGCCGGCCGTGTGTGCGATCCCCCCACGCGATGCAAAAAAACACACACACAGGCTGCCTGCATGCGTGCCCGCTTCCAGGCCACACGACGCGCGCGCGCGGAGTTAGCTGGGGCGCCACCACTACTAATGATGAGAGCCAACGTATACGACACACAGGGGAGCGACCCTCCCTCGCGCCGCGCGTGCCTGCCGTCCCGCTGCTGCGGGTGGACGGCGCGCGCGCGCGTGAGTATTTTTGAGTCGGCTCCACCACCGCCGCGTGCACCGGTGGCGTTCGCGCGAGCTATATATGCGCGGCGCTTCCGTCGCGAGCTGAGCGTGCGAGGTAGTAGTAGTAGTAGCTACCAGTACGGTGGTTGCGGGCGAGGTGGAGCTGAGTTTAAGGGAGAGCGTGTGGTGGCGTTGCTCGATCTCGATTCTCGAATGGATCCGTACAAGTATCTCAACATCCGGTTCAACCCGGACGGCTCGCTCACCCGCAACGGCGGCGCGAGGCTGCTCCCGCCGGCGCCGGCGGGGGAGCCCGTCGGCGGGGACGGGCCGACGCGCCGCATTGTGCACTCCAGCGACGCGCCGCTCAACGACGCCAACGGCACGACCGTCCGCCTGTTCGTGCCGTCCGGCGCCGGCGACGGCGGCAGGCTGCCGCTGGTGCTGTACTTTCACGGCGGCGGGTACGTGCTCTTCCGCGCGGCGTCCGAGCCGTTCCACAACACGTGCACGGCCCTCGCGGCGGCGACCCCCGCGGTGGTCGCCTCCGTCGACTACCGCCTCGCCCCCGAGCACCGCCTCCCCGCCGCGTTCGAGGACGCCGCCGACGCGGTCCGGTGGGCGCGCTCTTACGCCGCCGGCTCGCCCGGCAGGCCGCTCTTCCTGATGGGCAGCCACGCCGGCGCGAGCATCGCGTTCCGCGCCGCGCTGGCGGCCGTGGACGAGGGCCTCCAGCTGCGCGGGCTCATACTCAACCAGCCGCACCACGGCGGCGTGAAGCGGACGGCCGCGGAGGAGTCCTCGGTGGACGACCGCGTCCTGCCGCTCCCGGCCAACGACCTCCTCTGGGAGCTCGCGCTGCCGCTGGGCGCGGACCGTGACCACGAGTACTGCAACCCGGAGACCATGCTCGCCGGCGTGGAGGCCGCGCGGCTGCGGAAGCTGCCCCCCTGCCTGGTGCTCGGCCGGAGGAAAGACCCGCCCCGGGACCGGCAGAGGACGCTGGTGGAAGCACTCCAGAAGGCCGGTGTCACCGTCGAAGCACAGCTCGACGGCGCCGGTTACCACGCGATGGAGCTGTTCAAGCAAGACCGCGCCGCCGAGTTCATCGCACAGGTCGCCGACTTCGTCCGCCGGCACGCCGGCGACGTACATGCCACTGCAAGGAGCAGGCTCTGATCGATCCAAGTCCATGCCATTGACTGCAACAACCACCACCACCACTATGGTACTGTGCCGGTGGTTGTTGCAAGGGCACTATCTTGCAGCAAGTCCCAAAAGAGACAATCATATCAGCATCACCATTAGATTGGAGAGTGACGACGAGCGGAAGACTACTCGTAGCCAAGTACACTCCTATAGTGACGGGGTGCCTTACCTTTGCTTTTCTTTCTTTCTTTTCTTTTGGTTTTTTTTCTCTCCACTGAGGGTTTTCCATTCTATGGTACCCGCTTTTACTTCCCAGCAAATCGGGTTGTTGTTTGTTTACTGTCAAAAGCAAAGGGTGAAAGAGCTCCGGATCTGGTCTTTTGCAGCTTCTGCACCACAAAGAGGATTTATAATAAATATTGTAACATGATAGTAGAGGTTATTCCATACCTTTTCAGATGAGATGGCTTCATGTACTAACAAACTTGGTACAAATTTGGAAAAAGATGTGCTTTTGCGTGTTTCAATTCTACCGTCTTTCCGTCTAGGACTCTCTAGGTCTACACCCTCCCACCCAACTGACGAAGTTGTGTGCGCAGGTAGTGCGTCGATTTTCACCCGTTTTCCAGTCTATACGGAGTCGTCACATCAGCCAGAAATAGAATTGACCGGTCGAAGACTTTAGGATTTTTTACGATGGCACCACAAGTGAAGGCCTCCTTTGTTCAAAGGAAATTCATAAAAATTTTAGAGAATTTTATTTTTATAGAAATATTTTCTATAAAATTCTTTGAATCCAAGGAATAAACCCTATGAAATTCCTATGAAATTTCTATACGGAGTCGTCACATCAGCTAGAAATAGAATTCACCGGTCGAAGACTTGGGATTTTTTTACGATGGCACCACTTCTCAAGTGAAGGCCTCCTTTGTTCAAAGGAAATTCATAAAAATTTTAGAGAATTTTATTTTTATAGGAATGTTTTCTATAAAATCCTTTGAATCCAAGGAATAAATCCTATGAAATTTCTATGAAATGCCTTTTCCTGTATAAGTTTTAAAGGAAATTTAACGAGAGGTAGGATCTTACGTCATCAAATTCCTGTGTTTTTCCTGTGGTCTAATCAAAGTGTCATTCCTATGTTTTTCCCGTGTTTTTTAATCCTCTATTTTACGGTTACGTTACTATCATAATCCTATGTTTTTTCTATTACTCAGTTTTTTCATTCATGTGATTCAAAGGCTATTTTACATTTACGTTCTTATCAGAATCTTATATTTTTCCTATTACTCTGTTTTTTATTCATGTGATTCAAAGGGGCCCAAAGGTTGAAATATAGCTTAACGCAGACTGCATGATGGAGGATAGTCATAGATGAGGCAAATGATAAATTAGCCCATATGTTATTTTAGTCTAATCTTTTCGTCTATGTTTATATTTATAAGACAAAATTTTAATTTGTAATCTTAAATTTAGAGTTATTTGGATTTTCTTCATCGTACTTTTTTCTACTTCGCTTTAAGAATATAAATATAAAAGTTTTATTGACATATTTTTCGTTACAAATATATCATTTGATTTTTTTGAAAAAACCAAAAGATAAAGGTTTTTATGTAATACAAAAGTATAATCATAAGATAGTATTTATGAACACTAAACTAATGATATTGATTTTGCTTGAATCACAAATATTATATTATTCTTGGTTAAGACATTATTTTGACAAAATATAATATGTCTTATATCTTAAAAGAGTAAAATATATGGCCTATTCTTAAATTTAATCACATGTCATCTAGATTCATGAACTTATAAATTATACGAACAAGTGTCCTTAACCTTGGTTTAATATATCACTCAAGATCCAAAATAGCTCTATCACTCAAACTTTTGTGTTTAGATATCCCCGCAACAGTATGCCCCCACCGACTTCCACTACACCCAGGTCAATAAAGATGCATTACTTGACATAAAAAAAGTTAACAATTTAAGTACACCAAAAGAATTGGGAATGTCAGTTGTTGATTTAAAGCATACTACAAAGGGGACTCAAACGAAAAATTTGAGACTAAATGGCCGCACTTTAGTTCTCATTTAATACATTAAGCTAATATTACGAAACCAGATCTTCGTGCATCTAGATGGCATCTCGGAGAAAATGAGATATCGAGCGATAGAACGAAAGAAACAAATACTCCCAAGATCTAAGTTTGTACCAACAGCGGCTATATGAAGCAACGAAGTCAATTCGTATTAAAATAAATTCGTTTTTAAAGATAATTTAAGGAGGAAGTTCGAGCGTAGCATCAAAACGATTCCCGCCCTAGATTGCTATGGAGTCCAAGCAGAATTTTGGTTCTGTCATAAAATAACCTTCGACGGTTACCCAGAATTCGAGGTGCTACGTAAATGGAGGTGATTGGAAATGATGACGGTCCTCTAAGGAGTTATGATATAAATGTATAATAGAAAGACCGATTTGACGAAGCGAAGCGGATGTCCGTCGCCAGGAGGCTGGGACCGAGCGAAGCGGAGGCTTGGTCCTATTGGGCCGTGTGCTCTAGGGTTTCATCTTATATATACATCTTGTAAGCCGTCGTGTGGCGTTATAACCTTATCCTCATATAGTGAAGATATTTGTTAGTGAAGATATTTGTTGGATGACGTCCGTGGTTTTTTCTCTCTAGCTTTAAAAGAGTTTTTCATGTTAAAATCATGCGTCTTCTGTGATTGATCTATTATGAGCCGCTTCCGTCAACTACAATTAATTTCATGCTGCCACGGGAGAGGAGACAGGTAATTTATACCGGGATATTTTGTTGCTATTATGTTTGTCAATTCTGCTTTATATCTATGACTCATGGATCTTATACTCATATATCATACACACAGAGAATAACAAAGGGTTAAACAAGTGCTATAGTAGTGGTAAATAATTGAATACCCTATTTATACCCGTTCACAATAAAAAATAGTCATTCTGTGGCCCGCCTGCATAATATGAACAAAAAGTTTAAAAATTCTGGTCCAAAATTTTACACATAACTAATGGGTATGCATGTAAAATATAGATTGTCCTCTCCATATCCAGAACTTAACTGGACAGTCCACTTTTTCTATACTCATTCCAAATAGCGTGGGTACGAGTATGGGTAATAAATACCTTTATACTAGTACAGTACCAGTTAGCAGGGCTAGTTCCTTTGAGGTGATGAATTCTCCGGTGCCTATAACGTTAAGGTGATAATTGGAAGTAACGAGGAAAATTGTACTAGCGGGTTCTCTTTGCTGTCCAGCCTACCGAAACCGCCGTGGTAGGGTTATTATCACGCAATAATCATAAAAACCACCACAAAATAGGATCAAAGAATTTGAATTCAAACTCCACAATCTTTCTCCATAGCTTTGGAGTCAAAACCACTTGGTTTGAGATGGTTTTCACACGTTTTGTCCCCAAAACCATGCCAACTTAATTATGAAGGGAGCATAAATGA
Source organism: Oryza brachyantha (assembly GCF_000231095.2). Lineage (NCBI taxonomy): Eukaryota > Viridiplantae > Streptophyta > Magnoliopsida > Poales > Poaceae > Oryza > Oryza brachyantha. The sequence continues at coordinate 6,861,720 of NC_023165.2, read as the reverse complement.
AAAAGGTTCTTATTTTTTAAGAAAATTATGGGAAACAGAAAATAAATACCAAAATATGTTTGCTACATTTATAACACATTATTTTCTAAATAGAAACTTTAGATATGACATATGCTAATTTTTTTAATGTAATACCTCTGCTAAAAGTTTGACATTTGAACAGTTATATATGAGAATTCACAATCATGCAATCAATATAAACACAACTAATATGAGGCAGCATGCAATACTTAGGCCGCGTTCACTGCACCCCTTAGTTAACTTATCCGTCTCGTTTTTCGCGCGCATGCTTCCCGAACTACTAAATGGTGTATTTTTTGCAAAAATTATCTATAGGAAAGTTGTTTTAAAAAATCATATTAATCTATTTTATATTTTTTAGTAATTAATAATTAATTAATTATGTACTAATCTATTACTACGTATTCCGTGTCAGGGATAAGTTAACTAACACCCTCAGCCGAACGCAGCCTTAGTTGCTATACCAGTTGAAAATAACCAAACGATATTATTGCAAAAGAATACACGTGACTTAAGCAAAATACAAATATTATTAGAAAAATGTGTTCGAAAAACTAATATACCTAATATTAACATCTATCGGCACAATCAATGCAAAGAATGAAAAGACTACGCTATTACGTCATTACAGAATAAATTAACTCATATTTAACATTTTTTTCCTTACATCACATAGTACCACACGCTTCACAATTACTATAATAATACATGGTTAGGCACGAAAATTTCTAGCGGTTATCCTCGACAGCTAGGCCACTCACTAACTCCCCCCTCCAGCCCATGAGAAAAATGTATCGTACCGTGCGACTTACCACTCAGCTGTACGACAATCGTAGCCTATTGCGAGGTTCACGAAAAACGCTGCCTGTCGCGCGACTTTGAGCTCCACGCGTGTGGGAGCGACGCATCTGGTGTCGGAGGAGACATGACTGAGGAGAGGAGCTCGGGAAAGGAGAGTGTACAAGCTTTAACCGAACGTTGCTGCGAGATAGGGATGCCGGTTTTTTTTTTTTCGCTTCTCTGTTGGGCCTATATGAACAGTGCACTCTCCTTTTTTAATTATTTCCTTCCTCAAATCCGTTTGGACCTAAAACTTGATACTAAGTATGAAGTTTTGTCACATTTCCTTCATCAAACAACTCTGTAAATAGATATGTGTTAAACGAATATTTGATTGCAAACTTTTTCTCAAAATTTTTAAATTTGGTCAAATTTTATTCCGTCCAAACCGCCGGTTACCACTACGGTGTCCCGACGGTAATCCCGTTGCCGCGGTAACCGGGGACCTTGCTTCACCCAAGCGAAGATGTGTTTGGTTGCCTGATGAATTTTTAAGTGGCCTCACGCCCTCACCTGGACATATCTGGCAACCTGGTTAGCCTGAGCCAGACAACTGATTTCGGTCGCCTGGTGCTCCAGGCCGGGGCAACACTAGCTCCATAATGCAATTAGCACGTTACTTCTTTTGTCGTCAAACATCAGTACTTAGCTAGCTACTCGTTGCCTACAACCGTATTATTTTGCTTTTAAAAAGCATGAGTTTATTAACGGTTGAAAATAATTTATGAGTAAACTTTTATATACGTGTCTTAGCGATCTAAATTCTAAATAAACTTTAAAATTAAGTTTAAAGAATTAAATTTTAGTTTATTAACGTGAACAAAAGTGAAGAAGGAATCTATTTATTCTCTGTTTTCTTTGACCTACTATCTTCTTTGTGCTCTGTCTATGCACTATGATGCTGATGGCTAGCCGTAGAGCCACCATTGGGCGATGCATTGGTGGAAGTGGTGCTCCATTTGCATTGCATCCAATTCATACGAGGCGTTTCGATCCAACAAAAAGTAACGAAAAGTATCTTGAGGTACCAGTATCTTACGATACCAAATCGTTTCTGATCGTTCGATCTACAGTGAATATTCTACTCAGCTAGATCTAATGATGGAAAACGATTTGGTATCTTAAGGTACATTTTATTGGACCGGAGCAAATCTAAATTCACATACACCATTATCTTTTTATTTATGCTTATACTTATAAGCCATATTTTAAGTGTTTTTTTCTAAAGTTTAGTTGTCAGACTTGACTTTCAGGTTGATAAAAAATTTATATACAAATTATTTTTCATTTGTTCGTAAATATGTCATTTGACTTTTTTTTTACAAAAGAACCAACCAATTAGTCGATTACCCCATAAATCAGTTAATATTGGTCTCACAATTGGTGGCGGGGCACTAATGTAAAGCGTTTTATTTAGATTTGACTTTTTTCTTGGCAAAGAAATGTCTGTGTTTCGTGTTTCGTGTTTTTCTAGTCACAAACCATCTCAAGCTGCCTCATCGGGCAAGAGTTATGATCAATACTATGCGTGCTAGATATTCCTTCGTAGTTATAGAACTTTTCGGTCTAGCTTAGAGTTATATATATGTGTCTGTTATCTAGGTCTCTGAACTCTTAAAATACATTTTTAGGTTCCCGAACTTGTCCGGAGGTGTCATATAGGTCCAAACGAACTCTGATCCTCTCCATCCACTGACGTGGCATGCCACGGTGACGCCTACGAGAAGGTTGAGAAAAAACAAGGAGGAGATATACTAACATGTGGGACCCACATAGCCCCACCAACACGTAGGCGCCACCGTGGTATGCCACGTCAACGGATGGAGTGAGTCGGAGTCCGTTTGGACCTATATGACACCCCCGGACAAGTTCGGGGACCTAAAAATACATTTTGAGAGTTCGGAGACCTAGATGACACATGCACACAAATTTAGGGACCGCTGGTACACTTCACTCTAAATAAATCTATTACGAAACATCATTCGTCCTTAAAAAAATAAAGATCTTACGAAGCACATTTTAATACTATAAATTTAATTTAAATAAGCCTATTATAGAACACTCTTCAATTCCTTAAAAAATAAAGCTATTATAAAACATATCTTAGTGTTATAGTAGTAAATCTGATTTGTTATTGGACAAGGTGGGTATCCGATCCGATCAGCCGACGACGGATAAACGTTGTTTGGTAGCTGCTGCTTTCGTGCACTGTTGGAGCGTCTCATCGCCGGCGACGCGTGCAGCAGCAGGCTGGATCGATCCAGTACATTTAATGGCCTTCACGCTGCACCCGTACTAATAGCGGTGTCAGTAAATGACAACCACAGCAAGACCAATAATATTGCGGAGGCTTAATTAGCGCATGGTAGTTAAGGAGATCCCGTGTAACACAAGCTTGAGCTGTTCGACTGGACATTGGCTCTTGACTTGCCGGCTCAAGCTAACAGGCGTTCCTTCAGAAAAAATGGATGGTTCGATCGACCCAGCTCTATTATAGATGTGTAGTTTGTACTGCCTCCGAACCTCCTTTCTAAAACTAACGCACTTTTATAGTTGTCAAAAACTTTTTCTAAAAACATCACGTCGAATCTTTAGACATTTAAATAAAACATTAAATATACATAAATATCAAAGCTAATTACACAGTTATGGGAGAAATCGTGAGACGAATCTTTTGAGCCTAATTTAAGGACACGTACAAAGGTGCTTATTAGCTGACTCTCTCAATCGTCACGTAAGCAAATTTGGTGATGTGGAGGAAAGAGAGGGAATGAGAGAGAAAAGTTATTGTCATGCATGACAATGGCTTAGAGTCGACTTTTAGCATTTATTAAAGAAAATTTTCTTGCATGAGAATGTATAAAAAGAAAACTAACTTAATAAAAAATATTTTATTGTATTAATAAAGAAACTACACCTTACTCTACCTTTGTATATATCAATTATAAAATAGACTCTTATTGCTGACATGGCTTAAGACAGAGTCCACAACGAGCTCTACCTTTGAACATGTCCTTAGGACATGATTAGCCATAAGCGCTACAGTAACCAACCTGTGCTAATAATGGATTAATTAGACTAAAAAAATTCGTCTCGCGGTTTCCAGGCGGAATCTGAAAGTTGTTTTGTTATTAGACTACGTTTAATACTTTAAATATGTGTCCAAAAATTTGATGTGATGTTTTTAATAAAGGCTTTGCAAACTAAACAAGACCTAAGATCGTTTTTATCGCTCGTAGCTTGTCTTAAAGTAAATATGTTTGTAAGTAACCATTGTATTAGAGTTTATAAAATCAATGAATAAATATATTAAGAATAGATAAATTAGAGAATGATTACACTGGGATTCAATAAAATGAAGCTTATTTTTTTTATTGATATGTGTGTGAGAAGTAAAAAATAAGGTTGTTTTGAGATGGAGGAGTATTATTTCTTGTTTCGGCCGGATCAAGGGGTTAAGAACGGTTCCCACCAATTCATTGACACCAATCGTTTTAGGCAACAATTATATTCAAAATCTATTTTAACTATGATTTTTTTAATATATATATAATATAAATATTTATTTTTACTACAGTATTTTGAGAATAGTCTATACATTTGACTTGCTGTTTTAGAATTAAATATTTAAAATCTATTAATGATAAAATTTAAAAGGTTTAACTATAGTCTTGTTTAGAACGATAATTAATAATTATGGAAATGGAGCGAGGATATATTAACCCGTAGTGGGGTAGTACTATAATCTTGTTTTAGAATTATGCTGCCTGCCTACCGGCGCTGATCTCCCAAACACCCTCCGTGCTGCCTTTGTCGCCGGAGACAACGATATCATCTAGTGCTAAATAATACGAACTATTATCATTTAGTTTATGATATATCCTGTTAAAAATATCATGTTAAAAAGTTATATCTATACAAGCTATACACTAAAAGTTACATATATAAAGTTTAGTTTATTGAAAGGGCATGTAGCCTGGTGGTTACGGTGATGGTAAAAAAGAATAGCTGCATATATTTGAGTGGATATAAAGACCGAATAAATGAACCCTTCTCAAAAAAAAAGTAAAGTATAGTTTAGTTCATACATACGGAGTATAAAGTATTCGCGCGGGGTAATACCGGACACATGGAGTGGCTCCCGTTAGACTTTTCAGGCGTGTACCGCATCGGTAGGCCGAGCCGCGAAACGCCTAGATGCGCCCGGCTGCCTGCCTGCCCCGTCTACGCGAAAGCCCATCCGTGGCAGTAAAACGGCCTGGCCCAGAGTAGCCGACACCATTGGGCCGCCCCACTCGGCCTCGGGCTCCGCCTCCTCTCCCCGCCACGCCACCGCCGCGGCGCGTCGCCTCCGCCTCGCCTCCCCCACAAAAAGAGAGAAAAAAAAAAACGGAACCGAGCCAAAACTAAACCCTACGAAGCCGCGAGCACGAGCGGAGACCGCGGCGAGGCCATGGGTGCCGCCTCCGAACTCGTGCTCAAGGCGGCGTGCGAGCGCTGCGGCTCGGCGTCCAATCTCTACGGCACGGGCTGCCGCCACGCCACCCTCTGCTCCTCCTGCGGCCGCGCCATGGCCCGCTCCGGCGATTGCTGCCCCGTCTGCGCCGCCCCCGTCTCCAGGCTCACCCGGGTACCACTCCCGCACCCACCCGCGCGCGTGACAGCGACCTAGGGTCTTGGTTCCGTGCGCGTCGGCGTTGTCGCCGTTTTTGGGAATCGCGGACACCCCGCTGACGTTTTGTTGTTCCCGTTGCTCGCGCGCAGGAGTACAATGTGCTTTTGGATACCCGGAGAGAAGGAATTCACGGTCGGAAAGTTCACCACCGGCGTGCCGCCCTTCTCCGGTAGGAAGAATGCGGGGAGCCGCAGCTGGTCTCTTCATAACGAGGGACGGCAAACTACCGGGAATGCATGGGTACTAGTTCGTTATTATCATGGATGATTATCATAGTTCCTTTTTATGCATAAAACGATAATAAAGCTGCTTGAAGCAACAACGAGTGAAACAATTTTAGCTCGTGTCCTGAATTCGTTACAATGCAGACGATAACAAAAGGCAACAAGGAGCAAAGCTGAACGAAGCTGTGTTTTGTTTTTTGACGGTGGCGTGCTATATAGATGCCCTTGATAGCAATCCCATGCAATAATGTACATGTCAAGGGACCTATCTGCAGTGCATTGTTTTCAGTGATAGCAACTCAAGAACTTACCCTGCCATTTGTTTTTAATGTTCTTAACGTGTGTCAAACATATTTGACAAACAACAGGACAATTGCAACAACAGAAAGTCATGTATTTTGGAAGATGATACAGGTGAATATCAGTACCAGGGTCAAATTCAGGGCTTACAGTCTGCAGCCTCACACTACGATTTGTTGATGTTGAACAGCAACAGCAAAGATTTACACGCTGTTCCTTCTGGTTCCTGGTACTCACGATATACCTGTTTATTATTTTCCACCTCTTCCTTTTTAACAATAATGACCACAGAAAATTGACAAGGAATAATAATACTTTCACTGACACCTTCACTTTCAACAATAATGACCGAAAAAACCTGACAAGGAATAGCAATACTTTCACTGTGAGTGGTACCAAGCCTGTGCTCGAGAGCCCCACCAAACATGAAGTACTCTTTGAATCGCTTCACTGAATCCTTACATATTTTTTTTCGAGAATACGCCAAGCAAATCCTTACATATTTATTATGCCTTTACAGGTACAAATTCAATATAATTTTACAGTACAAACAGCTGACTTTGGAAGAGGCTGAAGAGAATATGAGCAGGAGGAGAAGCAGTGCAACTGGGTATGAACGGTGGATGACGAAGGCGGCTACAAATGGAGCTGCTGCTTTTAGTTCAGATGTGTTGAAGCTCGATGATACTAATGAAGGAGAAACAGGTCAGGTTCACCTAAAGAAGAGCAACAAGAGTGGAGATGAAACTAAATCTGATAAAGGTGGGGAAGAAAGATCGCATTTGCCTACGACAAAGGGCAGGAGGAGGAAGATAGAAAAGACAGAGACTTTGATTTGGATTATGAAATTGAAAAGGGTAAGCTGGTTAAATACTATTTATGATTTCTTTATAAATATGCAACATAAGGACATGTTTATTTTTATTTATTCCAAAGAGCAAATTGCTATGTACAATAAAGAAATACATTATTGTATATCAATGGATGGCCGTCAGCCCTTCAATAGGCTTCTTAAGTGCTTAGCATCCACTCTTATATCACCGTTATATCAGGTGATGATTGGGAACACGAAGAGATCTTTACTGATGATGATGAAGCTGTGGACGTTAACCCAGAGGAAGGAGCTGAGCTAGCTGATCCTGAAATCCCTGCTCCACCAGAAATTAAGCAGGTCGACAGAAATAGAAGTATTTGTGCTCAAACAGTCAAACTTGTCAGTTAACATGGCAATACTGCATGTCTGAAATATCCTGCTAGTTTACTAGGCTTAAACCTGGTGCATTTACCACAGTATTGTTACCGATACATTTTCAAAGATGAATTTGTGACTACTCACAGGATTTCAACGAGAAACATGGAGGGGTAGGCCTGAGCGATCTGGTAAGGAACTAAAGAAGCTGCTCCGCCGTGCTGCGGGACAAAACGAGTCTGATGATGTCGAGGAAGACACTGATGTAATCAATCGTGAAAACCTTCATATGATGCCTTTGTAGAATATATGTTATGCTTACAGTTGTTTCATCCAACAGGAAGATGAGCCACCATCGCCAATAGTTGCTCCAAAACAGCCGGATCAACTCAAAAAGTGCATCAGAGGAAGACAACCCTTCTAAACCAACAGCTTCCAGAAATCCTTGTATCACTCCACATGCTTCCAATTCCAAACAAAAGAGGAGAAAATGGGGTGATAATGTAAAAACTTCTAATGGCTCTACCCCCAAAAAGCCGAAGATAGAACCTGTAAGTTACTGCTTTTCATTCAAAACATGAACGAAGTTTTTAACCATCTAATTACATCACACCAAATTATTTCTTTAATGATATGTTTGGTACAGGATACCAAGAAAGTCGTGAAGGAGGAGATCCCGTGTTCCTTGGAGCCAACTTCAAAACCATTTGCTTCAGAGAGAAGTGATACAGATGTATCTCCTGTTACAGAGGAGGAAATCAGGACGGTATTTCAATTATATGCACCTATCAGATTGCATGATTTTCGGAAAGATTTTATGCCCAGATTTTCGCCACGACTAAGAACTGCAGAGGTAGGATGCTTCAACTTTGTGACGTGTTTGTTCTGTTCAGGACTGTTACATTTTGTAATCCTTTTATGCATGGTGAACATGACGCCATATTCTAACTACACTTTTTGGAATGTAAGGTTTTGGTTAGTCTTTATTTTATCTAATGCTAATTGAGTTTCTTGATATCGTCCTTCGCACACACACATCATATAAAAGTACTGTTGCCTTGCATACTTTTTGTTTGTTGATTATAGTCCTTACTCCATACTTCTGTTATTCTATAAGGAGCACATGTTCATACCGTGTTCAGTCATTATACTCCCAATGCATGTGCAAAATGTTTTTTTTAAAGAGAGATCATGTGCAAAATGTTGATGTCTTGGTTATTCTTCTACCGCAGGACAAGCAAGATTTTCTTGCCACTCTGAAGAAAATCTCACAAGTTCAGAAGATCAATGGACAGAAATGCATGCTCCTTCTAGATGAATATAAATAAAATGACAAAACCTGCACAGTTGTATATGCTGTTATCCTCCATTGACTCTAGCTTAGCATGCCTGCCCTTTGAACCTGAAATTAGATGCTTGCAGTTGCAGAATGTGACAAGCTTAACATGTCTTCCTGACTGACCTTATATTCTTCGTGCCAGTATACCGCCTTATAACTACTAAGGTAGTTTGTCATACTGTTAGTTTTATCGCACTACCCTGATTGGGAGTTCAATTCTTTAAGCTGCTTAATCATATTTAATGTTTAATTTTCGCTCCCACTTTTCTTCAGTGACGTTCTCCCCACTGCACAGGGTAGCGGCAGCAGGATTATGCATTTCTTCCCAAAATCTAGGTAGCGATATTAGAAGTCATGTAAAAAACATTAATTAGAGGAATAAAGTAATATGCAAGTTGACTGATGGAAAATAAAGTGATAGAAGGTTGGTGGGCGGAAAATAAAACAGTACAAAATTTAATGAAGTTATTTTGTTGGGATCACAAAATCACTTGTACGGGACAAACATGTTCACCTCACGTACTGGTCCAAATGACATTTTTAACCTAATGTGAACTTCGAGGACTTAATTAAGGACCGATCAAAGTTTTTCACATAGGGATAAAAATGTCTGAGATAGCTTTCGAAGAAAAATGAATACGAACATAATTAGGGATGGCAAAATCCCCACGGGGGCAGGGTGGCCCCGCCCCAACAGGGACGGGGCAAATTTTGTCCTGTTAGAGTCGGGGTCCTAAATTCTTTAGGGCCGGAGCCAAGGATATTTTTAAACAGCAGTGATCTCCGTGGGGCCTAAAATATTAAAAAAATAGAAACCCCAAGTGATTTGTGATGTGATATTATCATGTAATCATGTCATAGTGATCTTTTATTGGATATTTATTGATGTTCTAGTTGTTTACATTTAGACTTTCATAATTATGGTCATATTTTTTTGTATTATTATATATAATTTTTTATTGATTGCATTGATATCTCGCTTGTTTTCGGGGAATTCGAGGCCCCGTTCAGGGGCGGGGACCCGGCGGGGCCAGGACCAGGGGTGTTTCAGCACTCCCCGTTCCCGCACCGTTGCTAGCCCTAAACATAACTAGATTCAAATACAAATATGAGCATTGCTCCATAGTTAAGACTTTCATGCCATATCTTCATATTTCAATCGTAGCTAGAGTACTCACTAGCACTGTCACCCTAAAGCTCCAAGTAAGAAACAAGGACGCCCACGCCGCTCACACCCGGCAGCACGTCGCTGGCCCAGGCTCGGCCCCTCCTCCCTCTAGCCTCGTTGCCGCTCGAGCGACCGCTGGCAAAGCCGGCCGGGCGCCAGGACGACGGCAGCGGGGCCATCTATCACCCTCTGCTCATGCTCTTCGTAGGGTGGGGGGATGGGGTCATGCGGAGACGGGCATGGCGGCATAGGCGCAGCACGGGCGGGAGCAGACGCGGGCGCGGTGGCACGGGTGGCCAGGGCCGATGTCTTGCGGCTTGAACTGACGCCTCGCACCTAGATCTACGAGCCGGTCGACAGCGAGCCGTCCAGATCTCATGGACGACAGCAGCGCATGGCGGCGCGCGGCCGCGCCCGGCAGGGCCTAGAGACGACATTTGGCAGCACGTGGTGGAGGGGACCGGGACGACGGTGTTGCTTTGGACAGAGGCTGGAGCAGCGGTCGGCGATGGCCAGAGGCGGCCGGTGGCGAAGGCTGTGCAGATCTGCTTGGCCGGTGGCAGATCTGACGACGATGATGGCTAGGGTGAGCGGGGACAAAGCCGCTCCAGATCTAGGCAGGCACACTCCTTCGCCCGACACTCCCTTGCTCTGCCATATCCAGCGACGGCGCGTGGACACGGGATGTCGAGACGTCACCCAGCGGGAGGGAACTGTGGCCGTCTTTCACCGACTTCGACGGTGACGGCACGTGGATGGAGGTACTGGGACGCCGTGGGTGGCTGACAAAATGACTAGGGGTGTGCATGTAATTGTTTAGAGTTGGGTGGAACTCGCTGACGAAAGCCATGGTCAGCCTTAACCGACCTGACGATGACGATGCCTTAGACGTCGTTGCCCTTCTTGGAGGCATCGTTTTTAGCGTCCTTCCACCTATCTTTTCTCTAGGTGAAAACATTGTCCTCCTTGGACGAGCGGTGGCGGCATTCCCGTTGTGTCCTTCTTTGGGGCACCGTTTTTGGAGAAACTTACCTATGTAGTGTCGGTCTCCCTTGCATTGTTCGAGTAGCCTAGGTTGTTAAGCGAGGCTGTTACTGCCTTAGCCTCTCTCTATGTCTAGTGAACGGTTAGCTCTCATGTTTGGTTGTTGTTAGGTGGAGTCGGAGCTGTCTTGCTGTTTAGAGTATGATGAGACTTGGCAACGATAACGCATTGTAGTTTCCCTACAAAAGTGTTTCTATGTTTAGGTTCTGGTGATTGGTAGTTTGGGCTGATGTCTACCTTAGGACGTTGTTGTTGGTTTGGTTTGTCTTGGCAACTCTTGACACTGATGACACGATAGTCGTACGGTCGGAGCTGTTGTGTCGCTTGGCGATAAGTTTGGCAACGATGACATGGGTATCCTCAAATCAGACCTCTGATGTCGCCTTCAGCCAAACTACACATTGCCTCGATGTCTATGGAGTGATTGTTGGGCTTTACATGAAAAATACTAAACGACATATTTACAAATAAAAATAATTTGTGAAGAAAACCATTTATATACGTATTCTTAATGATCTAAAAGCCAATGCTAGAAAATAAATTTTGATGAAAAACCTCACAATCAACCATAAATTTAAGGTTAAAAATTTAAATTTTGACTTACTAGAAGCGAAAATATGGGGGTATTTGTCACGTGTCTCAAATAATAAATTGCTCTTAACATTTCCTAATGCTAACACACATATCTCAAATAATATTTTGCCCCAATATTTCCCAATGGAAATCCAACCAACTCAAACAATAAAAATATGGATGCTCCTTTTCCTTTATGCCTTCCTTCTGGTTGGGCTGGTCATTTCCCTCCGTGCTCTTTCTGCTAAAAGTTAATACTGTAAATTAGCCCCTCCTTTTGGTCGGTCGGTGACGCCATAGCTCATCCATCTATTGGTTCGTGATTGACTGATTGCTCTACAACGACGAGGCCTAGGGTATGAGCCAAAAACTGATTCTTATAACTCTATAGACTATTTTATTATTGTAGAAGGGGTATTGAGAAATAAAATTAAATGAACTGCATTTAGCTATATGAAATAAAAAAATATATTCCACGCCCACGTCCATTAGATTTCAAATATCTTTACAGTTTATACTATATGTTATAATATTCATCAGAGATATATCTATGCTGATAATGTTGTATACTTGTATGCGTCGACTTAATGGGACATTGTTTAGTCCATACTGTGGATACGCGACCGATCGCTAAACTGAATTATCATCAAGTGGAAGGTCATCATAAAATGCATGACTTGGTAGATAAGGCATTGATGAATCGATCATCATAAATCCGACGGTGGTAATAAATGTATATTACTTTGTATATAAAAGCATCGTTGGATTGATTACCCTAAATCCAAAGGTGACAATGAATGCACACTACTTTGTAGATAAAGCCCGGGCAACTCTACGGCATCCAGCAAATCAGATCTCACAAGAAAAAGTACGACATATACCTACACCATAGTTAACCAAACTGTGACCACGCTAGCAAGATTCCAAAGAAGTCCTTTTATATAGTAGAAATGCCATAAATCTATCTTACATTCTCTTAGCTGTTTGCAGCAATATGTAGAATGTACTAGCTGGATAAAGTGAAAATGCCATCTCACTGCAAAAAGAAGTGAACGAGATCTGCGAACATGAAAAGCTTGAAGTCATCTCACACAATTGGGCACGCCTGGAGAAAATAGGTGTCAAACAGGGGAGGAAATAAGCAGCTATCACAGGGCCCAGCAAAACAATACACATCCAAAGCATGTCCAAAAGCAAGGTGCTTCCCAGTCTACCAGGAAAAGAAGGGAGCTTTCCGATCCATAATATTCTAAAGCTGTCTTTCTAGCACGCGTAACATACCCACATTCCAGGCATTAACCAACTTTGATCATGTATGATGTATACCATTTATGGGGACAGGCCTGACAAACCTAAATTGAAATTACAACCGTTTTTGCCATAAAGATCGATGTACACCAAAGTTTTAGCAGTACCATAGTTTATGTACTGAATTAGCAATTCAGGAGTGACCAAACCGCGGTTATGCATTTTGAAAAATGGGCACTGAGTCCTTGTCAAATTCTAATTGAAGCTGAAACCTTTTCCCCCATTAAGATCTTTGTACAATGATACATCAAATGGATAAATTGTCAGTGTTGTACATGAATCGCCAAACTGCAAGCAATTATGCATTTGGCATTTGGCATGATGTGGAACTCTAGTTCTTATGAAATCGAAACTGCCACCTTTCCAATCAAGATCTTTATAAACAAATCAATTCAACAGATAAATTAGTGGTAGTGTACACAAATTAGTAGTGTACAAGATGAGGAAAGCATAGGAGTAGAAAAGTAACACTACCTATTTCATCTAACCAACAAACTGAACTCACCGACCTTTCCTGCGGGACCTGAAACGAAAGCCACCAGGGGGTGATGGTGAGAACTCTACTGGGAGATTTGGTGGTTCACCCTCACCAGATAGCATTTCAAGCACCTCCTCACTTGATGGGCGGCGACTTGGCGATCTCTGGATGCACAGGAGTGCAACTGTAATGCATAGGAGCGCCTGATCACGGTTAACATCCCGCAGCGCAGGGTCTACAAGATCAAGCAAGCGGCCAACACGGGCAAGATGCCTTGCCCATGAAATGAGACTTGCCTTCTCAAACTCTGACATGGGTGAGGCTGTCACTTGGAGTGGGCGGCGTCCAGAGATAAGAACTAACAACAAAACGCCGAAGCTGTAAATGTCACATTTGTCTGATAAAGGTCCACCACCACCATATTCAGGTGCAACATAGCAGACTGTGCCACGCATGCTTGGTGTGCTGCTCACTGCTCCACCACTCTTGGGCACAAATTCCCCACTAGCCCAATCCCTACTGCTCCTTCTCACACCGTCAACCCACCAGTCAATGCTGGCATTGCCATTGCTGCTCCTGCGGCTCCAGCTTCTCATCATTCTCCACCTTGATCGTCCCTTCTCCTCTAAGTCACAATCCCTCTCCCACCACTGCATGCTAGCAGTTGGACCAACCTCGCTCCTTGACTTAGCAAGTGCTCGCCTTTTTTGTTTCTTGGTGAGCTCATCAGCATACTCCTCACGCCACCATTCTCTTGCCCTGCGCTTTGTCTTCTTTCTCTCTGTTGTGGTGGCGGGGGTGGTTGTAGATGCTCCTGCAATCCAATCGTTCTTTGGCCGCTCCTTCTTGATCTCCGACCTAATCCATTCCATTACATAGTCTTTGACACCACCAGAACCACCACCATTGTCCTGACGCCACCACCAGTCATTCCCAGCACCTGATCCTGCAGCACCTCCACCATTGCAGCTTCGGCCATTAAATCCGCTACCAACACTAGTCTTATCACATCCTGAAGTGGATGCTGCTTCTGCAGGAGAAGCCATGGTGAACCCCTCATCATCTTCCGGAGACTTGGCAGCATTGCCTTCCCCATTGACAACAACAGCAGTAGCACTCTCATCAGCGACAGACATATCATCATCACATCCACCAGAAGGATTGCTAATTTCATTCGCATTGCCCCCAATTGCAGCACTCTCTAATTCATCGTCTTCCTCTGACCTGATCTGCGCGAGGCCAAAATCTGAGAGGCGAGCACGGAGCTCACCATCCAGCAACACATTGCTGGGCTTCACATCTCCATGGATCACTGGTGGTTGCGCAATGGAATGTAGGTAATGGAGCGCCGCGGCCACGTCACGGGCCACGGCGAGCCGCCGCGGCCACTCAGACACCAGCTCGGGGCACCTCTTCCCGAGCAGCGCGTCCTGGAGCGACCCGTTCGGCATGAGGTCGTACACGAGCATCATCCGGCGGCGCCGCGGCTGTGCGGATAGCGAGTACGCGAACGGCAGGAGGATGGACGGCGACCCGTGGCCGCAGCCGAGGAGGTGGGAGGCAAGCGAGAGCTCGTTGTGGAACTCCCGCTCGCCCTGGAGGGAACCCGCGGCATCCATCACCTTGACGGCCACGGGCTGCCCCGACCTCGGCAGCGCGCCGCGGAACACGGGCCCGAACCCTCCCTGCCCGAGCTTGCTCCCCGCCACGAACCCTCCCGTCGCGCGCCTCAGCTGCTGGTACGACAGCCTCCGCAGCGCGGCCGCCGGCTGCGTGCTCGCCGCCGCCCCCGGCGCCCCACGCTTCCTCCCCCGCCGCAGCCACACGAACAGACCCAGGCCCAGACCCACCACCACCAACACCACCGCCGCCCCCGCCGCCGCGCCAACCGCTGATCCCGCGGCGTGGCGCCGCGGGTGCGACCGCAGCCCGTCGACCACGGCCTTCTCCTCCGCAGCCGGCGGCGGGGACGCCGCGGCGCCGAGCTGCCGCGACGGCATCTCGTCGTAGCCGCGCGCGCGGGCGAGAAGAGACTGAGGAGGAGGCGATGCGGGAAAAGACAAGGGGAGGGGACTGAGGCGAAAAGCCAACTCACTTTTTCGCCATTTTTTTTCTCCTCCTCACTCCTCAGATGCATCATGCACTGATCGGGTGGGGGGTGGGGTGAGGGAGACAACCCTACCCCCACTGACCAGTGGGGCCCACACGACAGGGGTGGCCACCTGGCAGTGTCCTGCCGCGATCCGTTATGTCGTTGGAGAGAGAGACGGCGTTACGTTGGGACGGAGAGAGGGATGTGGGGCGTCGCGTATCTGTAGGATCGGATCGGATCAAATGGGGAGCGAATTAATGAAGGGGTTAGGGAGGGGTCAAATTTGGTCAACGTAGGATTAGATATAGGTTGGTGTCAACAGCGACAATGATACTTACGCTCTTATCGTTCAAAAAGGCAGATGATATATTTAAAAATGAAAATAGTTTTTGAATAGTTTTTTTTATATACGTGTTTTTTTGATAAAAACTAAATATATGCTTAAAAAATAAACTACGATAAAATTTTTTAAAATTAAATTCAAATTTAAGGCAGAAGATCTAAATTTTAGCAAAAGACCTTATATGCTGTCGTGTGCTGTGTTTTTGTTTTCCCTCTAAAAAACGATTTTAGTTTGAAAATGCATCAAATTGTCTCGATTTCGGTCTTCGAACCATGTGAGTGCATTTTGCATGGATTAACTCGAACCAGTCAGTACATGGTTTGATTGCTATAGGCTTTTCTAGGTTGAGGTTATGTCTACAGTCCAGACAAGATGAACAAGGACAATCGCATGGGTCATTTTGAGGGGTTTGAACCATTAGCAGTTTAGTTCCCTAGTCAGCAAGGAATTATTGAACTGGCTCTTCAATTTTGGACTTGGTTGGAGGGAACTAGAAACCGAATGTAGGCGCTACATGGATTTTGGCTTCCATGTCATCGCAAATGAATAGTAGGTTATGGGCGCGCTCGAAACCGACCTGGCCACCTTGTCTAGCACGTAAAACGAAGAAAGCTATTAACACGTGATTAATTGAGTATTAGCTTTTGCAAACTTGAAAAATGAATTAATCTGATTTTTTAAACAACTTTCATATAAAACTTTTTTTAAAAAAAATACACCGTTTAACAACTTGAAAAGCGTGCGCACAGCAAAAGAGGGAAAAGTGTTACTGCTTGGTCGGTTTCGAACGCGCCCTATACCAGGGCTTACGTTACTGCGATTACCGCCGTGGTAACCGTGCCCTCCGCGGAGGCACGGCTTCGGTAAGCCGCGGTAACCGAATTTAAATTTAAGCAGAATTTAAAAATTTTGAGAAAATTTAATGAAAAAAATATATGTTCTATATGTTGATATATAGTGTAGTTTTGTCAAATAAATTAATGAAAAAAATATATTCCCGGCGTAATTAAAAAACATAAACGAGTATTTCAGGAAACAAAATTAAAAATAGCCTATTGCAAGTAATATTTCATAGGAAGATGGTCAAGAATATTTTGTGATGAGTCATTATTATTTACACTACACAGTAGGGTACATAATGTTGAAATACAAATATACAACGATAGATATATGAATAATATGTATAGAGAAAAATTATACGTGCATCTTAGTACATATAATAGTTTTATTCGTAATAATGGATAGTAGGTATAGTTGTAACGCAGCAATCAAAATAAAGTTATTGGTGTGAATTATCTGGTGAAAGTTGATATGACGGTGTATGTTTGTATGTTGTAATATCAAGAATTTAGAAAATGTCATATGAAACTTTTTTTGTTTTCCCTATAACATGTCCTATTTTTCCTACGTTATAAATATAGTCACAAAATATTTTCCTATTTTTTATGTATTTTTAAAGATTTTTTAAAGTATTTTTTTATTTGACATCACACCCGCGATCTCCTCGCGGTTTCCTCGTGGTAACCGCCGTTTTGGCTACAAAACCGCGCGGGAAGCCACGGTAACCGCCGTTCTCATGTGTTGTTCCAACAAGTAGTTACCGCGGTTACCGCGGCAAACCACGCGGTAAGCCACGTAAACCGCGCGAGTTTAAATTCAATTTTTTTGATTCAAGTTCATCACGGTTTTTGCGGTTTTCGCGATTATCGTGCGGTATCCGCGAGAGCGCGGTACCGCGGTTTTAACGGCTTGCGCGGTAAGGGGAACCCTGCCCTATACCCTTCCCGATATTTGGATGAGCTAGCAACATGACTTCAGTACTACCTCCGTCTCATAATAAGTTTATTTTTCTTTTTTTATACAATATTTTGACTCTTCGTCTTATTTGAATTTTTTTGCGATTAATATTTTTATTGTTACTAGATAATAAAACATGAATAGTACTTTATACGTGATTATTTTTTAAGTTTTTATATATTTTTTCAAATACAATGAATGGTCAGACATTGGACACATAAATCAAAAAATAAAGTAATTATGAGACTTGGGCAGTGCTAAAAAGAAAGAAATAGGAAAGCTGAACAAGACAAAATTTGAAGGAACATCAATCAATTTGTACTTCCATAAAAAGAAACAGTTGGGTGATGAATCTATTGTCTATCCCACCTTTTAAGAATGAAAAAAAACTAAGATATATATATATATATATCAAATTATTTTTATTAACTCTAATTTAATAAAATGCTAATATCTTTTAATAAAATCCTGTTGCAACGTACAAGTAAGTCATATGTTAGTTCATACAAACAGTTACACAATGTTACATCCCCTTTAATGTTAGGTGAAGAAAAATAGGAACTTAGCCTTTCTTTATAATGGAGGAATTTTACAGGATTGAACTAATTCTTATGAAATTTCTATAAAATTTATGAGTTCCCGATGGAACCCTTAGAGCATCCTAGCAGATCATCCATATATGACATTCTTCAAATCTATTTGAAGGATGGAGAGAATATCAAAATATAAAGTTTCTCTCTCCTAATATGGATGATGTCCAAAAATGGATGATAGGATAGATATTCAGCTAGAGCTGAATTTTTAGCTTTCATCCTCTATTTTCAGAATAAAGGATGAGATAGATGAATTGTTGAAGCTCTTATGATAGATTTGAGGGGGGACATTCTCTCGCTCGTCTACCATCTTTTTGAAATATGACAAAAGGATGAATAAAACCAAAGGTTACTTTCCCCAGGTATCATGACCTTTTGGGCTTAAAATAGTAGATTAGTGATTCGATACTCTGTTCAGATCAGGACAAGCTGCTTAGCTTTTTGGACTATCTTGCCTTTTTAATAGAGCGCAGTATCTTCTCGTTAGCTGGTGCTGTGGAGCTTTTAGTTTGTTCACTAGCAAGATTTGAAGTACAAGAATATCATAAATACCACAGGGATATAGAGCACACAATCCCTTTCACCTCTTTCGCACTTTCCACAACTTGATTAGGCGAGCTAACTAGATAGGGTAATGTCCGGCTAGTTCTCACATTTTTGACTCCTCGAGCTTTGTTACCTAGAAACTGAAATCTTTACTGCAACTTAAGAGCAGTGGCGACTCTATAATTTTTTTGCTGGGTTGCCCTACTCCATGATCTAATTTTTTATAGACCCCTGATTTAATTTAGATATACATAATTTACTTAAAGTGTGACACAAATATAGCAATAATATCCCAAATCCACTAAAACCAACATTTAGAGTTCAAAAGTCACAAAAGTACAATATGAATAGTTCCAGTGTCATGCTTATGAAGTGGATTTAGACCGAATTTAAGGGTAGATGTTCTTCTAGGCCAAAATCAAGGGTGATCTGGGTGATCCTGGGACCACCCTCTGGAACTGTCACTGCTTAAAAGTATATATATCCCTGATATTATTTAAGTGATGGTCACTTCATTTGATAGTGAGAAACTTAAGATAACTTTGTCCATATATGCGACTTAGGTCATGTTCTTTCTTGTTGAAAGATAGACGATAAAAGATTTTATAATTTTTATGATAGTTATTTAATGGTATAAACAATAAAATTAATTACTAAAAAGTTGAATATCTAGATGAGATGATAAACTTCTATATAGATACTTTTTAAAACACACACAATGGTTTAAGAAGCGTGTGGGTAAAAACAAAAAAAAATCCTCCAAAACGATAAGAAAAGAATGCAACTTTATTCTTTAGAGATGTTTCTAGCGGTGAAGTGCGAGTGTGTGAGTCTATAGGTATGAGTGGTGCACATTACAACCATATATGTTTGAGCTGTATTTTTTCCCCTAGAAAAAAATAGTTATCTAAAATTCCAAAGTAAACTTTGATAACAGAAAGCGTGGTGAAATATTTCAAACTACAAAACATCTGTAAGTGTTTACTCGATCGTTGGGGCAAAAGGAAAAAAAAAGAAAAAGAAAAGAAAGCTGCAACAGTGCCAGCTCTACTCTCTACCTATCAGCCTCTAGTAAACATGGGCCGTGATGCCATTGGGCCAAAGTAGTCATCAGCAACCGGTAACACCGGACCTTTCAGCTTGCGTGAGACCCCCTGATCGCACTAGGTTTGATGCGTAAAAAGCGTGCACCGCGCTGATGCATCCAATGCGAAATTCACCATTAGCACGTACTGGTAGTAACTAATTACACCTCTTCCCCGTCTGCATCTTTCTCTCTCCCTCTCCCTTTCCCTCTCTCTCGTCGTAGTTACTATTGGCACGCGAAAAATTCGGTCCCAAATGGAGCGTTAGCGGCAGAGCAATTCGGAGAGAGATCTTGGCATCAATTTACTCCAAAATTGTCATTTGTTCATCTCCTTTTTTTTTCCAATTCGTTTCTCTTCTTTTCCTTTCTTTTTTTCATTGAGAGGGGAGGGGAGAAATGGGGTTCATATCGGGAGTCCTGATGGGAATGATCGTCGGCGTCGCCCTCATCGCCGGCTGGTCGCGCGCGATGGCTCGCCGCGTCGCCAAGCGCAGCGCCTTGGCAAGTGCACCACTCCATGGCAGATCTCATAAATTGTCTTTCGTGATAGATCGTCAGTCATGCAAAAATCTTTGTTGAATGAGTTTGCATCTGTACATCTGCTGTTGTTCTTGACATCTGTTCTGGCTGACTCGTGCATGGAAATGTTCAGTGTTGTCGTGATAGCTTAGAATCGAAGATTGTTGGATATGTCTACTTTGAATCGATGTGTTGAATCGCCTGAAAGATTCAGGCTTAAGAGTGTTGTTCAATGTGTTCTCTGATGATCGTTTGTGTTCTGTAAATCTTATGAAAGTGGGAGTAGCCTCGTTGTAAATTTAACTTAGTTTCTATGGGTGATGCATTGTACTATATTCATATTGGGAATTCTAAGTTTAGTTGAATTTGAACACTATCGGTAAAATGATGATGATAAGTGAGATGTTATTTGATGCTGATACAGATTGGTTTGAGGTTAACTTTTCGGGATTTTTTTTTTTTGCTGTAACAGGCTGCAGATGTCAATGCACTTGCATCTCTCGACCGCGAAGATGTGAAGAAGATATGCGGAGAAAATCTCCCAGAATGGGTATCATTCCCAGAGTATGAACAGGTGCAATGCTGCTCTTTTGCTGTGCCAGTTCATCATCATAGCATCTTCTCTTATTTGTAAGAACTTAGGAAGAAGATGGCAAGAAAAATGGGACATGTCTAGTCAATACGCAGAACACTGACACCAACATCCTAGGCACACAGTTGTTTATCAAGTATTCACTGGCATGCTTAACTTGATCCATGTTTTGAGTATTTTTGCTTGGTTATTCAGGTTAAGTGGCTCAACAAACAATTGAGCAAGCTTTGGCCCTTCGTTGAAGAGGTACACTCAAATAACTTCAATTTGTTTTTCTTTACTAGAGAACTTTAGGAGAGAATCACATATACTTCAAATGAAGTTCCATTTCAAGCCACACAAACAACTTGGTCATCTTGCTGTTAACATCGCGTCTGATTTGCAGTTACATTTGGTTACAGGCAGCAACTATGGTCATCAGGGATTCTGTGGAGCCTATCCTCGATGATTACAGGCCGCCAGGAATATCCTCGCTGAAGTTCAGCAAACTCTCCCTGGGGACTGTTCCTCCGAAAATTGAAGGTTGGAGAGAGAACTTTGCGTCAGTCTTAAGGCATTTCGTCTCCTACAAGGATGACATCTTGATCTGTCTGCTGCTGTTTTGTTCAGGCATTCGGATTCAGAGCTTAAAGAGAGGGCAAATTACGATGGACATGGACTTCCGTTGGGGCGGGGATCCGAATATTATCCTTGCAGTTGACACTCTAGTTGCTTCACTTCCCATCCAGGTATTCAAATTGCAACTGCAACCATGATTTGTAAAAATCTAATGGTCACATTATTAAGTCCAGTTTTCCAAACCAGGTGAAAAGTAACTGTACAAGTCATGTTTTTTTTTTCTCAAGCTGTACTGTACTATTACTTCAGTTAAACAGTTTAACATGTTAACATTTGCCATATTTATTCTGTATATATGTGCATACAGTTTAAGAACCTTCAGGTTTACACCATCATCCGCGTCGTCTTCCAATTGTGCGAAGAGATACCTTGCATCTCTGCTGTTGTTGTTGCTCTTCTTGCAGAGGTGTGCTTCTCGTAATCACTCTAAACCAGCTGCTCCTGCCATGGATACTTGCTTAGTAAGGAGTAGTTTCTTGATCTGTTTGATGAGACAAGTGATCATCCTGCATTGACAGCCAAAACCAAGGATCGACTACATATTGAAGGCTGTCGGAGGAAGCCTGACAGCAATGCCTGGTCTCTCAGACATGATCGACGTATGTCATGCCATGTCATCTGCTGCATTTACTTGTCGAAGAGTAGAATATTTTAGCTGCTGTCTGTGTGAAAAATGTGACAATTTCTGTGTGCGCCGTGTAGGACATCGTGGCATCTTTGATCACCGACATGCTCCAATGGCCACACAGGATCGTCGTCCCACTGGGCGGAGTCGACACCGACATAAGGTTCGCACAATCTGCACATTTTTGCAGTACGAGTACTGCATTTTGTGACTAGGAAACTCTCCAAAAACACACGAGATTTTGGAAACTAGCTTGTTGATCTGTTCGCCATTCGAGCTCTTCTGCAGTGACCTTGAGCTGAAGCCGCACGGGAAGCTGACGGTGACCGTGGTGCGCGCGGAGTCGCTCAAGAACAAGGAGCTGATCGGCAAGTCCGACCCGTACGTGGTGCTGTTCATCCGCCCAATGTTCAAGGAGAAGACCAGCGTCATCGACGACAACCTCAGCCCCGAGTGGAACGAGACGTTCTCGCTGATCGCCGAGGACAAGGAGACGCAGCATCTCATTCTTCAGGTGGATTCGCCAACTCAAAGATTTAAATTTGATCGAACACATGAACAAGGCAGCTGTTCTTTTTTTTGCTTTTTCCTCTCTAACATCGATTTGCTCTGCAGGTGTTCGACGAGGACAAGCTGAAGCAGGACAAGAGGCTGGGCATAGCGAAGCTGCCTCTGAACGACCTGGAGATGGAGGCCGTGCAGGAGATCAACCTGCAGCTGCTGCCGTCGCTGGACACGACGAAGGTCAAGGACAGGAAGGACAGGGGCGTGCTCACCATCAAGGTGAGTGAGCAGCTCATGTCCACGCCGCGCCGCGCAAGGCGAGGCGTTTGGCGCTGACCGTGTCTCGTGAAAACCGCAGGTGCTGTACCACCCGTTCACCAAGGCGGAGGCGCTCGAGGCGCTGGAGCTGGAGAAGAAGGCCACGGAGGAGCGGCGGAGGACCAAGGAGGAGACGGCGGCCGTCAGCGGCGCCGCGGACGCGGCGAGCGGCGCGGCGTCCACGGTGACCCCCGCGGCCGGCGCGGGCGTCGCGGCGGGCGCCACCGTGGCCGCCGGCCCGGGCGTCACCGCCGCCGGCTCTGGCGTGGGGCTGGTCGGCACGGGCATCGGCGCCGTCGGCAGCGGCATCGGAGCGTTCGGCACCGGCCTCAGCAAGGCCGGCAAGTTCGTCGGTCGGACCGTCACCGGCCCGTTCAGCAGCGCCAGGCGCAGCGCCAGCAGCGTGCCCACCATCGACGAATAAATTCACCGAAATTAGCAGATCTTAGTGCTTACAGTAGATAAAAACTAGTTGAATCAATAACTATATTTGGCTTTGCATGGATGCTTGACAACGTACGTCGCCGTTCGGACGAGTTTATATTGTACTCCCTCTGTTTGAACTACAATTGTAGCTATATTTTAGAACTACCGAGGTAGTGATGTGTGTGTGTTTATTTTTGTTTCCTTTTCGTTCATATTTTGTATTGCTTATGAAAAATAGAGCAGACTTGATGAGGTTTTAGACCTGTCTGAATAATATTTTGCATGGAATAGTTCTATGCAACTGTTAGTGAGCACCGATCATGTTAGGGGAAGATCGTGTTTCATTGATTTGAGTGTTGAAGTTTTAGACCTGTCTGAATATTATTTTGCATGGAATAGTTCTATGCACCTGTTAGTGAGCACCGATCATGTTAGGGGAAGATCATGTTTCATTGATTTGAGTGTTGAATCAACAACACAGAAAAGGGCCAATTTAACAAAATTGACTCCTCCCTTCTTACACAATCTCATGTTCCAAGTTCCTACAAGCCTTCTAAAGAGTATGTATACTGCACTCTTTATTGACAAAAGAACTCAATGGAATATTAACATTTGATACAATTGTTTATTTATGTGCAGAAATACTCATCGCCCAAACGGCAACGCCGAGTGCAGCACTCGTTATTACTTATTAGCATTACACCGAAATAAGGGTATATAAGCTACCAACCGCTCCCAAAAATAATCTTGCCACGAATGAGCAAAGCAAAAATAATGCTGCATTGCTGCAAGTCCCTTGCCTGATGAAGGAAACTTTATGCTTCTTCCGTGATAAATACTTACGCTTTGGAAAAAGGACCCGCTCCAAGATAATACAGGTAACGGTAGATACAATAATTAGGGCAAACTCAGTCTTCCTCCTCGCTGATCAGGTCGAAAGAGAAAGGCGCGAACTTGTACCCATCACCCTCGTAGAATTTGTTCTGGAACTCCACCCAGTGAAGCCTCAAAGCGTGAAGGAAAGCGCTTAGGGTCTCCATAACAAGCAACACACCGACCGTGGCAGCGATGAAGATGGCAATGCCAACAATGCGAATGAGAATGTTGTTGTACCTACATGGCACACAAGAATAGTTCCAGAGAGTGCTAGATGATAGGGCGAAAAGGAGAGGGAGGAAGAGCGAGAGAGACTAGCTTACCCCCACGCTAGCAGGAGAACTTTGTCATAGAATACACTGGACAACTCGGAGTGTGCAAGACTGTATTAAGAACATAAGTTGACATTAGTATCTAACAAGGGGAACATTGACTAGATCAAAACTGGCATGCGAAGGGAGTAAGGGTGTTCAAAGAATCAAAGTAATGCGGTGACACTGAGTGCGTAGAAGTACCTTAGAGCCCAGAGACGAAGGTATGAAGCTGTATTTGAGACTGCGCCAAGAACAAACTCAATCGTGTGGATCAACTGGTGAACAAAAACTTCACTGAACTCAAACTCCTCATGGTGGTTCGAGTCACCATGATCTCCCAGATCTGCAACAACCGAGTCATCTGCGGTCTGAAGCATTGCATATTGTTGTCCTTGATGCCTCTGATAGAAATTGAACAGAAATATAGTCGGCACAATAGTAATTCAAAACGTAAAGCAACAGAATTTGAAATACCATATACAACTTACTCGCTCATGCTCCCTCTTCAAGAAAAATGGCTTTGGGATCAGCATCCAAGGAACAGACACCAGAGCAAGCACAAGTAAAACAAGCTGCATAAGAAATGGAGAAAATTTTAGGAATTATCCATAAATTCACAGCATAATCAGCATTTAACAATAACAAATATAGACCTGAACTAATTTCTGTCCAGGAAATAATTGGTTCTCCCCAAGTTCATCTGTTGGACTGAGGAACATATATATCATAGTATGGTACAGATCTGCTTTTGCCCCCGTGCACCACTTAATGATGATGAGCATGGATAAGTAACCAAATAAGCTGTTCAAGAAGATCAGCTGGGGGATGAACTGGTACCTGTTACAAAAGCATATAACAGCGATAAGCATAAGCTAATCATACTCTAATCTCAAACTAGATTATTACATAACAGTACATTTGCCACAAGACAATAAACTTACCACACATTAACACTGTTCCTGAAGAATTTCGCGTTGAAGTAACTAATCACAATTCCAAGGTTCATTTGTGCAACTCCAAGAAGAATTGACATCTTCATTTTCAGTGAGTTGAGAAACGGCAACTCACTACGGCTGCCATGCCATACAGGGTCCACACCAAAAGGGTATGCCCGTCTTACCTTAAGTAATCCTTCAGTTGCAGCATCTCTAAATCCACAAGGCAAATAATAAGAAACTATGCATAAATATACTTTTATTGAAGGGATTAAAACATGATTATGTTTGGAATTTTTTCTTACCCACAAGAAGGATCACGGCATGCATAAGCAGATTTACCAAAAAGCTCAAATGGAACAGAGAAGAATTCATTGTATATTAATCCTGTGTAGATTGAAAAGAGCGCCATCATCATAATAACATAGCGCCCACCAAACATCATCTCCATTATGTCTCCAAGTTTCTGTAATAAAAAACAGACATCAAATACAGCTTTACCACATATACATTAATGAAACTTTTTAGGACATTTTAGAACATAAATACTTGGCCTAAACTCATTTGGATCACTACTATATGTTCCAGAGAACAAAGTCCTGAAAATAGTTGTGGTCACAGTAGTAAAATGATGACCAGTATACAAACCTGTGAAGCAAGTTTCTTCTCTCGAATAATCAGATAGAGTGTTGCAACTAATAAGCAAATTCCATGGCCCCAATCTCCAAACATGACAGCAAATAAGAAAGGAAAAGTGACAACAGTGAATACACCAGGATTTGCTTCTTGATATTTCGCTATACTGCATCAGATGTAACACAAAGTTAGCAGTTCCCAGCTGAAGCATTTCCAAACAAACAGCCAGTGCCTTATTGATTTTTCGAGACAATCAGCCCATGCTAATTTAGTCAAATAAAATACTATATTAAAATCCCATAATCACAAAAGTTTAGGAAATTCCTATTACAAGTTTAAGTGGCACTATGCACAGTGCTCCAAAGTGGTAGACACGTCCACAAGGGAAAAAATGACGAAATATTCCACATAGAATGCAAACAAAAATATCAAACCTACCACATGTAGAATGCCTAATTGAAGAGTAAATAACAGGGAATGATGGCATTTTCCTTTCTTTTCTTTAAGTGAACCATAGGCTCACCCATTACATGAAAATAGTTAGTCCAGCAATAGACTGATGAAAAGAGAATTTCTGAAATAAAACCAAAAGGCAGGGGGATAATAACAGAAATCTCTTCTGTTAGTGCTATAAACAACTTGGAATGCACCCACAGGAAAATATATTAATTTCAGTTTCAGATCCAAAAGGGAAACAGATAATAGCACAGAGCACTCTCAAACATACCCATATGCATCAACAATTTCCTGGAAAGCTGAAGTAAACTTATTTGTCCGGAAATATGTTGGGGGAGATTCTGTTGTGTTGAGAACTTGAAAAATCGAACCAACTTGGGATTTGCTATCAAGAGTAGCCTGCTGAAGCGCATCTTGGATCTGCATAATAAAATTGTAAATAATTCAGATCAAATGAAAGAAGTATCTCCCTAATAAGCAAATGGAAACAATAGGAAGGAAATACATTGTCAGCACCAGGGCAAGAGTGCATCAATTACCTGAGTTGTTGCGAAAACTGGACTCCAGCCCTCACCAACTAAGCATTTCTTTGTCACATCAACACTCAACATGTTCAAAGTGTGGTAAATTGATTTTTCCTTATTTGCCTGGAGCATTTGTGTATTAATTAGAGAAATATATAGGACTGAAATAATAAACTAACTTGTGGATTTCAGATTTTTCTATAATATGAAATTTATCACATAAGGGATACAAGATTACCAGACGGTTCCAATTCTCAAACTCAGATGCAATACTTCTCAATATATTGTCACGGTGTGCTAACCCCATGTCAATTGTTACCCTTAACTCTGATATCTTTGCAGATACCTGCAAATTTGAAAGCTTTCAGTACATATTACATGTCATTGACTGAAATTTACCAGAACTGCGAATTAGTTTCTCACAGTGACATATCTCCTTATGGTTTAAACTATAGTTGCAATGGCAGAAAATGGTTTTCACTTAGTCACCAAAAGCAACAATTTAGAAATCACAGAATAAAGTCTGGATACTACAATAATTAATTAGGATTTTTTTCTAATTAAGAATTGAAATGACAGCACTCCATCAGAATAGGGATGGTACGTAAACATGGGCATATCACATGTAAAGCACAGGAATGTCCATAAAAGGGCAGCTGCTGCAGATGATTCTCTCCACAATTGACATCCTCACTACCTTTTAAAAGTATTCAAGTGTATGTAGCAAATTCCATATACTAGAAAGAAAATTTTCATCAAATAATATTAGCAAATTGTATTTCCAAGAGCTGACCTCCCGAACAGTATGTAATTGCTTAGCAACATCGTCTGGAAATGGGTAACGATTTGCATTGAATGCATCACATATCTTCAGAATTTTGGCTTTTGCTCTATCGCCAGAGTAGAAAACAACAAATGCATTTTTGGCAACCTGCATTATCATACGAAGAATGTCAGATAAAAGTTGGAACAAGTAATAAATAACTTCATGACAAGACAAGAATTGGAAAAATAATAAATAGGAGCCTATAAGCAGATCCAACTGGTACAAATTATCCAAAATTCCACAAAATTGTTAGAACAAAAAAAATGTGTCCAGCATATGTGACTGCCTATTTAATAATTAGTAGAAGATACTTTTTTATTAGAGCATAAATGAACTGAGATGCATAATCCAAATACCAAGATATTTACTTTGAGAGGAAATCAACATGGTGGAATATGCAAGGAACAAGAAATATTCCCCTCGTGGCACGGAATAAGATACGTTTAAATGTCAGAAAATGTAACATCAACCTTTTCTCCGGAGACTGGGTCAGTGACAGGTTCGTCAATAGACTCTTGTCTTAGGAAAATGTTTCCCCTCGTGGCACGGAATAAGATACGTTCAAAAGCCATCGCCTTTTCCTTTGGTACAAGACCACTTAGTGAGCCCAGCTTCACTTGTTTTGAAGCATCTGTTAACATATCCTTAAAGAGCAACCAAGATCTTATCAGAGAGGCAAATAGGAAAAGAGAAAAAGGAGGGGGGGGGGGGGTGCAATCACACATGTATATGCATGTATGGTCCATGTACTATGCTGTCTATCCAGAGTGCTCCAAAATTTTTGGAATATTAAAGTTATTGTAAGATATGATGTTAGGCATTTAAATTTTGAAAGTAAACATCAATCCTGAGGCACATATCATGGCAATTATTCTACATGGATGTCCCATGTACATGTGTACATGTAGGACATGTAGTGTACAAGGAAGGAAGCTGTACAATAGCTTTACCTGCTCCAGCAGAGGGCTCTCTAGTGAAGTATCACCAGATTGATTTGCCTCCATTTCTCTCTGCTGCGCTGCAGCACTTCTTTGAGCTGAATAGAAAAATTCACCAGCCTGAAAATGAAATTATAATTAATAATAAAAGTCAGAGTCAGTAAAAAGCAGATTGGTGAGAGAAACATGAAGGTTAGGTACTACACTGAATGAGCAGTATGACCAATGACTTAAGGGAGAGTACTGTAAAATACATGCATATTATCCCAATAACCTAAAGGGTGAAGTCATTTGCAATTTGATATAGTATGGTTCTGGCAACAGGGTAAGGAACTACGAACAAAAACAAGTACTCCCTCCTTTTCATATTATAAGTCACTTTGGATTTATCCTAGGTCAAACCTTTTAAACTTTGACCAAATTTATATAAAAATGTACTAATATCTACAACACCAAATCAGTTTTATCAAATCCATCATTCACTAATTTTTATAGTATATTTATTTTTTTTGTTGAAAATGTTAATATATATTTCTATAAATTTCGTCAAACTTAAAGAGGTTTGACATAGGACAAAGCCAAAGTTACTTAATATGAAACAGAGAGAGTAATTTGCAAAATCTCTGACATACACACATTTCTTAAGTTCAACAACATGTTGAAAATATCCATTAATGTATGTCCAAATGTAACCAATACCTTGAAGATAAGTAGAGTCATACCTTTTGAAGAACAGTACTGTATTCCAACAGCTCATTGTAGGTCCGCTGTAACTTTTCATTATTTGCATTAACTTCTGCTAGTTCAGCTTCCAGCTCTCCAAGCTTTATCTGTTACTCAGCGTGTTAAAAAAATCCTATATTTATACTCTGCATGCAATCAGGAGAATCCAATGGATTGACATACCTCCAAATCATCAAAGTCCAGAGAAATTTCAGTTAATTGTGTAGACGTTGATATGCCAGCTTTGGACATTTGTTCTTTGAAAAACCTTAATTTGCGAGCCATTTCGCCGCACCTTTTAATCTGAACAATGAATAGACCACAGCATGAAAACAGGGAAAATTAACACAAGGTACTGAAAAATATGGATGCCAGCCAAACAGATTATGATGTAGACAAATGTCAGGTCTTATACTTTTAAGAGACTATGATTTACACAAATGTCACGTCTTATACTTTTAATAGATGGTGTTCTAGTACGTTATTGAAAGGGATACACTGTGAGAGCAAGGGGAACGACAGTTTATCCTGCTGTAATAAGCTTATAATGAAATGATCTAGGCATACCATAATACAAATAAAAACAAGAAATGTACAAAGACATACCTGGGCAGCATACGTTCGCTGAAACGGGCTCTTTTCTGCATTTAGCTGAGGAAAAAGAAAACAATAAAATAATTTTAACCTCAAATGGATCAGACAAAAGACAAAACTAGCACCCTAGAGTGGTTTTGGAATCGGGAAGATGAAAATATATCAGCACTTTCCATGATATACTAATACATTACAATTGGAAACTACTAACAGTAACTTATACTTGCTGTTGGGGGTGTGAACGAACTACAGAGTATCAACTATCAAGTATCCCTATGTAGAATTCTGTTCCAACTCACACTCCCAATTACACCAAATGTAAATCAACATATCACAGTTTCCAGCGGAAAATAGGGGTGCGAGCCACATTACGCGTCGTAACCCCACATCAATCTCAATGCCCAAATTTACAATGTCGACGGGAAACGACCGCTAATCCCCAGGGAATCGCGAGCACGGGGCACTAACAACCAATCCCCCGCATCAGATCGAAACGATCGGGACAGGCACTAAGCCGGATCCTCCTATCCCGGCGAAATCATCTGCCCACGAATAACCCAATCGACGGCGGAAGAGGCGCGAGAATAGGCTTACGTCTTTCAACTGAAGGAGGCCGAGTTCGCCGAGGTAGGAGACGGTGAGGTGCGCCGACTCCGTGGGGATGATGACCTGCACCAGCTGCATCGCCTCCGACCGCATCAGATCCATCGGCGGGCAGCACCCGCCCCCGCCGCGCGCCATGGCGGCTGTTCCCGGCCCGCACAAACCAAACCAAACCAACCCAACCAGCGTCCGCCCCTCCCGCCTCCGTGCGATCGCGCGCTCCTCCTCCTCTCCGGCGGGCGAGCGCGCGACGGCCTGATCGGTTTCTCTCTCTCTCTCTCGCTCTCGCGACGCGGGGGAGAGGAGACAGGCCGGGGGCCCTCCACCATGTGCTGTTATGCGGGGGACGTGGCGCGGCGGGGCACCGGTGGGGCGAGGGCCCTGACGTGCTGGGCCCGGTTGTCAGTGACAGGGGGGCCGTCTGCGATCTCTCGGATCCAAAACCCAAACGCGAAGAGTCTGGATTTCGCGGGAGATGGCAGCATCGCCGACAGGTGGGGCCGGGAGATATTAGAGCGTTGTGGATTCACATAATTGACATGCGTGATGTGTGATTAGGGCTTGATCAACGTGTCATGGCCTCATGGGCCGTCGCGAGCTCAAACACGGGCCGGGACACGTACACGATCGATCGACTATTGGATCGGAAAAGCCTCTTCTGTCCAAATGGGCTAAAGTGCGATGGACAAAGTCAGAAGTAGTACTATCACAACCGTGGGCTTTAGTTTGGGCCTTACAGAGGCTAACATTTGTATTCACTTTGGGCCATGCTACGACTTTTTCTTCTTTGTGGGAGCAAGCGTTTTTTTTTCCCTTTGGAAATTGTGTTCTTACCCTGTGTTCCAATTGCAAGTGTGATTTACTTCTGTTTTTAGGTTTTGTTGCCCCACTTTTGGTTGGCCCCGTTAAAGACCTCCTAACGGTGTTCATTCAAAGGTGAGTAGAATATGTTTACCTAACACCCCATAAAAGCACGAAAAGACCTGTAACCTAGTGTTTATATCAGCCTTAGTAACACTTGAGGTCCTGGGTTTGACTTCTTATTGGAGCGAATAATCCATGATTCTAACAGCTTCATACTTTTAAAATCCATAATTCTAACGGCTTTGTACCTCGAGGAATGTGCCGACCAGGCTGCTTTTTGCAATATTTCGACAATACCTTTTTCAAGGTAAATACATGCACAATTTATTTTGTTCTGAAAGATGCTCAAAGCTCTAAGAATGTGACCAAACCCTATCCTACACCCCAAATATTTGTGGAATCACTAGATTACAGTTTAGGACCATTGTGCTAGCATGCGACTTTTGGTAGTTTTATGCCAGTTACATATAAATTATGCTGTAGTTACAATGTAGTTACGCTTCCATTACACTATAGCCACATTCAAAAGTATTTCATCAAAACGAAACTATCGAATCTTTTATATATAGCTGCTTCCAATGTTTTATGACCAAGGTATGTCTTTTTCGTACGGCCCTGTAATCTCTTCTACTTGCTGTAGACATAAACAAATGAAAAGCAATAAACAGGCTTCCATTTGAAATTCCAGAATTTGCAGCAACGTTTTCTTCTACTCTACCTAGAGCAACTCTATAAATTCCATATGGGAAAGAATATAAATGATATGGTTCCTACCATTTCTCTTATACATATACTTATAAACTAAAATATAAAGTTTAAAACTTATAAGTGATATGGTTTTTCATCATAGTTTATTTTGTATCATTTCTCTATAACATGTATATAAAATTTTTATCCATAAATTATTTTTTAATTATTAATAAACGGCTTCACTTATGCTTATATGGAGCAAAAGATGGGGCTGTATGAACTATGAAGTCTGGCTGGCTGCTTCAACAAGCTGCTGTTTTCTAGGTAATGATAATAATTAGAGTTATTTACCATCTTTAAAAGTATCTCAAGTTACCACACTTTTTAGAACAGGTACAATAGTAAGCTATAAGCTAGCTATAAGCATATTTTAAAGAGATAAGATGAGAGAGAAGAGAGAAGAGAGGTGGGCTAGTTATAAGCTGCACACGGACTCCAAGATAAAATATGTGTATAACACGTGGGGACCATGTATTGATGTTTTGTAGATAAATATTGTATGAGTTGGCTATTAGATTGGCTATAGGTGAATTAGATCTGGTAGTTGGCTATACTATTGAACTTGCTCTTAGTGTAAAATATGTGGTAATTTGAGATAGATTGTACCTTAAAGTATAAAAAAATAAGATTTGCTCCAGTTTAACAAAAAGTACCTCGAGATACCAAATCATTTTCTACCATTGGATCTAACTGAGTAGGATATGCACTGTTAGATCCAACGATAAGAAACGATTTGGTATCACGACTTCACGAGGTACCTGTCACGCCCAGAAATTTACACCAAATTTCTGAACAATAGCATGTATTAAATCTCGGTCCAGGAATCAGCCCAAGTACACACTATGACAAATTAATACACAGTTCCACGACTTAAAAACAAACAAAAACAATTATCTATCGAAATGCAGCGGAAAAGGAAAACAAGACTAGACCATCTAATCTTCAGCTTCAGCTAGCGAAGACGGCTCCACACCACAGGCATTCTTGACGGCGGACTGAACCTTACTTCAACCTTCGGAACAACCTTCTTCTAACACAGGCTCTGGCACTTGCTCTGGTGGGGGAAAAATTAAGCAAGGCTGAGTACAAACCACCGTACTCAACAAGTAACACCCAAGAGAGGAGAATAATGAATGCAATAGGGTAACAAGGACAGGCTAAGGTTAAATTGCACAAAGCTGCAGTAATTTAGCAAAACAGAAGACAGAATAGACTGAAATAAAAGTAAAGTAAGCAATTAAAATAATCATCCACTGTCCAACGTTAGACCACGTTGCAACAGGCCCAAACCACTGTCGAACGTTACACCACGTAGCGACAGGGTCAACCCTCTGCCCAACGTTAAACCACGTTGCGACAGACCCAAACCACTGCCAACGTTACACCACGTTGCACAGGGTCAAACCAATTCCACGATTAATAAAATTATTAAAGGGGTTCAACTAATCCCAGTGAGTCTGTCAGTTCGCCCAATAACCGCGGGCACGGCTATTCGAATAGTTTTACTCTGCAGAGGTGTACAACTTTACCCACAAGACATGGCTGCCAAGCATGTTACCATGCCCCAACGTATCACCACGATACCTCAGTACGGAAACCATGATAAGACCTTTCACCTAACCCTCCCTAGACAATCGCACCACACTTCAGGTTTCACCCCCTCCTTTACACCAAGTCGGGCAGTCCCCTCTTGTGCCTTGATAGATTCGGAAGCAGCAGAGGCTTTCGTTACACCACGATTGCCCGTCCATACTCCATCATGCCTACCCTTGCCTCGGTACGTCGAATAGGGACAAGCTAGATTACGAGTCTCACCGTTGCCCATTCTGGTTTGTGGTTAGTACGTGTAAGACCTTCAGGGTTTCCTGAGAACCGGTCCTTAATTGCCATGGACACGACTCTCAAAACCATGCACCCACAGCCCACCATAAGCAATATTTTAGTTGTATTAATCCACATCGGGAGATTAATAATGATTACAACCATTAAAGGTCTATCAAAGTTTACTCAATTATCAAATAAGAATTGGTGAGTTAGGTGGACTAAGCATGGCTAAGCATTGACTAACCCTAATTCTAGTCAAATTAACCCTGGGGATGACAATAATAATAAATGGGAATCAACGGGTATAAAGGTAAATGTCCAATAGATAAGTAAAGTAAATACATTTGAATACAATGCATGTTTGAATGTAAAAGCGGGGGATTTTATAATCATAGGTTCAATATGATCAAAGAAGGGTGCCACTTGCCTTGCTTAGACCCACGAGGAACTTCGGCGACGACTTCGAGAACGAACGGCGCTGCGACGGGGTCAAAACCTACGACAAACAAGGCAAAACAAACAAAACAGGCTATAAAACTACTGAAACAGAGAAAGAAACTATTTTTAATGGATTCTTGGCAATTTTATGAATTTAATGAAATTTGAATGGACCTAAACGGAGACTAGATGAATTACTTATGAATTTTAGAAGTTTTCTGGGTTTTTTAGCTAAACAAAAAAGTCCTAAATCAATTATTGCGCAATTAATGGGGCTGCTGACGTCAGCGAGGAGAGAGGAGGCTGATGGCTGACAGGTGGGGACCACCTGTCGGTGAGAGAGAGGGGAAGGGAGAGACTGACACGCGGGCCCGGGGAGGAGAGAGAGGAAGGGAGGGCGAGGTGGCGACTGACGAGTGGGCCCCGTCGGTCAGCGAGAGGGGAACAGAGGGGGAGGGGAGAGCGCGGCCGGCGGCGGGAGCCGGCGGCGGCGGGAGCGGCGTCGCACGGTGGCGGCGCACGGCACGGCGGCGACTGGCGACGACGCGCGGCGGGCAACCGAGACGGCGGCGCACGCGGCGCAGTCGAGCAAGGCGGCGGCAGCGGACTGGCGCGACGACGACGGTCGGCGCGAGAGTGGACGCGGATGGGCGCGGATGGCGGCAGCTTGACGACAGCCTCGCGAGGGCGACGACGACCGCAGCAGGCGACGGCGAGGAGGAGCTCCGCACCTGTCCGGCGACGGCGTGCGGCTCGGCGGCGGTCGGCCGGAAAGGGAGAGAGTGAGGGGAGGTGAAGGGAGACGCTCACCGGCGGCGGCGACCGTGCGGACGAGTCGACGAGATCGAGGCGAAGGTGGTGACGCGGGTAGGAGCGGAAGATCGGCGGTGGCGGCGGAGATCGGTTGGCGACGGCGAGGAGGCCGGACGCGGCGGCGACCGGGCGGCGAAGGGATGCGTGGCATTGGGGAGGCTCCCTGGCGGCGACGAGGGCGGCAGCAAGTCAGCAACAGCGAGGCGGAGGCGGTGACGCAGCTGGACGACGACGACCGGCGGCTGGCGGCGGAATCAATCGGCGGCGGCGAACGACGACAGCGCGGCGGCGACTCGGGCGGAGGCGGAAAGTGGGCGACGGCGCGCGGCGGCTCGGGATTTATAGGGTGGCGGCGCCGGCTAGGGCGGGCGGAGGTTGGAGACCGAGTCGGGCGCGATGCGGTCTCGGTGGCGGCCGTTGCGGCAGCGGCGCGGATTCGGACTCGGCGCGGCGCGGCGCGGGCGCGGGCGCTGGCGCTGGCGGGGAGGCGGTCGCTGACAGGTGGGCCCCACCTGTCAGTGGCGCGAGGGAGGAGGGAGGCGGCGCGGACTCGCGGGCGCGGGCGACGCGGCGAGCTGGGCCGGGCGACGGCCCAGGCGGGGGCGCGCGCGGGGCGGGGGAAAGCGGCCGGTTGGGCCGGCCGAGGGGGAGTGGGCCGGCTCGGCTGGGCCGGCCCGGGGAGGAGAGAGAGAAAAAGAAAAAGGGAAAAAGAAAAGGGAGGGAGGAAAATTAGACTTCGGCCCAATTTGAGAAGGAAGGGAAAAAGATAGGAAAAAGGAGGGAAAAAGGAAAACCCCATTTTTGCCGAATTTTAAATTAATTTGTTTGGCCAAATTTTATACTTCTGCAATTTGAGTTTAAATCCAGTTAATTGATTTGGAACCTCGATTTAATTAAATTAAGTTCCTTTTAGAGGGATTCTTCCTGAGTTAATTAAGCCAATTATTATTTACGTATTTCTTTTTACGATTTTAGGCTTGGGTTAAAACTCCGTGACAGTACCAGTGCCTCGAGGTACTTTTTTTTTGGATTGGAGTAAATCTCATCAAAAATTTGTACTAAAATTCTTGATACCTTGGGGTACTTTTTAATGATGGTAAAAAAACCCTAATGTTCAAGCTATCTGCTCTGTAGTGGTTATCTTAAACTCTGATATGCCTGAACATGCATCCATGCTAGATATTTCATATTTCCTCGTGTGGCGTTGTTCAGTATTCATCAGCATTGGTTATACGTGAACCCCACAAGCGTACGGTACAGTCGGCCGGGCTGCAGATTTAGATTTCGGCGTTGGATCGGCGCGTCCAGCAGGGCAGCCGTCCCGCAATCCAAGCATACAATTTTGAGAGGCTGACAGACTTCCAAAACGGATAATATCCATATCCGAAAAGACCAAGCCTGGCCACGAATGCGCGCTCTCCAGGATCTCCCCTCCATCTTTTCTTATCCTCAGGAACAAGCCAAAAAAGACACAAATCTTCAACACAAAAATAATCATCTGCTGATGAATTTTCACGGCGGAGTGGACAGTGTCACAGTACAGACAGGATGTTCATGCCCCCTTTTCAGTACTGTATTTTTCGTCAGAAATTCAGAGTGGCATCGAATTTACTACCTCAAGTAGGCATTATGCTGACAGACTGCAGGAGTGGTGACTATTAGCGAACACTGTAAAAAATTGTCTCTGGCTAGCTAGCTTCCGAGCAGCGGAAAGCGACGCCCGCATGCTTCAGAAGATATCCAAGGTCTCCCGTCCACTTCATGGAATTTTCTTTTCAGCTTAACTGCACCAGCAAGAAGGCAAGAACCCCAGTTGAGAGGGGATCGAGTTGGTCATTTTGTTCAGGCACTAACTAGGCAGTGGGAAAGACGGTGAGGAGTGTGCCCTGCTGCTTCCCTGACGATCCCCATGCGTGCTAAAGCGTTTGATACTTTTGCTGCTGCTAAGGATCGAGGAGCTGTTCTTAGTTACTCGATCTGAGACCTTTGGATATCTGAAGCAGCAGGGCAAGAGCTCATTCTTCGCTCAAACAGGATATATATCCTGGTTTGCTTTCTGGTAAGAACTTAAGTAATTAGTTGAGATCCGCATGCATGTGTGAATCAACCATTGCATTTTCTAATGGATAGTTCGATTTTCCAACTTATGTTCGAGCCAGTTCTTGCAGTCAGTGAGTTATGTGGCATTACATCTTTCAGTGCCTTCAACTTCTGCATCTTCCTCAGTGTTCTTTTTTCGTTTCCTCTATTTGATTAGAGAACCAAAAGTAGACATATGATCTACTTAATCTGAAGTCATCCGGCCGTTTCTTATTTTTCTTGTGGTGAGACCCGAAATAGTTTAGGAGAATACCCCACCGATCTGAAAAATGAAGTAATACTACACTGCAAGAATGTCGATCTTGTCAGTCATAGCTTTGGCAGCATAGCGAGTTCGTTCATGTTATCCATGCTGATCGATCTCTGAAGACGGAAACTAGGTGATAAGTAGAACCCCATATATATCTGCACTTTGCACCTATAGCTACCCTCGAGTTCTCATGTTTTTGATCCGCCGCACATGCATGCTAATCCACCAAGCTCTGGATTACGTCCTAATCTCTACTCTCATGTATACACTCACTGCAATTTTGCACACGGTGATTTTCTGAGGCTGCATGCAGCTTATGAATCTTTCGATCTCTCAATACAACGCGTGTCGTTTACACTTTGCATGTTGCGAGCTGTTGTTACATACGTGGAGCACATATCGATAATTCATTCCTAAACACGTACGTGAGTGGTCACTGATTGCCGTGATTTTTGCCCACGCAGCCACAGCTAGCGTCCTGGCTAGCTCGAGAGCTAACCAGGAGGCAAACGATCGACCGCGAGCGAGGTGTAGGTGACAATTAATGGACAACCAGCAGCTACCCTACACCGGGCAGCCGGCCGCCAGTGGCGGCGGCGGCGCCGGAGCTCCGGTGCCGGGCGTGCCCGGGCCGCCGCCGGTGCCGCACCACCACCTGCTGCAGCAGCAGCAGGCGCAGCTGCACGCGTTCTGGGCGTACCAGCGGCAGGAGGCGGAGCGCGCGTCGGCGTCGGACTTCAAGAACCACCAGCTGCCGCTGGCGCGGATCAAGAAGATCATGAAGGCCGACGAGGACGTGAGGATGATCTCCGCGGAGGCGCCCGTGCTGTTCGCCAAGGCGTGCGAGCTCTTCATCCTCGAGCTCACCATCCGCTCCTGGCTGCACGCCGAGGAGAACAAGCGCCGCACCCTGCAGCGCAACGACGTCGCCGCCGCCATCGCCCGCACCGACGTGTTCGACTTCCTCGTCGACATCGTGCCGCGCGAGGAGGCCAAGGAGGAGCCCGGCAGCGCGCTCGGGTTCGCGGCGGGAGGCCCCGGCGCCGTCGTTGGAGCGGCCGGCGGGGGCGCCCCCGCCGCGGGGCTGCCGTACTACTACCCGCCGATGGGGCAGCCGGCGCCGATGGTGCCCGCCTGGCAAGTTCCGGCGTGGGACCCGGCGTGGCAGCAAGGAGCGGCGCCGGATGTGGACCAGGGCGCCACCGGCAGCTTCAGCGAGGAAGGGCAGCAAGGGTTCGCAGGGCATGGCGGTGCGGCAACAGGCTTCCCTCCGGCAGCTCCAAGCTCCGAATAATCCATCGCGGCGACTGCGCTAGGTTCTAGCTACTAGCTAGCTTCATCGATCGTCGCAGTGCAAGCATGGTCAATGTCTCGTGGTATTGTGGTACTGTTAACTTAACCGATGTAATGGATGCTCAGGCTAATTAATCTGTAATAGCCGATTAATTAATTAATTGCTAGTGCTAACCGGGGGTGAAGAAAATACGATCGAGTAGATTCTCTGTAGTTACCGTGCAGCAATAACATGCACAGCTGACAGGCGGACCCTATGCTTCATGAACTCAACCATGGACTCAACCGCAGCGGTGCCGTAACTGCAGTCTGCAGACAATCCTGTTCCCTCCACACGACCATTGATTCATCTTTAACATTGTTATAATCTAATTTATTAGCAGTAAGTTAAAAGAACTTCAAAAAAAAGTAAGCTGAAAAATAGAGGGATTATTATAACATATTATTATAATCTAGAGTTCAAATTATTATAATTTGATAAGCTTACCCAAACGTGTTTTTTAGATTATTGGGTGGCTTTAAACCCACTGTCCTTAGATACTTTAAAATACTTAAACACTGCTGTAATTATTTTCTACTTTAACTTATAATAATCCAGCTTACAATAATCTTACTCAATAATCCAGATTACAGTAATCCATAGATGAAACAAATATGGCCTAAAACCCTATTCTAATAGTTTTAACTTAATTAGAGAGCTTTTTAACGTAATTTAACATGGTGGTCTCATACGGCGCT
This sequence comes from Oryza brachyantha, assembly GCF_000231095.2. NCBI lineage: Eukaryota > Viridiplantae > Streptophyta > Magnoliopsida > Poales > Poaceae > Oryza > Oryza brachyantha. The sequence goes on along the minus strand of NC_023165.2, from coordinate 6,822,006 downwards.
ATATGAATATAAAAAATCAATAAAAAAGAAAATAAAACCGAATTACATCATATTATCTAATCATTGTCTATAAATACTAATCTGACTCTTTTACTCTATATATAAAAGTGGAGTAAACTCCTACTTAAATAGTATTTTCCATGTTTGGAAAGCTGGTTGAACATTTTTTAAAATGAGATCATTTCTTCTTTTCCAGATATTTTACGAGGAGATAGCTGTAACGTCAAGGAAAAATGACTTTCCAAACTGATGTTTACAAATATTATATATGGCATTTTTACCTCGTGCCAAGTTCACGGTTGACCCAGTTATATTTTTGCCCCAAATTGTAAAAAATCAAAAACATTATGAGGGACTAATAGGGTGTAATTTTTTTGAAATTCAATTTTTTTGGTGGATTAAAACAATCGAAACTTTTGCTGAATTTAAACAAATTTTCTATAAAACTATAGATAAATGAAAAATATTTTAGTTACCTATTGTTGGAATTAATTGGAGCACCCAATTAATTTTGTAGGATACATGTATTAGGGTATCCATAGTCTGTATGCATCTATATAGTGGGATACCTATGAGAAGACAACATTATATTGCACTAGGTCGGTTAGAGTTTGATTACATTTATGATTGCGTGTCGAGATTGCTAGACTCTATCATATCTAGGCCAAATAGACATAGATCTTATCACCGTAGAACTCTATCTATAATCATGTCACTCATTATATAGGGGGACAGGGGAAATCCCTAAGGGACATGTCATATTCAGATTGGGTATTTCCTAGTTGATATGTACACAATCCAATATAATCATGAAGCAAGAGTAGGGTATTATCTCGCATATCAAGAGTATGAACTTAGTCGGGTAACCCCATGTCTTTATGTAACCATCGTTCTCTCCACCTCGTTCGCTACCCTATATATTACTACCCTATATATTACTGTTGGTCCAAATTGTTGAAATTCTAATAATATTTCAAGGTCCATAATTAATGCTAGATGTAATTAAAAGGTTAGTTCTAAATGGGAAACTAAGATCTGACTCAACTTAGATAGACCGCAAAACGTATGTATTTGTCGACAATTTATGAGTGATGGCGTTGTTGGATATGGATATAGCAAATGAGAAATAAAATTTTAACCCTTTTTTCCGTTTGCTGAATGGTCAACTAACGGTTAATTAATGGCAGTGCACAATAGGGTGAACAAGTTCAAAACAATGGCATAAAGAGGTTGAGTCAATTTCGAATAACATGGAGAGAAATCGATTTAATTTCAATATGGCACGTAAAGAATTCTCTCAAGTAAAAAAACAGTAAACCAATATATATCTACTAAAGTTGCATACTTATTTTTAGTGCTTGAGTTTTTAATAGTTAATTTTGTTGTTTGACTGTTTTTTTTTTCGCCGACGTAAGCAGTTATACGAAGCCAAATGCTTTAACCACATAATCACATAACTAACATCTACTAATCAACAAGCTAAGGGACAAATGACTATATACCTAGTGCTTGCTTTGCCAGGTGGCATATAATACTCCGTTCGTAAATGTTTGACGTTATTGACTTTTTAATACATGTTTGACCATTCTTCTTATTCAAAACATTTACATAATTACTAATTATTTTTATATTATTTTATTTATTGTTAAGTATATTTTTATGCATATACATAACTATACATATTTTTTTTAAAAAATAAATAAGATGAATGGTCAAACGTATATAAAAAAATCAACGGCATCAAATATTTAGGGACGGAGGGGAGTAGGCTATAGCTATGGCCAATGATGCCATGGCATGCCACAAGAGAGGGTCCATCACTGTACACAAATACAGTAATCGGGTACCAAGCCTTCGACGGTTTTTATAAACCAATACCCTATGTAGGTATGCTCAAAAGCTCTAAAGTAGTATTTTTAGTAATATTCCACTGCTTTTAATATATTAGTTGGAATTTCTGACCAAGATGTTATGACTTTCTCCCAAGGGTCAGATGTATAGTGTATTGCACATATTTTGATTTCTCTCCTCACAAGCTGAGCATTATGACTTGCGGCATGCATTCAATAGACTTTGATCTTCACTAATGAATTAAGGGGACATTTGCGTTCTTGCACCATATTTTCAACTTTAATTATGATTTTATACTCACTTTTCTAACTTTTTTATGTTGCCATTATTTTTTTATCCGAACGTTGTCCCCATAGCGTTAAGATGGTATTTAACGGTGTTAAAATTCAGTTGCATTGGGGCCAAATTCATTTCAAGCTTATGCTTGTCCTCATCTTCTTTTTAACTGAATTAGTGAAAATTCAGGTTAAAGCAGGGCCAAAATTCATATCAAAATGATTGATGTTAAAATAGGGACAGAATCACAAAACGCAAGCTAGCTTGCTTCACGCGAAACCGATATCATTAAACAGTAAGGGTATAATCATAATTATAGTGGAAGACAAGATAAGAAAGCAGTCGTGTCCCTAAATTAAAATAGTTTCTCAGTTCTATTATAGGTTTCCCTAATTCTATATACTCCAGTACTTTTCACTTGTTATTACTCATGGTATACCTCCTGAAGTACCCCAAAAACGCTAAGATAATAGTGATTTTTTACTGCTGATTAGCAATGTCATACACAATGTGAAGTCTGCATAGACTTTCTGTTCCTATGTACATAACATTATTGGTCCCAAGCAGGTGCATGCATTTGTCGTGTCCTTTCAAGGTGCAAACGACTATTGAACGGTCTAATTAAGTACTGCGTTCAACATTTCCTCTTATCAACATAGAAACTAGGCTAGAAAACTGCTGCATTCCATGCAAATAAACCCATGAGGAGTAGGCTAAGTTATAATCAACACATATAATAGATTGGCTATAAGATTGATTATAATTTTTATTTCTTTATCTCTTTCTCGTACATTTACATTTAATGCATTTTTTTAGACTTGGTGTATAGCTGGCTTTTGCATGAGAGCCAACCCCACTCCTTTTTCATTATCTCTTTTCTTCACATTAGCTTATAGCCAACTTATAGTCTACTGTTATACTTCCTCCTAGGCACACGCTATGTTGGGTTACGTGCTTCATCATGACCACAAGTAGCATATGCATGCAAGCGTTGATTTGCAGTTGGGGTGATTGTTTTGAGAAAAAAAATCAAAATGATATATTTGCAAATGAAAAATAGTTTGTGAATACAAATTTTATGCGTATTCTTAACGAGCTAAAAGTCAATACTGAAAAATAAACTTCGATTGAAAAAACCTAAAATTAACTCTAAATTAAATGTTGAAACATTTAAATTTTGCTGGTAGTATAATTGTATTTTGTGGACTTCAACAACATTTCTGTTGGAACTATTCTTCCTGATGTAGAAACATAAGCTTCAATTCAGTTATTGTTACTTAATTTCTTTTTGCATATAACACTAGTTTCTACTATGAAATTGCCATAGGTGGGTAGTTGTTATGTATTAATAAGATATAGTTGGTATGTTACGAAGAATGTAATATTAATGATCTGTTGGAGCACAAAGAGATATAAAAGATAACTCTTTTAGATGATCATTCAAAAAAGATATGGATCACCGAATTTGAATAAGTTGTTGTGTAGATTTCTCTATTTGTGCATTGTGATAGCTGAAATCGATAGATTTTTATTTTTTAAATAACTATTTAAAATTTTAAGTGAGTAAATTAACTCCTAAAAGTTTAAAAGGTTGATTTAGAAAAGTATTTCGAGAAAAAAATATATAAAGCTTTTATTTCACAAAACTCACCGTTTATATATAACCCTGAAAGCATGTAAAATAAACGGTGTGTATCACACAAAACTTTTTCTTAAATACATTAATTTTCTACAAAGAACTTTTCGTTTGTATTAATTATTATGCCATTCATTTATACTCTTAAATAAGTATAGAAAATATAAGATTTACCATGATATCAGTTTCAAAGATCTTAGTTTTAAGACGAGGGACGCGTACACCAACCCAGTGTCCAACCCCCATGCATGTCCTATATATGCTACCCTGCTAGGACGAGCTACGTTATGCGCCGTGGTCTATATGCAAGGTTTGCATTCTTGGTTCAAATTTATGAAATATCGCTGGATATAGGTATGGATGCATGTCTGGCTTCAAGATGTAAAACGATGGACACATACACTACGTGATTTCTAAAACTTGCAATCTGGTTTAGGTACACTGCACCGGTAAAATCAGGGAAGCGTACCAACCCGGTGTTACACTAACACTCAATAACCTCGATCAGTTTGAAATTTAACGCCCTCATCGTTTATGCTTATAAGTAAAAAAAATAAATTTTTAACCTTAAATTTAAAGCTGATTTTGGAGATTTTTTCTCGTAGTTTATTTTTTTAGCATTTGCTTTTAGATCGTTAAGAACATATATAAAAGTTTTATTTACAAATTATTTTTCGTTAGAAATATACCGTTTGACTTTTTTCTCTTAAAAAAGCGAAACAATGACCCCGTAAGCATGCTATACCGGTCGAACAACTCTTCGAGTTTGATGTAAATTTGTCCAGATTAAACTCTGTTCAGAAATATTTCAACAATATAAATCTTGGCATCTTGGATGGCCTATTCTTTTAAAAAATTTCTTTGATGCTCCTAAAAATTTACCCGATCCCCTATATACCTCGAGTTTTGTTCACTCTCCTGTGTACCGCAGCCCGCCGGTGTAAGAAGCTAGCGTGCAGCAGCTCCGGCCCCTTCCAGGAAACTTCTAACCTAACAACGTGCGTACGTACGCGCGCACTTACCACCGAAGCCGTGCGTACGTATACGTCGCAGCCACAGCGAGAGTCAAACCGGGAGAGAAGCGAGGGAAACTTCAACGAACACTCTGTCTCGTGCACGCATGCCGATCGATCGATTTCTCGCCGCCGGGTGGTTCCATCCACCCAACCAAACGTCGCTTCCTTGCCGCATGCACGCACGTACGTACCGGTTGTTTACTGTGCGCTGCTCCTGCTTTATTAACTACTACGGCCGCGTTCAAGTGAAGCAAGGTAAGTCAGTTATGTTTAGATTGAGAAAATTTTGGGAGAACTGTCACGTCAAATGTTTGACCGGATGTCGGAAGGGGTTTTCGAACACGAATGAAAAAACGAATTTTACTGCTAGGCTAAAAACCACGAGACGAATCTTTTGAGCCTAATTAATCCGTCATTAGCACATGTTCGTTACTGTAGCACTTATGGCTAATCATGGACTAATTAGGTTCAAAAGATTCGTCTTAAGATTTCTTACATAACTGTGCAATTAGTTTTTTCATATATGATTAATGCTTTATTTATGTGTCCAAAAATTTGATGTGATGTTTTTGGAAAAAAATTTGGGAACTAAACAAGGCCTTAATTTACCCTAAAAACGTAGTAATAGATTAGTACATGATTAATTAAGTATTAATTATTAGAAAAAATATAAAATAGATTAATATGATTTTTTAAAATAAATTTCCTATAGAAAATTTTCGTAAAAGATACATTGTTTAGCAGTTTAGGAAGCATGCGCGTGGAAAATGAGGGGGAAGTTAACTTAGGGGAGCAAACGAATGCGGTCTACCTCCGTTTCATAAAGTAAGATGTTTGATTTTTTGGTTGCAACGTTTGACCATTTGTGTTATTCAAAAATTTAGTACAAATATAAAAAATGATAAGTCGTGCTCAAAGTTCTTTTGATAATAAAGTAAGTCATAAGCAAAATAAATGATATTTTTATAATTTTTTAAATAAGACAAATGATTAAATATTATAAAAAAGTTAAATATCTTACGTTATAAAATAGAGGGAGTATATATTTTCAAACAGCAAGAACGTACGTAGGCGGCCAGTATTACCGGCGCACGCCCAACGTAGTGACGTGCGTCATTAGTGACTACTGCTTACCTAAGCTGGCGTGGCTGTTGGAGCTGTGGTCTCGCTAGGTTCCACAGAGCTCCTGAGCTCTAGTGTCTCAAGCAGGGGTAACCGAAATCGCTGGTTTCTTCATCGCGGTTATCGCGATTATCACGGTGAGAAACAACTCAAAACCGAGATAATCGGGCTTCGTTGGACGATGACTTCGAAGCTCTTCGCAGTAAGATAAGAGTCTCATGAATGTTTTAGATGAGAAATCATAATTTGTGTGACGCGTAATAGTCAGAACTTGTTTTAGGTCGAGAGGTACGTCGCCTACTATTTATCTCGTAGCCTGAGACCAGTTAAAACTACTTGGTTGAGGACGCCCATAGCAGCGGACGTGACATACATGCAGCGGCAACCTTTTCTTCAGGTCCACTGGTCGGGCTAGGTCGGTATCGCGCTGTTCGTCTGTTGCAATAATAAACTCACTCCATTTTATAACGTAAAATATTTAACTTTTTTACTTATAATATTTGAACATTTGTCTTATTTAAAAATTATAGAAATATCATCTATTTTGTTTGTGACTTACTTTATTATCAAAAAAACTTTAAGCATGACTTGTCATTTTTTATATTTATACTAAACTTTTGAATAAGACGAATGGTCAAACGTTGTAATTAAAAAGTCAAACATCTTACGTTATGAAACGGAGGTAGTATGATCTAACATGGTTATAAGAATGCAGTGGGTTTGTATTGATGCATTCTTTTTAAATGAACTTGAAATATTATTGATTTATTATATATATTTTATGATGTAAATGATGAAATTAATTATACTGCATACTTTTGAAATATAGAACTCAACTTCTCTGTAAAGTAGAAACTTTATAAAAATAACATATTATATTTAGAAGTTCAAGAAGCATGCGCACAAATGACAAGCAATATAATCTTGGAAAAAAAATAAACGAAGTCATATATGTCATGACGTATGTATCTGCTCCAGCCCCCAATCGCACACAACAGCGACCGATTTAATTTGGAGGCACCAAGTCTTGGGATCATCCCAAAATGTCTCTGAGCACAAGTTCCATAAGTTGAATACATGTATACTATTGTTAGGCAGTCCCTCCGTGTTTCCGTTGCTTCTTAATTTGTACATATCACATATAGTCTCCGGTCCACGCAACGGTTGTTTGGATTTTTATCAAGGTACTTAAATGAGTGCGAGTTGTTTGTTGATATGGATTAAAACTAAAATATATAATTTTACGATAAACTCGTGTGTCATATATCATGTTAAAATAGATGAATTGATAAATATATCTTACTAAAGTTTCAAATAAATTATTGAGTACATTTATAAAAATACATAGTTGGATCTAAATGTTACCGCACTGTTACGGCTACTTAACAGTACGTGAAACAAACTCTTATGCGAAGAGCCGGATAATAAAAGGATGTGTTTTTTCTTTAAAAAAAACACTCAACAAACGAAGGTGTTTATATATACGAACCGGTTGAAACACACAGTGTCTACACATCCTTATTTCTTGCCAGCAATACGAATAATAACAAAATAGTTTGACAATGTAGATTATATAATGATTTATCAACGTATGGAATATATAAGTTCAAATCAAGCTATACAAATGCTATATTTGAGGGGGATATTTAACTATTTGTCACCCTTAGATTTGATATTCAATCGATGTGTCCATGAGATATGTAGACCCTAGATCCACGTAATAGACACATCGAGTGATAAATATATAAACATGATACTGTAATAGTGATAAAAATTAAATGCCCTATTTGAGGAGGTTTCAGCATCCATGTCTTTTTTTAAAAAAAATATCTAAACAATACAAATTATTGCAGCAGATTCGGTGATACTTATATAAGTCAGAAAATCTTAATTCCTTTCAAATAAAACTAAAGTTATTCATAACTTAGCCTCACAAACATATCACATTTGATGGCTCATGATTGGCCATAAAGCCTTTGTGACTGCACCCTTTAGTGACATTCCTCTTCTTGCACTGGTATCCGCACTAGCAATGGCAACGAGCGATTCGTCTCTTGAGTAGTATTTCCTCTATTTTATATTATTAGACTTTTTGTTTTGTCTAGATTTATATATGTGCTAATGAATATATACACATATATAAAAAATATACATTGATATATAAATAAATTTAGGTAAATATAAAAGTTTTATAATATAGAACGGAGAGAGTATGTATTTTTGTCTTTCTTTTATATATAGTCTTTCAAGGTATAAATCTACAAGTCTAGAGTTTGCTTTCCAAAGGATTCATGAAGTAGATTTGTTTATATTCTTTTGGATTGTATACCTCTTTGTTAGTGGCAATTATATGATGGCAAGATCCTTGATTAAGATATGGAGAAGCTCGTTAATTTATGAGGTGATGATAAGCTCATGCCACCGGCTTTAGGGTCTAGCTTAGAGTATTCTAAACAACTCATCTAAATTTGTTTATCCATATCTTTATTGGATGATCACTAAAACAGTTTTATCTTTTATAAATCTTTATGCTCCAGCAGATCATCCATATATGAAATCCTTCATATATCTTTAGATGATAGAGAGAACATCCAAATATAGAATTTCTTTCCTCTAATATGGATGACATCTAAAAATAGATGATGAGATGGATGCATGTTCTGTTAAAGCTTAATTTTCACCTTTCATCCTCTATTTTCAAGATAGATGATGAGATAGACATGATGTTGATGATGCTCTTACCGGCTTTAGACATGATGTTGATGATGCTCTTACCGGCTTGTTTGGTGAAATTACCGCTTACAGATCTATATATCGGAGGAATATAAAATGGTAGTCAACGCTCATTCATATAATTTTTTTGTGTGCCGACTTTGTTCAGTGTTGTGTTTATGGTACTCTCGTATCTTTGTGATATTACAAAATACTCCCTGGTAAAAATATTTATCATTTAGAATAAAATTTAATCAAACTTCTTTCTAATAAGCATGTTTATGCTAAAATAAATTTATAAAATCTAATAAGTATTCATAGTTATTAAAAGTAAAAGAAAAGGTTGAAAAAAATATGATAAAAAGCATTAATTAATTTTAAATTTAAGGTTGAAAATTTAAATTTTAGCTTATACATATAAACAAAAGTGAAAAATAAAGTCGTAAATCGGCAGTTACATGTATTCAAATGGAAGGTTGACCTAGTGAATGTGCGTATTATTTTCACACACCGGCCTAGAGTTGACATATGTCACATTTAGGGTGTATTTAGTTCGTGAAAAAAAAAATTTGGGTGCTACGTCGGACGTTTGACCAAATGTTAGAATAAGTTTTTGATACGAATGAAGAAACGAATTTCATAGCTCGCATAAAAACCGCGAAAGGAATTTTTGAGCCTAATTAATTCGTCACTCGTATGTGGTTACTGTCGCACTTGTGGCTAATCAGACATTAATTAGGCTTAACAGATTCGTCTCACAATTTCTCTCCTAACTATATAATTAGTTTTTTCTATTTATATTTAATGCTCCATTTAGATGTATAAAGATTCGATATGATATTTTTGAAACTACACTAGCTGCTATTTAGAGTATACCCACATGGTGTTTACCCAATGAAAAAGAGTGTTCTTGGATGTTCAAAATTCTTTGTCACGTGCACTACAGTGCATTGCAGTCTATTGGTCATGTGCAGAGTGTGTGTGGCATCAGTTGTACTATTTTAAACAAATGTGATCGAGCACCTAGCTATTAACTAGAGCTCTAATGTTGAAAAAAAATATTTCAGAGTTATTGACATGAGCTCAACTTTGCTAGGTGCCTATAAATACTCCAATGCTTCGTATCTAAAATGCATCAATACACACAACTAGGCAACAATGGCAACCAAACAAAGAAATCCTGCTCTATTCTTCTCAATAATTCTTTTCATCTTAGCTTCTTCTGTCAATGGAAACCTTTTGCCTAACCCATGCCTAGCCCCGCCAGTATCAGCCCCGACTGAACCTCCAGCACCAGCTCCTGTGCCGACACCGTCACCCGCGCCAACGCCAGTCATTGTCCTGGCACCGTCGCCGGCACCAACTCCTGTTCCGTCACCGTCACCGACTCCGGTCCTAACACCGTCGCCGGTACCAACTCCTGTTCCGACACCATCACCAGCACCAACTCCCGTCCCGACATCATCACCGGCACCAACTCCTAGCATAGTCCCGACACCATCACCGGCACCAACTCCCGTACCAATCCCGGCACCGGCACCAACTCCCATCCCGACGCCATCATCGGCTCCCATTGCCCCAGTCAATCCACCATCGTCGCCACCTCCATCCGTGCCACCACCAGCACCTGTCGTGACACCAACACCTCCACCCACAGTCCCACCACCCAGTCTACCACCATCGTCGCCACCGTCTCCGCCTATTATAACCCCGCCGCCGGCGCCGACGCCGCCTCCCAAGTGCCCAATAGTCTTCTCCAACATCAACCTGTGCCTTAGCGTGGGTCTGGGCAACACCTTGTTGTCACAACAGTGCTGCTCGCAGATGTCCAGCCTCCCAGGCAACACCGCTGCTAACTGCCTGTGCAACGCCCTCAGGGGTAAAATCCCCGTCAACGTAGACATCACCGCCATGATCACGGGCATCATTAAAGTATGTGGCAAGGTTATGGCATCCACTTTCGTTTGCGTCTGAGACAGTATGTGTGCATGCATGCTTGCATGAACATATGCATGTGTATGCATGCGTGCGTGTTAAATTTGGACGACCCAATAAACTTGCGAGCAGCATGCGTGCGCATACGTGCCATGCTTCAAGGAGGTGTAGGGGTACGTCTTGATATGTGTAATGTGTTCAAGAATAAGTTACGGTCTCTGCAATTGTGCTGTATACGTATATGTCTGCATATGTATGTGGCTCGATCATATTGCACATGCCATTATTCGTACCTAGCTATATCATACAAGTAATCGGCTGAAAAAATCGATTTGTGTACTCTTTGAATGCAGATTAATTACCGGGTACGGGCGTGTTACTTATATGTCCTGGTTTTCCTCTTAACTAGAACCTATATAACTCACGTGCGAAACCTCTCTCTCTCTCTCTCTCTCTCGATTCAATTGGTTACACGATGACGATGAAAACTGATCCCCCAATACCACAAGCACAAGCTACAATCGTGGAACCAGAAATGATAGATCTTAAGGGCAGAGACCGAAAGCCTAAAATTTTGATAACATCTCGCAAACGAAATCAAGAACCCAATATAACTCCTATAATTTTATTTACAGACTTGCTATTTACTTATTGTAAAATACTTCCAATAAACAATATAATTGACTGGAAGGGGCCGGTATCATCTTTGTTACTAAATGTTCAAAGCTAGATTCCCACGTTCGCATAAAGGTTGTGTTTTTCTGTCCAGATTATTCTTAGTTATTTTTCCTCTTTTTTTATGCACATATTTTTGGAACCATCAAATAATAATTTCTAATATATTTCTATACAGAAGTTTCATAACATTTGCAAATTAGATTTTTAACTTTAAAGTAGTTAATTACACTGTTCTATTGTTTACACCATTAAATAGCTATATAAAAAATCATATAATCTTTCACATTTCATGTTTATCTTTGGAAAAAAGAACACAATTTTTCAAGTTATGCTTCTAAGGGTCTATTTGTTTTGAAGGAAAACTAAAGAATTCAATTCCTAATAATTGAATTCGTTCAAAAGTCATTTGGTTTGTATGAATAAACTATAGAAAAATCAAAGAAAATTTTCTCTTCCTACAAGATACAGAGAGAAAATATAGAAAAATTTTCATCCACTCATATCTCTTGAAAAAATTTCTATGGATTGACGTTACCATACATCCATATTTCTTCCTTTTTTTTCTATTCCTTCGGATTAAAATTCCTCTATACGAATAAGCCCTAAGTTTGTCCCCGGTAGGCCTGGGCCCGGGTTTCAAGCTCCTTCCCGTGACGCTTCGTGTACGCCGTGCGCCGGCCGTGTCCACACGTTCCGTCCGCGTACACGGGTCCAGGAGGCCAGGAATGACGTTAACGAAGTTCAGCACAGTACGGAAGAGTGAAGACGACTTCTGCATTGTTTCGTACTCGCAGCACAGACTCTTTGCATCCCTACGTACGTGCGTGCCCCATGTACATCCCGAGTTAGGCGCACATTGCTCCTGACTACGTGCGTGGTCCATCACCTGTGACCAGGGCTGATCCGGTGCAGGGGCTGAGGAGAGGGAAAATAAGAGGAAGATCGGAGGAAGGAGAAGATAACCGGTCCTTAGACTTTGATCCTGAATCCGTCACGGCCTGTGACTATAGTTCTTTTTCCTACCACACGATCACATATAATCTAAGAGAGCTAAGAAAAATCTCGATAAGTTTATACCGATAAGCTAAAATTTAAATTTTCAACTATAAATTTAGCGTTGATTTTAGAGGTTTTATTATATATTTTATTTTTTAGTCTTTATTTTTAGATTATAAATAACATGTATATATAAAAAACTTGTTTAGAAATTATTTTTTCTTTATAAATACGTTTTTTCGTCTTTTCTCTCGAAAAGCCAAACGGTCATCACCTAATCAGCCGCAGTACAATATTTGTCGAGGAAATCGATCGAGTAATTATTTTTTTTGGACACATAAGCATATAAGGGATTAATTACTGCTCCACATATATAATCTACGTTGGTATGTATGAAACCTTGAGAAGACAAGATTAATTGCGGTAAAGCAAATAAAGTCCAGGCGAAAATGCAGCACTATACGTTTACCACCAAGGCACCGTCACCGTATTTATACTACTACAAAACCATTAATAATTAAGTAATGGTCCCTTTTTTGTGCTATCTGGTAGTAGTATGCTAGTACGTAGAATTAATCTAAGTCATTGATTAAAAATAATATTTTAGTATTTAATTAATTAATTAATTAATTAATTAATAGTATTTTGTAATTTAGTTTTTTTCAGATAGAAAGGCAATACATACTTGACTTTTGGCATCTCCACGGTGACGAGGCTGCTATCAACGGTGGCGTGCGCCTATATATCCCAGACTTTATAGGCTCATAACTTAAAAAAACGATAATACTTCTCCAAGTTTCTTCTACTACTAATACCATTAATAGTATAATTTAATTCTAACCATTTAATAAAAATAGATTGGTGGTGTTGACTAAATTTTATTATCGGTAGAAAGCACCGGAATGGAGTTCATTTAGTAAAGGTTATTTGGTGCATGTTTATTTCACATCAACCAAAAAAAAAGTCTACACAGCCGGTCAAAATAGGCCTACTGCCTAAACAGGCGGTTGGCTGGCCCACCTTCATAAAACCAGTGATAAAGATAAGTAAAAAGTACACCGTAGGTCTCTTCAATTTAAGGCGAGTTTTTTTTCCTTAACCGAAATACCAGAAATATATACCCCTAAACTTATAAATCCGTTCAAAAAAAGATATCTTGGACAGTATTGACTAATTTTTTCACTAGGTTTGTTGATGGGGGGCATTCGGTGGGTCCCACATGTCATATTTTTTACCTTTCCTTCTCTCCCTTCCTCTCCTCTCTCTCTTCTTCATCTCTTCTCCCTGCTTCTGTAGAGTGCGGCCGGAGGCGGGGGCGACCGGGCGTCGTGGTTACCGTTCAGCCAGTTATACGCCTCCCTCACCGCCCCCTCCACCTTCTCCTTCTCGCCGCCTTCCATGGCGTCACCCATCTTGTCGTCCACCGTGTTCTTCATGCTGTAGACGTACAACTCCAGGCTGTTGCGGGCGTCGACGCGCTCCTTCACCCTTCGGTCCTCGTCGGCAAACTCGTCGGCCTTGTGGATCATTCGCTCGATCTCGTCCTTGCTGATCTTGCGCTCATCGCCGGAGATGGTGATCCTCTCCAACTTGTCGGTCGCCCTATCTCCGGCCCTCACGCTCTGGCCCTCACGCTGAGGATGTCGTTCGTGTCCACCTCGAATGTCACCTCGATCTGCGGTGCGCCCCTCGGCACCGGCGTGATGCCGGTGAGATCTTCGTTGTTATCGTTGCCAAGCCTCGCCACACCAAACCTAGACCTAGGAAACAACAACACCCTTGCAGGGAAGCTACAATGCGTTACCGTTGCCAAGCCTCACTGCACCCCTAACAACAAGATAACTTCGACTCCACCTAACAGCAACCAAACATGAGAGCTGATCGTTCGCTAAAGATAGGGAGAGACTAGGGCAATGAAAGCCTGGCCGAACAACCTAGGCTACCCAAACGACGTAAGGGAGGCAGAAGACCGACACTGCATAGGTAAGTTTCTTCAAAGACGGTGCCCCCACCGCTTATCCAAAGAGGACAAGGTTTTCATATGGAGATGAGACCAGTAGATGGACGCTAAAAACGTTGCCTCCAAAGAGAGCAATGGCGCCTAAGGCGTCGTCGATGGCAGGTTGGTTAAGACCAACCATGGCTTTTACCAACGATTTCCATCCAACCCTCCACAATTACTCGCACTCCTCCGGTCAGTGCCAGCCACCCACGACATCCCGGCAACCCGCGTCCACACGCCACCAAGCACGGCGTCGCCCCCACCCACCTCCGGCCACCATGCCGCACACGCTCCTTCGGTGGTCATCGGTCGACACAGCCCCACCGCTGCCACCGCGCACACCGTCGGTCCCTTCTGCTGGGTGCCACCGTGCTGTCTCTGGGCCTGCTGCTGGGCACGGCTGCACGCCCCTTCGGCCCCTGCGAGGCGCCAGGCGCCACCGTCCGCCGCTGGGTCATCTGGGGCAGCCGGCGCGCGCCTCAGATCTGTGGCAGCCGCCACCGCGCGCCTCCGGCCTCCTCGCGCCAGGCGCCGCCGTTCGCTGCTGCGCCCCGCTACGCGCCGTCGGGCACCACGCGCTCGGCCTCCAGCCCGTCGTCGTGTCGCGCCCTGTCTGCTGACGTCGCGCGCAGCCGCCGCCGCACGCCCTCAGGCCCGCCGACGACGCCGCCGCTACGTCCCCCTTCCTTTGGCTTCCCCTGGTCCCACCAACGGACGCAACCTGGCTAGGATAGAGCTCTGTCACCGTCATCATGGTAGCTAGCCGGCTTTGCCGGCGGCAGCTCGGACGGCAGTGAGGTGGGGAGAGGAGGCCGGGGTGGAGGCGGCTAGGGTTTGGTCGCCCGTGTCTCCTGGGTGGGAGCGACGCGGGCGTCTAGCACCAAAATTTGACAGTCTTTGAATCGTATAGTGTGCTGCATGTATGTGCGAGTAATTGCATAGGTTACTCATACGTGCTTATAACTTAATCTGGGTCCTGCAGCTAGCTTGATGGTTGTAATCCACTGCCAGTGTATAGCATCCGTGTGCTAGATTGGTGGTTGACGGGTGTCGTCCGTTATTTAATAACAATGTACTTCTGAATAAAAGTCCCTGCTGAATTATGATGTCACTGTGACCGTAGTGTCTCTTCACGTGGTCCGGGGCGGGGAGGAGCGGGCCACGGCCTTGGGCCGGCCTGGCGGGGAGGGGGAGAGAGAGGGAGGGGAGGGAGGCTCGGCCGCGGGAGGAGATGGGCCGAAAATGGCCCATCCGGTAAAGAGGAGGGTAAATGGAAGAAAAAGAAAAAGGTGGAGAATTAATCTTCCTTTTCTGATTTTAATTAGGATTTAACCTTTCTCGGTGAACTGAAATTTATACTTAAAAACTTTTTAGTGCATTTTGACACATACGGAATATTTTAAAATATTCCGACAAGTCACTTCCAATTATTTAGATAATTTGAAATGGGGTTTAGCTCCTTATTAAATTAAATGAATTATCTTAACAATTTATTTTTTGTTGATTAGGCTAGGGGAAAAAAATTGGGGCGTGATAGTATATGCTTATCTAAAATTCTAGATTTGGTACAGAGTACTTAAGGGGTTGTTTGTTTCTAGGGGGTAAACTTTAGCCCCTAGTCACATCGGATGTTTAAAAACTTATTATAAATAGTAAACGTAGTTTATAAATAAAACCCATATATAATCTTGGACTAATTTGCGAGACGAATCTAATGAGCCTAATTAATCCATGATTAGCCTATATGATACTACAGTAAATATTTGCTAATTATAGATTAATTAGGCTCAAAAAATTCATCTTGCGAATTAGCTCTCATTTATGAAATTAGGTTTTTGATTAGTCTATATTTAATACTTTAAATTAGTGTTTAAATATCCGATGTGACATAAGGCTAAAATGTTTAGCCCCATCTAAACAACCCCTAAGTTAAGCCCCAAAAATCCGAATTCGAAAGTGGACCCCTACACTTCCACTAATTGTTGTGTTGTGCCTGATTCACTTCTTCATATTGGTGGATTGCTCCCTCCTGAATATAGATTTTACTTACCTCCTGCGCAAGACCTCTTCTTTCTAGCACTCCATTTTCATGTGGAATGCATATGCACGGATGAGATGGAAATAAGACAAGCGTTATTGTTGTACTCTCTCCGAATTTTTATTTGGCACTGTTCACCCTATATTTTTTAGCGCAAGACCTCTTCTTTCTTATGGTTATAAGCGAACGTTTAAAGTTTTAGCCTTAAATTTAAAGTCGATGTAGGGTTTTTTTTCACTAAATTTTATTTTTCAACCTTGGGTCCTATATCGCAATAAGAATACGTATATAAAAATTTTATTCACAGATTATTTTTCGTTTGCAAATATATTGTTTGGTCTTTTCATTATAAAGCCAAATAATCATCCTTTTTGCTTTGCGATCTATATTTGTGCGAATACGCAAAATTATAAGTAATTTCCAAAGTTTCTTCAATAAATCAAATCATAACATAATAAGTAATAATCATTTTTTGAAAAAAAACAAATGGTCAAACGTAGACCTAAAAGTCAACTACATGAAATTAAAAAAAAGCAGAGAATAATTTTTAGTGGTCGTATAACATCAGAAGCACTCTACATACATGTTCAAGACTTGAGCTATATATACTCCACCGTTTTCACGTGGTCTCAACTTCTCAAAATATGTTTCATTCTTCCTCTTGGGCCTAATCTATTGGGCCTCCCGCAAAGCCGCGATGCTACATGGGCCGTGACCAGGCGTGTTGAAAGCCAGGGCCAGGCCAGGCCCAATACTAGGCCTATAAAAAGCCCGGTCAGAAAACCTAGGCCCGAGCTTGATATTTCTAGCAAAAATAGAGCTTGGGCCTAGACTGACCTCCAGGCTTTCTCAGGCCGGGTAGGGGTTCTCTAGGTTTTCTCGGGCTTTTCAAAAATTTTAGATTATTTTGGTTTTGTGCTTCAACATCCAGCCTAGGCCCGACTTGGTCCATGGTCGTCGGGCTAAGGCTTTTTCGGGCCGGGTCCTGTTGATTTTGAACATGCTTAGTTGTGACCACACATTTTCCTATTTCTATGAATGATTGCATGGTTTTCTATAGAAAAATCGAACGACATATCTAAAACAAAAAATAATTTATAAATAATTTTTTATTATATGTATTATTAGTGATCTAAAAGCTAATGCTAAAAAAACTTCAATGAAAAACATAAAATCAACTCTAAATTTAAGATTAAAAATTTAAATTTTGTCTTATAACTATAATTAGAAACGAAAATACAGGGTGTCTACGTTTCGTGATTTTGTCCACGCACGCGCATGTACGTTGCTTAATTGTTTCATACTTGCAGCGCTACAATGTAAGTACATCCCCGTGCATGTAGCTACCTGCTACCGGCTGAGTTAGGCACAAATTATTCACCGCCGACCATGTAATTAGCACGGTGTGTAGGCGCTCCAACACCAGGTCACCAGCGATGACACGAGTTCTTTTGCCGCACGATTAAACCCCAGTGTTATTTAGGGTGCAGCTAGCTTGGTACAGTAGTAACAAAAAGTCTTAATTTGCCGTATTGGATCAAGCACAGTTACAGCACTGTACTCGTCAAAGCTGATTGACCTGAGGGATTAATTGCTCCACATATATTATAATATATTAACCTACATAACATACGCACGGCACACTAGCTGCAGAAGAACGTTGCGATATGGCAAAGTACAAGTGAAACTACAGCACGTACAACGCACCAAGGCTAGGCACCAGGTGCAGCTTGGTACGTACAGTACTGGCATGCATCATATCATGCATGGATTCGACGCAACCTTGGCTGGCTGGCTGGCTATAAATACTACACAATTCCATGCCAGATTGCATCGCCATCATCAGGTTAAGCTATACAGAATCATCATCGCCCGTGTTCTCGCTCGATTCGAGATCGAGAGTGCAACTTAACAATGGCGCACTCCCAGTCGGCCTCCGCGGCGTTCTTCCTCGCAACGGCGCTCCTCCTGTTGGCTTTCGCCGGCGGCCAGACCACTGGCGCCCCACCGCCACCGCCACCGCCTTCACCAACTCCTCCGCCGCCGGCGGCTCAGTGCCCCGTCGTCGGAGTCGTGGCCAATCTCACGAGGTGCGCCACTCGTGCTGCACTTGGGCCACTTGGCCAGCTGGTCGGGATCGGATCCGGTAGTCTCCAACAAGACTGCTGCCCGCCGATCGCTCAGCTCCAGAACAACGTCGCCGCCAAATGCGTGTGTGCCGCTCTCAATCTCCTGGGATTAAATCTCTCTCTCGGTTCTAACGGGACCAGCACTCTCGCTGGCGGAATCCTCAAGATCTGTGACAGGGCTCCCCTGAACTCCGTCGCAGTCGACTGCAGCCAGGCCTAGCTAGCCAGCCAGCTGATCTAGCTAATTAATGAATAAATAAGCATGCATCTAATACTACGGCGTAGTACTCCACCCTTTAGTGTATGGTGTGCTGCATGCGTTTATTAACTCGTAATTACTTTCAGTCTTGCAGGCTGCAGCGTGATGCTACTAGTCAACTACCAGCGTACTGCATGTATATATACCGGTGTATATACGTGCTAGCTAGCTTGGTTGGTTGACTGGTTGCCAATCTTATGCTAAGTTATAATATAATGTAATGTTAAATAAAAGTTGCAGTTGATCTGTTGAGTTTGATCTTATATTTGTGTTGTCTCTCCATATGGACAATTTCTCATTTTTGTACCAGAGCTCAGCTGCTCGCTGTTTCAAAACGCAGAGAAACATGTTTGGGTGATGGAAATTCCGAAAGTTAAACTCTGAAAAAACCGGATTGGAAATATTGTAATTTGACATTTTTTTTTCAAATTACGAAATTCAAAATATTTGGCCGGTAGCGTGTGCATCCTACCAGCTTATATAATTTCAGACCGAAACAGTGAACACTTATTTGGGTTGCACTATCATGTAGGATTATAGGTGGTTGGGATCAACTAACATAAGCTCCAGATTGTAACATATACTAGCTGTACTGCAACATATATATACTCTATGAGCAATTTTACAATACTTGAGTGAAAGATACTAAAATTTTAGTGTAAAATCTAGGTATTTTACGCTAAAATTTTGGTAGCTCCTGATACCTTCTCAAGAACTATAAAATTACTCGTACTCTAGAGTTGCATACCTTTGCACCAAAGGATTAAATGTAGCATCTGGTCACGTGTGTATCTTTCATTCACCTCTATTTCTTCGTTCTTGCTTATTCTTAGAAGCCAAAATTTAAATTTTTAACCTTAAATTTAAAGTTGATTTTAAAAATCTTTCATTGTTTATTTTTTAATCTCGGTTTTTAGATCGGTAAGAAAAAGTATAAATTTTTTTTATTCTTTTCGTTTACAATTGGCTCTTTTCTTTAATTAGCGAAAAGATGACCCCATTATCCACTGCAATCATGTGCATATCTTTGGCTGGTGAAGAATTTTTTTTCTTGGAAACAAGAAAACTCTTAAAGGGCGCGTTCTCAAGTAACCAACCACACGAACTTTTCTTTTTTTTTCACACCCACGCTACCTAAACTGCTAAACGGTTTATTTTTTATCAAAAATATTTATATGAAAATTAATTAAAAATCAAATTAATCTATTTTTTTAAGTTTACAAAAGTTAATACTCAATTAATCATGTGCTAATAGCTTTTTCTGTTTTCCGTGCACTGACGTGACTGGTTGTCACGCGCTCTTGGGAACAAGCCCAAAGCATACAAATGATAAAATTGGTACAGAGAATAAACCATATACTCCATCAGTCAATCGGTCCAAATATAAAATATCACTAGTTTTTAGTTTTATAATCACGTCCAAACTATTATATTTATATTTAGTGGGTTCTTTATTAATTAGTATATATTCTTATTTTAATATATGATATAATAATATATTAATAACTTGTATAGATAATTTAAATGAGATATATATACCTCATTAACAAGACAAGTCAATTAGTCAAACTGATTTTTTTAAAGATAATGAGCCCAAACAAGCTTACTCTTGACGAGCCGATGTGGCTTGTTATCCACCCATTCACCTATGTATCAATTTCGCTTCGTAGGCTATAAATACTACGGCATCTTCATGCCAACATCGATCAAGCCGGCTAGAAACATAAAATTTGCCGTGGTGTCGTTTCCGGCCGTTCGTCGTGACCAATAGGCCATTTGTCACGTCACTTTTTCTACCCTTCTAGAGGGCGATAGGAGGTTAGTTTTGTATTTTTTTTAAATACAAAATTAAATTTAAAAATTATTTAATAAATAAAATTCAAAATTCAAAAATTCCTACGTCAACATGGTTGTTCTGCAACGTTTCTCTTCTCTGCCTTTGATGTGGCCGTCTTCCAACTTGGTTGGGCCTCACTTCGTAGCCTCGTAGGCCCATCTCAAGCGGACACAAAGCAGTCTGAACTCCGAACTCTGCTCAGTCTATGTTCTCTGAATGTTGCACTTCATTCTGACAGAACGAGGCGTAAGATAAAGATAAAAGAGGTAATCGCACCTTTTGCAGTATTAATATGTACGCTCATGGTATTTAATTCTTTGGTACAACTGTTTAATGGAATCTTGTTTCATCTGAATGATACCGTTTGGAAGCTAGATTATACATGTAGCAGAGTACTAATTCAGTCAATTACAAGTAAATCTACGGGTTTACGCAGCACAGAATGCTCCATTGACTAATTCAATGTTAATTAACCACAGATACTTGGTTAATTTAAACAGAGCAGCGAAGGATTAGGCACGCGTAGCAATGTTCCAATCCTAATTTTTTTTTTCAGGTGGTAATATCACTGCCCTATGCGGAGGTAAGGGTCTTTTGAATCAGATGAACTAAGGAGGTAATGGCTCTTTGAATCATAGTAATGAAAAAAGCAAAGGAATAAAAAAACATAGGATTTTGATAGAAATGTAAGTGTAAACTAAATGATGGTAAGACTTAAGAAAAACATAGGAATGACCGTTTGATTGGACAAAAAAACACAGAAATTTGAGGAGAGATAAAGACTTATGGGATTTTTTCCATAAGGTTCTACCTCTCGTTAAATTTCCTCCAAAACTTGTATGGGAAGAGACATTCCATAGAAATTTTATAGGATTTCATAAAGTTCATTCCTTTGATTCAAAGGGCTATGTAGAAAAAAAATTCATATAGAACTGAAATTCTCTAAAATTTTATGAATTTTCTTTAAATCAAAGGGGCTTAAGCAAATTCACTGTATGCAGTTGTTGTAGGGATTACTCACTCGGTTTCATATCGTAACTTACTTTACATTTAAAAATATTACTACCTTTTATTTCATATTGTAAGTCTTTTTAGTCTTGTCTAAATTCATTCAGTGATGAATGTATATAATTTATATATGTGTATTGATTCATTAGCATCTATATGAATATAGGCAATGCTAGAAAGACTTACATACGAAACGGAGGGAGTAATATCTATGACGTCAAGTTAGCTCAATTAAATACATTGTTTAATATTTTTTATACCATATCAACTGTGAGCTACAAATATTGATATATTTTTCTAAAAACTTAGTTAAACTTAAAAAGATACTCATAATCCATAATACGAAAGAAGGGAGTAACAGTTATAGTATGCAAGTATGGTTGATACAAGCAACCAGATGGCTCATCTGGCTGAAGCCAGACAGAATGGTGGATAACGGCCGGGTCTATTCAAGGAGCTCCAGCAACCAAACAAACTTCCGAGTTTGAGAGGTATAGCTAGTTCTCCAGGTCTCAGCTCGATGCTTAGATGAAATTAATCCTTTTAAGACTAAAGTACATATCGTTATCCGTTTCTGAAGCTAGCAGCAAAGGCAGGTGGGTGAGGGCCTAAATGGCCTATCTCCTACAAAGCTGATTGCGTCCTTGATACGGGGCAGTAAAGCGGTTTATGAGTGTGAGATGGATCTAATCTAGAAAAATCAAAAGGGGGTGCTAATGCAGCAGCTTTGTTTCACGAAAGAAAGCTTGTGATTTTGTGGCTCCCTTCGCGCAAAATATGCTTCTTTTTTAGGTCTGCGGTCTACCTGTTGGTTCCTTTAGCAATGATGGAATCGGATTTTTTTTTTCCTTTTCTTTCTGTCAGAGAAATGCATGGTATCGGATTTAATATTGTGATAACACGTGCTATGTTTTATTTTTTTTGGATTTTTTAGGTACCGTTGAATAATGATCACGAGCCGTTCATTGTTTTGATTTCAATGAATCTAATTTTATTATACTATCACCGGTAGTATATGCGGTAGAATTTTCATAATGGTAAAATTAGAACTAAAATATATAATTTTACGATAAATTTGTGTGTCATATCATATTAAAATAGGTAAATTGGTACATATATCGTACCAAAAGCTTTGAATACAATATTTAATATAGTTATAAAAATAAATAGGTAAATCTAAATTTTACTATGCTACTGTCTCTGCTAGTAAAATATACTATAACATTGCCCTATTTGTTATGCTGCTTGGTGAACGATTATCGTTTTCTTAGTAAAATTTTAATACTTCATTTTAGCCTTATAAATTATGATTTCATTAATGCGGGATTTTATTTAACACCTTCACGTCAAATAACTCAATTCTTTATTGGACACATGAAGTCTGCATCCTCTTAAAAATGATGGTTTGCTACTCTATAGGAACAGAAAAGCCAAATGACATATTTACAAACGAAAAATAAGTTATAAATAAAACTTTTATGTAAGTATGCTTAGAGAGATCTAAAAGTCTAGAAAATAAACTTCAGTAAAAAACTTAAAATCAACTTCAAAGTTAAGGTTAAAAATTCAAATTTTGGAAGTAAAAAGATGGGGTGCTAAACATGGTTACTCTAATTACATTGTCACAATGATACACGGGGCCGTATATGAGTGAACGACATGTAGGCGAGAGGGAGAGACTATGCGAGATGTCTTATATATGTAATCAACGTTTTCAGATATTCCTCAGCTGCAGGCGGCATCAGCTCCAAATTTTACCAGTCCATCCAATATTTGAATTGTTTAAAAATCAGGTGGCCTAAGTCCTGGAAATGTGGACAGTTTGAGTTGGTTTGGATTGAGATCAGAAACTTGATTATATCCATCACTCAGGGATTAACTATTCCACAGGGTTATAGGTGTGTTAGGCTATCTTTAATTTGGTGGATAAGATTGATGTTCCTGGATTTATATGCCAAATAACAGTATAACAATACCATCAAAGAGCAGTTAGATGAGCCTATATATATATAAAAAATTTCTGCCGGTTTGTTGACATTATACATCACGGATGATCTCACACTGACAAAGTGAGCAAAGATTGGACAAGTGACAGTACACACATGAGCTACATGGTTACCAACTGCCTGAAATTATATACTGGCATTCGGTCTGTAATTGGTCAACTTTTAATAACCACTATTAGTGGAAAGTATATATGTTGATCTCCACACCTTTCACAGAAATTATTTGCACAGTTTTGTTTGTGAAGCTCGTACATACATGATGTGGCCACTGCCTGTCTGGGGGGGGGGGGGGGAGTGGGGAATGGCAGCAATTATGATAAAATAATAAAGATAATTAAAGTAGGGTTAGGTTGCCGTGACATAAGAACAAACCAACCAACTGAACCCTGATGAAACATATCAGTGTCAATGCATCCATGACATTAGTGACCGATCACTAAACTGCCTATCCCCTCACCTACCAATTATGATTCCAGAGGCCCATCTATCTATTTATCGATAGAAAAATGATGAGTACCAGGACGAAGAAACAATGGGAAATTAACAGATCTGCATCAGCCGTCCTCAACTTCCTCTCCTCTCTGTTGACGTCAAGGGAAATATTACAGTGTACAGTGCAGAGTTCATATAGCACAATTGGCTTCCATTTGTTACAGCCGTTGTTGTAGATGGAGATGCTGGTACCAACTTGTTACTGGCAGCGAGACACCCAGACACACAGGACATAACGTAGGACAAAAGAAGTGTACAGTATTACGGAGAGAACATGGGTGCCATAACCAGATAAGCTGACAGCTACGCTCCGAGCATCGTAGTAGACATTGAATCTGACATCACGCACGTATTTCAGCAATCCATGGCATAACAATCTCTTTAATAGCTCGCTAATAAAGGATCTGATGGTGCTGGCGGTTTGCAAGTTGCAAGACTCCCATCTAGACCGGGGATCCGCGACTCGAGATCTGACGGATATTTACTTTATTAGGGTACGGGTATTGGTTAAATGTATTATCCGTGGGTAAATAAACAGGTAAATACCTTCACCCAACGGGTACGTGGGTACAAGAACGTTCATATGATACCTATACCCGTTTACCCGTGGGTAATAAATACCCGGAAACCCAAATGAACATTCTGGCCCATATATGAAATTAGGCTAGCCCAATATGAAACCCTAAGTATTTAAGCCTCAACCCATATATGAAATTACGTGGATTTATATATTGTCTACTACTATTTACTATTTAAGTACTACTTGATGAGATTTATGGTATTGTGTGACTGATGTAGATGTCTTGTCGTTGGCTGGTTGCTACAATTGGATCAAAATATTTTGTGTTATTTTTATTGTCATGTCAAATTTGACGGGTAAATAGGTGACTAGCGGGTGAGGCTTACCCAGGCGGGTACGGGTATGGAGAATTTTTTTATACCCGTGACGGGTATGAGGATTTTAGTGGGTCTAAATTTCAATGGTGGGTATGAATATAGGGTACCAATACCCAATGAGTATTTACCCATTGCTATCCTTAATCCCATCATTTGTAGACTCTCCCTTGGGTTATCTGTAAGATGCGAATTGAACATTCTTATAATTTTATATATAAATATATAAAGGTAACTAAAGCACGGTGTACATGATGATTTCCCAAAGTATTTTTGTAGCAAAGGAGTTCCACTGCACCAAACACGCACCTCGCTCCTCCTACTAGATGCGATGCCGATCGCGATCGATCGGATCCATCCACATGTCCTGATTTCAGGGGCACCACGGTAATGTATTTGTCGGGGGTACCAGATACACCGAGGCATAAAAAGGTAGCCAGGACGACGCAGGTAGGTAGTCAGTAGTCCAGATTGGGAGAGCCGGCCCTCCTCGTCGCCCATGCACGGCAAATCATGGGACGGGATGGATGCCCGTCCAAAAGCCCGAAACGTGCACGCTCACGTGCGCGCGTGCACCTCCAACCGACAAACCCCCTCGTTTCGTCTCGTCTCGTCCCGTCACGGCGAGCGGCGGTGGTGCACTGCGCGCGCATGTGTGTTTCGCCGGATTCGACCGGGTGATCGCCGCCAGCATGTGCGCGCACCGCGCAGGCAGGAGAGCCAGCCGGGCTAGGCCACGCCCCAACTCGTGCAGGATTCATGTCCTCTGCCATATTCGTAGAAAAATAGAATTCCATGATATAATAACATAATTGCAATGGGAAGATATTTTTTAGTACACGGGTATATGTACATCCGTTACTTGCATGTCATCTAAATAGTCATTAAAAAATATAAAAAATTGACAAGATAGTTTAATATGAGTTATATCACTCCACCAATATGCAAGTTTAAATTCAACTTCTACAAGTTGTAATAACAGAAACAATTATAAATATCCGTATACTTAGTTTCAGTTTTATTTGTTTTTTTAGTTTTATTTGTTTTTTTGCTACAATTTGTAGACGTTGAATTTAAACTTGCATGTTTGTGGAGTGACATAACTCATATTAATCTATCTTGTCTTTTTTTTATATATTTTTAATGACTATTTAGATGACATGCGAGCACAGCAGCCGTGTAATAAAAACTATTTCCTAATTGCAATGATAACAATGTAATGGTATTTGTGGAGAGGATCCCATCCTCTCGTGCACGGGTTGGCCGAGGCCGATGCGTCCAACCGATCGAGCCAAATTGCACGGCGCGAGGCCGAGGTTTGCTCAGATTCGCAGTGCGCCATGACCCACAACCGACTACGGCCACCACCAACCTGGGCGCACCACCATGCTACACTATGCGATCCCTGTATCTGAGCCGTGTGTTCAAAGCTGCCTCTGGTTACACCACCGGCTTAACCACTTTGCCACTTTAGCCTTTCACGGGTCAGGAATTCAGGGATGCAGTTGGTCATCAAGGGGAAAAATAGAAAAGCTTACCGATGAGATCAGCGCCATGATTGTACGGCTGGAGTGAAGCCCCACCCATGTAGGTATATAGATTCACTGGCAATCATTGATACATAACCATGGCATTCACCCTAGGGAAGGAAAGAAAAAAATAACTAAAACCAAATGATTCAACGGTTGCATTGCCGAGTGCATAACAACTACATCAGGAGAAAGGTTCTAGGTTCATGAGAGTAAATCGTCGGATGGGAGTAACAGATAACAAGTACTTCAACGGTTGCATTGTCAAGCTCGAATTTATAAATTTATTACGTTATGAGAAAGGTCCATGAGACGAAATCGTCATCGTCAAATTGGAGTGAAAAAAAAAAACAGGGTTAAAATACAGCGGGTTGAAACATTGTTTTTCAGTTTTTTTTGTTACACGAGAGAGGGACTGAAGGAGACATGGGGCATTTATATTGGGTTAAAGAAATGCTCTCAGGTACAAAAAGAAACAGAGGAGGAGAAGGGCTCGGGACCGTCGGGTTGGTTGGAGCTCGAGCCGAGCTGACGGCCGCGACGTGCTCGCCTCTTCTTCTCCTCTCTCTCGGCATTACCACCACCGCATTACCGGCAAAATTTAGTTAAGCCGCGGCAGAGGAGGGGGAGGGATAGCGCAGAGGAAGCGGAGGAACGGGAGAGGGCGAGCTCCTGGCCGTCTCTCTCCGCTCTCGCCATTCCTCGGTCGTCTTCCTCCCGGATCCATCTCCTAAAAGAGGTTCTTTTGCGGGTGCCTGTTCCAGATTCTTTTGGTTGTCTGGTGTGCGGTGATGTGTTTCTGATTCGTGTCGGTTCTGAATGTGCGCAGGAGGTCGGCGAAGATGATGGGCGGATTCCTCTCCAGGGTTCTCCTGTAAGCAATCCCCCCCCCCCCCCTGAATCTTGATACGTGCTCTTGCGAAGTTGACATTTTGAGCCTGGATGGAAGCTGTTAAAGCCATGCGTCTCCAGTTTTGTTTTTGTTTTCTTGAGACGAGGATGCACGTGTGTCCATTCCGGGGGCGCAGTCTCCTTTGTTTGTCCTCTGTTCTTTCACCCTTAATAGTATATATGCTGTTTTGTTTGGGTAAAAAATTTCGCGAGATGCGTTTCTTTGTGTCGATTTGTTCACCTCATTCTTCGGCTTGAAATCGGGAGGGGAGAGCACGCAACGCATTCAAAAAATATGTAATATTTATTGTTCTCGAGGAGGATGGGACCAAATTTTCAATGCATTGCACAACGGTCAAAGGCTCTCGTTTATTCTTAACAGATTGATTCTTTTTTTAAAAGATTGCTGTCTCACGATCGTGTCTATCGGAATCTAAGAATCGGATAATGGTTCTCACATTCTGCATTAGCCAAAGCTCAATTTTAGGCTCTGATTGGGGACAAATATACCCCGAATTTTTGTCCTTTTGGCATGCTTCATCCGCAGTTTTCTATAATTTAAGCCTGTTGGTGTACGTAGATCAGGATGCGTATGTATGTTAACTTCTCCTCTTTAATGTAAGTGCCTTGGAAATTTACCTCTCCAAGAACATGCTGATGTTCAAACTTCAAATGCATCTTCGAAATGGTCAACTGCTCCTTTCTGTGGATTATTTTGGAGCTCAGCGAAAAAAGAATAACTAGAAAGACATTCTTTTACTCTGAATAATATCACTTAAAAGAAAGCATAAGCATTTTGTTTATGGTGTGGATAGAAATAGAACAAGTATATGCCATTTATGATCTGGCTTATGCCAATTGCATATAGGTTGGCCTTTGGCTATGCCTATCCTGCATACGAGTGCTACAAGACTGTCGAACTGAACAAACCAGAGATTGAGCAGCTCATATTTTGGTGTCAGTATTGGTAAGATGATTCTTTCAAATATATGATCATGACATTATTCTTCATGAATATTTTTCAAACGTTTAGTTTTGTTTATTGTGTCTAGGATTCTAGTAGCTCTGATGACGGTTTTGGAGAGATTTGGAGATTTTACAATATCATGGTAAGACTGCCAAATGGTCCTTTTTGTTATCCCTCTTTTTAACAGACTCTGACATTAGTTGTATCATGCACTGCTTGTGCTGAAGGTTACCGTTTTACTCAGAAGCAAAGCTGATGTTCTTTATATACTTGTGGTACCCTAAGACAAAGGTACTAAATTTGTCACTTGCAGCTTCTGGTTTAGATGTTTTTCTGTACATTGTATTGACATGTGCCTTCATTGTAGGGAACTACCTACATTTATGGGACTTTCTTTAGGCCCTATATTTCACAGCATGAGAATGAAATCGACCGTAATTTGCTTGAGATAAGAGCTCGGGCCACTGATGTTGTTGTCCTTTATTTTCAAAAGGCTGCTACTGCAGGACAGAATACTTTCTTTGACGTTTTGAAGTATGTTGCTTCGCAGTCACCATCTCAGAAGTCAAGGCAACAACCTTCTCAGGTACTAACCATCACACTGTATCATGCTTTGCTTCTTCAAAGCTGTACACTGAACCAACCATGTTTATTTTAACTGTGAGAAATGATCGAATTCACCATAATTGTGTAGTCACTAAAGTTTTCAAGTTTTTTTACGTGTTCTTCTAAAGCAACTCTAACTATGTTGTCTTGCTAGTTTGTTAACTATGTTTTTCGTGTGCAAGAAGATTTTACTACTACTGCAGCACTGCCATGAACCTATCACACATTGACTTGGTGTCTGCACTTCGCAGTTAATTTCTGCGTAGACTATAGGAACAGGAATAACTGAAATAAGTCCATTTGCAACCCCCCCCCCCCAACCCACCCCGACCCAAAACCTTGCAGAAAGTCCATTTTGCATCCTGATATGAGGTCTCTGGTCTCTGAGCATCTATTACATGAGCATTGCAAACACATATAAGGGTGCGAGCATATGAACTTTTCAGTAGAGCCACAATTGATTTGTGCTAAATTTTGTTTTATATTAACATGTTGAAATCTTGTATGATTTACTAGGTTCTCTTATTTCAGTTATGCCATCCTAATTCCTAGATAATATTATGGTGACATAAAAACTTCATGATTTCATTGGGCTATATATAATATTTTTTTAATATGTACACGCACATGGGATTACCAAATACACAATCTTGGGAATATCAATATACATGGGATTACCAAATACAAAATGTTTGGAATATCAATATCTGCACTTTAATAATGCAATAATGTCTGCCTTTTTCTACTGCTTCATAAAACACCTGTCCATCTGTCCTATTTGACTGGGGGTTATTAGTATGACTTAATCCATTTGGCATTGCATTAGCTTCTGAAATAACAGCTCCCTCTTTTATTTTCATACTTTGGATATAGTGAGTTAGAAACTGGTTGAAAGTATGATCTTTGGAGGCTTAATATCTGAGATTTAATGCCCCCTAAAGAAAACCAAAATCTTACCTGCAGACTGGCTACTATATTTTCTACAAGGTTCGGTAGCATCATACTATCCTCATGAGCCAAGTGAGCATAGTATGACTAACTCAACTAATGCTAGTTTTTTCTTCGTTTTGCTCTTACATGAATGGTGGGCAGTATTTGGTGTATGAATGTACTGAATCTGTTATACACCTAACATATTTTGAACTTATCATGTGCTAAATAGTTTGTGGGCACTTACCTGTCAAGTCTCAAGCTTATGTCGACAAGTTCAAACATTGCTCTCATTTGAATTCCGAATTCATGTGAATCGATACTCATTTTCGTCTCATGTCATAGGATTAAACATGTTGAAGTAGAATTAACTAATTATCCATTATCCACGTGTGTTCCCCACTCTTTACTTTCTTTCTTGCTCTTTTAGTTTCAACAGCTGATGTACTTAAGTTCATGCTCTGATTCCCTGCAGGAGCCACAGCAGCCAAAACAGCAGCAGGCACCACTACAACAGCAGCAGCAACCGCAAAAGCAAGCACCAACTGTTATGCGCAGATCAGCATCTATTGCTGCTCGGCAAGCTGCAATGGCACAGCAGTCTCAGGAGGCCAAGACGGTTCCATCTTCCCCCAAGATCAAGCGTCAAGCATCAGCAAAAGCTGCACCTGTGGCATCGACAAAGTCAACAGCAGCTGCAGCTCCGTCAGCAACAAAACCTGATGCCGATTCACCAAAGAAAAACGAGGCGACACCAGCTTCCTTGCAAGTACGAGCTCCAGCTACCAATGCCGATGCACCAACATCTGAGCCTAGTGCTCCACTCCCTGATGCAGAAGAAGCAGACAAGATGGCCATTGACGAGGCTGATGATGCTGTAGAGGGCACAGAAGAGGAGCTTGATCCTGTGCCAGGGGAGACAGTAGAAGAGAGACCAATGGAGGAGACGATTCGGGTGACACGCGCCAAGCTAAGGAGGCGTGCTGCTGCTGAGGATCCTGCAGGAAATTAACAGCAACCCATTCTTTCGTTGCATGTTGTGTTCATCTTTTTTGATTTTTAGATTGTCATGCTGCTTGGTGCATGTGGGAGATGTGTTGGTCTAATTGATCCTTCTGTTGTTCAAGAGTTGCCATTTTTTTTTCCCTGTGCTGTTTTCCTGTTTCTTCTGCTAGCCTGTTCGTGTGCTTGGAAGTTGTAAATAACACCGCATGTATGTATATATCGATTGGTGGCATGGCAAGGAATGCATGTTATCTTGAAACATAAGACATTTCAATCAGGCCATTCCGTCAGTACCCTGTCTCTATTGTCTGTTGAGCAATTTTACCATTACGGAGAAATTACCTCTATATATCAAAATTTAACCTGAGTTACAAAGTATGGTATACTTGCATTCTCAAAGACGATAAAATTGCTGTTTTCGGTTACCCTGGGGTTGTGTCTGAGCTATGCGCATTCCATCCAGTTCGCTTTCCAGAATACCAGATACACTGAAGAATCGAGAATTGCAATGAGTTGATTTTCTGAAGGTACTGGAGTCAAATGGTCAGCGTGGGAGTGCTCTCTTTTCTCTCTAAGAATTCAAGCTGAATTCTGGTTAGACGAGTGGCTGGACCTGACAGAATCGGTGGCCGCCGAATGCTCTTTTGTCTGAGCGGAGCAACCGTGGCCGCCTGGCCGGCCTAATGCTACCAAGAACAAAAGGTTAGTGCGGCCAACAACATCAGGGAAGCACTTGGGATGCTTCTGGAGCAGGCGAGGTTGAGCATGAGGCTGAAAGACAAACGATCTTACGTCAGTTAGATCTTCCACCTGTACACCTCACGGCGCTGACACGCGTTCAGAGCTACGTCACATGTGGAAACATAAGTGTGTTTTATTCTGTATATGAACAGGGCTTGATGGAGTGGTTAATGGTACTTATCAGACGGACACTTTCAGGAAAAGCATGGAACCAGCCCAAGTAAGTTCACACTAATCCAAAAACCGCTGCATATGCATGATTGATTCATTGATTGATGAGGTAAGTTTAGGCCTTTGTACTACAACAACATTAGGAGGACTTCATCAGTATAAACTCGTGCACCCAAGATTCCTTTTAGGCATCAGTGTAGATGATCTGGAGCAGGTGTCAATTGCCAAAAGCGTGACGAGACTTGAGAGGCTTGCAGTCCATCGGTTTGTCAAACCCTTCATTATCTCATCCAAGAAAACTTTTTCGTGTCCTATCTTTGCAGCTGTTCGGCGACACAGCTGGTCGTCGCTTGTTTTTTTCCTTTCTTTTCTCGCCGTCATCTCGACGGGACACGCACCGACCATGATGCCTTCTCCCACGGAAGAAGCAACCCAACCCAACACAACAACAAATCAGCCGTCTAACACTATCATCTTCTCACGTTGATGACGAATCACCAAACCAACAATACACTTCCAATGGTTTTAAGTTGATTTTAAGCTTTCCCGCGTAAATACCAAGTGCGCGCGTGATTACCCGCCATCATTCATCATGGCAAATTGACAATGGCGTAGTCGGCGTCACGATCAACACCGCGCGGGGAGGGGGAGCGAGCAAGTGGGCGCCGCCCCCCTACACGTGTCCCACGCCCCCGGGCGTCATCCAGCCGCCGACGCCGACGCCGACGCCGACGTCCCCGTCGACCTTTTCCCCGGCCGGTGCCTTTTCCGTTCCCCGCTTTTATTCTCCTCTTCCCCCCCCAACGGCGCGCGCAACCAAACGCCAAGACGCAAAGCGAGCTAGCTAGTGGAAGAGAAAGGCGGAGGCGTCACGAGACCGGTGCAACTTTTTTTCTTCTTCCTCTCCGGATCGATCGGTGCGTGCACGTGGGTGCGTATATATAGGGCGGCGGATGGAGAGGAGGAGCTGGTTCGGGAGGAGGAGGAGGAAGGCGCGGGGAGGCAGCGGCGGCGGCGGCGGCGGGGAGGCGGAGGCGGAGGAGAAGGTGGTGATGGACGGGTCAGAGATACGGGAGCTGGTGGAGGACAGGGAGGCGTTCGGCATGTTCGCGGAGAGCAAGTTCCGGGAGCTCGACGCCGACGCCGACGGCAGGCTGTCCGTGCGTGAGCTGCAGCCGGCGGTGGAGGGCATCGGAGCCGAGCTCGGGCTGCCGGCGCGCGGGTCCTCTCCCAACGCCGATCACATCTACTCCGAGGTACATATATAACGCCGCGAAAATCTGCGCCGCCGGCCTCCGGCCACTTCTTTGGACGTTGGAACAGATTGCCTACTGTTTCGTTAACAACTTCGTTAAGCTTTTCTCGCTAAGATAAACAGCCTAAACATTTTTGGGTGCTGCTTCTAGCATCAAAGCTCTCGGTTGAAACTTGAAACCTCAATGAAGCATGCTAACAGTTGCACAATTAATACAAAAGTTATTACTAAGTCGTGTTCTTGCTTACCTTCTTGTAAGGCTATTTTCTACCGAGTTCGGTATTCATGAATCGTACATGTGAATACATATGCACCTTGTACGGTTGTTTTCATGTAATGCTATTCTTGAGCAAATCTTTGCAATTCTTCGTCTAGAAAGTAGAAACTGTTTTTGACAAGTAGACGGGTCAATTCTAGTATTATTGCTTCCCTAGAAATAATTGCTCAATTATTGCAAGGACTAGTATTTAGTACTATCAGAGAACCAGAAAGAGACGTGGTCTTATCGCAAAGGAAAATGAGGATAGGAAAATTGTGGCTGATACATTTAGCAGGTCGATCATATGGTGACAGTCTTTTGTATTCTTTTATTAGCAATCTTTTAAGCTTTCAATTACTATGGCCGCGTTCGTTTGTGGGATAAGGAGGGTTAGTTATCCGGCACGGAAAACGTAGTAATAGATTAGTACATGATTAATTAATTATTTATTATTAAAAAATATAAAATAGATTAATATGATTTTTTAAACAACTTTCCTATAGAAATTTTTGCAAAAAATATACCATTTAGTAGTTCGGAAAACGTGCGAGTGAAAAACGAGGAGGTAAGATAACTTACCTCCTGTCGGCGAACGCGGCCTATGTAATAAGTGGATGTAGCGTCTGTGGAAGCAAAGGCCAGGATCCATTATGTAAAAAAAAATGGTAACAGTCTAGATCTTTGTTGATATCTATTCTTCTTGAGTAATAAAGCTTTTGTCTGCCTGAACTCCAGATTGGCAGAAAATAGACTTTACCATGCAATGCAGGATGAGGGTTTTCCCAAAGGTCCATGTCAAGATGCCCTCACCTTGAGTTAAGCATGCCATTGGAGAACCTAAAACGTCACCGTCCAATCCTACAATATCTTTTCCGAAGCAATGACATCAATTCTTAATAGTCACCCAGCTAATTCTTCAAAAACTTTCTTTTGTCGGCTTTCACGTGCTCGTAGATGCTGAGTCCAACAGCAGACAGGAACACTTGTGCAACCACGCAAATAGTAGCATTTTGGTAAATTTTGCTATTTTCCTTTTGTCACGTTTGATGTTTCTTGAATAATCCACTGGCAGCATCTTCTGCCGACGGCAGCCACTGGCTGGATCCATGGAAAAGTTCAGATTTTGTCGACCCATTTGTTTGTTCTGTTCACTGATTAGTGGACTAGTGACCGAGCATTCTCCTGTGGGATGACAGTATGACACACCGCTCTTACACACAGCACAAACCTGATACGCTTGCAGGCCATCAGCGAGCTCACTCATGGCAAGAAAGAAGAGGTGAGCAGGACAGAGTTCCAGGAGGTCCTGTCTGATATCCTCCTCGGCATCGCGGCTGGGCTCAAGAGGGACCCGATTGTCATACTGCGCATCGACGGCGAGGACTTGAGGGAGTTTGTTGAAAGCCCCAGGTATGAGCCAGAAGCTGCTGCCATCTTCTCCAAGATAGGTTCTGAAGATGTATCTCTGCGTCAGTGCCTGCTATCTGCTCTTCAGCTGCTGAATGTCGACAATGGAATGCCACCAGCATCTGACCCTTGGGTAAGTCAAAAGTGAATGCTTTTATATTGATATTAACAACGATAAATTGTAGCCGTGTGAATCGAATCATGGAGATGTCATTGAGAAAATATATCTGCGTGGCATTAACAGGTTGCGGAGAACCTTGTAGAGCCGGCATTGCAGAAACTCCCTGCCGGCCAGCTTGAGCAACCGACCTCCCAAGATGTCTTCTTGGAGCAGCTCAAGAAGCTCTTGAGCAACGTCGCTGAACGGCTTCAGGAGCAGCCTGTGATTGTGGCACACACTGAGAACACCTTCGACGGGAGTGGCGTCAAGAGGCTACTGAACAACAAATTCGAGCTGGACAAGGTATAGTTCATCCTTATGTTCTTATACAGTTTATTGGTCACTGACAATACTGATATATGGTGCATCACCTTGTTTATGTGCTAGTTGTTGGATTCTGTCTGGAGAGATGTACCCATAGAAAATAAGAACAAAGTATCCAAGGAGTACCTGATAGTCGCCCTAGATAAGATGGCTGATGCAGCAAGCTTACCACCTTACGGTGCTGTTAATCAGGTAAAAGGCACAGGCGCACAGCCTTTACTAGATTCTTTTATTTTCTTAAACAAATCAGCTTTTGTTAGTGACAAATGTCAAAGCATTAGACATCAAAGGCTACAACTTTTTTTAGCCAACAATATATGAGACCATAGTATTTTTGAGATCGAACTGAATCTTGGCTATTCTGAACATGTCTTTAGGTGGATGCCGTGGTGAATGAGGCGCTTAAGATGGTTAATGCTGATGACAGAATGACGGTAGATGAGGCTGCATTCAAGAAACTACTGACAGATGTCCTTGGAGCAGTGATGATGCAACTAAACGAACACCCGATCTTCGTCTCCACCAGCAGTGTAGTCCATGAGCCATTGTTCAGTTCATCCACACTGTTATCGAAATCATCGCCGAGTGAGTAAATTAAACGTAATGTGCATGATAGTGGACATAAGGTCTACCTACCAGCAGTGCCGTGATGTTGCTTTTTGTCTGATCACGCACTGCGGGGCATGGTTAGATTGGCTACAACCTGACGAGATGTAAAGACACACTTCGTCAACTTTGTTAGCCTGATT
Source organism: Oryza brachyantha (assembly GCF_000231095.2). NCBI lineage: Eukaryota > Viridiplantae > Streptophyta > Magnoliopsida > Poales > Poaceae > Oryza > Oryza brachyantha. Next base: position 6,786,125 of record NC_023165.2, on the reverse strand, counting down.
GGTGTATAAGTTTGGAATAAGCCTTTCAAGCTAGACAGATTGATCAATGGCAAATGCAACCATTTTGCAGTTTGCATCGGTTGGATTTGGGGGACTGCCTGTTCTCCAGGAACTCTTCAGTCCAGAGAACAATGATAATGTTACGATATACGTTCAGTTCAGAGGATAATGATAGATATACTATATACGAAACAAATCAGCTGTGTTTTTCTGCAAACTTCTGGATTGGAGACAACAATGGTTATATTTAGCTAAGTTATGTTAAGCCGCCTATTCGCTCACTGGGGCTTTTACGGTTCTTCGAGGTTTTCGTAGAATCTCCATCCATTTTGACATAAGAAATGAGATTGTGAAAAATCACAGGTTCAGGAATAATTTTGTGAACATACTACTAGTTTCAGTCAGTAAACTTTGCTCTGCTATTACCTGCGGGTGAAGAGCAGAACTTCGGTTGGAAATTGGCATGTGGACAGCCTCAACCTCAACACATACTTTTTCCTTGTAAAAAAATTGCAAACACTGCATAAGAATGATACAAACTGAACAATTTAAAACATTACTATTCATTCTGGTCTGGAAAACCATTGTCATTCCAGAATTCAGTAACAATGGAGCTTCTAAGCAGTGTGTTACTTCACTTCAGCATCCAGAGCTCATGCACGTCAATACATGGAAAGGGAAACCTCTCATTATTCCCTAAGGTTCCCTGCTTCAGCATAATGCCAACGATAAATGAAGAACATCCCATTTACTATAAGGATGAGACAACTAGCTATTAGTCTTTTGCCTTTTGGTCTTCGTCCTAGAAATAATGAAGTCGTCGTCGTCGTCGTCGTCATCAGTGTCACTGCTTGCCCTCCTCTTCTTCTGCGCCGTAGTCTTTGCAGAATCCTTGCCAACTGAGGTGGTTTTTGTAGCAGATGACAACTGTGTTTTCTTGGTTGGGGTGTCTGGCTTTCTCTTTGCAGTGGTTATTTTCACTGGTGACTTCAGTTTCTGGCCCTGTTTCTTCTCAAGGACCTTTCGAGCCACATCTGGTGGGAGTAAACCCCATTCCATCAACCTATACACATCCAAATGGTCAATGAAGAGGTTACTTTTCTTAAAACAGAGGAAAGTCCCAGCTTCAATTTTTTTTTTTGAATTTCTTTTAAACTAATGATTTAACAACTGCAAGTGACTAGGGTTTTGAAAAATGTCGTCTGACCAGTTAATGCTATGCAGTTAATGTTAACTACTGGGTTGTTGTGCTGGGGCTGTGGAGTAGAAAATGAAACAATTTGAGATCTGCTAACTGCTGAAAAAATTATTTGATTAGGACACCACTGGAAACCATCTGAAAACTGAACAGGTTTGTTGAAATAGTGAAAGATGAGCCTATTTAATGTAAACAAGGAGGTCGAATAAAAATCACTACGTGAGGATAGGGTGTACCAAATGGTAGAACATGATTATTAGCATTCAGAAGTAGTTTAGCTATTTGGCAGTCTTAAAGTTCCTCAAGCATCATATTATACTATCAGGCATGAAGATACAGAGAATGTTACCCTAGCCATGTGGTAACTGTAGTAACAAGTATATAATCAAAATCCAGAAAGATATCTACAAATGCCTAGTAAATCTTGCATTCATTCTTCAAGTGGTGTCTAATGATCACCAAGCAACATAATGGTATGAAGGTAAACCAAACAAGCTAAGGCTACAACTGGTTATCTTGTGATTAATTGAAATCATTCCATATTTGCAGAGAGATGTCTTACCAGGTTGCAGCCATCTCACTAGTGGGCACCTGCTCATAGAGTGATTCATAGAATATCCTCAGTGGATCCCTCTGCGGCGAAATATAGACTAAACACTTCCGTATGAAATAAATTAGAACTAACCCAATTGAAAAATGTTAGAATGGTCATACTTCTTGAGGAGGATCATGCTTCTGCCCTGGCAAATCATACACCTTTTTCTCTTTCTTCACCTTCTCTGCATCCCCCTTTCTGGTGGCAGCACCATTCCTTTCATCTTTTTTGGTATCTGCCTTCTTCTTTATTTTCTTTTCATCATTCACCGATTAAAGAACTAACTTAGAAACCAAGCAACAGAAGCTTAATTCAATAAATTGAATACCTTGGTATCATCTTCCAGGTCCTCATCTTTTATTTTCTTAACCTTTGAGGTCTTTGCATTACTTTTCTTTTGCGACTTTGGCTGAAATTTTCACATGTACTAACCTCAAAAACAGAGGAAGAAAATATATAGCTGGATTAAAGAGAAGATTAATTGCAACCTTGCATTCATCATCTGAATCGACTTCTTCCTTCTTAACCTTAGCCTTAGTATTGCTAATAGCGGTGCTTTTCTGCTTCTCACTTCCCTGAAAGACACAGCAATGAGGCGATATCTGTACAGGAATTTAGAAAAAAAAAATCTAGGGAAATCAGCAGACTGAACATCAATCTGGTAGTGGGAAAAGGTAGGAAACAATGCATGCTTCAAATTACAAAATGTAACTTGAGTAAATCGTTCTATGAGTGTACGAATATTGGCCATATAATAAATAAAAACCTAAAAGAGATTTCTAAATCGAAGGCAACCCTAGAACAAAATAATCATGAGCACCCATGAAAATCCTATCTTGCGCGCAATATGCACAAAATATCTAAACAACAAAGGCCACTACACTAATATCTCTATCCATCCAGGAAGGACCGGATCGAACCTTCTTGGACCGCGAGAGCGGCACATGGTAGTCACCGTCGTCGTCGTCATCCTCCTCCTCCTTCTTGGCTTTGGAGGCACCCGCATTGCCCGCCTTCTTGGCCCGAGAAACCGCGAGCGGCAGGTTGTCCTCGTCGTCGTCATCCTCCTCTTCCTCCTCTTTGTACTTGGAAGCGGGCGCATCGCTCGCCTTCTTCCTGCCCCGGGCATGCGAGATCGGCATGAAATCGTCGTCATCGTCGTCCTCTTCCTTCATCTTAGGGGCCCTCTGGACCGCCGCGGCGCCTGCGGATTTGGCGGCGGCGGCGGCGTCTTCTCCGGCCATCGCTGGGGTTGGGAGCGAGGGTTTTCGGAGTTTCGCGGTTGGAATTGGGGAGGACGCGAGACCGCGAGCCCGAGCAAGACAGGGAGACCACTGGATTTCTGATGACTATTTGGGCTCCGAAAGTTTTGTGCTGCTACTGTTATGCTTGGGCCTTTTACACGAAGTCTCGTATTATTTGGGCCTTTCCTGGGAAATTCTCCTCAGAGGGACACTTGCGGCCCATATACAGATACATATGCTGAATCATGGACGTATTCTTTTGGATATGATCGATGAGAAAAGATATATTATTTGATTTTGTGATAGTTATTTAATGATATAAATGTGGAATTAACTACTTCCTATGAAGCTAAAAATCTACTTTAAAATCGTTGATAAAAATGCACCATTTAGTGGTTTAGGAAGCATACGTATAAAAGCCAAGACAAAACCTGAGAAAAAGCTGTCCTAAATAACTCGACCCATATAGACAAAAGCAAACTTGCGTATCCAGATAACATAATATCAAAAAATATACTCTGGTGTACGCCAACCATGTACAGCAAAAATACTCCTATATCGTTTGACTGAGAAAGCGGAGTCCTGGCGATATGGTCGGGCAACTTGGTCTTAGGCAATGGAAGGCCCTCATGCTCTCCTCTTTTGGCCTAATACACTAACATATTAATTTTGGAATTGTTTCTGATATTTCGTAGTTTCTTTTCAGTATGGGCGTTAAGTCACTAAGAACTATATGTTTTAAGCATGATTTCTTTTCCTTCTAATACGTTGTCTATCGTGTTTCTGCATGTGGACATCAGAGTTCAGATCAGGCCCTCAACCATGTGGTACAGGTGTAGAAGATCCCGAGCTAGGTCTCGCTTTCCCTCACCTTTAGGCCCAAATTAAGGGCTGAGCTTAATTAGCGTGATCCACAATCTGGCGTTCGATTATTGTCCTGCTGCGGACCCCACACACCGCCGTGTTGACTAGACGAGAGATGGCTCCAGTGCGACAGCACCCGCAGCCACGCCCCCCTTAATCTACGTGTCTCTTCCTCGCTACCACATTGCTATTTTTATTTATACTTATAAGTTAAAATTTAAAATTTTAATTTTAATTTTAATTTAAAGTTTATTTTTTATTAACTTTTACACCGTTAAAGTATATATATAATTTTATTTATAAGTTATTTTTCGTTTACAAATATATTATTTAACTGATTACCTAAACCGCCCTCAAACTGGTTGATGTCATCGTTTTATTGGAAGAAGAAACTGCCCTGCAATGTCTAAGCACGCACAGTGAGCCAGTGACGGTGTGACACATACATGATCTGCTTCCACCTCTTGTACGTTTCTACTACCACCTGCCGCCGAGGCCGCGCGCCCGAGTCCACCGCTCCACGCGCGAGCCGTTGGTTCGTCCACGCGAACGCGAGCCATTTCATCTCCTCGCCCGCGCGGCGCGGCCACTTCCCCCACTACGCACCTTGGTAGTTACCCGCCCCTATCACCCCGCGCCTCGCCTCGCTCGCTTTCCCCTACTTCTCCTCTCCCGAGCGATTCACATCAAGAAGCGGAAGGAAGAGGAAGCGGCGGCGAGGTGCGATCGATCATGGCGTACCAGCGCGGGGAGACGTCGTCGATCGTGGAGGCGTTCACGCTGTCGCCGCTGCCGTACCCGGTGATCCTGATCCTGCTCATGGTGATGCTGCTGCTCGGGACGTCGTGGTTCTTCACGTACGAGGACTTCATGGAGGAGGCGGCGGAGCAGTTCAGCTGGGCGCTGCTGCTCGTGCCCGTCGCGCTCGTCCTCCTCATCCGCTGGATCTCCTCCGTCGAGACCTTCGACGGCTACTTCAGCTTCTACCCCTCCGAGCGCCGCTGGAACCGCTACGACCCAGGCCCCGCCGAGGGCAGCTCCCCCTGGGGCGTCGCCATGGTCGTCCTGCTCCTCCTCGTCCTCGCCTCCTTCCACTCCACCTTCCAGGACATGTGGAGGCCCTGATGATTAGTAGTACCACCCGTCTTCGGTTACACACGCCGGCCTATGCATACGTGTGGTCTCTCTGCGTGTACGTATACCTTGCTTGATTGCTTCCTTGCCTGCCGGTTAATTAGTTATCTATCTGTACATAATACAAGATATCGAGCTTGAGAGTTCTCAAAGAAGACTGTTAATCCGGTTTTGTAATTAACTCGTCTCAACTTCAGGTTTGGATTTTGTTCGGGATCGAATTTGTTCTCTCTTATTATCACTCCGTTTCTTCTTCTTCTTCTTCTAGTCACTCAATTATTGATTCTCTCCCTCCTTGTTAAATGGTACTTAATAGTACATGTCAATGACGACATGTGGGAGATTCTTTACTTTGTCAGCTGGTGCTGCTCTCTTCGGCATGAAGGGATGAATCGAGTACTGGCGTACCGTAGACTACTGCGTATGTAAGTATGGAACTCGATCCTTCCCTTCAAAACTTGGATGGCGACAGGAGCAATCATACTGCATAGGAGTACAGGAATCAATGAACAATATTACAAAGAGTGTTGGTATGATAGAAGTAGATACTGCAGAGTTTTAGATGAGGCTGGAGAGTTCGAACGCAGGCAATCATGGCACTTAATTGTTTGTTCGTTTATTTGTCCTGCCACTTTTTTCTTAAGAGAGGGAGTAGTAGAGTGGAGTACTCCTCCCTCTCAAAATAAACCAAATTTTTACTTTTTACATTTAATTTTTGACTCTTCGTCTTATTAAAAAAAATTGATGATATTTTTGTTTTTATTAGATGATAAATCATAAATAGTTGACTAATTTTTTTTAATTTTCTAAAAGTTTTTTAAATAAAACAGATGAAACCAAAAAATTGTTTTTTTTTGAAAGAGGGAGTATCCGAGAGTCGAGAGCTACGTAACGAAGTACTCCTCCTATATGATGCGTCTCCTCAGCCCATGCCTGTCGTGTCGTCCATCTCGTGTGCAGAAAGACGCGGACGCCACTCTGGCAAGCAAGGGTGAAGATGGGGCTTTTAACTTTTCGTCAATTTCATATGTTTTTATAACAGATTTGCTACTGGACTTATCTGTTATAAATTTATGAGGGTCCACATGACATAGACAGCGGCGGGTGATAAATCTATTTTAATCGCTTGTAATAATAGTGACAAAAAATTAAATTTCTCGAGGACGGGAGGGTGGTTGGGCCGTCCACGGTCGTCGTCGTGGCGTAATTCAATCCGGTGCACACGAAACCCTGCAGCAGCTAGCTTGCGGGTCGTTCGGTGTGGAATCGCCGCGCTGTGGTCGATCGAACAGCCGGGGCGATGGGCCGGCAGCCGGTTGCTGTTGCACCGTGAAAATGACCTCATCTCTGCCAGGAATCTCCCGTACGTGATTGGTGTCCATCGACCTGTCTCCTGTCACTTCCTGTGCACGTCCATCGAAACGTCTGCTGAACACAGCGACGAATTTTAGCAGAGATACCATTGTGCAGCTGAGCAGGTACCGTTGTCTGCCAGGCAGAACAACAGACGAGGGCCGAAACGGCGAGCAGCGATATCAAGTTATACCCAGCAGCATGTAAGCTTGGATCATCGGTTGCACACTTGGAATGATTCGGAGAGCAGAGCAGGGGAGCACGACGCATGATGGTGCCCACCAAACACGGTAATTAGGGCAAGGCTTTTGCCAAAAGGACTCCCGCTCGGTTGTTGCCGTGTCTTGGCGAATCTTTGGGCCGTCAAGGCCTTTTTAAGTTTTTCTGCAGGGATCGGATGCCTTTGGTGTGGATGGATGATGCTTCATGCCATGCTTTCTTTTGGGCAAGCCGTGTGCGGCCGACATATGTATGTAGGCAAGAAAGATATTCATTCCCTTTTTTGATGCGAAGCGCAGGAGGTACGGTTTTGAGAAGAATTTAAAGTTTTTAAGGAAATTTAATAGAAAAAATATATGTTGTATAGGTTGATATATAGTATAGTTTGTCAAAGAAATTCATGAAAATGTGTATTTTCGGCATAATTAAAAATCATAACCGAAAATTTCGGAGGAAAAAAATTAAAAAATAGCCTATTGCAAATAATATTTCGTAAGAAGATGGTTAATAATATTTTGTTTTTGAGTTATAATTAATTTGAACTAGACACACGTTGTACATAATGTTAAAATACACATATACAATGCTGGATATAGGAAAAATATGCATGAAGGAAAATTATATGTGCATGTTAGTACACACATATTTTGTTTGTAATAATGAGCAGTAGGTATATTTGTGACGTAACAATTAAAATGAAGTTGTTGTTACCCGTTATTGATGTGAATTATTTGGTGAAGGGGATATGACGATGTATGTTTGTATATTGCAATGTCAAGAATTTAGAAAAGATCATGTCAAAATTTTCTTATTTTCCATATAACATGTTCTAAATGTTATAAATATAGCCAAAAAATATTTTCTTATTTTTTTGTATTTTGCAGATTTTTTAAAGTTTTTTTTGCATTTGACATCTCACAAATTTTCTTGTTTTCAAATCTTCTCTCACAAATTTTCTTGTTTTTAAATCTTCCTCTCCCGCGGTTTTCGCAGCCAAAACCGCGCGGTTTTACACAGTTTCCGTCGTTCTCATATGCTGTTTCGGCAAGCATTAGTTGCGGTTACCGTGCGGTAACCGCGATTATCGCATGGTTTTGAATTTAAATTTTTTATTTTTAAATTCATCGTAGTATTTAAGGCATCCGTGGTTATGTGTGGTAACCGCGCTAATGGTTACTGCGGTAGGGAAGGTAGAAACGGGAAGTGGAACCTTGTGTGTTCTAGTCGATGAAAGCCAAAGTATTATCTGATTTTTAATAGTTATTTAATACTTTACACAGCCTTAGCCTCGTTTAGTCGGTCAGAAATCGTGCGTACAAAAGTTGAAATCAAAGAAAAAGCTAAGAATAATCTACCAAAAGAATGCTTGAAAATGCTTAATACAAGGACATGCTTGAATGGAAAAAATGTGCAGGACAAAATGATGATCTGTCTTGTGTTATGTTTAGAAGAAATTTGAGGAAAACAAGAGAATATCTTTTTTCAGTTGCCCTTTTAGTGTGGCATGTTGGTATAAAATTGGTTTTCAGTGGGACTATAATGTTGAACTACATCAGATGTTGAAATTGTCTAGGGTTTCTTTTGGCAGAAAAGACTTTATGAAAATTGTTTCAATTGCTTGCTGGAATATTTGGAGGCAGAGAAATGCTCTTATCTTTAGGAATATCCCTACAGTGGTGGAAAGTTGGTTTGGGAGTTTTAAGCAAGAAGTTCTCCTACATCTCGATGAAAGGAAATCTCAACGTTTCGGTTTCTTCCTGGATACAAGTAATTTTATTTTGGTTTTCTTTTCCTTTGTATTTATTGTACATTACCTCCTTTTATAAAATTTAAACTAATGGGCGAGGCCTGGTAGTATTTAAAGCTAAAAAAACACTATACAGAAAATCTTGAATCCTGTATATTTCTATACTATAAATTATTGAAACATTATTACATTAAGTGTATGTCAATACTGCCGTACTGGCGTAATGCCGTGTATGTGTTCAGTACTTGTGTAACGCAAGAGTACAACTTCAGATGTACCTGCTGTCCTATGGAGAGCTAGCTCCAAATGTCCATCTCTGTTAATCACTGTGAAGTCGTGATTGTAAAATATAGGTAAAATAATGGATGTATTGTGTTACTTCTTTCGGATAAATATGTAAAAGCTACGCATTATTTGAACTCGCCGTCGAAAAGAAAAAGGAGGACCTCGGCTAATGATGCACAGTTGGAAGTGCAGATTAATTCCTCTCTGATCTTGAACTGCTGATGTTGAGCGAGTCATAGGATTCCTAGCTATAAAATTTCCCTGGAAACTATCCACAGAAACATCGGAAATGCATGTTTAACAAAGAGCATAATGTTGGACAATCAGGTGATTATTTGTACTCAAAACACAATCACGTATTCAGTATATATTAGTACTAAGCTGGAGGATCTAAACAGCTGTGATTGTTCATCTAAATTCTGAAGGCATAGCATCCGTCAGAAATTCAGTTAGGCACAGTAACAAAATTGTGTGGTAATCAAGTACTGAAGATCAACACAGATGGGGCCGAAGATGTTTTGGCTCTAGTTTGATTTATTCATTAACATTCATATAAATATATAAATATAGAGGAGGCTAATAATATATTATAACATGCAACAGATATATTGCAGTAAAGGTTTGTTGGTAAATAGAATTCAAGCCTTTCATGAGGCAAGGTGATCTGACGACTGACGTTAACACAAATCTCTTCACAATTCTGTAGCCCAGCGTCAACAATTTTATTCATTTCCCATTGTGTACATTAATACGTGGTAAAAAAAAACTATGATTCATTGCTACGTCACGGGCACTTGGGGTTGCCCTGGCTGCTCTTCATGTTGTTGTAGCATGGGCACTCCTCCTTGTGTCCGTACGTGCCGGACGGAACACACAAGCATTTCTGGCAGCAGATGTTGCAGTACTTGAGGCATGGTTCCCGGTGCTTCGTTGCCGAGCAACGGTAGTCGCATTTCTGTGGGCATTCTGTTCATACATCGCAGGAGAGAATTCAGAATTTAAAGTAAGAGGTAATTGACGTTCTTGAGTCTTGACATTATATTATGAGATGGTACAAGAAGATACATAAACCCTGGCAAATAATCTGCAAGTCGAGGGAACGGGAATTTCAGTGTTTTATTACCTTGTATGGAGACAGAGCCTTCTGCAGAAGTCTACATTGCAAAAAATCATACGTCAAACCATCATAAAACTGCAAGAAATTGGCAATAGTGATACTAGTAATAACTTACCAGCTGGTAAGGTCCTCCATTAGTGCTCCCAGAAACTTCAGCCTGAAAAATAAACACATCTAAATAGTCAATGGGAGTCATCTTTTTGTTTTTTTGAGTAAAAAGGTCATACATCATGTTAGCAAATGGAAAATAATTTACGAATAAAACATTTATGTATAGTGTTCATAGCAAACTAAAAGTCAAGCCTAGAAAATAAACTACAATAAAAAACTTTAAAATCAACTCTAAATTTAAAGTTAAAAATTTAAATTTTGGCTTATAAGCTTAAACAACAGCCAGAAGATAGATACATATCTTGTGATTGGAGAAAATATGATTTTCATTTTCAAAGAACCGAAAAGAGAAGCTGTGGATTACCACAAGTGCCAACGCGAGCAAGAGCAAAATGGTGGAGAAAAAACGAGCCATAGCTGCTTCCTTGTTGAACTAGATACTGGTTTACTGCAGAGTGATTCTTGTGAGAAACTATTGCTTCTGACCGACATATATATATATATTGTCTAGTTCAGAGTTCTCTAGCATGCGAAACGCCCAAAAATAGCAAACGGGTGAATATAGAAACCGAAAATTTAAACGGGACGTTCCAAAATAAATTTAAGATGGTAGTAATTGTCCAAATAAATTAGTCGGGACCAGACTATCAACGGAGTCCATATACCCTTAAGAGCCTGCTAAATGCTAATGGATGGATACAGAAACATACTAAACGGTAGGTCTGAACAATGAATTTAAATGATAGTAGTTGTCCAAATGAAATTAATCTGAATTTAATTCAGTTCAGATTATCAAAAAGTAGCTTGTGTTGGAGGGTCCACTTGCGGATATGTGAGTGTAGTGTGCGTGCATTGTGTTGTTAATGCGCGTGCATCTCCGTCTAATCCTAAAAACAAAGAATTATGTCGAAATGTTTGTATTATGGTGTCCCCACCTAACTATTAAGTTGTATGACCATCCAAATTAATTCAAAAGGCTGAAACTAATGTGGGAAGGCCGGCAATCCACTTATATTTCAACGTTAGTTATCCATCATGTAGAGCTATGGGTTTCCCTTAAGCGATCAAGCCTCACACATTTGTAGAAGTTATTATTTAACTGTGTCGATTAGGATTCAAACTGAAGACATCACATTTTGTTTTGGTACTATAGAAACATGTAGAGGGGTTAAACATTAGGATGGTCAATTTTTGTCTACTTCTCTTACCTGAAAATTTGATCGAGACTTACTAGTAATGAAAGCTGAATTTGCTGGAGAGAACAAAGGGATCCGATACAAATTGGCTATTTACTTCCGTATGTACCTGGAATCTGAAGCGTAAGCTTTGACTAAATTTTCGTAAAAGAATCTAACTGGCATGTAAAACATGAGACCATTAGGCATTAGTCATGTTAAGGCACAAATCTCATATGGATATGGTGAAGACAAAAGACAAGATAATAAATCTGATATTCTCTAGCTCTACTTGTTTATCTAGTCTTCTATTGATCCTCTGCAGTATCACCATGTCATTGAAGTATCACTGCCACCCTCATCTTTTCACTTATGGTTATGCTTATAAGTTAATATTTGAATTTACAAGCTTAAATTTAGAGTTGATTTTGCAGTTTTTTCACCGGAGCTTATTTTCTAGCTTTGGATAGATCGCTAAAAATACATATATAGAATTTTTATTCACAAAATATTTTTTTTCAAATACATCATTTGTTTTATTTATGAAAAAGTCAAACAATCAACCCCTCGTGTCATCAAAGGTCGCCGACATATGGTCCTAGAGAAGATCGGGGCCCATGTAAATTAGTAGATGTCCATGTCCTAGCCGAACTGTAGAGGATTTCAAATGCTTTCTAGATCATCTATGCTAGGTTATTGTTTTCTATCATGCTTTGATGATTTCTTAATCATTCTATCTATGCTTGTTTTCATTACTGCTCTACTCCATCCGTTCGAAATACATCTAACTTGTGTAGTTCAGTTAATTGAACTACATTTGAGACGGATGGATTAGAAGATTAGCAGCGTGGTAATCAAATAAGAGCGCATTATCAGACCTGAGGTTATTCAGTATGTTCAGATAATCTAATTCGCATGCTTTTATTGATCTTCTCTCTGAACCGATTGATGTTTCGTGTTTGCAATGAGCAGCGTGCTACTTTCGACTGAGACGTCACGGCTGAGGTGTACAATCCATATGGAATCGGCTTGCACGTGTCAGTCACAAACCATATAAAGAACAATGCAAATGGGCAGAGCAAACAAGCAATTGAGAAATACAGTAAAGCTGTCTCTCCTGGTGGTCAATTGTTCAGGATGGAACCATAGGTTTGGCACAATGTTGTCTTGATAACAAGCAGCTGCCCATACATGACCTGATTCATACACACATTCTTGTTCTGTTTATAAAACATACGATTCACGCAACCTGGCAAACACTTGGAGCTGATATAGTATTTGCATATCATAAGATGCTGGATAAGGGCGTCTGAAAGACGGACCCTGTTTAACACAACCCGAAGATACATGCCTGAAGTCTCACAATCATGAAACCATGGGGGGATATCAGCAACAATTGCGATGCCATGTCTTATTACTCAGTAGCCTGACCATCATACAAGCAACAACGAGGGAACTACACCATGACAATGAAGTATAAACACTTTTGATTTGAGCTCAGATTGTGCTTTCACAGAGCCTTGTTACAACGATCTTCTGCATTACCGTCCCTTGCAAAAATTTCTGTTACAGAGTGCTAAAGGCACCACATTACAGGTATTCTGGTACATGATATCGTTTTGTACACATCAATAGTTCAAAACAGAGCATGACAAACCTGCATTGGTGTTTTAATCAACGCATAACAATCATCTCAGTTGCCACTGCCACAAAGACCTTCCAGCTCTGATTGGGCATTTCTGTAATTTTGACAACTCTCAAACTAGTGCATTCAAGTGTTCAACAAGTCAAGATATCAAAAGCAGAAGCACTCATTTGACAGATCAGAAAATATGGTCTGGAGTCACTTGATGAGAAAGCTAGATCAGATAATATTGATTGAATAATTCTATCCCACTTCACAAAAGCTTGTCACGCTAGCAATGATAGTTATGACCAGCCAAAGTGAACTACATTATGGCCAGATAAACTAATCCATTAAATTCAATACCATGATGTCTGCTACCGCATAAAATGAAATTTTAGTTCATTGCATCACAAATGAAACACTACCTTCTAAAGATTTTTGGGGAGAAAGCATGCATAATATCAGAATAGCCCAGGTAGTGAGGTAAATACAGTTAAGGAGCATCTATAAAAGTAACATGACAATGCAAAGTACAGAGAGTTGCAAGTTGATCAGAGCTATTTCAATTGAACAAAAGAAACAGTCATGATGTACTTCCTTCTCTCCTGTCCCGTGGTACAAAATGCCACTAAAAGAATCTATCATAGTCTTTGCAACTCACAGCCTGCCCCCAAAACCCAATCCAGCCCAATTCTTCCTACCATTGTCATCCTAAGAACCAACTAATGGAACTAGGATTTGAACGCTCAGCTATGGGAAGCCAATAGAGCGGACGGTTTCTTCAATACAAGCTAATTAATGATTGTTTTTGTTTGATTTGAAGGATGTGCTCAGCAAAACGAGCCCCTCAGATCTGATGAGTTAAGCACTGGAACTAGAACAATGATACACACCGTCAGAAGAAGGCCATGAAGAAATTGAGTATCCAATCATCTTGCGCTGCTTGTGCTGCCACTCCGACCACGTGAAGCCTTGCCATTGCTACTGCCATGCTGCTTCTGCTTATCAGCAAGCCCAGGCATGTAGTACTCAAGATACCACCGGACAAACTTCTTAAGGCCTGTTTGAAGATCAGTTGATGGTCGGTACCCAAGCTCCCGCTGAGCAAGGCTGATGTTAGCATGTGTGTATGGCACATCACCATTCCTTGGCATCTTGACAATCCTCCTCACAGCTTTCACCTTGAGCAGCTTCTCCAGTAAATCCACCAGCTGCGTCACTGGCACGGGAGATGTGTTCCCCAAGTTGTATGTCCTGAATGGTGCCGGCCCTCTCTTCTTGCCTCCACTGCCTGTGCTACGCCCTGCTGTATCCAATGCCCCAATACACCCCTTCACAATGTCATCAATGTAGGTGAAATCCCGGGAAATGGTGGTCTGGTGCGCGCCTCCACCTGCACTTTCATACACGGTGATTGGCCGGCCAGCAAGAATGTCCCGGGTGAAGAAAAAGTACGCCATGTCGGGGCGCCCCCACGGTCCATACACAGTGAAGAATCGTAGCGCCGTGAGCGAGAGCCCATAGATGTGGTTGTAGACATGAGCGATCTCCTCGCCGGCCTTCTTAGTCGCTGCATACAGAGACGCAGGTCGGTCCGTCCTGTCATGTTCGGAGAAAGGCACATGGGAGTTGAGGCCGTACACTGAAGACGACGATGCCCAGACGATCGCCGGCTGGGGATCTGCCATGCGCGCCGCCTCGAGCAGCGCCACAAGCCCGGCGACGTTGGCGCGCACGTAGGACATCGGGTCAACGAGCGCGTGCCGCACGCCCGCCTGCGCGGCGAGGTGGAGGACGTGAGTGAATGGCACGACGTCGAACAGCTTGGCGAGGAGCTCGGCGTCCGCGATGTCGCCGTCGACGACGTAGACACCGGAGCGAGCGAGGAGCGCGGCGCGGCCCCGCTTGAGGGCGGGGTCGTAGTAATCGTTGAAGTTGTCCAGCCCAAGCACGCCGTCGCCGCGGCGCCGGAGGGCCGCGGCCGCGTGGCAGCCGACGAAGCCCGCGGCGCCCGTGACGAGGACGGAGAGCCCCCGCCCGTTGGCCCTCCTGACGCGCGCGGAGGCCCGCACCTTCTTCTCCCAGGCTGCGCCGCCCCAGGTGGCGGCGGAGGGGGAGGACGCGTGGAGCGAGCGGCGGGGCGAGTCGGGCGCCACGCGCGGGGCGGGGGCCGCGGAGGGGGAGAGGAGGAGGAACGCGAGGAGGAGCGAGAGGGAGCAGACCGACCAGAAGGCGAGCTTGGAGAGGAGCGACGACGGCGAGGGGGGGTGGTGGTGGTGGCGCGTGGCGAGGCGGTGGTGGTGGAAGTGGTGGAACTGCGGCTTCACGGCCGCCGCGCCGCCGCCCGCCGCCCCCGCCGACCCGGGCGCGCCGGCCAGCTGCGGCGCCATCTCCGATCTGCCGCAATGTGGCTGGATTGGAGAGGCTTCTCGTCGGATCTCGCGACTTGCCTTCACGGGGTGGGGTTGGGGATGATGTGTGGGCACTCGTGTTTGAAGGGCTTTTCCCCTCCGTTGCCACGAGGAGGCGATGGTTTGTTTTGATTTGTTCCGCCGTCTTCGTTTGCTGGGATTTGGTTTTCCGGCCGCTGCTACATTTGGGGACAAATAGTGCGCTTTTCTCTCTCTCTTTTTTTTTTCAATTTTCCCTTCAGATCTCTCTCAGGATCCGGTTCTATGCGTGGGTGTCTCACGCGCACTTTCGCCGAATAATTCCTCCCTCTCTTAAAATCTTTCGCAGATCGAAATTACAACTAGTTTGCAAATATCTACATTCTTTTAAAAAAGCATTACCAGTTACAGTTCAAAATAGGTTTGTGCTGTTGTATACACAACGAGTAGTGAGATCCTACGATCACGGTGGATGTAGCCTGACAAGGCCATGCCCCTCGCAAAACAATTGCAGATACACTGCTACTACCCCATTCCATCGTAACGTAGAATGTTTAACTTCTTTTGTTGCAACGTTTGACAATTCATCTTATTTAATAATTAGTACAAGTATAAAAAATAATATATCGTGCTTAAAAGTTTTTTTATAATAAAGTAAGTCACAAGCAAAATAAATAATATTTTTATAATTTTTTAAATAAAATAAATTGTTAAACTTTGTAACAAAAAGTCAAACATATTTGTGGAAGATGCGAAATCGAAACTATACGCGCAGGTGCAGTTGCGGACTTGCCGTTGCTGCGGTTGCCTTGCCGTGGATGGCACCGTGACGAGAGGACCTACCAGTCCGTGATATTTTGGTGCGGGTTTGGTTGTTGGGGAGCTCGGCTGTGGCCACGGCTCCGTTTGCTCAAATTCTTGGGCTAGGCTAATCGTTATCGTTTGCGTTCAAAAAAAAATCGTTATCGTTTGGTGAGATTTCACAAGCCCGGAGAGCCGACGATGGTGCTCTCCTCTCTCCTGATGGCCGCTGATGCGGAGATAAGGATTGGCCTTTTTTATTTCGAAAAATGCTAAGCATATATTTTTTCCTTTTATCTTGGTAGCTCTTTTCTCTTTTCTTTGGCTTATGCCCCTAAAACCGGATGAACCACACTCTCTTATGATTCGTCTGCGTCGATCAATCGCTCTGGCTTTCGTCCTTAAAAAAAACACAGGAGAAGTAAACGGACGCGGGGGGGGGGGGGGGGGGGGGGGGGGTTGTTAAAAATTCTTCCATGCAACTGGGGGGGGAATGAAATGGAATGGAATGTGTGCGTCATGTTTTGGAGTACAGTGCAAGGCTAAGGTGGTGTTTAGCTGCCAAAATTTTTTTTGGTAAAAACATCACATCGAACGTTTGACCGGATGTCGGAAGGGATTTTTGGACACGAATAAAAAAACGAATTTTACGGCTAGCCTAGAAACCACGAGACGAATCTTTTGAGCCTAATTAATCCATCATTAGCACATGTTGGTTAATATAGCACTTATGGCTAATTATGGATTAATTAGGCTCAAAAGATTCTTCTCAAGATTTCATTCATAACTGTGCAATTAGTTTTTTGGTTCATCTATGTTTAATATGTTTAATGCTTTATTTAGATGTCTAAAAATTCGATATAATGTTTTTGGAAAAAAAATTTAGACACTAAACAAGCCTAAGTAAAAGCCATTTGAGTCTGCCTTGAGCATCAAGCGTCGCCGATGTCCAATGCCAATGGACAGCACAGCAAGTTGAACCCCGAGTTCCACGATAGATCACATCGTCTGGATCGGATCGCGCGTATTGAAATAGCTTCCACCGAGATCACGTCGGTCCCGGTCCGGCGTGGTTCCTTTATTACATCCGTGGCAACGCATCTGGAATTCTCGACGCTCTCAAGGAAGGAAGGAAGCTGGTACGTATGCATGGCCCCATTGGCCCCGTACGAACCTCCGCGGCGAGAAAGCAAGACACCATCGTTTACCTGTGGAAGTACGGAAGAGTGGAGATAATTCGCCGTGGCGACGGCAATGGCAGCAGCGGCATTGTCAATGGCAACTGGGCAATCAGTGATAACCAATGGGAAGCTTGCTCTCCTGTTCAGGGATTTGGGTCTAATCAAAACACTGTGGCTGTGTTGTGCAGTACTTTACCACACTGGCGAAGTCACGATCCATTGTTACTATGTTCATAGACAGTTATGTCTTGTCACACTCACATTGCATAGAATCATCTCCACATCGGAACAACTTCACGAGCACTTTTGTAGCCATGAGATATCCTACTAGAGAGATATTCTACATGAGATATCCTACTAAAGCACCAAACAGCTCTAGATAACGGCACATTCCGGAAGATGGGGAGCCATATTGTCAGATTCCTTCCAAGTGTGTTGAAAACAACACAGATCGATCAACAAAAAAAAAAGTGTCGTTGTACAAGGATCAATTTAACATGAAACACAAAAAAACAAACAGTCTGGAATGCTGAAGTCTATTACAATCATGTGACGGGGTGTACAAAACTAGAGACAGGATAAATAGCCTACCGCGATATGTGAATTATTACACGTCTGCTATTGTCACCTCGACCTCGACACCAGGCTCGATAGTGATGGAGGTAATCTGCTTTACCACATCCGGCGAGCTGATAAGGTCAATCACCCTCTTGTGGATGCGGAACTCAAACCGATCCCATGTGTTTGTTCCTGATCAACAAAAAAGATGCGATTTGCTCAACTTCATGACACCAGAGAATTCGAAGTGGGCAAGCGTACAATATCAGCATTCACAAGAAGGTTAAGTACAAATGTTAGAAACAGCATTGCTAGCTCAAGCACTGCCTAAAGTAGAGAGCAGGCTGCAATTTGACATGGACAACTAAAAGGTATAGAGCATTGTATGAAGACCATAAGGCACTGACCAAAACTTTTCAATACAGAATTCACATAGAAACAAAATGGGCATTGATGCACACGATCAATGAATATTATGAGTAATAAAGAAGTGGCAGCTACAGAATAAAAAACAGGAAGACTACACCAAAAATATGTTAGAAACTTGGTAAAAGGTTAGAATCATGATAATCTATCACTATAGCCTGAGTTCATGCTGTCATCATTCAATCTAGTAACATGACAGTAACTAAGAGTCTAAGACTATTTTCTTTCCTAAAAAACCTAAGACTCTTATCAATCAACATCCCAAAACAACAGGCAATAATGTAGAAGCTGAAATCATATAATATAATACCTTCACCACAGGGGGACTTGCGGGTAGTGATGTGGAGCACCTTGGTGGGGATCCTGACAGGCCCCTTGACCCTCAGCTGCTTGTCCTTGGCCCCCTTCACCAGATCCGCACAGACTGCAAATACATAGATATATGAAATGACAAATCAAGTCCTGAGGAGAAATTCAGAGCACCTTTATAGTATATCATACAAACTTACATAAGCATCTATACAAAAATTTTGGACACACACAGTGAGGTAATAGGGTATTCGATCACAATTCACAATGACAGTGAGGAAAACGCCAAATCAGTCCTAATATGACTAGCCCAATCCATGATTGGAGGGACCTCAACAAACAAAATGTTCGGCAATACATAAGTCATCAAAATTGCGCATGACAACTTGGTCCAATTTGCAATGGAGAATATTATGAACAGCACTCGGGAATCAGCATACCAAACTCCAAGACGAGACAGAGAGCTACACAAGATTTGCATGCTCTACAATTCAGCAGTTACACCACTGTATGGAACAACTTGGCAAATACTCGTAGATCCGAAGCACAGCCGTTAACTCATACAATTCTCATACCAACCTATAATTCTCATAAAAAACTACAGGTGCACAAAAGCTAGCAAACTATCACCCTATAAGCAAATAAAGCAGCGGGGCTGATTAAGAGCAGTTCACGAGATAAGATCATAGGAGTCGAAGCTGGAGGGGGTTTGCCGGTAGGCTTACCTTTCTCGAGGTTTTTGACGTTCTTGGACGACAGGGTGATGCGGATGCGGTTGAGCTGAAGCTCGCGGGCATCCTCGACGCCCAGCTTCCCGCCCTTCATGCCGCCGTACACCGCCGCCGCCGCCATGTTGCTCTTGCGCTCTCCCGAGTCCCGAAGGGTCTCCGTCGGCTGCGCGGAGCGTCGGCTGCTTTGATGTTAGGGTTTCCGCCGTGGGTTTGGTTCGAGAGTATTTTACACGCCACTAGTTGTCTCGGCCCAACTGAAACCAAGTCTTGCAGTTTTGGCCCACCCCCATCATGTTTCACCTCACCGTTTAGAAAGAAAAAAATGCTCTTTATTTTTCAATCTTCTGCATTGATTTTGAGATTGTTATCGTGGGCTCACTGCTTAGAAAATGCTCTTTATATTTAATACTTGTGCATTGATACCGTGTACCCAACAGTAACTGATTTGTTACTGTAAGAGCATATCCAAAAAATGAGAGCATATCCAAAAAATGAGATACAACAGACCTTCCTCCAACACATTCTTCATTTTTTTAAAACACGATCAGCTCAGGTATCATTTAAATATAGATGAAAAATATTTTTTAAGCTCAGGTATCATTTAAATATAGATGAAAAATATTTTTTTAAGCTCAGGTATCATTTAAATATAGATGAAAAATATTTTTTAAGCTCAGGTATCATTTAAATATAGATGAAAAATATTTTTTAAGATAGGCATTCAAATAAAAATACAGAGGACCAAATTTAAATAAATTATTGAATGTGCTATCGTGTTGTTATACTATAGTGTTTTTGCACACTAGAAATCGTGCACGTGCAATACACGTTATACGTATCATTACTTGCTTCAACATAACTTTACAATGATATCAACTGTTCAGTGTGTATATATGATCAAACCACGTGTGTTTAACCAGATAGTACATGCACATATGAATCATGAATCATGTATAACAAGAACACACGGAGTCTACTTTGAAGAATTAAAGATTATCTACACTAATATAAAATTAAGGAGTTATAACCCTTCAATGTGTAAAAAGATCAAACCGCTTGTGCTTAACCAAACAGATAATACGTGCACATATGAATCATGTATAATAATAATACACGGAGACGGAGTGTAATTTGAAGAGAGATTATCTACACTGATATAAAAATGAGGAGTTAATTTTTTCTGTAGCAACCAATAATAATATACGCATGAGTTGATCTGGTGGCCTAAATCATCCATAAAAATTTCTTTGTAGCAATCTTACTCCCGATTCATGCCGCGAACGGGTGCTACCACTCAAGACAAAAGGCTCCACATTGTAGCCCTCTAGTAGACCAATCTCCGCGCGATAAAGTTACCTCTTCAACTGCCTTCTTCCTCCCACACCACTGGTGCCGTTGTTGCCCTCCATGTCGCGGGCCCGTGGCCCTCCATGTTGCCGCAGCGGACGCAACCGCCCTCCATTCTGCCGTTGTGCTCCACCGAAGGCCACACCCCCAATTGGCCGTCTCCTTCGGTGATCCCGGCCCGCAGCCATCGCCGTCGTGATTCCGTTGCTACTGCAAGGTCGCCAAGCAAGTGACGCCATCGCTTTATTCCTCTTTTTCTCATGAACCACATATTGGCATTGGTAACTAACTGAACCAACTGTTGGTCCATGTGTTATTGTTCATCTTCTCTGTTCTAATATGTTTGTGTACGACGTAAACCATAGAACTTTTTGCAGTCTATTGCTATGTTTGCTGAAATTTCTTTTTTCCTAATATATGTCATTGAACATTTATGGTTCACACCTCCTTACTGTAGCTAACATCACCGATATCAAAGAAGAATCTAACCATATGTGTAAATAAATCAATCAACCAATTCTTGATTTTGCAATAAAGGAAATCTTGATGTCAGTGAAGTTGTTTTAAAGCACATTACTATAGGTTGTCCATGGAAATTACTCACCACGAAATTATGCAAGGATTTGGAATTTCCTGTTTGGATAACCTCTTTTGAGTTCTTCCGACTGAATCAAACATCTTTACGCTTGCTTGGATGCTTGTCCTCGTAGTATATCCATGATAGGTTCTACTGCTATTTGGACGTAAACTGGAAAAAAACAGGTTATTACTTAACCACTTGTGCAGTGTTACAGTGTTGCTCATAGAAACACACACACACACATATATATATATGAATTTCATTGCCCGCCTTTTCTTATTATGGAATTTCCATCTGAGAAAAATTGTTTACTCTATATCAAGTGTGTACAGGAGAAATGATGGAGTTTGGAAATGTGAGCATGGGATTGATAATTTTGCTTCCTATTTGAAAGATTTCTCTAATTAGTAAGTAATGACCATCCAGATGAAATTTTGGGTCTTTCATTATGCACACGGTAAACAATACTGCTATATTTATCTCTTTATCCATTGAACATTTTATTGTATCATTGATTGATATCAAAAAATAAAAACAATTGGATGATTGCTTCAGCAAAAGAAAAGAGGCATGACTGTTTCAGGAAAGAGAGCCCCATAATTGGCATTTTGAATGGTTATTTTTGCAGTTTACTATGTCCTGCTTTCTTCCTACCATTTTTTATAAATGTATGATATAGCGTTCTAATTAAAGTGCAGCTGTTACAGAACATCACTGATGTTTGCCTGAGCCAATCTAGTGTAAAGTTTTTGCTGTCGACATAGAGCGAACTAAGCCCCATCAGTTTCCTTTAATCTCTGAATTTGATTTTTTTTCTTGGGTTATTACCACTTCATTCAGTACTAATTATGGTGTTCTAAGGTCATTTCAACAAAGTTTACATCAAGCCAAAAATTGGCGATGAACCTTCTAGCATTGAGAATGGTCTTTTCTTGACCTTTGAGCAATTAACATGACCAATGCAAGACATCCAAATTTTTACATGTTTCGAACAACACAATCTTGACTCCATCTCACAGAAACACCAAGACACATTAAACCTTCATATGCAAATAAGGATCAAAAGTCAGACCACCAACTGTAGGTCTCCAGCAACATTGGTATTTTCACTGATAAATATAGTGATTACTTACAATTTACACTAATACAACCCAACCACATATTTACTGTTTAGGAATTTTCATGTCTCGATCTAGAAGTGTAAAAGACAGAGAAATTCAGATTTGTGCTCAAATATATATATAGAAAAAACTAACAGACAACACTATAAACATATGACTAATTACCTGTCATTGCAGAAATTTGTGGTCTAGGGCTTTCTACATCCATTCAAGTAAACTGAGGAAGAATAAAAGACAGTGATTGCGGCGGTGCGAGATATTGCTCGAGACCTGCACCTGCAGTGTTAGAATGTAGGGAAAGTTACCAGACAAAAATTATAATACTCAAATTATTATCTATCATCATATATTCGACTATGCTTAAATTAAAATATTGGCACAAGGTGAAGAACTGATACACAAAACCATTAGGGGAAAATTAACATCTATACGCATACCATTCAGCTGAACAACAAAGTCCAATTAGAGCACTAATGGGGAATTATGATCGTCACTTGGATCTTAATTAGGTCTCACCAGAAAAGTGATCGAAGACGACGGCGACAACACCAGACGCATGACCTGATCTGTGAACCAGCTGACGGAAGTGCGGAGCAACGCGATGGCGGAGGAATTCATTTACTACGGGAGAAAGCGGTTTGCAGCAAGAGGACGAGCTGCCCGGCGGGAGGATGCACACAGCAGCTGGGAGGACACAGGAGGCAACACCAGATAGGCGACAGAGTGGCGATGGCTGCGGTGCAGCGAGGTGTGTAGGGAAGCGGTGAGGTGATGCTTGGGAGGAGCAGTCGTCAGGGAGAGGATTTCATGGCTGCGATGTTATGGTAGGGGCGGATGTCACGGCCGCGGGATAGCAAGATGGGTGGCGGTGTTAGTGTGGAGGGCAGAGGATATCTAGTGTGTTCATCGAAGCATTACAAGAACAGATGATTACATCTTTTTTGGACCATCGGATGAAAAGATCTAACGGTTGATGAACACTGGAGTGTTCGGTGTGCATTTTTTTTTTTTGATACATCTAGAAAAGAACCAACTGCTCCTTTTTAGATTAGTATAGATATAGCAACTGCTCCTTTTTAGACTTTTTAGAGGAACCAACTGCTCCTTTTTAGATTAGTATAGATATAGCAACTGCTCCTTTTTAGACTTTTTAGATTAGTATAGATATAGCAACTGCTCCTTTTTAGATTAGTATAGATATAGATATAGGTGGTCAAGGCTTTCGGTTAATCATTCGGGACCACTAATAATTAACGGCCTCACATAATCACATGACATTCGACAGAGTCCCTCGTGTGGACCGGAAACCCAATGTTTCAGATTTTAAGATAGGGGATGTAGCAATATTTCCCATTTCCACCCAGTTTAACATTTAAATCTTGAAATCCTAAAATGATAACACAATAGTGCCATGATATACAAGGGAAAAGAGTATTAATTCCTTTTCCCTATTTCCCCTCCTATTTGTCAGATCAAAAGTATCGAACTAATTTCACTCGATTCTCCATCATGCTCTACAAGTTACATTCTTGACCAGCAGCAAGACCTTTTTCTCACAAAAGTTACCATCGATGCAACTCTAAGGTTCCCTAGAGATGTTGATCCTATAGAACAAGGGGGAAAGAAGCGGAAGAAAAGTATAAGGCGAACCAAGCAGCATCAATAGTGATCTACAGACGAACCAATGACAGTCCTCTCAAGGAACACAGTAAGTAAAATGAACATTATGCCTCTAATGTCCATTTTCTTGGATCTCGTGTTCTTCCTCTGCATCCTCAAAACGCTGGTCATCGATTTCAAGCTGCAGAGCCAAAAAAAAAAAACAATGCTACACGAGTTAATCAATGGCACTAAGACAGTAATAGATTTGTAATTAAAACTGAATCAGAACAGACAACATGAGACAATATTGGTAACGACAAACAGTACAATATATCATGTAGTGCCAAACCGGATATATAAATGTACAGTAGTCGGTACTCAGTACCACTGAATTACAAGATAGATAAAGAGTTCTATAAAATTAACCATCTTAAACAAAGGTGTTACCACAAGGTCAATAAATGAATAAAATTATAGCTGAATAAAACCAGGAATCACCTCTCATCATCAGGCTACCTAGTCATGGACTAAACTTGTAACCAATTCAGTGCATACCTCACGTACAGAACAATTGAGGTCATGTAGACCATTTTGATCTATAAGGTTTGTATGAAACATGTCGGCTTCAAGATCATTTCCTACATGAAGGATAACATATCAACTCTACATTGCACATCAGCAGGAAATGCAGTTAAAATGTACTATCATGGATACCAACCATCGATCATGTCTTCATCACCATGAATCCAGCCGCCACCGAAAGCCAAATTATCACCACCGAACCAGCTATTGTCTTCATTGTGCCCTGGAAATTCAATATAGTGCAAAACTTACCAGAGAGCTCTTTTTAAGCATTAACTGTAGTTTACATACTTACCAGCATTAGGATCAGGGTTCAGTTCAGCACAATGGCAGAAGACATCAAAAAGCGCATCAACTGAAAAGTTTGTGAAGGATCCAAAACATATGGGGAAACATAGCAGATGTATCAGGAACAATTGCCAGTCTTCTGCTAAGTGCTAACATAAACAGAAACTGAATTGGGTTTTATAAACACAACCTGTATTTGTTTGAGGTTGCTTTGTATTATCATTTTCATGAAATAGGTTCAAATTCCTAGCGATTAAAGTTATGCCTTGCTACTAAAGCTTTTTTTTCCTTGAAACTCATAAGAATAAACTGTACGAATTCACATTTCTCCTATTAAACGCCTTGAATATGACTGGGCAGACAATTGTCACACTTCAGGGGAGCAGTGAACTCCAATTAATTCTCTAATCAGGTTATTATTTGTAAACCATATACGTAGGGATAAAATGATCAATGATGAAATAATTGATGTGGTAATGGGAAGAACTGAACTTATATGAGAAAGCATAATAAATACTTAGAAGTGCAATCTACACGATCTATAAAAAAGAGTTAGCTCTCCGGAAAACAAATTTGAAGTATATTTCTAGCACTTGAAAAATAAATAAGCTGACATATAAACTCATGAAAGAAGACAACATAGATAAAAAATGTGACAAAGAAAATTATCTGAATGTGACAAATAAGCTTGTTAAGGATACGTTGACCAGGGTCTGACAGTATAATGCGCATTTCAGGGATTTTTGCTAGCTGCAAATCACCACTTGCTTCCAAATCTGATTCGCCAGCCTCCTCACCAGAGCCATCTTCCGTGTCAATCTTCAAGTTAAACAAACAGAGCATCAGACATTAGGATTGCCATCAGAGAGATCAATCAGAAAAGTAAGACACTAGACAGATGCTACTGTACACCCACTGACAACAAAGAGCAAATTCGTGATGGCCCAGGAATCAAGACGCTTCGTAATGAAACGTTGCATAAACAGAAGTTACGTTTGTTTTTCCAAGATTTGGGCTGATTTAAGGCCGACCACACTGACATAGTGACATGTGAGACCAATCATACACTCAATGAAATTATATATCCCAGATAATTCATGGCTCACAAAACAAAGCTCTTGTCCCTCAAGCTGCAAGATATTCTAGAAATAGCACTAGTACACAGGAAGCAGCAAAATAATATTTGTTGATCAAAAGAGCACATTCCCACCACCATCGCCGCTACTTACCAAACTAAAAACAGCCAACTAGAGGACTGGAACAGACCATTTCCAGATCAGTGCAGGGCTCCAAGCAGTACACCCACCCCAATTAAAACACTTTTTTGATTAGACAAAACACAAGTGTGCAAATAAAAGGACCACACTTAATGAACCATTTGCCCAATTAGAAGAATCACACAAGAGAGATAACAAGGAGAGCTCGTTTCCCAAATCACCTGAGTATAGATGCAAGGGGAGGGGTACGCCTCCGGGTCGCGGGACACAGCGTGGAGCGTGATAGCGAGGAAGTCCACCGCATAGCCTTGGCCCTTCTCCACCTCGCTGAGCCAAATCGCCCTCCTGGAAACGAGAAGCGCGCAAAGCGAACGAGACGGTAAGCATAAGAAAGAAGAGATGGCCACGGAGGCGGCACCATCAGCTTCGCTACCTGGTGGTGACGAACAGGGTGCCCGGGGGCTCCGGCGCGCGGCGGCCGAGGGCGACGGAGGCGGCGCGGTCGACGCGGAGCAGCTCCTCGCCGGAGGCGGCGTCGAGGCGGGGCCCGCCGTCCCCGGCAATGTCGGTGAAACGCTGGAGCCCTGGCGCCATGGCGAACAGTGGGCGCGGAGGGGGGGGGGGGGGGGGGACGCTAGGGTTTCGGGGTTTGGAGCCTGGGGGGATTTGGGGATTTCTTTGGAAAGGGTTTAGCGCCGCGGTGGATGGGCAGCTGCGGGCCTGCGGAGTTGTGTTGGGGGAGCTGCGTGTGCGAGCGTGCATACGACTGTATGTTCGGGATTCGGGTCATCGGAGACAACAAGCAAAGCTTCTTTTGCTGCGTTTTATAGGCGGCACGTGTTCACGCCATGGGAGTTGGAATGGTCTCTCTATTTAACGGTCAGCCGCCAGCTCATCAACTTACGGCCGCACGTATCAACCGGCCAATCCAGAACACGGCCGATTCCAGATTTCCAGACGTTGGATCCACGGGAACAATCCAGAACACGGCTCCCTTTCACCCGCTAAGCGCAAGTTTAACAGTATAGTCTCCAACTAGCTCCAATTCATCTATAATTAATTTATATAATAGTTACCTACAAATATCAATATATAGTCTCACATATCATACACACATTTTGTTTTGGAGCCGGTATGCAGCTGGCTATAAATTAGTAGCCACCTCTCTTTTTCTCCCCTTTTATCTCTTTAAAATATATTTATAGCTAGCTAATAGCCTGTTATTGTACCTGCTCCAAGGGCATTCACAACCCATAAGACTAGATATAGTTTTCATAAACTCCCCATCATCAAAAAACTAGTACTAGACACTACTCTTTCAATGCAAACACTACTATTCCATACTTTAATTTAATGCTACTTATCTCACATGATATCCTGGATGTTGTGTACAAACTATATCTTGCATCCATGTCTTATGCAAGAATGGTTTCATTCTCTTTTCTCGTTTGTTCACTTGTGACACCATTTTTTTTATCCTAGGTGACAACTTATTTAATATTATGGACATCATCCTAGTCATTCTTGGGTTGGGAATGGTCTAAGAGCAAGTTCAATAGTACTGCCAACTGCTGGCTCCAATTCATTTATAGTCAATCTAATAATCAATTCATACAATAGTTACCTACAAAACATCAATACATGGTCCCACATGTCATACACACATTTTATCTTGGAGCCGGTGTGCAGCTGGCTACAAATTGGTGGCACATCTCCTTTCTCTCTCCCATCTTATCTCTTTAAAATATAATTATAGCTGGCTTATAGCCTGCTATTGTACCTGCTCTAAGTATATTTTAAAGAGATAAAGAGTGGAGAGAAAAGCGAAGTGAGCTACTAATTTGTAGCCAGCTACACACGAACTCCAAGATAAAATATGTATATGGTATGTGGGACCACGTATTGATGTTTTGTACTAGTTAACTATTGTATGAATTGGTTATTAAATTGACTATAAATAAATTGGAGCTAGTAGTTGGCTGTACTATTGAACTTGCTCTAAGACTATTCTCGGTTTTTCTCGATTTTCATGCTCATGATTTCTAAAATAATACTACCTTCGTTTCATAGCGTAAGATGTTTGACTTTTTTATAATGTTTGATCATTCGTTTTATTCAAAAATTTAGGACAAATATAAAAAATGATAAGGCGTGCTTAAAGTTCTTTTGATAATAAAGTAAGTCACAAACAAAATAAATAATATTTTCATAATTTTTTGAGTAAGACAATAGTTAAACATTGTAAAAAAAAGACAAACATCTTATATTATGAAACGGATGGAGTAAATGTTATGGGTTTGTGAAAAAAATATATAAAAGTTCAACATATCGTGTTTCTAAAATAGATCATTAATACTGTAGTAGTTAATTTCATCATTTATATCATTAAATCGCGAGAAATACCCAGGAGTCTTCTGGGTAGCTCCACAAGGTGGTGGGCTAGCCACCTTGGATTCGAAGCCTCACTTCTACTACATACTAATTTCGTTTCATAATAACTTTATTTTTCGCTTTCCCGTGCCGAACGTTTGGCTATTCGTCCTATTTGAAAAATTTATACAAAAAATTTAAAAAATTAGTCACGCATACAAAGTATTATTAATGTTTTATCATCTAGCAAAAATAAAAATATTAATCGCAAAAAATTTCAAATAAGACGAAGAGTCAAAACATTATATCAAAAAACAAAAAACGATCTTATTTCGGGACGGATGTAGTAATTGATATTAGGTTCTTTCTTAATATTTGAATTTTTTATCATGAAATAGATATTACATCTGTTTCATGATGTAAGATGTTTGACTTTTTGATCGTAACTTTTAACCATTGGTCTTATTCAAAAATTTAGTACAAATATAAAAAATAACAAGTTATGCTTAAAGTTGTTTTGATAATAAAGTAAGTCACAAGCAAAATAAAAGATATTTTCTTAATTTTTTGAATAAGACAAATGGTTAAATGTTATAAAAAAAATCTAATATCCCTTATGAAACGAAGAGTGTACACTAGAAACCAAAAAATCTTTTACAATCATCATCTGCACAAAGAACACAACATAGTTTGTGAAGGTGCACACTCAAAACGAGCAAGCGAATAGTTTTTTTTTTTTTTGAGAAGAGCAAGCGAATAGTTTATGACCATGTTGTAACACAGAACATAACATCTCGATTAGCACACTACGGCACAGGTGAATCCACCGGCCCAACCATGGATCGTGTCACTTCACACACCTAGGCCGTGTTCCGCTCTTCCCTTCTTAATTCCATATTCTCTCTTTTTTTTTTCAATCGGACGCTTCTCGAACCGTCAGACAGTATCTTTTACAAAGAATATATAGATGAAAGTTGCTTTAAAATATATTACTTTATTTTTATTTTTATAATTAATTAATTATGTGCTAATCTATTACTGTATTTTATTTTTACTTTTATAATTAATTAATCATGTGCTAATCTATTACTGTGTTTCTATACTGAAGAACTAACCCTCGTATCACTAATGTCGAACGCGGCCCTAGGCTTGATTCTAAACCTCATAGCAAGTTAGCCAAGCGATTGGCTAGGGCGAGGCCCCGACGCCACAACACAGCAACCGATACTAAGGGGTTGTTTAGTTGGCAAAAATTTTTATTAAAGGGTCACATCGAACGTGTGACCGGATGTTAGAATGGGTTTTCGAACACAAATGGAAAAACAAATTTTAAATTCCGCCTGGAAACCGTGAGACGAATCTTTTGAGTGTAATTAATCCGTCATTACCACATGTTGATTACTATAGCACTTATGGCTAATCACGCCCTAATTAGGCTCAAAAGATTCGTCTCACGATTTTCCCCATAACTATGTAATTAGTTTTAATATTCATGTATATTTAATGCTTTATTTAGGTGTCCAAAGATTCGATGTGATGTTTTTGAGAAAATTTTTTGGAAACTAAACAAGGCCTAACTGTTGATGTTGTCACCTCATTAAGGCCGAAAAAAACGCTTGGGCTTATGAGCTTGACTCGGCTTGGCTTCGGAGCTAAACGAGCCGAGCCCGAGCTGCCTCTATGGTTCGATTCTAAATCGAGTCGAGCCTGAGCCGGCTCTCAAGTCGTTCAAAATTATGGCTTGGGTCACTTGCCCATTAATTTAATGTAAACTCTAACTCCTTGTGTCTGTTGTAAACCCTGCTAGCAAAACAAGTCTGCTTGAATGGGCCAGCTAGCAAAACAAGTTGTTCGATGTAATTTGATGTAAACCTTGCTAGCAAAACAAGCCAGCTCGAGCCTGGCTCGAGCTTTCAAACGAGCCTAGTCGAGCTGGCCTTTTGCTCGTTTCCACGACCGAGTCAAGCCAAGCCAAGCCTCTTGATTATCGAGCTTTCACTAGCCGAGCTGAGCTTGGCTCGTTTCTAGTCTTAGTTGGGATAGAAGGTGATAGAATGTCAAGAATTGGATGAGGTGTGATTGATGAGATAAATAATATCAAAATATATAAATTTTAGATAAGATTTAAATGCTACGTATATATCTACATTTTAGAAATGATAAATGTAAGTGGGGAGGGAACGTTGAAGCTATCCCAACTCCGCTACCGTGAATGGTGCCGGTCCACGGGGATAGGCCTGGACACAAATGGTGCCGGTCCACGGGGATAGGCCTGGACACAAAAAGATCGAGACCGAGAGACCGAACCGAATAGACCGAGGCCGAGAAATTCGGTCCCGGTCTCGGATGGAGGAGGTGAAAGACCTAAAAATTCAGTCCGGTCTTCGGGTACCCGAAATACCCGAAAAGACCGAATTCAGCTGCCTCCTCTCTACCGCCTCCTCTCGCCAACCTGCCCGCCTCCTCACGCCTTCCCGCCTCCTCCTGTCGGCCTCCGGGTAACCGAAATTTCGGACACTTCGGTCGGCACCAAGACCGAGACCAAATTTTCTCGATCTTGCTTTTTTTTAAAGACCGATCGGGCCCAAGTTTTAAAAGATTAAATTTTTTCTGAAAACCAACCACCGAGACCGAAGCGAAGACGGAACACCCCAGCCTACCGGGGAGGGCACCGGGGAAAAATAACAAACAGATCGGACGCGCGGTCGCTCGCGAGGGGGCGCGCCAGTGCGGCTCCGTAGGAGTTCCGTTTTTTCTACGGCCGCGTCACGTCCGACGTCAATCCCCCGGAGCGATGAGACGGTGGGCAGGGGATGGAGGCGAACGGGGACGGCGCGCTGGACTGTTGGCTTGGGGCAGGCTGTGGCGAACTGGTCCACGCGAGCTCTTGACTCGCCGGTCAAAGAGGCTACTGTACTGTCTGCGTGACGCCCCCTCGTGCCCTGGCACGGTCGGCGCGGATGACGAGGGATCGATGCATCACAGCACGGCACGGCACGTCCCGTCTAGGTGTTCGCGCGGAACCAGTGAAAGCCCGGGCGTCGCTCGCTCTGCCACCCGTGCCGGCGTGCGCAAGACGTGTACCAGTGTACCACGACGATGGGCGCGCCGCAGGGGGAGGCACGCCACTGTGCTCGCGCACGGCTGACACCTGCCGAGTGGCACAACTCACAAGACCTGCCCTCTGCGGCCAGCCTGCCAGTAGGACTAGTCCTGACATCTCTCACCTCCCTGGCTCCCTGCTACTACTGGCCTGCAACGGTGCAACCTGCCGGAGTAGTGCTAGTTAGAGCAAGTTCAAATAGTACAGTGAACTGTCGGCTCTAATTTATATATAACCAATTTAATTTATATAATAGTTATCTATAAAATATTAGTATATATGGTCTCACATGTCATACACACTGTCTTGGAGTCCGTGTGCAGCTGGCTATAAATTAGTAGCCCACCTCTTTTCTCTCTTCTCTCTTCCCTCTTATCTCTTTAAAATATGCTTATAATTAGCTTATAGCCTGCTATTGTACCTGCTCTTAGTGGTGGTTTGGATCACGTACTTTTTCAGTCTCTTATCACATCGAATGTTTGAACATTAATTATAAATATTAAATATAGACTAGTAGCAAAACTAATTGCATAAATAAATGTTATTTCACTACACAAAATTTTTAAGCCTAATTAAGCCACGATTAGCAAATGTTTACTGTAGTCATATTCGCTAATCATGGACTAATTAGGCTCAATAGATTCGTCTCGCGAAATAGTCCAAAATATGAGGTGAGTTTTATTAATAATTTATATTTAATAATTTTAATTAATGCCCAAACATTCGATTTGACAAGGACTAAAAAAGTTAAGGGGATCCAAACAGGGTCTTAGAGCAGCAGGCTATAAGCCATCTATGGGTATGTTTGGGGGAGCTTCTCCCAGCTGTAGCTTTTTCCAGAAGCTGCCTCAAACGGTCCACAGCTTTTACAGATTCTGAAAAATAAACTAAGAATCCATAATCTGGAGAAGTTGGGTTTACGAGCTTTTCCAGATTCTCAGAAGCTGTCTACTAAGCAGCTGATTCTGAAAATCTAAAGCTCCCCAAACAGACCCTATAAGCATATAGATAAGAGGGGAGAGAGAATAGAGATTGGCAACTAATTTATAGCTAACTGCACACGCGCACCAAGATGTGTATGACATGTGGGTAACTATTGTAGGTAACTATAGCCATGTATGACAAAATTTGTGTATGACAAAATGTGTGTATGACATGTGAGTAATTTATAGCCATGTATTAATATTTTGTAGGTAACTATTGTATGAATTGACTATTAAATTGACTATAGATTAATTGGAGTTAGTAGTTGGCTATACTATTGAACTTGCTCATAGAGCAGGTACAGTAGCAGGCTATAAACTGGCTGTAAATATATTTTAATAAGATAAGAGAGGAGAGAATAGCAGTGGGTTACAGATTTGTAGCCAGCTGCAGCACGGACTACAAGACACAGTGTGTGTATGATAGGTGAGGCATGATAGTATGTGTTTTGTAGTAAACTATTGTATGAATTAATTATTAGATTGACTATAGATAAATTGGAGCTAGTAGTTGGTTATACTATTGAACTTGCTCTTAGAGCAAGGCTAATAATACAGTAGTAGCCAACAAGCTGGCTATAAATTTTTTTATACTCTTCTTTTAGCCCACTTATATATAATAGTTAGCCTTTTATCATTAATACATGACCCACATATCTCTCTCACAGAGTTACTTGGTTCTTCTGCCTAAGCTGACTATAAGATATAGCCCACCTCGACTCTCTCTTCTTCCCTCTCTACTCCACATCGATATTTAGTTGGCTTATAGAGCAGGTACAATAGCAGACTATAAACCAGCTATAAACATATTTTAAAGAGATAAGACAAAAAAGAGAGAAAATTAGTGTACTACTAATTTGTAGCAAGCTGCCCCCAAGACGCAGTGTATGTATGATATGTGAGACCCTATATTAATGCTTTGTAGGTAACTATTGCATGAATTGATTATTAAATTAATTATAAATGAATTGGAGCGAGTAGTTGGCTATAGTATTGAATTTGCGGCTCGTTCAATTTCCAAAAATTTTTAGGAGAGAGGTCACATTGACACATATGGTTATATATTTGAAATATTAAATATAGTCAGTTACAAAACAAATTTTAGATTTCCCCTGAAAACTATGAGACAAATCTTTTGAGTCTAATTAATTCGTCATTAGCACATATTGGTTATATATAATTAGGTTCAAAAGATTAATCTCACGATTTCTACTATAACTGTCTAATTAGTTTTAATGTTTATGTATATTTAACAATATTTAAGTGTCCACCTAATGTTACTGACGCCGTGACGCGTGATTGCGTGTGTTGCTGTTTAATAAACCCCCGTGGGACGCTGTAGCAGCAGCTGCTTAGCCGTGACGCGAGGCTACAATTCAATGGTGCAGTATAGGAGGAGTAGATACGTAGTAGTTGACGAGAACGGTAGCGCACGCACGACGGGTGAGTTATACAAACCGGAATGTCGTGTCAGATATATTGCTGGTTCTACGGTACGCATACCGGCGTACAACAAGGCGTGACAAGCTGACGGCGCGCGCCGCTGACCGCTACCGGGCTGTTGCATTGCCCATTCACCTTCTTTTTTTTTTGTTTAACCTGCACATCACCGCTACCGGGCTGTTTAACTGTGCATACTATGCGGATATGCCAAAGTTCACAATGTTCAGCAAGGCACGGTAACACTTATAATTGGGTGAATGATTGTCACAGCAGCATGTGATGCATCTGATAAGTTCAGGGGTTGGACCACTGACAAACAGTGCATTTTAGGACAAAAAGCAGTGTTTTCCCGTCAGATGCTAGCTTCCAATGGATGGAGCAAAAACTGGCTCTGAAACTCGCCATATTCACCAAGATGTCTTCACCGGTTTGGAACTTGTTCTTGTCGTGTATGTATATTTACTGCCACAAGGATCAGGTGAGCCTATCTCCACGCTCAAGAACCACGCGGAGCAAATGCTAGTCAGAACCTGAGTTATTGTCACATTGATATTAGTGATAGGAAAATTTTGGAACTAAAATATGGGGATTAATGTAGGGAAAGCAATAAGGGTTTACCATGAAGGAAACTTGATAACCACAAAATGGCACGAAATACAGGTAAGATTTTGCGCAAAAATAACTTCCAATCAATCCCAGCTAGTCCTGTTCCTCCTAAATTCCTTCTTCTGTGAAAGCACTTTCTTCTTCTGAAGTCTCTTCCTTTCAGCGGCTGCAGCACTGTAATGACAAACACAGCAGCCACCGAGTAAAGTAGTGCAAATCAACAATTTGTACTACCTCTCAAGTGTGAGCTAGAGAAAACACAGCGAATATCCAGAATTTGCATCTTCAAAAGTCTTTGTTTGGTCTCCTAAAAACTAACACTGCAGAAGTTCATAGGTTGGCTTAGGGTTGACTGCTACTACATGTTTGCACTATGGACTTTGGAGAGTTCTGCAGTATCCTTTTTAGAATAGCATGTAGCCACTTGCACACACTTGTTACACTCATTCACACAAATAATATTGTTAACCGACAGCTGGGTATTCATGAAAACTGGATAGAATAAAATATCAATCGTCATCAGCATGTTGCAGAACTAATGCTGACTGCCTTGGACTCAAAAGAAACAAAAATGGAGACAACGAAAATTGGAGGCAGACGAGAAAAAGAATAGCAGCTTACATTTTTTCAATCTTCTTCTTTTGTTCTTCTGAAGGGGGTGGAGGTACATAGGATGCAGCATCAATGATTGCCTGTTCGGGAGATACTTGAGAAGTTAAAACGCAAGAGGACCACAGTAACATGAAGCCTGCACAAATTACTTTTAGACAAAAAACTGAAAAGAATAAAGCATACCTGTATTTTCTGCAAAGCATCTTCAATGTTTCCCCTGAAAGGATAATTTGTGTCAGTTGCTGTCCAAACAAGACATCAAAAGAACTGAATGGCATTTACTTTTGTGTCCTAGTTTTTGTAGAAGATATCACAAGCTCCCCATCTTTATTTATCCGGTTCTTTTCCTGTGTACACCATGCAAACATAAACAACCGCTTCAGACAATAAGAAAATTGGGAATAAAGGTTTGCAGAATAGGAAGATTTTTTATACCGTTTGTAATATCCGTTCCTTGATTCTCTCTCCAAGCCAATGAGCCTCATTAACATTGAACCGCATGTCAACCTTTGTATTAACTGAAAATTGATTTCTAGTATTTTAGAATCAAGAGGTAATGTAAGACATAAATGGAGAAAACACAGAACATTGAGAGGAGACCAAGACATTGTGGACATTATTTGAACATTTTAAAGACGAGGATCAAGAGTGTACAATTGCCAAGCAAAAAACAATTATGCAATCACGCCGAGTGGTAAATAAAGTACGCTAACTAACTTTTTGAACATTTTAAACACAATAAATCAATCATTTACTCTTAAAGTGCTGAAGATATCATAAATTTTGTGCAAAAGGAAAACCAGATGTTATCGTATCATGGAAAGGGCATATGAAAACAATGGTTATATGGATAAGAAGCGAAAACAACAAACCTTTGTTGACATTCTGACCACCAGGCCCCCCACTTCTTGCAAAATTAACAGTAACATGATCTGCAGGCATAAAAAGGGTATTTCATAACAGTTTAAGAAATAACACAAGTTTTAACCAGTGTAGTAGAAATCGGCCATCACAACCATTTGATCATCCGTCTAAACGGAAACTTGGCCAAACCATACCATATTTGTAAGTCAGAACAGTATGAAGTTGTCAGATTGACTATACAGCTGCAGCACGTGATTAATTGGTAGGTTTCTATCTAATTAACGGGCTAAACACTGTTATTAAATTAATGCATGCAGAATTGCAACCACAGGGAACTTATTTCACGAACAAGCACCTTTTGTACTGGTCACTTGATCTTGTTATCCTATGAGATCATCAATTAGTCTTGGTGTCCATTGTATATGCAGAGAATAGTACAAGCATATTATATGACTAAAATGATATATTTCATATCTATAGGTTCCATTAATATCAAATTTCCGTATGATTCCGACTAATCACTCATATTCCGATTAGTTGCTTAGCAGCACCTCATCCTTTCAACACCTGAATTCTGTCTTTTACACACCGGTTTTAACACAACCTATTAATAAGCTTGCAGCTCATCAATTCTCCACATTTGTGTTATCCTTAAGTCTACATTGATTACATGTTTTGAAAGAAATAGCACATGTGCTCAAGATCCATATGTGCACATAATTGTTTATTATTGAACATCTTCAGCAACATATAAAAATGTGCATACTCAAATTTTACTTATCAGGTTGCAACAATTAGACAAGATTGATACCCATTAGATCAATTTACAGAGACATGACATGCTACAGATAGATAAAGTAGTTTACAAACCAAAAAAAAAAGTTCTCGCAATCTCACCTTGCAACCAAACCTAATCTTTTTTTTTCTTTAGTTTATCCATACAGAAGTAAACCTAGCTGCATTTCTAAGCTTGCTTAGAAATTTTGCATCCTTTTCATTCTATCAGTTTCTTCTCAACAAACAGTAAAATACAAGCCAATGCTCATAGCTAGAATTCAGCAGGAGAATATGTTATTCTGTAAACTGAAGTCCTTAGCACAAAATGGGGAAGAAGTATATACACCTGACTCAGGAAATGCAATTTGCCAGTCGCTAGCAACCTAGGCAGAAATACTGGGCAATTGGGGATATGCCCAATTGTCACTAAAGCAAGCATCATGGACCATTGATACATAGCATACTTCGCAGTAGTGATCGTAACCTACGATATTGAATTTTATTGTAGGGGACTGATGGAGAAGTTACCAACACCAGCTGATCCATCTAACATCAGTTGAGCATCATTACCATTTACCAAGCATATGTGTTCCACGGATTGGGGAAAAAAGTGGGGGTGTAGAATGATTACCCAGGCTGATCTTGGGAGCGGGGTCGGAGCCGGCCAAAGCGGCGCGCTCCTCGGCGTCGCGAAGCACCTGCTGCGTCAGCGCCAGGCGCGCTGACACCCTCTTACCCCCGTCGTCGCCGGCCTCAGCCGCCGAGCACCGGAGGCGGACCAGCGCGGCCCGGCCCACTGTCAGGCCCAGACCCAGGGTGGGGGCAGACGACAGGGGGACATGGAACAGGAGGGAGGAGACCTGGCGGACGCCGAGCCGCAGGAGGGCGGTGCTCCGCGCTGCGGTCGCCATTAGTCTTCGTGTGGACGACGCCCGAGTGACGGAACTAGAGGCCACACGGCAGCAGGCAGCACGGCGAGGCTCGAAGCAGGTGTCGCCGAGAAGAGAGAGAGAGAGAGAGAGGGAGGTGGAGATTGATTCGGGCTCTATGGGCTTTCCCCCTGTCACGTGTTTGCTAATGGGCCGGCATAAAAAGCCACGGTTCCTTCAGAAATTTTGAAGTGCGGGGTACGAAAAATCACCGCCATATGACAGGAGAGAAAATTGCAGCTCACTGCTCAGCTTTTCAGTGGTCAGTATTGCTCTAAGATCAGGGGGTGTTTGTTTGTAAGGGTTAAACTTTAACCTCTAGTCACATCGGATGTTTGGACAATTATTATAAATAGTAAATGTAGTCTATAAATAAAACACATCCATAATCTTGGACTAATTCACGAGACGAATCTAATGAGCCTAATTAATCCATAATTAGCATATGTGATGCTACAGTAAACATTTGCTAATTATGGATTAATTAGGCTCAAAAAATTCGTCTCACGGATTAGCTCTCATTTATGAAATTAGTTTTTTGATTAGTCTATGTTTAATACTTTAAATTAGTGTCCAAACATCCGATGTGACATGAGGCTAAAAAGTTTAGCCCCATCTAAACAACCCTTAGTGCGACCACTGTAGTGAGGTACCTAACCTTGCATCCCTCCCAAGCTCTCACCTTCACCACAGCTACGATGTATCACGTCCCCCGTCCAGTTATTCACCTCAACGATGATCGATGGCCGCTCCCTCCCAACTCCTGGTTATCCATCTCCACCAAATTTACCACGGATGATGCCACCCCTTCCTTAGTTCCTTCATGTCCTATCTGATTCTTCTTAATAACTCTTAGGTGGAGCCACCGAATCTATCCTTGTTACCACCCTCGTATCTCTCACTCTCTCGCATGTATAATAATCGCCGTCCTAAAATACTTTACTTTGTAAGTCAAAGTTTGTAAAAAAAAAATTGTAACGTAGAGTACATGTTTTCTTATCAATCACCTTCCATTCATTTTTTTTTAATTCTACCTTCAAATATCCTCTCTCTTCCAACCACATAGTATTTAATGAGAGAACGTGGACATTTCTTCAAAAACATGTTAGCATGATTTTTAAAATAACTTTTATACGGATTTAAATAATATATTCCCTTCATTCTACATTATAAGATTTTTTAATCTCATCTATATTCATTTATGTGCTAATAAATCTAGACACATATCTTTTTATATCTTTCCTTTACAAAGGAACGAGACGTTAGACAGCTTGTAGATCTCTCTCCACCCTTAATTCTCCATCTTCTCTTTAAGCCTCTTTAATAAACGACAAAATATTTTTTAAATTAATTATCTGATCCATGATCTTATTACACTGTTCTATTTATTGAAACCAAATCTTTACAACAAGATTTCATTTCAAATGGAAAAAATAATTATGTTCTTAATTGATACAATTTTGTATGATGTATGAAACATCAAACTGTAACCATTGAAACATCGTAAAAATACTTTCTTCGAACTTCCGTATAATATACAACATTTTCAAATGAACTTGTGAAGCATCATCCTAATAACACCATGTGTAATATTCCAAAAGAAAACTCATTGCAGTATAAAAAATGAGTAATCAAATGTTTTCGTTGACCACTTATGAAGCGCAGAGTCAGATACGGTGAAGTAAAATAATATATAAATACTTATAATATAAAAATACGTTACATAAATTCAGCACATAATGTATTTTTAAACGCTACCCAACGCTGCCAAAGCAAAAGCGTGGCGGTTAAGATCGTTAGAGTGTCCAATCAGCAGTTCTAAATTTATAATCAGGCATGCACTCCTACAGCCATGACAGGTTAAGTAGCGTCCAAGGTTAACCACCAGAAAGGCAACCTCTCGCTTTCGTAATGCAATTTTGCAAGATTGGTCGGGGGGAAAACAAAAACTGTCTTTACTCAAATCAAGTTACATACACGAGCGAAACCAACAGCAAGTTCGTGACGAACGAGTCACCCGTATTCACACAATGCAGGCCCAGTTTTTTTTACCACACAAAATACAGTAAAAAAGAATTGGTCGTGTTCGTTTTACCTATGTGACTACGCTACTGCTCTGATTTGTTACAGCCGTCCGCCACGTCCGCTGTAGCACTCCCATTCACATCGCCACAGCTACTACTACTCCCCAACCCCACTGACCCGTTCGCGCTGCTCCCGCCATCTCTGTGGCCGCCGGTGCGGCCGCTGTTGCTGTAGAAGCACACCACCTTGCACTTCACCACGCCGGCGCAGGCGACGTACACGTGGAACCCCGGCGCCACCATCATCTTCACGCTTGCCGGCTCCAGCTTCCCGGCGCGCCCGGCGGCCGCGTCCTCCATGAACCGCGAGTCGAACCGCGCGCCGCGGTCCACGCGCACCACGGGCAGCGGAGGGTGCACGGAGCGCGCGAGGAGGCGCACCCCCCACACTCCCTTGGCGGCCAGGAAGAACGCCTGCAGCAGCGGCTCCGGCCAGGCGCGGGCGCGAGCCCAGCCGAGGGAGGACACCACCTCGCTCATCTTGGCGTCGCAGAATCGGCTCAGGCCCTCGCTGTAGTGCTTGGTGCCATGGAGGAGGACCTCCTCCCACGTCAGCGCCGCGATGGAGTGGTACGCCGCGAGGTTGGCCTCGCAGCGGCCCGCTGGGTCCGCGGTGTGCACGTCGCCATCGGTGTCGAGCTCGAAGTCGGCGTGGAAGGCGCGGTTCAGGAAGCTCTCGAGGTTCGGACCGGGATTCGCCGGGCTGCGGAGGTGATTGGAGAGTGCGCGCGTGAGGCTCCGCACGGCGGCGCGCGCTGTCGAGACCGCCCGGAGGAAGGACTCGACGGGGAAGGCGGCGGCCGTGGGAGAGGGGAGCACACGGGCCTCGAGGCGCGCGAGCTTCAGCTCCAGCTCGGCGAGTGAGTGCTTCAGCCGTGTGGTCTCCTCCAGCGCCTCGTCCCGCGTGCGTGTCGCCGCCGCGAGCCGCCGTGA
Source organism: Oryza brachyantha (assembly GCF_000231095.2). Taxonomy (NCBI): domain Eukaryota; kingdom Viridiplantae; phylum Streptophyta; class Magnoliopsida; order Poales; family Poaceae; genus Oryza; species Oryza brachyantha. Next base: position 6,745,619 of record NC_023165.2, on the reverse strand, counting down.
GAGGTCGGACGCGGCTAGGCGCCACTGCTCGCTCTCCCCTCCGTCCCCTCCAGACGCCGACGTCGGCGACGGCGACGAGCGCGGCGTGGATCGGCGGGTGAGTGACACGAACAGCGAGCGGATGACCGCCCCAGGGCCAGGCGACGCCGGCGCGTGGAGGCGCTGCTTGAAGCGGCAGTCAGAGCAGGACACCGCCGCGACGTACGCCGCGGAATCCGCGGCGCCCCCGTCGCTCTTCGCTCGCCGCGGCGTCTTCTTGGCACCCCCGCGGTGGCTGTGGAGTGGCGTCGCGACGTGCGCGTACTTCTCGTCCACCTCCATGGCCGTCGTCCTGCCACCGGCCCGCCTCGCGTCGGATACCTGATGATTATTATTACGCCGCCATTGCAGCAGCTCGCACGTAAGCAGCTACTCCACCCCATCCCAATCCAACCAAAATAAAAACGGAGATGCTACTATGCTAGCCAGCGAAGAATTAAGAGGACGCTTACTGCGGCGGGGAAGGGAGAGGAGGGCGAGGGAGACGAGACCATGGCGGGCGACGGATCGAGCTCGCTGGCTCGCTCGCTCCCGCCTTGCGCTCGCTGGAAAACTACACCAAGGACAACTCTGTCAGCTGGTTGGGATTAGCGGGTAGTAGGGTGGCGAGAGTCATGTAGTAGTAGGGGTTTTCTCGGGTTCAGAGGCGGTGGTGTGCCTGTGCCTGCCGTGTGCTGGTGGCGACAGGCGAGGCGGGGCGAGGGGCGCTGTGGGGGTGGTGGTGCCTGCCTGCTGCGTTTGTGACGACGTCCATTTTTTCCCCCGGTTAACTCCACTTCACGCACGCCCTCACGGGGGTGGAGACAGGGAGAGTGGTGGCGGGAGTGGGACACTGCGGACGCGGGACATGAATGCCGGTCAGTTCGGTCGCTGCTGCGTTTAATGCCGTGCAATGACCCAATCTCCATCTCTCCCACCCTCATCCTCTCGTTTGCTTTTTTTTTCCTTCTGCGATAATCCGGTTTTCCATTTCGCGGGAAGCTCCTGGGATCTGGAAGCAGGGAAAGTTTGAGAAATTTAATTTTTTTTGTCACTTTTACGAGCGGTCAAAATAGATTTGTCACTCGTTATCTATGACATGTGAACTCTCATGAGTCTATGATAGGTAGGTCCAACGATAAATTTGTTATGAAAATATGTAAGAGCAGTAAAAAGTTAAAAGTTCCGAAAAGTTTTGGTCATGGTTGATTTGTCTCCCGCTAGCTACCGTATGTCATTCGTACCGCGCGTTAGAAGTCAATAAAAAAACCCCAATCACTTCTACTACTCACAAGTGTACGGTACAACTTTTTTCCGGTAGTTAGGCTCGTTTAGTTTCCAAAATTCTTTTCCAAAAACATCCCATCGAATTTTTGGACACCTAAATAAAGTATTAAACATAGATGAATCAAAAAACTAATTGCACAGTTATGTAAGAAATCTTAAGACGAATCTTTTAAGCCTAATTAGTCCATGATTAACCATAAGTGCTACCGTAACCAACATATGCTAATGACGGATTAATTAGGCTTAAAAGATTCGTCTCGCGGTTTCTAGGCTAGCCGTGAAATTCGTTTTTCATTCGTGTTCAAAAATCCCTTCCGACATCCGATCAAACATTTGACGTGACATTTTTTCTAAAATTTTTCTCAATCTAAACACCACCTTAATCACGGTATACCATTAGTAGTAAGAGTATTATAGACGAGTACTGTTTGCAGAAGCTGTCCTGACAGTAGTAAGTACTTGAGGCTGCGAAAGGGCTAGTATAAACTGGGCGAGCCGTGCTCCAATACTCTCCTATAGGCATCACGGTGTTCCTGTTACTACTACCATCCCAGTTGCATGAACAAGAAAACAAGCGTCATGAGTTCGTGGAGGGGCACATTAAGAGCGGTTGGCGAGTCGGTTACAGGCATCATAAATCCGGAGCTCCATCGGTCTGGACTCTGGACCGGCCGGTGCTGTCCGCCTCAACCGCTTCAATGAATTGAACGCGATCCGTAATCCGCGTACTACGCAGAAGAGTGCGTGCCACTTCTTTGTCTCGCGTACTGACCGTGACATTGCAAGGCGCCGGTCGATTTTACTGCCGTTTTCCATTTGCCGATCTTAACCGGGGCCAGCAGCGGCAACGACGTCACCGGTGACTTCTGGGTGAGTTGCCTGCGCGCTCCGCCGAGAGTCCATGCCACCAACTCGTTCGTCAGACTTCGCCCCCCGGAAAAGGAGCTCATTCAGACTTCAGACTGGCCGGTGTGCAGTGCAGTTCAATTCAAGGCCTGCAAAGCTGCTGTCGAGATGAAATCACGCTTACTGCTGATTTCAGTGGCTGGTACTAGTACTACAGCTACAGTAGAGTACCATGCCAGTGCCACCGGACGAGGACAAAGCTGATCAAAGTCATCGCGAATAAGGAGGATCTTGAATCGGAGATTTTGCTTCGGAGGTTATTTTTAGATGGCTTTAGAGGAAGGGTCATATAAAACGTTTGACCGAATGTTGGAAAGAGTTTTTGACATGAATGAAAAAACGAATTTCACCGCTCGGCTGGAAACCGCAAGATGAATTTTTTAAGCCTAATTAAGTCTTCATTAGCATATGTTGGTTACTGTAGCACTTATGGCTAATCATAAAGTAATTAGGCTCAAAAGATTCGTCTCAACATTTCTTCCATAACTGTGCAATTAGTTTTTTTCTTCTATGTTTAATGCTTCATTTAAATGTCTAAAAATTCGATATGATGTTTCGGGATATCACTAATGTTTTTAGGTTTCCAGTCAATAATGATATTTCTCTCATAACTGTTCAATTAGTTTTTTTCTTCTATATTTAATGCTTCATTTAAAAGTTTCTCCAAAACATCACATCGAATTTTTGGACATTTAAATGGAGCATTAAATATAGAAGAAACAAAAAACTAATTGCATAGTTATGGGAGAAATCTTGAGACGAATCTTTTGAGCCTAATTACTCCATGATTAGTCATAAGTGCTGCAGTAACCAACATGTGCTAATGACGGCTTAATTAGGCTCAAAAAATTCGTCTCGTGGTTTCCAGTCGAGCTGTGAAATTCGTTTTTTTATTTATGTCCGAAAACTTCGTCAAACGTTTGATGAGATCCTTTCTTCAAAATTTTGTGCATTCTAAACATGGCCTCATACTGGTTCTATTGTAGGCTCCGCCTGTGCAGACTGATTCTAGCTAGGCTCCGCCTGTGCAAATTGTCAAATCCTACTTTATTTCATGCAATAATCAGCCGTCCTCTTCTCTAATCGTCGTCTTCTCGAGCTTGACCATACTCTTATCCATCGTGTTGAATTAATTCGTGCTGCTGTGTTGCAGATGGAAAGAAAAGTACACGAGCGGACAGCGGAGGGCACAGTACGTGTGCTGAAGCATCGGCCGGCACCCCACACCTGCGTCTGCCTGTCTAGCATGCACAGTGACCGACTGATCGTACACAGCATTCATGACCGTCGTTGTAGATACAGTAACGTTCCGGCCCCGGGCCAGGCCACCGCCATGGCTAGCTGCGAACTGAGCCCGAGATGCTGAGACCACGGCCGGCGCGCAGGCGGGGCGACGCCGTCCCGCTCGAGGACCGGCCAGCTGCGAGATCCTAGCGGATCATCGAAATTCAAAGCATGCGCGTGGCTGCCGGGATCCGAAAAATTTGGGGGTACGTACGTACGGACACATGTTGAATCGTTGATATAGGGCTTATTTAGTTTCTAAATTTTTTCAAAAACATCACATCGAATCTTTAAACATCTAAATAAAACATTAAATATACCTGAATATTAAAACTAATTACACAGTTACGGAGAAAATCATGAGACGAATCTTTTGAGCCTAATTAGAACAAGATTAGCCATAAGTGCTACAGTAACCAACATGTATTAATGACGTATTAATTAGACTCAAAAGATTCGTTTCGCGGTTTCCATGCAAAATCTGAAATTTGTTTTTTCATTGGTGTCCGAAAACCCCTTCCGACGTCCGGTCAAACATTCGATATGACCCCTTTAACGAAAATTTTTGCCAACTAAACCAACCCAAACTTGCGTCGAGCTGGGCGGTGTCGTGTATATAGGAGTATCGTCGTAGCAACTAGCAACCTAGCAGGTAGGTACCAATCCAACAGCCCGGGTTAATGTGTAGGGCGGCCAAAAAGACGCAAGTTCGATCGTGCCAAATGTAGGAAAATAGGAAGAGAAGCTTGAGAATGTGTCGCCACTCCACTTGCATTCTGGGAAATCGCTCTGAAGCGAGGGCCACCATCACCAACGGTACATACGGATCGAGAGTAAGCGAGTTGTCTGATTCTGGACCGAGGTAGTTGCTAATTGCGATCTGGCTGCAACATGCATTGTTGTGCGTTGTGACAGAGCCAGCCAGGAACGATGAGGTTTACAAAACTGTGAAGAACTATTACCGTTCTCCAGCGTTACCAACGAAAACCGTATTAACCACGATACAAGCGTGCAAAATCATATTGAATTTAACCCAAAAAATTAAACTATTATTAATGTTTATTTGAATTTAGGATGATCTAGCGATTTTATCGCTGTTGTGCGGTTTTGTAAACCCCGGTGGCCGGTTAGAGGAACGAGGTCAGATCAACACGATTTAATCAACTAGGCATTCGTTACTGAAATTTTTGTTGGGCGAGGTGACCAAGATCACAAGTGCACAATTACAAGTGGAGAAACCCCAGCTCAACCCAAATCTACTACAATAGTAAGTATCCTCCTCGTTCACAGTAGGATGTCTCCACAGCCGGATACAGATCGATGAGACCACATGCCGGGGGACGCACCCCCATTCCCCCACACATGATTCCACTTACCACAAAGCAAGGATCACAGCTTCGCTGGCTCGTCCGCGGAGGACCACTGGCCACACCGCCACGGCCGGAAGTGGTCTCCGGCTCTTCAGAGAGAAGCACGACGACTTCGCCATACTACGTACGCTCGCTGTGCCGTTGTTGCCGTTATACTGTGTGCCCTGCGACTTGTGCATGGAGAGCTGCAGCCTTCAGGCAACGGACGTACACGCACTGTCAGGGGTCAGCTAACAAAAAACGCAGGCAATTTTCTTGCAGCCTGCCGTCTCGTACGAGAGACTACGAGCACGAGGCCAAGGGCGTCCCGTGTGGCGTGTAAAAATTTCCGTGTGGTTCGCGAGCGCTTGCGGTACGTGCATGCGCGCGCGCGTGGTGACACTGTAGGTAGTGGACTTGCCGGGCCGCGCGTCCCCCCGCTCTGCGCGGTCGCGGCTGGCCCCCTTGCCCTTGCCCTCTCTCGCTCGCGCCGGTCCAAAATCGCTAGCTAGCGCTCCGCTCCGACGACACCAGCGTCCCTGTGCCGCGCCGCAGCGCACGCATACGCCGGTGAAGTCCAAAAGGAAAGTGAGACTTTGGTAAAGTGGACCTCCGATCTCCGATTCCAACTAAGGGCCTTAGTTTAGTTTCCAAATTTTTTTTCCAAAAACATCCCATTAAATTTTTGGACACCTAAATAAAGCATTAAATATAGATGAACCAAAAAACTAATTGCACAGTTACGGAAGAAATCTTGAGACGAATCTTTTGAGCCTAATTAGTTGATGATTAGCCATAAATGCTACAATATCCAACATGTGTTAATGATAGATTAATTAGGCTTAAAAGATTTGTCTCGCGGTTTTCAAGCTAGCCGTGAAATTCGTTTTTTCATTTGTGTCAAAAACCCCTTCCAATATCCGATCAAACATTTGACGTGACACTTCTTTAAAAAATTTTCCTAATGAAAACACCCCTTAAGCATGGCCCATGGCCGCATGGCTGCATGGAAACAGACACTGTGCAGCTCTCACAAGTCGGTCACATGATCTCTCACATCTACATCAGCCCAGGTGTACGTGCCATCGTCTTTTATCTATAGGGGTTGGGGTTGTTTAGATAGCAATAAACTTTTTAATCTCGTATCACATCGGATGTTTAGACACTAATTTGAAATATTAAATATAGACTAATAAAAAACTAATTTCATAAGTGAGTGTTAATCCGCGAGACGAATTTTTTAAGCCTAATTAATCCATAATTAAAGCATGTTTACTATAGCATCACATAGGCTAATCATGGATTATTTAGGTTCCATAGATTCATCTCGCGAATTAGTCCAAGATTATAAATGTGTTTTATTAATAGTCTATATTTACTATTTATAATAAGTATCCAAACATTCGATGAGAAAAAGGGGCTAAATTTAGCCCCTTGGCCTAAACACCCCATAAGTACAGGTGCAAGGATTGCTCTTTTGACGACGTTATTTTAGGCCTTGGCCGTGGTTAGGTCTAAACTTTTCTAAAAAATATCACATCAAATCTTTGGACATCTAAATAAAACATTAAATATACATGAAAATTAAAACTAATTACATAGTTATGAGGAAACCGTGAGACAAATCTTTTATACCCAACTAGGACATAATTAGCCATAAGTGCTACAGTAACTAACATGTGCTAATGATAGATTAATTAGACTTAAAAGATTCATCTCACGGTTTCCGGGCGGAATCTGAAATTTGCTTTTTATTCATGACCGAAAACCCTTTTCGACATTCGATCAAACGTTCAACGTGACACTTTTGCCAAAATATTTTGGCAACTACTACCTTCATCCCATAATAACCTTATTTTTCGTTTTTCCGTATCCAATGTTTGACCATTCGTCTTATTTGAAAATTTTGTACAAAAATTTTAAAAAATTAATCACGTATAAAATACTATTTATATTTTATCATCTAGTAACAATAAAAATATTAATCGTAAAAAAAATTCAAATAAAACGAATGATCAAACGTTGAACACGGAAAAATAAAAAAATAAGATTATTATGGGACGGAGCTAGGAAACAATTAGGCTCGGCCTGCATGTCTGAAGCCCGAGAAATGATTAACCTGGCAACGTCAACGAAAGTTGGTGGTAGTACTAGCCAGTAATAGTACTATAAAAATAGGGGTCAACTACTTTACGAAGGAAAGCTGCCTATCACAGCGCATTTTATCACGTCATGTTGGTAAGTGAGTCTGACAGCAGTGACGAGGCTAGAGCGAAACAGAGATGTCAGTTGTATCTAAATTTGAATAGGAGAAATTAATATATGATGAAAATTTATAAACTTTAGTTTAAAATTTTTAGGAACCCCTTCTTCTACACAGCTTAGCCACTGGCTGACAGCGTGACACTCCGATGCGGGAGGACTGGACGAGTATACCATCTGCTGTTTTATTCGTTCTAAAAATAAAAGGTGTTTAGTTGGTGAAATGAAAATTTTTGCATATCACATTAGACGTTTGACCGGATGTCGGAAGGGGTTTTCGGACACGAATGAAAAAACGAATTTCACGGCTAGCCTGTAAGCCGCGAGACAAATCTTTTAAGCCTAATTAATCCGTCATTAGCGCACGTGGGTTACTGTAGCGTTTATGAATAACCACGTACTAATTAGGCTCAAAAGATTCGTCTCACGATTTCTCACGTAACTGTGCAATTAATTTTTCATTTTATCTATGTTAATACTCTATTTAGGTGTCCAAAAATTCGATGTGATGTTTTTGGGTGAAAATTTTTAAAAACTAAACAGCCCCTAAGGTAATCTTTCATTTTTTACCTAACTCTTTGTTTTATTTAAAAAAATTATGATTAATATTTTTATTTTTATTATATGATAAATCATAAATAATATTTTACGTGTGACTATTTTTTTTAATTTTTAAAATTTTTTTAAATAAAACGGATAGTCAAAAACTGAACACGGATGGTCAAAAATTTAACTTATTTTAGGATGGAGGGAGTACTCTATTGATCGATGTCAAGTTTGGATCATCGGTGCGTGAGCTTGGGCCCGAGTGCCGGGCCAAGCTCTGTTGATCACAGATTCACAGTAGGAACGGTATACAGCGTTCGCACGATACTCAAGAGTCTGAGATGTGTACCATCACTTCCTACTTTGGACGTTTCACGACCTGATTGGAATTCAACACGACTGGACTGTGACCCTGCGCCTGAAAGAAGCGAAGAGGTGCTAACGTAGCCCGTGAAAACAACGGCGCTGTGTAGGGATTTCAGCAAGTTTATGGTAAATCAACTGGCCGTTTCCGTTTCTTGCTTGTGGCAGTAATTAGTCAATCGGCAAATTCAGTGCAGCTCATATCTGGATCACTGCATCCGCATTCTTCAGAAATACGAATTGCTCTGGACGACCGACAGGTAAAAATTACCGCTCCATATACTCCACAGTATACCAAGATAAAAAAGAACTCGACGTGATTCAAATTTCAAAGTACCAAGAGTTTAACTTGTAGCACCACGCAGTCTCCAGGCCCATGCACTGCAGTCCTGTAGAGACCCTTAGACTGGCATTACCTGCTACCCCGTGGGCTGGACTACCAACTGCGATGTACGCAATCACCGGTGAAAAGAGAAAGTCTATTATATCTCCTTCTACTATAGTTCGAGTTTGGAAAAAATCAAACAACATATTTACAAAGTGAAAAATAATTTCTAAATAAAATATACCTATTCTTAACGATCTAAAATTTTGGTAGCTGTAGGTGTTTCAACAGTTTTGTGGTTCATTTGGAAGATTGAAACAATGCTTGTTTCTAGAATAAGTTCCCAGGAAATCCCGTAGAGGTGTTTCTAAAGTTGCTAATTGTCAACCTTATCTTTAGGGTTATGGGTGAAAAAAGATAGACGGCATATTTGCAATTGAAAAAGAAATTGTGAATAAAGCTTTTATATACATGTTCATATCGATCTAAAAGCCAAAGCTAAAAAACAAATTTTGGCGAAAAATATCAAAATCAACTTAAAATTTAAGATTAAAAAAAAAAATCAAATTTTGGTCATTCACAGTGCACCTACGTGGCAAGTGATTTCAACTCACCATGTAGACCAACTATGCGTGGAGGTGAGAGGAGTGGTTTCACCAGGATCCACGATTCCTTAGCTAGATGCACGTGGCTTCGTCCGAAAATGGAGTAGGGTGAGGCAGGGATGCGTGTTGGAGGAGGCGTTGCCTAAGCTCCAGCATTGTCCCCATCGGCTGCCACCGCCTTCGCTGCCCAAGCTTCGTCAACAGTCCACATCCCTCATCGTTGCCTAATCTAGAGGGCACTGAACCTGGGCTCCATCGCATCGAGCTCCAATAGCAACCCCATCCCCGTCGGTCAAGGCTGCCTCAAGCTCCTTCGGTGACCGCCGCTTCCTCCACCGTCGTGGTGTCACCTGGATCTGGAGGTTGCCGAGCATGGGCTCCATTGCATCGAGTCTTCCAATAGCCCTGTCCCTATCGATCATCATCGCCTCCGCCGCCTGAGCTCTGCTGTCGCTGGATTTGGAGGCCGTCGGGCGATCGAGAGGATGTGGAGTAGAGGAGGTGTAGATGTGAGGTGGATAGGAGAGGCGAGGAGGTGTGTTGGATGGATGAGGTGACAGAGAAAAGTTGTAGCGTTGGCCCACCCGAGGATACATGCACGGTAAAGTGAGTGGTTTCAAACTTGATTCATCCTAATTGTAATAGGAGACCACTCGATGAGGTATTCTGCATCGTGAATAGCCTAACCTATTGTGGTCTCTTTTGCAGATTAAACGAGGACATATATGAAAAGCTCAAAGTTGGAGCAAGATTGTTTAAGCAAGCAGCGAAAATATATACGATTTGAAGCATGGATCGAGAATGAGGACAAAGCATATCACGAGATGATCTTGCTTACTGTTTTGCTTGCTACTAGTTGGTGCATTCTGTAGCTGTTGAAGAACTGATCATTGTAGACTTCCTTTTGTGGCATCCTTTCTGAGGGCTCTCATAGTTCAAGCCACTTAAATCGAATGGCTTCAGCTGTCACGTGGACTGAGGCCACATCTCCTTGCACATAGTGCAAAGTGACTTATAGAGTGTCTTTCATTTATATATCAGCTCCTGCAATTTTGTATTTCAGCCCTTATTTTTTCTAATTCATTTAGAATCCAATATTTTACACCAGGCACCTCCACAATCAAAAACAAGTATAAAAAGCACCCTCAGTATCCCTCACTCTCTAATCTCCCTCCCTTAGAGTGGTAGCGGGCGGAGCCGCGGCGACGGGCTTAGGCAGCGTTGGATCTCGCGCCAACAACGGGCGAAGCAGTGACGGTGGGCTCGGGCGGTGCCGGATCTTGCGGCTGTGGGCTCGGGCGGCAGCAGGTGGCGATGGGTGAAGCCAGGCCGAAGCTTGGGGATTCACATGCTCTAGTGCGAAGAAGGAGCTCGCAAGTTGCCTTTTTTCTGGGCAGAACGACGAAGACACACGGTTCCTATATTGGACGCGAGTGGCCCAACAGAGGCATGCGAATTTGAGCCAATCGTCGAGCTGGCGCTATTGAGCCACACGACACCTCAGCCCACCATAAACACCCTTAGTTGTTAGTGTTAATTGGCTCTGTGAAACGGTCCGGGGTTTTGCTGTTTGGTAAGTTGTTGTAGAGTTGTTTTGTTTGAATAATGGATGTCATTTCTGTTAATGAAAATAGAAGGGTTGTTTTCCTTCTTTCCAAAAAATTAAAATAAATTCAGCGATATAAAGGTAAGGCTGAAAAATAAGTTTCGGTGAAAAAAGATATCAAAATCAACTTAAAATTTAAGGCATAGAATTAAAATTTTAGCTTATAAACATAGCAAAAGTGAAAAGATGAGGGTGCAAATAGACTTTCTTTTTATATCATGAGCAAATTAAAGATAATTGATACATATGAACTAAATAGGATATAGTATAAAACTACAAATAGCCTCGGGAAAAGAATCATCGAAGCTAACAAATAGACACCGATGAAAAATGAATTTAGACCGATTATGCTTTAAATTGTGGCACCAATAATATATTTGGTATTCTATTTTTCAAAGCTTTGAAAATGCAGCCTAAAATTGAATGCCCGCGCATTACACCTTCCTAGTTAAAGAAAGAGACAATTATAAATTTGCCATTAATTCAAATATTATTACAAAACTGACACTATTAAATTAAATAATATTACTAAAACTGTTACTGTTATTGTAGTGACGCCCTTGAAATAGAGAAAAACATAGTGGTACAATTTACAAAAGGGCCTTAGAGAAAAGGACCGTGTGGTCATCTGAAAATGGGCTTGCCAGTTGCAAACGAGAGTATCCGTCTAATCCTACAAGAAATTACTGTACTTGCCGACCGAGCCTCTAAGGTGGTGTTTAGGCCTTGTTTAGTTCTCAAATTTTTTCTCCAAAAACATCACATCGAATTTTTGGACACTTAAATAAAGTATTAAACGTAGATGAATCAGAAAACTAATTACACAGTTATGAAAGAAATCTTGAGACGAATCTTTTGAGCCTAATTAGCCCATGATTAGTCATAAGTGCTACAGTAACCAACATGTGCTAATGATGGATTAATTAGGCTCAAAAGATTCGTCTCGCGGTTTTCAGGCTAGCCGTGAAATCCATTTTTTCATTCGTATCCGAAAACCCCTTCCGACATACGGTCAAACATTTGACGTGACACTTCTCCCAAAAATTTTCTCAATCTAAACACCACCTAAGTTTGCAATTTTTTTAAAAAAACATCACATCAAGTTTTCGGATACATATTTGAAGTATTAAACGTAGTCTAATTACAAAACAAATTTCAGTTTTTGGTTGGAAACCGTGAGACGAATTTTTTGACCCTAATTAATCCGCCATTAGCACATGTTGGTTACGGTAGCACTTATGGCTAATCACTTTCTAATTAAGCTCAAAAGATTTGTCTCAAGATTTCTTCCGTAACTGTGCAATTAGTTTTTTGGTTTATCTATGTTTAATACTTTATTTAGGTGTCCAAAGATTTGATGTGATGTTTTTAGAAAATTTTTTTGAAAACTAAACAAGGCCTAGTCCTACGAAGGAGGTATCTCATGAGATTTCACTTAGGGAACGTAACTCTCCCGTAAACAAATTTGGTGACATAGAGGAAAGAGAAAGAAGGAAAGAGAAAAACCGTTGTCATACATAACAACGGTTTAGAGTCGACTCTTAGCCTTCATTAAAGAAAACTTTGCATGGGAGTGGATAAAAATGAAACTAGTGTAATAAAAAATATTTTATTGCATTAATTAAGAAATCATACCTAACTCTACTGTGAGAAATAATTAACATTTTGCCACTTATATATTTAGTCATAATAGATTTGTCACTAAACTCACATGTCATATACACACGAGTACTCATATATCATAGATAATAGGTTTAATCATCTAATTTAAGAGCGACAAAAAGTTAAATGACCTTAAACATGCCTTAGGTCTCGGCTTTTTTAGCTGGAACTTCCATGGGTCACCACCGTGGGGCTCCACCCATGTGCTCTCATCTGTTGACATATTTTCAATGGCTCAATTCTGCCTTCTTGCATATCAAGGAATCGAGGTAGACCAAGTCTCATGTGCCACGACCCCACAAGGCCACAGGGTCCACGCCTCAGAATCTTCCCCTGCACAATTCGATTCGGTGATTTCGGTCAGGGACTGTCTTTCCCCGCACAATTCGATTCGAGCACCAGTATATATATAAGAACCGTGGCGCCAAGATCACCAATTCACCATCAAGCTGCACGGGCACGCACACACAATCTTTTCTCCAAACAAAATGCTCAACTCCACTGTCAAGCTGATCGCGCTCTGGGCGTCTCCTTCCAGCCCGTCGCTGCTCGCATTCTGCGTTTCTCACCTCATCGTCGCTCTCCTCCTCCTCGCTGGCCGCAGCGCTGCCCCGGAGATCAGCGGCCGTGCTGTCGGAGGGCGAAGCTTGGAAGCTGGCGCGGGAGTGCCGAGGAAGGAAACGAATCCTGGAGGACGAGAGGCTCGTCTCCCTGCCGTGGACGCTGGCGGCCGTGGTGGCTGTGCTCCCGGCGTCGATGGCCGCGCCGAGGAGTGCTTGGTGCGCGTAGGCGACGGGGATGCCGTTGAGATGCAGGCGAGAGAAAGGGGCAGTAGTGCACGAGAGGAAGAGCTCGTTGCTGCTCATGCATTGCGAGAGAAGAACTGTGACGATGGGGAAGATGAGCTTATGCTGCGAGCCGAGGAATTCATTCGGCGGATGAACAGAATCTGGATGGCAGAAAATTTGCGGGTTTGCTGATGAGTTGTTGTTACTACTTTCTACCTTTAGGTGCATTCAGAGTCAGAGATGAAAAGATTTGAAATAAAATACCGGGAACTCTCAACTCTACCCATTAAAATCGGAGGGACTGGAGATACAGCAGAGGTGTTGTGTTTAGTTATACTAATCGATCATTCCGTCCCATGTTTATTTTAAAGTTGCGTTGCTATTATTGTGTACAGTATATACAAGAACTGATAATGCCACGACGATGTACCGAGCAAGGGAGACAATAAATTTTTATCATGTAGTAAAAGCCCGAGAGTGGTATCCGATTGATTTACTATACTGAAAAAAATGTTGTGCATTGCACAAAGTCAAGTTAATTTTAACTGCGCGAATAAAATAAATTTTGAAAATAAATTATGCATCGAGTTTATAAGGTTAACATAGAATTGGTTTGAGAGTCGTATGTTGCATTGGAAAGCTTATAATTGAGAATAACAAATTATGCTCAACATTATAAACAAATTAAATAAGATGGGTATTCTTTTGACAACGATGGAAGATAGATGCACACTAAACTCTAAAGTTCTCTTAGTTATACTCTCTTTATTTTTTAATACAAATATTTAATTTTAAGCCATGCATAGTGACGGTCAGTAAGTAAGAACGTTTCAATTCTCACTTTTTTAAATTTTATATTACAGTGAAGAGTGGTGGTATCATGTTGGGACTAGAGTTTGAAATGGACATGTATTTCGCATCCTATTCAGACGAACACATTTATCTATTTTCCTTTTCAAAAGATAAAAAAATTCTATCGCTATTATTATTTTATTTTTATTGTTAATCACAGTTCTACTTGGATTTTTGAAAAATGGAGTTCGACGAGCAGATCGAGCGGCGCATGCGAGAGCGTGCTGAGAGGCCTCCAATTGTTTGCGGTATATTCATCTGAACGTGATTGTTTGCAATATTGTTTGGATGCGCTACTATCCTTATCAGCACTTGGAAATGGAAAATAGACACAAACCACAGTGGTCAGGAAGAAAATATCTCCAGACATGTTGTGGACGTTGATTTGAGGTAATTTCAAGAAAAAAATATATGGTAGAGAATGATTTGTATTAAAGTTTGGTGTAAAAATAGATAAAAAATATATTTGAGCACAATTTAACAAGATATGTAGTTAAACTATATACATAACACAGTATAATTGTTTTTAGTGTATATGAACGTATGGAAAATTTGAAAGTGAAGAAGTTATTTTTTGATGTGAATGATTTGTATAATGGACACTACAATATTTTAACTATTGCTTCGTATTGTATTATGGACTATACCGTAAACATTCTATTTATTCTGTGGACTATGGACAATATCTTATTTCTGTTACTTCTTAGTATTATTTATTGTGGTGGCAATACGTGCTTGGAATTTCACTGGTAGCGTATAATAATTATGAGTTATCTATTGTCATTTAAATATTTACTGTGGTCTCTCAAATTTAATGAAGTTAATGCCACAATTTTCTTTTTCCCAAAAACTTGTAACTGTCGGAGTTATAGCTAATTACTGACTTCTATTTTTTAAAATAATTTTACAGTTTTTTTCATAATTTTAACCATCGGTGTTTTCAACAGAAACTATATGGTTTTGGAAACTTACCGCGTGATTTTGACCCAGAAGCTGCATTAACCGTCTTATTTGAATTCAAAATTTTTAAATATGAATTTCTGTTTTTGCGTTTATCCTGCGGTAAGGTAACCGTGTCTCCGCCAGCGGTGGTAGGACTCGCTCGAACATTAACGTCAACCGTACTTGCCATCACATTCTTTTCCAAGGAACATACAGATAGAAATAAATGTACGATGGATGCAGTTTTGTTCTCTTCTATACGCCGTTCTGTAGCAAAACCATGGAGCTTGGCAAGTTCGGTTCTCTTCCATGCGACGTTCTATAGCAAAAGCATGGTGCTTGTTCTCTTGTATGCGCCGTGTGTTATTCTCCTCGTCTCTTCCCTGTACCTCCTCCGTCTCTTCGTCGACGCCCGCCGCAACCTGCCGCCGGGTCCCCGCCCGCTGCCGCTCATCGGCAACATCTTCGACCTCGGCGCCCAGCCGCATCGCTCGCTTGCGCGCCTCGCAGAGAGCCATGGCCCGCTCATGACGCTCCGCCTCGGCACCGTCACCACCGTCGTCGCCTCCTCCCCGGACACTGCGCGCGACATCCTCCAGCGCCATGAAGCCGCCTTCTCCTTGCGCTCCGTGCCGGACGCCGCCCGCGCGCACGGGCACAACATGTTCTCCATGGGCATGCTCCCGCCCAGCAGCCCCCTTTGGCGCACGCTTCGCAGGGTGTGCGCCGCGGAGCTCTTCGCGCCGCGCAGCCTCGACGCGCGCCAGTCGCTCCGCCGAGACAAGGTGCGCCAACTCGTTAACCACGTCACGCGGCTGGCGCGCGACGGCGCAGCCGTGGACGTCGGCCGCGCCGTGTTCACTACTTCCTTGAACCTACTCTCAAGCACCATATTCTCCGCCGACCTCGCGGATCTCGACGACGGCCGGGGCGGTTCTCCGGCGGGGGAGTTCAGGGACATTATCTCGGAGTTCACGATCATCATCGGGGTGCCGAACGTGTCGGACTTCTTCCCGATCATCGCGCCGCTCGACCTGCAGCGGCTGCGGAGACGGGTGGCTCGGGTGTTCACGCGGCTGCATGCCGTGTTCGACGAGCATATCGAACGACGCCTGCAGGAGCGCGCTGCGGGCGAGCTGCCAAAGAATGATTTCCTCGACGTTTTGCTCGACTACCGCAGCCCGGAGGATGGCCGGGGGTTTGATCGGCCAACGCTTCAGTTTCTGATTACGGTATGCTTTACTGAATTACTGATTGGTAGTGCTTACTATTGAGTCTTGGAACGAATTTTGGAGGAAATTTCTAATTTTCTATCAATTCTTCCGTCAAGAAAGTTTCTACGGATTTACACAGAATTTTTCGTTTGCACGATTACATCTGTGGTACTCCTATGGCCATGCACAAATCTCAAATCTTATCACAGCAGTCTAGATAATCGAAGTATGCTACTTCTGCAGGATTTGTTTAGCGCGGGAAGTAATACAACCGCAGTAAACGTAGAATGGGCAATGGCTGAGTTGCTACAAAATCCAACATCAATGGCGAAAGCTCGTGAGGAGCTTGCTCGAGTGATTGGCTCCAAACCAGAAATTGAGGAATCCGACATTAGCAAGCTCAAGTACCTCGAGGCCGTCGTGAAGGAGACATTACGGCTTCATCCTCCAGCACCGTTTCTGCTTCCTCACCAAGCTGAAGACACTACAGAGGTTGGTGGCTACACGGTGCCCAAGGGCACCCGTGTTCTGGTGAATGCTTGGGCGATTGGCCGAGACAGCAAGGTGTGGTCTGAGCCTGACAAGTTCATGCCGGAGAGGTTCCTGCAGAGGGAGGTGGACCTCCGTGGCCGTGACTTCGAACTGATTCCATTTGGCTCTGGTCGAAGGATCTGCCCGGGGCTGCCGCTGGCTGTACGCATGGTGCACCTGATGCTCGCGTCGTTGCTGCACCGGTTTGAGTGGAGGCTTCTACCGGAGGTGGAGAAGAACGGGGTGGACATGGCGGAGAAGTTTGGGATGATACTGGAGCGGGCCTCGCCCCTACAGGCTATTGCTATACCGGTTCAATAAGTTGATCGGCATCGTATACTAGAATATCTTTGGAAATGAAACCCTTGGTAAAAGAAAAAGGAATCATGTACAATCTGATGTTTATGTCTGAAAGAATGAGATAAAACCAGAGTTATGAGAGTCTATATGGTAATAATATACCAGTACTAGTAATTGTTAGCAACTACTATCAGACCGAGAGAGTCAGAGTTATATATGGATGGCACTCGCTCAGTTGTATCTAGAGTTTTACTCTCGTCCTTTCTTTTTTTACTGTGAGATACTAATAACTTGAGGTACTAATATCTTTATTACTCGTGCTATCTACCCAGTGGTGGATAACGAGCCAGCTCGGCTCGGCTCGGCTCGGTCTGGCTCGTTAAGATAACGAGCTGGCTCGGCTCGGCTCGTTACCGTAACGAGCTAAAAACTCAGCTCGGCTCGGCTCGTTAGGCTCGCGAGCCGTGCATGAAAAGTTAACTTAAACAACTTTTCAATAGATTATACAAGCAAATTTTCAGTTCAAACATACATATCATATGAAATTGTATCTAAATATTAAAGCTTGAACCAACAAATCATATGGCGAACCTATAAGTATTGAACATATGCTTTTCAGGGTGGAATCAATGAATACCGGCGAATCGTGTATCTTTGGTCTAGCTCGTTAGGCTCGCGAGCAGCTCACGAGCCAGCTCGAGCTGGCTTGTTATCTCTAACGAGCTAAAATGCTAGCTCAGCTCGTTAGAAAAATGAAACGAGCCGTGCTGAGCCGAGCCGAGTTTGTCATGAGTCGAGCGAGCTAACGAGGCACGAGCTTTCTGTCCATCCCTATATCTACCCCACGACCAAGCTGTCACCTCGAGATACCATGCAATCGTGAACGTTATATCTATCATCCCAACAATCAGGATTTAGTGCCAACTTGATCATGAGGTGGATAGCACGAGTAAGGATTTTAGTATCTCACGGTACAAAAGAAATGATGGGAGTAAAGCTCTTGTATCTAATATACAGCCCACCGTTTTTATATTATAATATTTTTAATCTATGTTTTCTATATATATCGAGGTGTATTACAATATTAGCATATATAAAAATCTAGACAATGTTACAAAGTTTTATATCACGAAACGGATGGAGTAAATGTCTTAGATTTATCGTGATTTATTCATAAATCAATGAATATGTTTTATACATGTGTTTCAATTCATTATTGTCCATATTAATATAGCGAGAATTAAAATATTTTATAATATGAAACACAGTAACAATCATTTTTCTAGTGAGTTTGTTTAGTGGGTGTAGGTACCACAAGATCTACAGCTGTACCGTGGACCATAGTAAATTAAGAACTATACATAAAATGAATCAACTGTAAACTAAGACCTGTTTCGTTTCTAAAAACATCCTATCGAATATTTAAACACATAAATAAAACATTAAATATACATAAACAATAAAACCAATTATATAGTTATTGGAAAATCGTGAGATGAATCTTTTGAGCCTAATTAGTACATGATTAACTATAAGCACTACAGTAACTAACATGTGCTAATGGCGAATTAATTAGACTCAAAAGATTCGTCTCGCGGTTTTTAGGCAAAATCTAAAATTTGTTTTGTAATTAGACTATATTTAATACTTCAAATATGTGATTATACACATCGATGTGGCCAAAGCTAAAAAATAAACTTCAGTAAAAAAAACCTGTTTCAACTCTAAATTTAAAGTTAAAAATAAAAATTTTGATTTATAAGTATAAACAAAAGCGAAAAGATGGGTTGATCTATTTCACCATATATGCACCTTCACTCTAAATTCAGATACCCGTAACAGCCTAAATGCGGTTCAAAGCATTAAAAAGTTAAGTGAGTGACACGTCTCTTATTTTGTTTTAGCTCCTTCCCAAATGAGAGAGTTGCAACATTATAACTCTACTTGTTGTGTTGACATAGTTTACCACGTTATACCACGTTATTACTCTACTGAATGCTTTGAAACATCTGACATGATCATTCTCGTAACTATGGAATGCGAATGGTTGACCAGCTACAAAACCCGCCATCAATGTGACATCGAGAAATCGAGGAATCTAAGAGCAAGTTTCAATAGTATAGCCAGCTACTGGCTCCAATACATTTATAGTCAATTTAATAGCTAATTTATATAATAGATATTTATAAAACATTAATACATTATCCCATATGTCATACATATACTGTGTCTTGAAGACTGTGCTACAGCTAACTACGAATTAGTAGCTCACTGCTCTTTTTTTCCATCTTTTATCTCTTTAAAATATGTTTATAATTAACTTATAACTTGCTATTATACCTGCTCTAACAGCAGCAGTCTTGAGAGGCCGTCGTGAGCGAGAATTTCCGAGTCCACATCCTCCTGCGCCACGCTGTAAATTTTTTTATTTTTTAAATCTTTTTAATACATAATATAGCCGACTTACTGGCTACATTATTAGCCTCGCCCTAATTGGAATTACTAAGCAGATTGTTAATTTTATATGGTATGGACGTATCGCTCTCCGTACATATTTTGTGCACCTCAACTAAGGCCTGGTTTAGTCTCAAATTTTTTTCCAAAAACATTACATCGATTTTTTGGATATATAAATAAAGCATTAAACATATATGAAACAAAAAACTAATTGCACAGTTATGGAAGAAATCTTGAGACGAATCTTTTGAGCCTAATTAGTCCATGATTAGCCATAAATGCTACAGTAATAAACATGTGCTAATGGTGGATTAATTAGGCTCAAAAGATTCGTCTCGCGGTTTCTATGCTAGCCGTGAAATTCGTTTTTACATTCGTATCCGAAAATCCCTTCCGACGTCCGATCAACATTTGTATGACACTTCTCCCGAAAATTTTCTCAATCTAAACACCACCTAACAATCGTTACTAAAATAGTTGCACTTTTAATAAAACTACACTTGTACATAAATAGTTTTAAAAGGACAAAATTATTACGGAGTTTTAAAACTATATGATTTTTTATCCTTTTGTTACAGCTAAAATATGATGAATTTGAATACGTAACTTTATGCTTAGGTAAAATTTTCCTAATATTTTTACAACATTTGTATAGTTGGTATGTAGGAATTATTATATACGGAAATATGCAGAACCGTTTACAATCCCCCCACTGGACAGGATGAGAAGTACCCACATATAGTTGGTCCGTAGTGCACCATTTTGCAGCTAATTGAGCACACCACCATACCACACATTTCTACGGTCAGCCATGGAGCTCCTCCTGTATGCGCTGTGTGTTATTCCCCTCGCCTGCTCCCTGTACCTGCTCCGGCGCTTTTTGGACGCTCGCCGCAACCTGCCGCCGGGTCCCCGTCGGCTGCCGCTCGTCGGGAACCTCCTCGAGCTCGGTGACCTGCCGCACCGCTCCCTGGCACGCCTCGCGGAGCGCCATGGTCCGCTCATGACGCTCCGCCTCGGCGCCGTCACCACCGTCGTCGCCTCCTCACCGGACGCCGCCCGGGACATCCTCCAGCGCCACGACGTCGCCTTCTCGACGCGCTCTGTTCCGGACATCGTCCGCGCTTGCGGGCACGACAGGTTCGCCTCGCCAAGCCCTGCCTCCCGCCCAGCAGCGCCCAGTGGCGTGCCCTCCGCAGGGTGTGCTCCGCGGAGCTCTTCGCGCCCCGCCGCGGCGCCGCCTCGACGAGCAGCAGACCCTCCGCCGCGAGAAGGCCCGTCGGCTCGTGTCGCACGTCGCGAGGGTGGCCCGCGAGGGCGCGCCCGTCGACGTCCGCCGCGTCGTCTTCACGACCTTGCTGAACGTGCTCTCGTGCACCCTGTTCTCCGCCGACCTCGCGGACCTTGACGACGGCCGCGGCGGGTCGGCGGGGGAATTCGCGGACGCGATCGTAGAGTTCGCGAGCACCGTCGGGGTTCCCAACGTTCTGGACTACTTCCCGGCCATCGCGGCACTCGACCCGCAGCGGCTGCGGAGGCGGCTGTCGAGGGTGTTCACGCGGCTTTTCGCCGAGTTCGCCGAGCAGATCGAGCGCCGCATGCGCGAGCGCGCCGCGGGGGAGGCGCCCAAGAACGACTTCCTGGACGTGCTGCTCGACTACCGAACAATGGAGGACGGCCGGAGGTTCGGACGGCAAACGGTCCGGTCATTGTTTGCGGTATATTCATCTGAACGTGATTGTTTGCAATATTGTTTAGATGCGCTACTATCCTTATCAGCACTTGGAAAATAGACACAGACTGTGGTGGTCGCCTTGGTCGGGAAGCAAATATCTCCAGACAAGTTGTGGACGTTAAGCGGTTGAACTCTATAGACATAGACCGTGTTCGGTGATAATAATAGGTTACCTGGCGTGAAATATAGTAGTAGATTAATACATAATTAATTAATTATTAATTATAAAAAAATATTTGATTTTTAAAGCAGTTTGTCTATAAATTTTTTTAATAACATACCGTTTAGTAATTTAGGAAACGTGAGCGTAGAAAACCAAACAATCTGGTTAGTATTAGAGTGCCACCAAAGCGGCCACACTATGCTAGTGGTTACGTCAGAAGACAGGAGGTCGTAGGAGTCTCATATGACCATGACGGTGGAGCAAGAGAATTGTGGTCGTAGGAGACTCATCTGACCATGACGGTGGAGCAAGAGAGCTGTGCTGTTGCAATAGTCTACAGCTAACCAATGATAACTGTAAATATCAAAATATCTGACATGATTCTCCCGGTCTTGGTGTGTAGGATTTGTTTAAGTGTGAATCTATAAGTAATACTTAAACTAATTTTAATAATAAAGAAAATAATAAATAAAATAAATAATACTTTTAAATTTTTTTAATAAGACAAGTAGTCAAGGATTACAAACAGAAAGTCAGAATGCCTTACCTGTTAGTCTTCTAAGCAAGAATCCACGACATAAACGGGCCATTCGTTTTTCAGACAAGAAGCTGGCTTCCTGGCCCAGTAACCGGCCTGATTCTATGAGGCCGCCCAGGATTGTATTCATCGGGCATTCCGTCGCAGAAATAAGTTCATTTAACATCTCTCGATTTATAGTTCAGTCTGTTTTACACCAGACGGATCAATAAATACAGCCGGAATCCTAGTGTTCAACTGGGCCCAAATCGTAATCTTCAACCGGGCCCGGCGGATCATACGGCCTCAAAGCAAGGGGGTTTTACGCGTTACGTAGCACAGCAGCCGCGTGGATCCGCGCGTTGGCCTTTTTCGGCTGCGCCACGCGTTCGTCTATGCGGGCAACGGCCGCTCAGATAGTTAATGATGCGAAGATGCACCGATGCACAACCTTTGATTGCCGGAGATGGATAGGGACGAAGGGCTGCGTTTCTGGTATGAAAATGAAAAATGAAAAATTATCAGATTTTTACCAGGTCTATTTTATGACCTAAATAATATAATTAATTACTACTAAGCTAAAATTTTGCTTTAAAAATATAAGAGAGGATTGACTTTTATAATTTCTTTTATTAAAAATACATCGTTTATCGTAAAACCAAAAATAAACTGATGAAATAAAGAAAAAAAAGGTTGAATTGTGAGTCATCTGCGTGGGTCTAATCCTTCACCTTCAAGTACAGATTTAAGTTAACGTTTCATCTTCACTAACCAACCTAAAATACACTAACACGTAGTTAACGTGTTCGTATGTTCCGGCGAAAAACGTTTCCATATATGAAGATGGCAAACCTTTTCACATAGTCCTTTCGTTTATGCCAAAATTTAAAGATAATTTTAAGAATTTTTATCGTTGTTGATTTTTCAGCTTTAGTTTTAGCTCACTAAAAGTGTATATATATATATATATATAATTTGTATTCACAATTATTATTAGTTCACAAATATGTTGCCTTTCTTAAAGAAAAAGACAATCAATCATTCTCTTTGCCTTTTTAAGGACGAAATCTACCCTGAAACAACAGAAAGAGAGACCAAATTGAGAATAGCAGTAGCTTCAAGGAACAGAGTTATATTAAACCTATAAAATATAGTGCAGCAGTAGGGTGAAATAAAGAGAGAACATACTCTTTCCAACAAATGACAAATTTTAGCATTAGTCATTTTCTTTAAATTTTAGTTGGCCTCAGCCGGTAATCATCCACCGCCGCTCGCAAAAGCCAGAGCCATGGTCACGGCTCCCAAAGTCCCAGTTACTTGGCGACCAGCACAACGGGCCAGGCGCGCAGACGGAGGCGCAGCCGCCCACGCGAAGCAAAGCCAAACCCATGGATAAACGAAACGAACAAAAAACCGATCCCGTCCAGTACGATTCCATTCTGTCCCCGATCCCGTCACGTCTCCTGTAAACACACCACCGCTTCTCTCTCGTCTCGTCTCCTCGCCTCCCCCGCCTCCCCTCCCCCCTTCCTCGTCGCGCGATTCCCCAACCCCGAAGCCGGAGTCTACCGAGCTCTCCGTGCGCCCCTGCGCGGCGCGCGCTCTCCACGTGCGCCGGCGATCGCCGGTGCCCGTCAGGTCGGTGGAGCCTGTCGCTCTCTCTCCTCCTCCCCCCCCCCCCTCCCTTCCGCGCGGATTTCGTGCCGATTTTTAGCTTTGGGACGAACCAGTTTGGTTTGGGTTTCTGGCGTTATTTCGGATGAGAAATCTAGGGCTTGTAACGTCGGTGCGCGGTGGTGGTTTGGGTGTTGGTGGGGGGTAGAGATTTTGCTGGAAGTTAGCTCGACTGGTTGTTTTAGCTGCGCAACATGAGATGCTGCGCGGGACAACGAATTGCTTTTCGTGGAGGCGACGCGGAGTATACGAAGAGTGATGGGTATCGTGCAATTACGTTTGTTTCTGAGCTAAAACCGATTCATCATTAGGAAGGAGTTGATTTTGCATCACATTGTTTCTGCCTGAAAATGGAGGCACTATCCTGCTTGGCATGTAGTGCATGATGTAGTGAAATATTGCTTTTAGCCTTACCCATGACGCCTTTTCAATTTACTTGCGATAAGCTTGTTCAGAATTTTGTCTAGGCTCAGATGTTTGAAAAAAAGGTGTCTGGACATAGACGGAAGAGTGTTCGCTCAGTTTCTTCTTAGCTCCCATATTTTCACACATGCATATTTCGTTGTACTACTGGAAATTGGAGGTACGCAATGTGTGATTTATTGAATTCCTTTTGATTTTGATGGCAGGTTATTTCTCGTGGCATGGCAAGGATACATATTGGTCTTGCCTTGTCCTTTCATGAATGATGTCCTTCCGTTCGAAGGACACAAATGCACAAACACAATTTAATTGGCCATGGAGAAGCGAATCACCATTATCAGCACAACTGCTCATTGATATTCCACCTGAAATAGAATTATCGGACTATCGAAGGTTGCCAGGTTCAGGAAGCGAGAGCCCATCAGGACTTCTCCATGGTGAAGGCTTCAAGGAAGAACCAATTGCTGACTTGGATATTTTTTTTGAAAGGCTTTATGAATATTTCTGTGCAAAAGGGCTACGGTGCATTGTTACCAAATGGATAATCGAGATGCTTAATGTACTTTTTATGGTCTGCTGTATTGGGTTCTTCTTCTTATTTGTTGATTGGAATGCCCTCGGTCATTTGAAATGTGGTGTAGAGGCACTTGAATCTGGGGAAAAACCATGTGATCTAATGCAAGTCATTAAACATAATCCATTAGTTCCATTCACATTTCCTAAAGTGGTCACTATTGGATCAATGGTTATATTGACGACATACGGGCTTATCAACTTCCTCAAGTTTTTTGTGCAACTCAGAAGTACATTGAATATTCGTGACTTCTACTGTAACAGGTAACATTTCTGATTAACGTATAATTTTTGTAGTTCAGTGCAATCAATGACTGAATCCATGTCTTGTTCCTCTTTGTGTAGTCTGAAAGTCACCGACCTTGAGATCCAAACCATCTCATGGCCCAAAATAATTGAGAAGGTTGTCCTGCTACAGAAATCTCAGAAACTTTGTGTTGTTAGGGACCTCTCGGAGCATGATATTATCATGAGAATAATGAGGAAAGAAAATTACTTGATTGGGATGGTCAATAAAGGCATCATCTCATTTCCAATTCATCCTTGGGTACCTGGAGCTGGTCCTACTGTCAAATCCCATTTGCAAAACAGGAGAAACCATCTGATACTCCCAAAAGCTCTAGAATGGACATTAAATTGGTGCATCTTCCAAAGTATGTTTGATAGGTAAGGAAGTCTGTAGCTCTGTACTTTTAACTAGTCCCTCCATCCCAAAATATTGTAACCTGTCTAGTACAAATTTTAACTAGAAAGACTGCTATATTTTGGGACAGAGGGAGTAGCTAGCATTGGATTATTTAGCCAAAGTATTTTGAGAACATTTATTTGGCCAAAATACTCTGCTGTTAAGATGATCAATCTAGGTATCTTTCTTCACAATAATCCTGCATTTGGGAGAAAGCTTAGGTGAAGAACTGAAGATTCCCTTATGCAGGCTATATATGCTGTTAAGTTGTTGCATAAACACTTAGTTGCACGAGAAAGTGCAAATGTCTCTATCAGTCTTTATTACTCTTTTTTTTTGTTATACATAGTGTTGAACCTGTGTGCTGTGCAGAATTCTTGACATTATGCATACTTGTTTCTAACTATCTGGTTACTAGATCCTAAATATCATAACTCAAGCTTTACTGCTTTAATAATGATCGCATGGAGATATCATGTAATTTACATAGTCCGTCCATGTAAAGCAGGATGCCATTCTTCACCATCGATCTAATCTTCATCTAACAGCTCTAAGTTCTTGCGTGAATTTGCTCAGTAGCACCTAAAGATGTTTTTTGGCTAAGATAACTTCCCAGCTTCCAGTTTGTACAACATCCGCTGAAATGTGCCTTAGGACGTTCCATGAATTTGTTTATTTAGTTTTTATACTGAAAGCCCATATCCTTTTCTTTTGCAGTAAATTTTGTGTTCGGAAAGATTTTCTGACAAGCCCAGCTGTATTGAAGAAGCGACTCGTATTTGTGGGCATTTCAATGCTTATCCTTTCACCTTGCCTTGTAATCTTTCCATTGGTGTACCTTATTCTGAGACACGCTGAAGAAATTTATAATCACCCCAGTACAGCTTCATCTAGAAGATGGTCAAATTTATCAAGGTGGATTTTTAGAGAATATAATGAGGTAGCTTCTTTTGCAGAAATATTACTACTATTATAACGCACTTGTTAATAAATCTTTTAGAATGTCCTCTCCAGTCTCTTCAAAATGTCTGCCATGTGCTTACCATCTAAGTCTTTATATTAGCTGACAGCTCTGATGTTTGTTGGGGCCTAGATACTATCATGCTATGCAATCAGCCTTGGTTTTCTTCATCTAATGATCAGTTTCTTACAATAATCTCAGGTAGATCATTTCTTCAGACATAGAATGAACAACAGCGCTGTGCACTCTTTAAATTACCTGAAGCAATTTCCAACTCCACTGATTTCTATAATGGCGAAGTTCATATCTTTTGTTTCTGGTGGTTTGGCTGGCGCTCTTATAATCATTGGATTTCTGGGTGAATCTGTTCTTGAGGGCCATGTAAGTTATTTGTTCTTCTTTGTCTCATTTGTTATTACACACATCTTATTGACCTACTAAAATCTTCACATATATTCTTATCTTTTGAAGATCTTGGGAAGAAATCTGTTCTGGTATACTATTGTTTTTGGAACAATAGCTGCTATAAGTCGAAAAGTAGTGGCTGATGAACTCCAAGTAATTGACCCAGAAGGGGCTATGTGCAATGTTGTCCAGCATACACATTTTATGCCTAAGAGGTGGCGTGGTAAAGAGGACAGTGAACTGGTGCGGAGAGAATTTGAAACACTATTTCAGGTATTTTAGCTCAGCTTTGTCTCATTTGTTTTTATTTTTTTCAAGAGTTGGCTGAGAGAATTTTGCATACTCAATATCTAATCTACTGGCAAAGGTGTTTTGTATGCTTTACGGTTTGGCTTTGGAACGTCAACAATAACCATCACCCATATTATCAGCATCTAAGTTTTTTCTGTTGTTTTGCTTTTTTTTGTTGTTGAAAGGATATAAACGTTCTGGGTTGATGTCAACAGAATTTTATTCAAACAAAATTGTACACAAGCAAGGTGTTGGCTGAGAAATTGTGCGATGTGCACATATGAAAGACCATACTGAATCAACTAACCGAGATGCTAAATTGTTCTGTATGATGTAAATTGGCTTTGGAATGTCACCAGTCACCATCATCTATTTTATCAGCACTCTATTGTCTTTCTTGAGAGAACTATGAAATATTGTAGGTTGATCTCATCAGAATACTATTCATCAAAACTTTACAAGTAAAATGCCCACATAGAGAAGTACATTAAAAGTGACGGCCCAACTGAGATACATGTGAGTAACATTGAAAGTCATAAACCCATTTGGTTTTAAAGTTGTTCATGGGCTCATGGCTACCGGGTTAATCATGGCGACATTGCCTCTGAAGGACGACATTAGTGCCTGTTCCACAGAACCTCGTGATTCCCAAGTTGCATTCTTAAATAAATTTCACTTTGCTGAGTTTGCTCTTTTCCCCCTCACAAGACATGATTGCCTGGAGATGATAGTACACAAATTCTCCAATAGGTTGCTTGTCAAAACTGGCATTTAGTTGTTTTCATTGCTTCTTGTTAAAGCACTATATCTGAAAATGAAAAGAAAATCATCTTCTAATTGTTAAGTGTATCCATAGGACTTATCTAAGTGCTTTGCAGCCTAGATATCAGTACCTTACATTTAATGTTGGTTGATTTACTTTTATGATTTATGTATCCACATCATATTGCTCCGTATATTAACTGGGCAATTTGTGAATGCAGTATACTATAGTAATGCTACTTGAAGAGATGGCCTCCATTTTCATCACTCCATACTTGCTGATCTTTGAGGTACCAAAGGTAATGTTCTGAACTTGCTCAACAATGGTGTTTTCCTAAAGTTCTTTGACAGTGAACTCCTTTTATTTTACAGCGTGTTGATGATATTCTGCGTTTCATCTCAGACTTCACAATTTATGTAGATGGGGTGGGAGATGTGTGCAGGTTCTCTGCTGACGTTTCTTTAGTAATTAATTTATATATATTGTTGATGGGCCTTTAAAGCATTTAACATAATTTATTCAATGTGTTTCAATAGCCTAAGCTTGTTTGACTTCAGAAGGCACGGAAATAGAAACTATGGTTCACCATTTGATGCACTTAAAACACTTAGGAGCTCCCAAGGGAAATTGGAGAAATCATTTTTAAGGTACAGTTAATTTTATGTTTGAATTACTTCATGTGTTTCTTACTATCTACATGCTACTCGTATTGTTATTAAAAAGATATCCTAAGGGCCATCATTTGTTGATTGAAATGGCTTGGTGTACTTTAGCTGTTCTTGGCTCTGGATTTTTATTGTGGTATGATTT
The DNA here is from genome assembly GCF_000231095.2 of Oryza brachyantha. NCBI lineage: Eukaryota > Viridiplantae > Streptophyta > Magnoliopsida > Poales > Poaceae > Oryza > Oryza brachyantha. The sequence goes on along the minus strand of NC_023165.2, from coordinate 6,717,322 downwards.
GCATGCTATTGTTATTTAGTACCTAGTTCAAACTGTACTTTAGGTCTATGAACATCGGATGAGAAAATGTATTAGTTTGTCAGCGCTAGAAGATTTTGTAGAATATAGGCACACCAGGGCGCTGCTCTTGTCTCGTGATATTCCAAGAAAACAACGTCCAGTTTTGGTTTAGTCCACCATGCTCATCGCATTTCCACTCTATGCAATGTGTCTGGCTGTTGTCTGACAGGCCTAAGGGAATATCGGTCACTTTGTACTTTATTTACTGTTTGGAGGTTAGTCAGTTGAACGCTTGCAGATGTTGGAGTCACAGGTGTTGCAGCTAGGGGTAGATCCAGGCCTAGGACAGATCACCCTTGTAGACTTGTAGTTTCTAGTTAGCCATTGCAAAATTCAAGGATACAAACATATGATGTCTGACTTTATTATATGATTGTTTACAGCTTTCAAAGTGTGTATCCATCATGGGAGCCAAATGCAGAAGGCAAACAATTCTTAACTAACCTCCAAAAGTTCAAGGAAAGGCAAATAAGGCAGCAGGCTATTGCACAATATCAAGCAATGGAAGCATCAGGTTTTGTGGCAAGCACCAGAGACCACAAGGATGATATCTTCCACCAACGGCTCCCTAGCAATATCCATAACCGTGCGGAGGCCATCTTGCCTGCTCTTTACAACTTGGGCCCCTTTGGATTGCTTGACACAGATCAAAGAATTCATCCATATATTCTGGACTGGTACTACATCTGCCATCCACCTCACTTGGACAGGACCGAGGCTCCCCATTTCAATGAAGCATTCCCCGAGACTGGTAAGAACACACGTCCAGCAGCAAGGGATGCATCTGAAGTGCAAGAAGCAAGGAACTGGGACGCTGACATGGTTCACTCTGACCATGAAAGAGTTCGAAGCCATATGGATGCATCGACATCGAGCAATCTTTTTCATCATGCTCCAGTAGAGCACCATGATACAAAAGGAAATATTGTTGATTGGTGGGCCCAAGCACCTGAACATTCTACTGGTCAGCAAGGAAGTTTTCTTGAGCCTCCGGAATTTGGAAATCGATATGTTGCTGGTACCCGTTCCAGCTATCACACTGGTGATTTATCTGATGATGTAAGTGTGGAAGAGCTTGAGCGAAGCTATAGCAGAACTAGCAGCAGTTGGAGAAGACCCCCGGATTTGGCCACGACAAGGTATATGGACGACTCTGACATCGAGGAAGGGTTGAATCTCCCTTTCGCTGATCTCCAGCAGAAGGATGAAGATGCTCGACGTGGTGCATCAGATACTAATGACCCCACGCCTGTCGGCCTTCCTGTAAGAATAATTCCTAGAAGCAGTGACCCTGTTTAGACTGAAAAGCTCTCAGATTAGCTGATGTTTGTGCATGGTTTGTAAATGTCTATATGAACCACGACACGAACTTCACCAAAACAGGCAAATGCCCACAAATTCATTTGTACAGAACCACATATCATTCACTGTATAGTCTTTTCCTGCCCTCCTAGGGATTGTGGAGCAGGGGAAGAGCCATTCATTTGCAGCACGAAGTGCATGGATCCAGTTGTTGCCTCTTCACATTTTTTTCCCCGCACTCTGCTAATCAATTTATGCGGTGGTTAGCATTTAGCCATTGGCGCATTATTGGGTTTAAGGATTAAGCGATCGATGTGCAGTTTCATTCGCATACAGTCCTTGCAACCATGGAAGCATGAAATAAAGGGCTTTTTTGGATTATAGCCATTGTTAAACTTACCAAAATTTTAGCAAAGCAACTTCAAAATTTATGTTTAACCTTACCAAAATAATTTTAAAATTTTAACAAAGCTTGTGAAAATTTAGGCAACTTTTAAGTTGCATGCACCAGCCAGTTGCATCTAAAAGTTTAAGCTAATAGGGAAAGGCGGACAATTCACTTTATACACTTCAACACTCACCCTCACGCGAGACCCCTTAAGTCTCAAGCGTGAAATATTGGACTCTGAGCCTATGTTAAGTTACATGCACCAACCAGTTGCACCTAAAAGCTTAAGCTGATAGGAAAAAAATGGACAATTCACTACAAAATTTGTCATGAAAAAACACGTAATTAGCCGGTGGACACCGTAAGATCACGAATTTGGTGCAGGGCACCACAAAAATATGGTAATTAGCTGGTAGTCAATCTGACCATTATTTTATTAATTTCGGAGTAAATTTTTTTTAAAATAACGAGATTGCCCTCAGTGGCCAACCCGTTATGTCGACTCGGTTCTGTCGAACCAGATCTAGTCGGTCTCATGCCGCATCACATCCGAACCCTAGCCTACAGAGCGACTGAGTAGGCGGCGGCAGCGGCGACCCAGCTGTGGCTAGGGTGGCGGCGACCTGACTACCGAGGGCAATCTCACCATTTTTAAAATTTTTGACTCTGAAATTAATAAAATAATGGTTGAAGTGTTTACCAGCTAATTACCACATTTTGTGGTGCCCTGTAGTAAATTCATGATCTTACGGTGTCCACCAATTAATTACACGTTTTTTATGCACTGTAGCAAATTTTGCCCACAAGTAATCTGCCATTGACGTTATTTTGGGCGATGAACCAAATACACCCAAAGGTTGATACCGTCAACTTCAAGTGATGCTGCTGTTCCTGGAGTAACTTGTACAGTTCTACCCGATGGCTCTACAGGACGACAGCACGAAGTAATCACGACACTCAGGCTGATCCAGTGATCGATCAGCAACCAAGCTGTAGGAATCCGATGCTGGGGCCATTACCTTGGTCGTCCGGACAGGCAAGGGGCCGGCGAGGCTGTTGCTGTTCTGCACCGCTGCCATGATCCCATGACACGGGGTGCGTCTACCTTGGTTGGCAGGCACTCGAGTTCTTTCCAACTGGAGCTGTCATTTTTAAGCCACTAACAGAAAAGAGAAAATATTTGAGAGTATGAACTCTCTTGAGGCCAGACAGGAAGCCAGCAGCTCTAGTTTCATTGTCGAGATCGAAGCCAGGAAGAGTGTCGTCCTCTGAAAACGATGCCGTTTCTATAGGCAGATAGGTAGGAGTAGGTCTCACACGCAACAATACCGACATTGTCCAGACCAAACCCCTGCAGCAATTGGAGTAGCAGAAAAGGCTGGTTGGACCAGCTGAGATCCGGGCTCAGAAAACACAAGCAGAAGATAGGGGACCCTGATGAGCAGTGTTTCCATCTACTGATCTACTGCTATTCTTCGCCCAATGCTTCACGTCCGGATAAACTCAGTGCAATGAACTCGAGCATCGAGTCCGGTCATGTTTTCCCTCTAGTTATCCTAACGGCTGATTCTGATCTCGCAAATTGTCATTTCAGCCCCATCTGCCAACTTGGCTTTGATCATTAATCGTCTAAGCAATGGCGGTTTCCGGCACGTTTTGCCCCCTGTTGACGCTACATCCACCCGTCGTCCTGGGAGGATTCACGTGACAAGGAACCCTACGGCTCACCCCCAAAATCAATTCTCCAACTTAATTTTGGTACGAACTCGAGCTACCCCCCTCTACATGCCCACCCGAGAGAAAACGGGGAGACGGAAGCGAAAAAAGGTTACAGGTCGTTTTCCTCCTTCCGTTGAGCTACCGCACGCAGCTGCCCCGAAAGCAATAGAGATCGTATTGCTCGTACAAAGGCAAGCACGCCCTGGTTTGGTTTGGTTCGGTTCGGTTCGATCGACGGCAGTTGGCGGTAGGTCGGCGGTAGTTGGGTTTCACCTCGGTGTCACTTCGTTTCCTGCAGGCAAAGAACGTTCCGACTCCGGTTCGTTGCGCACGGCGGCGATGTGGCCCGGTTAAAGTTAAAATTTGTAAAGCGAGCGTCCGCGTCGTCGCGCAAGGCAAACCCACGGAGAAACGGCGATAGTTCCAACGATGATAGCGAGGCGCCGCCCGGTTCGTGTGAGTACTATACGTGGTTAAATATTTAGCTGCGCGGTGTGACCGTGTGAGCAAAATCGGATTTTTTTTTTCCCTTTTCTTTTCTGTTGGTTGTTTCTTTTCACGGGGACAAAAGCCGTGAGCACATATGTCACGCATGGACACCTCAGTGGTCATTGGACTCTCTCAGAACGACTTTTTTAAAGCGGTTCTAGCAATGTCAAATGGTTTTATACGCATGGATAGCGAAGCTTTGTCGGCAAATATATTGAAAACGGTTACTTCTTCGTAGTAAAGCGACGTTAATTCCTACGGAGGGTTTTTGACATGGTTGAGGATTGGTGCAAAGTTCAAACCAAGCACGTTGAATTGGCTGTCATACTCCGTTGATTAATCTTTCCTGTTGCCTCACTTCGTTTAATTTAGGCTGTAGATGATTGTAGTTGGTGATATTTTTAGTGTTCTCTGATTTCTCTTGTCTGGCCACATGGCAGCGCTTTTGGACAACTTGTAAACAAGTGGTTGCAATTACAATCAGCAGAGATAAAAGTTAACTATTCAGTTGCCACCATGATATGTAAAGATTGCGTGTATGGAATGAGTTACGTTCATTTTTCTGGGCGGCTGACACCAGCTACTAAGCTCCTATAACAATCAGGCAAAAACAGTTCACAGAAACATTGCCTCTTTTGCAATATACAGTACTATAATGCAGGCGCCTGAAGAGATCAGATGAGAATCGACACTCTGAAATGCAGGTCAGACATGATAATTAGTTCCTTTTAGTTTTTACATCATAGAGGAGTAAGTACTTATGTACAACCCTATTTACATTCATCTTCAATCCGTCTATTTCCATGCAAAGATGCATGACCCACCAAAGTGCCCTTTAAGCTCCAAGCTGTTAATTATCGACAGGCAACTTTTCATTTCTACTATATACACGTGACAACTAAACCCTAAAAATAAAGCATGAAAAGTCTAAATTTACAAACTAACCCATGCACCTTCCGTATTTACACGAGCATGCCATGTCATCGGACACGTCACCTGTCCTCACGAGCAGGATCTTATGAGGCCAAGGCTGAAGAGGTTCTTCTTGACAATGCTCCCAAGGGAGAACAGCCCACCGCCGCGGCCGGCGGCGTCGCCTTCCGCCGAGCAGAGGCGAGGCCACCGCTCCTCGTCCACCCGGAGGCTCTCCGTGCCGATCCTCTGTATCACCTCGTCGATCGTCTTGGGGTCGGCGGGGCGGCCGGCCGCGTCGGTGACGTGGAAGACGTTCATGGCCATGTCGCCCCTGGTCGTGATCTCGGCGTGCGTCACCGAGAGGCCGTTCTCCCGGAACACGCGCGTCACGTAGGCGAGCAGCCCGCGGCGGTCGGAGATGCGCAGCTCGAGCCTCACGCCCTGAGCACAGAAAAGATCGCGTCAGACGGACGGGCACCGCGCGGGGAATTCAGCCGAACACATGGGGGGTGAAGTGGAAAGTCGGGCATGAACGAAAGGGACTTGGCGGCCTGGTGCTGCGAGGTGGGCACAACGCAGAGCACGGCCGCGATCGGTGGCGTGCCATGGAGGACAAGCAAAGGAGATACTACTGCTGCCACTGTACTCGATCACGTACCTCGGATGCGCGCCTCTCGATTGCCGCTTGCAAGCATCGGATCACATGCTGTCTCTCGGCCTCCGAGCTGATTGGCCGCCCGTCCGAACGCCGGATGTAAAACTCCTGCAAGCGGCGAAGCCAAGCGAACACAGGTCAGGTTGAGCTAGTACTACATGTACCCCCCTCAAAAATGCAACTTTTAATCCAAGATCACGAAGCAGAATACACCAAGACAAATGAATAGTACTATTCCATCGGCTTTCCACCAAATTTGAAACCATAATTTCCATCAGCGATGGGGCCATCGTGACAATTGCAGTGAAATCAAGCAAAAAGGAAACGGTAAACGTAGTAAGAAAGCAAAACTGACGTAAAAAGATTTGGAGAAAAAAATATGGACAGAGAAGGCGATTCGCCTAACCCAAAGACTCAAAGAAATCTAGATTCGTGAGAGGGAGCCAGCTCAACAAAAAAAACGAGAACAGAGTAGAGGGGAATCGGTAACACCGAACCTAAATTAACAATGAGATTGGGAAATTGGACCAACCAAATAAATCTTGAAAGCTGGATATGGGGGAAGAAACAGCTGGAAGGCTCACCTGCTGTGCGTGATCGCCATCGGTGTCGAACGTGCCGTGGTACACCACGTAATCCAAGTCCGTCAAGGTGCAGACCACGTCGAAGAGCAGCTTCGGGCGGTCGCGGCAGCTCACGGTCACCACCGAGTACCCCCTCTCCCCCCAATCCTGCACCGCCACCGCCGTCGTTGGCGCGGCGGCGCGGCTGTCGGCCTCCCCATCTTCGTTCAGCAGCTGGTGGAGCCTCCGGTCCAGGTTGCCGGCAGCCGACGGGTCAGCCAGGACCGTTCTCGCGCCACGCGCGCCGCCGCGGAGGACGTGCCTTAGCCGCGACTCGATGCGCCTGACCCTTGCCGCGTCATCGATCGGCGCGCCGGTCTCCTCGTCACAGACGAACACCAGAGCCGCGACGCGACCGCCGTGCGTCCAGGCCCTGGCCTCGACGGTGTTACACCGGAGGTCGTGCAGCACGGCGAAAACCTCCGAGAGGAGCCCCGGGCGGTCGGCGCCGACGAGCTCGAGTAGGGTGAGCCCCTCCGAGGCGGGGCCCGCCGCACGCGGCAAGGCTTCCGCGGAGAGCGACGACTCGAGGCGCGCCAGCAGCGCGTCCGCGTCGGCCACCTTCTGCCCCGCGGCGTCCGTTACGTGGAACACGTCCATGAACCACCGCCCGTCGTCGGACGAGATGTACCCCTTGCGGACGCACACCCCGTGCTCCGACAGCGCCGCCACCGCCTCCAGCAGCACGCCGTGCTTCCGCGCGCTGTGCACCTGCACCAGCGTCGCCGTCGCGCACACCCCGCTGTCCACCACCACCCTGCACCGCACCGCGTTCAACCACCCCGCTCGATCCCATCCCGAACCCAACACACCCAGCAATCAACAACAGCAACAAGAACCCTTACCTCGGGGTGTTCATGTGCCGCACGAAGAGCTCATACACCTCGGAGGGATGGTACCGCTCCATCGTCGCTGCCGCCGCCGCCGCCGCCGCTTCAGTTTCCCCGCCTCCCGCAACGGTTTCTGTCCAACTAATTTCCCCCCTCTCCTTTGAGAAGCTGAAGCAAGTTTTTTCCGCTCGGCGAGGTTGAACAAGTTTGGTCGGCCGGGCGGTTCAAAAATCGGGCGTGGAAACGGTGGGTTTTTGGCTGCCGGTGCGCTCGCGCTACGCTGCGGTTGGCTGTGCCTGTGCTCCCTTGTGGGGTGGCCGCGCGGCGCGGGGGGGTTTGCCTCGGTCAGCGCCCGTCTCGCAAAAGATTGGTGCGGTTGCGGCGTGGCTCCGTGAGTCAAATGGCGGTCGCGGAAGAGGACTGGGGCGAGTGGAATGGTATGCCGTCGCGGGTGGTTGGACTTAGACCGAACGGGCTTCCGCCTCGGCCTCGCGCTGCCTGGAAGGGGGAACAGTACTTGTGTGGAGCTGTGATGGTATGGGAGAGGGTGGCGTGTGGAAAGTTTTTTGTAGCGTTCGAGCAGGGTAAAGCCGGCTCGATTGGAGTGGGATTTTGGGAAGATGGACGCCCTTTTGGCCCATCCCCTGGTGGACACCTGTCACCAACCTATCCCTTTTCAGATTGTTCTTTCTTGTGTTCAGCTGCAACCTTGTTAGAGCAAGTTAGTATAGCCAACTACCAGCTCCAATTCATCTATAATCAATGCATACAATAGTTAGCTACAAAACATGAATACATGACCCCACATGTCATACACATATTTTGTCTTGAGTCCGTGTGCAGCTGGCTACAAATTAATAGCTCATCTCTCTTCTTTCTCCCCTCTTATCTCTTTAAAATATTCTTATAGCCTACTATTATACCTGCTCTTAGCCAGACGAGTGGAGTGTTTACCTATAATTTAGGAATGTTTATTTTCTCAGTCTTTGTCACATCTAATATTTGAATACTAATTAAAAGTATTAAATATAGATTATTAATAAAACTCACCCTATACTATGGACTATTTCGCGAGTCTAATTAGTCCATGATTAGCGAATGTGATGCTACAGTAAACATTTACTAATCGTGGATTAATTATGCTTAAAAATTTGTCTAATAAAATAATTTTTATTTATACAATTAGTTTTGTTATCGGTCTATATTTAATATTACTTATTAACGTCCAAACATGTGACAAAGGAAAAAAATCCATATAGGTTCAAACAGCCCCTTATATGAACGGAAGTAGGGAAGCTAGATGGTTTGCTATGAGTATCCCTATCTAATGTTTATCACCTTAAACCAACATGAGCGCATAATGACAAATCTTAAATGGCACATCCTTGTAAGTAGCAAATTAAATTTTCGTTATCGTAACTTTGTATAGCTAAACAAGAACACGTTCGCTTTATCCTCTTTGTGTCTGCAAGCCTGGAACCCCAACTAAGGCTCGTTTAGTTCTTAAAATTTTTTTCCAAAAACATCACATCGAATTTTTAGACACCTAAGTAAAACATTAAATATAAATGAATCAAAAAACTAATTGCATAGTTATGGAAGAAATCTTGAGACGAATCTTTTGAGTCTAATTAGTCTATGATTAACCATAAGTGCTACAGTAACCAACATATGCTAATGATTGATTAATTATGCTCAAAAGATTCGTCTCGTGGTTTCTAGGCTAGCCGTAAAATTTGTTTTTTCATTCGTGTCCAAAAACACCTTCCGACGTCGGGTCAAACGTTTAATGTGATTTTTTTGTCAAAAAATTAAACACCACATAAAGCAATAAACCGATCGAGAGAAAATAGCCGCGGACTTGGCGAAACGATCGCATACTACGCGGGAAACGGCAGGACGGAGTCTCCGACCCCCGTCAAACCGCCCGCGTACGTACGCTCCCCTCAGGTGGAGACGGAATACAGCACGCGCGGATCTGATTCACACCTGCCACGCCCACGCACAGCTTGCACGCACGCGAGCGATATATCAGGATGATGATGGACCATCCACTCGGCTGGTCCGCTCCCACCGAACCGTGGGGGCCGCGTTACCGGTTAAGGCGTGTCCCTGTGTCAGCGATGGCCCAGTTCCACCGCTTCCCTTCTCTTGCTTGGGATCCAAGCTAACGCATTGCCTGGATGGTGAATCACAGCCTTTTTCTTCCTGCCTTTTTAGAGCATGGCTAATGGTTTAGCCAGCTGCCGGCTGAATCCAACGCCACGTAACATTGAGCCTTGAACACTCTGACTATTAAGTTGGTTAAGAACATGCATGTAGATATAATCCGGTGTGGTTAAATTCTTGGTGGCCATACACAAAACAACAAAATAAAAAATCACACTGGCTCATCCGGAGCACGGGATCGCAGGGGACGCCGAAGCGCCTGCTCGTCGCCGACCGCGGACGAAATATGGGTGATTTCTGCTCGGGGAGAGTGCTTCAGCCGGGCGATAAACGAGTCGCCAGCTCCCTTCTCTCTCCTAGCCCGTTACCCATCCACGTAGGATATTTGTGACGTGTATATGTATTTCGCCGGCCGTGTCAGCTCTATTATACTTACTCTTATGCTGTCAAGGCTAAACATGGTATATAGCTAGAGCTATAGTTCACTCGGTTTGAAATTGGAAACTCCGCAGTCGTCATGTGGGTTATGTTCACTGTGCTACACAAAATTGTCTGAAAGCATTGGGGGCGGGGAGACAAAGGGAACAAAGCTACGTTTGGCTCCTTGATAAGTTAACTAACCACCCTCCGTATGTACACTTCTCAAATTACTAAATGAGTTATTTTTTAAAAAAAATTATAGAAAAATTGTTTTAAAAATTATATTAATCTATTTTATATTTTTTATAATTAATAGTTAATTGATTATGTACTAATCTATTAGCACGTTTTTCATACGGGATAAATTAACTATCACTCCTGTTTACCGAACGCGGCCAAAGACTCTGATGACCTGGTGGTGGGGAAATAATGCTGGACATATATGAAATTGAAAGTGGAATAGCTGGATAGAGCCTAAAATTCACGGCTTTCTTAGCTGTGAAGGGAGGCCACACTGTCTCATGGAGCAGCTCGCAGCCGGTGGGAGAGATCTAGAATCTTGAAATTTCATAATTAAAGCCGTTTAAGTATCTAACAGTTGATCTCTGGAAATGATGTTGTCCTTTCCGCACATGCCCTTTTTTCTGCAAGTTTTCTTCAGTCCGGCTGCTCGCTATTAAGTTAGCTGTACCATGTTGTGGATCTTTCGGCTATCCCAGTTCGTATAAATGTGACGTTTCTTCACTAGTTAGGCTGTGTTATTTTAGCAAACTTTTCTCAGTTTGTTTCGGTTAATGCGCGACAATTCCAAATGCTAGATAGTGCATTTTAAAAAGTTTATAATCCCTCCTATTACATAATTTTTATTGATTTTGATAAGGGCAAGGACAAATTAATATTTAGTTTAAAAAACTATAACAACATATATAAATGAGTCATAAAGAGTACTTTAGTAAAATTCAATATTTTATTTATTTTATATACTTTAGTAGAAAATCAAGGTGAAAGATAGATTTTAAAAGCTTATCATCTCATAACTCTACGGAAACTAACTTTATAATTTACTGCTATTAAATAGTTATCATAAAAACTAAACAGACTGTCATCTTTGGTCTCCAGGCGAAAAGAACGCAGATGTGTCCATTTTCCAGGCCTCGGCGCCCATCTAGTTGGTAAGCTTGCCTTTCCAAAAAAAAAAGGTTGGTAAGGTTACATAGATATACGTAAAGGATTAGAATGTACTATCCGTTACATAATAATTTTATTTTTTATTTTTTTTCAACGTTTGACTATTCGTCTTATTTGAAAAATTTATTAAAAACTTTAAAAAATTAGTCACGCATAAAATACTATTTATGTTTTATCATCTAATAAGAATAAAAATATTAATCATAAAAAATTTAAATAAGACGAAGAGTCTATCAAAAACTGAAAACGATTTTATTTCGAAAAGGATGTGTTCCTGGGTAATTGATGTACGAAGAGCACGTGCTACCGAAAGGACGAACCCTCTCTTCGGCGTGATTGCGTATAGACGTATAGACGTTTATATTTTTTTTAATTTTAGGTTATCAAAATACTAACCGGGAGGACACCGGGGGTTTTGGTACGGAGTGACCGAAACGGGCATGACCCGCGCGATCGCGTTGCCGCCGCCCCTGATCCGGTCGGTGCCAAGCTCCGAGAATTCCCAAAACGAAATTGCACCGGCGACGGCGACGGGGGACGCGGCACGATTGGTCATTGGTCGCGTCGCGGGAGCGGGCCTGCTAATGGGTTGGATAAAAATAGGTTAAATGGGTTGATTTTAATTTGGATTATGTTTTATTGGGTGTAAATGGATTATAACTCCAAATAGTCTGGATTGAATTGGGTTATAGAGACAAATGGATTGGTATGGACTAGATTTGGTTAGATTATTTTAAATTCTAAATGGATGTAACCCGTGGAGGATAAATAGATACTTTAATTGAATAGCTAATGGATAAGATAATAGACATACGTGGGGCCCACATGTAGAAATCGACCAAAATTTGCACAAAGTTGCTTTTATACATAATAGATCATCCCACTAAATTTCAGTAAATTTAATAAACTTTTATAGTGTGAATGCGAGGTTTAAAATTTTAGGTCCGAACTTATACATATCAAATGGTGTATCTATTTTGTAAGAGTGGGAATCCATTTTAACCAAATGGGTTGGTACGGGTTGGGCTAAAATCAAAATTGGATTGGTTTGAATTGGATCCCAATAAAGAATAATTAAGACGGGTTGGTTTAGTAGATTAATTAGGAAAAAATGTATGAGAGCGGATTTGGATTGGATCGGCAGGCTTACGCGGGAGCGGCTTGGCCCTGGGCCTCGCGTACGGGCGGGCGGGCACATGGAGAACAGGAGAAGTGCGCCTCCCCCGCGCATGTGGCCGGTTGGGCTCTGTGAGAGAGACGGCAGCGTACGCGTGTCCAACCCGGAGCGGCCACGTGAGCCAATCGTGGAGGGCGCGCGGCGCGCAGCGACCGGGAGAGCGGGTGGGCATGTGCCGCGCGCGCAGCGGCACCAGCGCAGCAGCCGCGCCATGTGAGTTGCAATCTTGCAATACGGTCGCGCGTCGTCGCGCGAACACCGGCTGCCGCCGCGAGATCACGTGGTGAAACCGAGGTGGGGACGTCGCACACGAGACACCGGTCCGCCGCACGGTGGGCGCGCCGCGGCTGTTTCTCGAGCTCTCCCTTGCCCCCCACCCCGCGCGCGGTTCGGATGGGATGGCTGGCCGCTCATGTGGCGCCGTCGCGCGCCGTGTGCTCCCCCCTGGAGCCAGCGGCGCCCGTGGCCGGTGCCCATGTGCGCTTGCTTAACGGTGGGGCGTTTGCCGGTTTACACGGTATACCACTTGCCCCACGACAGTACCACTGGTCAAGCCAGCACTCCACAAAACTACGTTTTGATTAAGGAATCAGATACGTGCCAGGTTACGAATGATTCGAGGAGGCTTCTCACTGCATCACTACCAGTACGTACTGTATACACCGCGACTCTGACGATCTCGATCAAGGAATCAGATACGAGACAGGTTACTAATGATTCTAGTATAAGCGGGCGCTGGATCCTCCACAATCTAGGAGGACAGCGACACCTTCCTTGGAGCCATCGGCCTGCGAAATAGATTACTGAAGGGAAGGTGCCACCTTCCTTGGATGCTTTGTTTAGAGAAAGTTTTATTGCAGTGTTAGCACGAGGCCCGATTCGTGTTACCTTTCGGTTACGTGGTAATGTCGGCCAGCTGGACGAAGAACGCTACTTGACTATCTTTATCAGACTTTTAGTTTAAACAAAGGACTGCCTCGTAGTCAAGTAATCAAAAGGGGGTCATGTGTGAGTCACCTTATGCAGTTGGTGATTGTTGTTCACCAAACTGTCCTCCTACTACATGATCTATAGTTATAGGAGTGTATTTGTCACGGGGCTTACATACACATGCGTGATCACACTGCTAACATTGACCTGACCTGGTGATTGTGATGTAGGTAGGCACTTGGCTTTGGGATTCGAATTTTAGAATCTTTTTTTTTTACGTGTTACACACATGTGTTTGTATCTGCGTGGTGACATGTACTCGTGGTTGAGAGGTTCATGATTCTGATTCCTAGTATAATTCGAGTTGGGCATGGACGCAATGTGGTGGATTCAGGCGAAATCGAACATTTGTAGAACTGATTCTCATTCGGTTGGTTCGCATTTCACAAGATGCGAATCCACGCAAGAACGCAGGAGCTGGGAGCGCGGGGAGTGAAGCAATATGTAGGCAAAACTTGATTCACGTTTGTTCCGGGTCGTTAGCAACGATGCACCTGCAATTATGCTTGTTTCTTGGATTCGCTCTCTGAACAAAGTATCAGCAGAGGCAGCTGCAAAAATGGAACACCCTGGCCTGAAGCTAGAAGACAGGCTGTTGGAGCTCACGATGTTGTCCACGGGGTGATTGTTACATTTGTAAAAAATATTTTATAAATAAAACTTTTATATACATATTTATAACAATCTAAAAGCCAGAGCTAAAAATAAATTTTGGTAAAAAAACTCAATAATTAACTCTAAATTTAAAGTTGAAAATTTAAATTTTGACTTGTAAGAACAAGCAGAACCAAAAAGATGGGGTGTACTTGTCCCTGCCAATCTATCTGTTTGTTTATGTGTTCTGTCGATTACTCTGTTTTGTAATAAGCTCTTTGGAAACATGGTGTTTTTCTTTTTCTACCAGCGCCGAAATGGGATAGCATTGAGATAAAGCTAGCTGGGAGAAAGGCTAGAAAGAATGTGAGTGATTTTTTTATTTAAAACTTTCAAATTTTTAAAATTTGAAATTGAACCCTTCCAAAATTTATGTTAACATATGAAACATTTAGTCTGGCATGATCAAATGCCAGAGGAGAGAATAGCACAACTACACTATTTGGTCACGCTCGTGAGAATGACGTGTCATCGCTATTTAACAATGTTTGACAAAAAGAATACCACTACGTCAATTATTCATAATATGACAATATTATTTGACAGATCTAAACAATGTCATGGTCAAAGGGTTATTTCTGGAAATAAGTTTAGAGAGACAATTTAGTTTTAAAAATAAAAATCAAAAGATTACAAAATGATAAAAAAAATTCGATACAAGCGTAGTTGTAAACCAATGTGTTCGGCTGTTGTTTCTATTAATGAAAAGAGGGATCACCCCTCTTTGTAAAAAAGCAAAAGCCGCACGAGCACAATTGTGATTTTTTTTAAAAAAATAATATTATTTTAAATCACAAAAATAACGGTTGGATATCAAAAATAGAAAAAAAATATAGTCATATTGAATTGAACCATTCCCCTATCGATATTTGTTTGTCGACGAAGGCCTGTCGACACAACCCAGTTCCATAGGAAACGCTCAAGGTGGAGAAACAACTCGCCGAACTACCGACGTTCGATAGGTTTGGTGCGAAGGAAGCATGTCGAACGGGAGAAGAGATCCACAACTGATGTAGGCTACATCAGATGTGGGACCTGTCAAACTCTCTTAGTTCGATATGGCATTGTCGTTCATCATGTGTTCGATAGGGGCCCTCTTGATCCTGTAAAGCTCAATGATGTCCTATTTTCATAATTTTTCCTACATGGTATATATTTTTGTAATTTTTATTTAAGTGGTATTATTTCTTTTTAAATAAATCCACAATGGCTACCTGGCCTTAGCCCTCGAGCAGTACTGCCATAATATCTATTATATATATAAAGTAATAGGAAAAGAAACACCACGTTTATTCTCATGTGCTAGAAAATCCCACATTAATCAAGGAAAATAAGAGAAAAAAAGAAATGGTAAGGATTTTTTTTATTGGACAACTTAAAAAAAGAAGGTGATTTTTTGAATAAAAACTATTTTTTTAATCAGACAACTCCTTAAAAAAGAAATGTGAGATTTTGTTGATCAGATAACTCTAAAAAAAGAAGAGCGTGATTCTTTGGGTAAAAAACGATTTTTTGGATCGGACAATTCCTGAAAAAGAACGTGTTTTTTTGAATTTTTTTAAAGTGGAATCGGACTAGGAAGTTTTTTTAAAAAAAGGAAAACTACCTAAACAGTTTGTTACAACCGTGGAAAAACAAGAGTAAAAAAGAAAAAAAAGTAACTTTATTTTATTTTTTTAAGTGGAATCGGACTAGAAAGTTTTTTTAAAAAAGGAAAACTACCTACACAGTTTGTTACAACCGTGGAAAAATAAGAGGAAAAAAGAAAAAAAAATACTGCATACGCACGTGGAATCAAACTAGGAATTGTTTTAAAAAAACCATGTGAAATAAAAGAAAAAAAATCATGTTTGTGTGGAATCGGACAAGGATATATTATACATATATGCTAGAAATTCTAAGATTAATCGAAGAAAAATAAGAGAAAAGATTAATCGAAGAAAATTAAGAAAAAAAAGATCAATCAGGCGAACATTTGCTATAACAAAAAAGATCACGTTGACGGATCAGATTTTCAATCGGACGAAAGATCAATCAAAGATGAATAACAGAAAAGATCAGGTCATCGGATCATATTTTTATTTTCGCCAAAAGATCAATCAGACGAATATTAGCTATAACAGAAAAGATCAGGTCAACAGATCAGATTTTCAATCGGACGAAAGATCAATCGGGGACGAATTATAGAAAAGATCAGGTCGCCGGATCATATTTTTATTTTCGCCGTTTGTAACGACAGATCAGATCAATAGCAATTAAAAAAACAGAGAGAAAAGATCAATTGGACATATCAATATTTCTATAAGAGAAACTAGGACTTAAAAAGCGCACAAAAAAATGGAAAAGAATCGAAAGCATCAAATATAAAAGTTTGATCTAAGTTACGTCCGAGTTTAAAACTATATTACCACTTTTAGTATTTATATTTTACAAAATATAATATAAAACATATTTAATATTATATAAGAAATTTTATAACAAAATTAGCCATGCAGTCTGCGCGGACATGATGCTAGTTTACTCTATTTGTCTTTTTATGTTTTCCATTGTAATTATTATTAATCTTTTTAGGAAAATATGTAATTACTATTTATTTTATTGATTTATTTGTCACTAAATAAATTTGAGGCATTATCTTTTCTATATTTGTAAAAAATCTTAAATAAGATGAATGATCACTATCTCATATTAAAATTCGGAGGGAGTATTTATTCGCCTTGTCTCTCAAATCTCGACCAGGTTGTGACTCTGGTAGATCGACTCGTACAAATTACACCTGTTGAAGCAAAAAATTAGGAGTAACTGAGATCAGAATAGATTGTTGACTCGGTGCATCAAAAGTGATCAGCCAAAGAGTTTCAGACTGTGCAGATTTGCCAATGGTTAAACACATCTTGTAATCTGTAAATTACGGTGCTACGGCAGCTGGGTTGATGCCTGTACACCAGACCTGCAACCCAGCCTGTTGTGACAAATTGGTTCTGGAGGGAAGGCATCTGGCTTGGCAAATCTAGTATCATCCCTTCATGAATGAAACAATCACTCATCAGGGAAGGCATCTGGCTTGGCAAATCTAGGATCATCCCTTCATGAATGAAACAATCACTCATCATCTTGAACAGGAACATAACAAGTGCCATTTCATGGCCATGATGCAATAGTGCGGAAACATGACTACCAACAAAGACACTTCGAACAGCGCGCATACATCACTTATCCAAAAAACAATGGCTCCATCGTTTCGTTTTTTGGAGGAATAAGCGAAAACGCGTTTTTGCAAACGAAAAATAATTTGCAGGTAAAATTTTTATATTCATGTCTATAGCGACTCAAAAACAAAATGTGTAAAATAAATCATAATAAAAAATCATAAAATCAAGTCCAAAATTAAGTTCTAAAATTTAAATTTTGAAAACTGCGAAACGATGGCTCTAATATAGCGGACAGAGGCAACACCGTTTTTACTGCCAAAACATACTAACTAGTAGAATGAATCACGTAGGACGGCAGTCTGAACACTGGCAGAGATGATGGACCACTCGATGTTTCAGTGACTAATACTGCTACCTAGGACTCTGAATGCTTCCGGATCATCGCATAAATCATCGCAGAGGGAACGGCATACATCAAGTAGGCCCCCGCCGGAGATGCAGGAGAGGACGCACTCCATGCAGCTCGCGCCGACGCGTGCGGCATTGATCTGAAGCCATCGCGGCGCGTCGCCGGCGCCGGCTGCAAGAGCGAAGCAGGCGATGGACAGGAGCGCGACCGCAATGGCCTTTGATCTTGTTGTAGTGGCGGCCATAGAGGACAAGCGGTATAACCAGTACTGTTACTCTCTTTTACTCTTCAACAAAAGCTGGCTCGTCTTATATAGATGAACTGACGCATCTTATTATATCAGTTAACATGGCAATAAATGTATGCTTGCAGATCGTCAAATTAAATCATTGGACCACCGGTTCAAGATCTGGTCATCGCACCAAGTAACTCGAGAACGCCACTTGCATCATACAGTATACAAGAGCTCTGACCTCCATTATCGCCCGGCAAAAACCGCCTTGTAATACGATGCACATGGCATGGCAGTTTGGAGTGCAACTTTTAGCTTCCGTTTTTCTTTTACCATACTTACAGCTATCTTCAACTTAGGAAAATTGCGGTGTCAATCTTCTTATCGGAGTGGACTAACTGACACACAGGGCTATTAAGTTTGGTTAACTGACACACAGGACTAACTGACAACAAGGTCTTCCAAGTTCATCTGCAGTCAGTAATACAGGGTAAGCAATACAAGGTGGCGTTTATCCTTTTGCATCTTACCAATAGCGAGCGCTAGTGAATCAAACATCACCTCACACAACCAAGCACAAGCCCACATTGCTTTCATGACATCGACAGGAGCACCCTGAATTCACAAACAAACATCAACTGCCCTTAGATCACGGCCATAGGCCATCCCAATCTGCTACAAATCTTGCCGGCTTGGAGAATTAAAATGGAGGGACCCGTGGAAGAGCATAATAACAGTGAAGTGTCATAGACTGAAGAGCACTCATGCGGAGAGCGACGCAGTCTACTGTCTACTGCTACTGAAAGAAATGATCACAGCGTTATCTGAACGCAAATGCATGCATTACTGATGCGTGGACCGAAGGAGACCGGCGATATGTTCGACGCTTGCGCGACGAGATCCGGCTTTGTTGCTTCTACTTCTAGCCATCATGACGACAAATTGCCTAGCAAAACAGCACGCAGTAATCTTGATCAGCTGTCCTTGTAACGTAGTCTCTGAATCACCCGGGGTAGCAACTAAAGCGGACCTTCTGCTTCTAGCCATCATGACGACAAATTGCCTCGCAAAACAGCACGCAGTAATCTTGATCAGCTGTCCTTGTAACGTAGTCTCTGAATCACCCGGTGTAGCAACCGAAGCGGCCGCCCGCAGCATTCTCAGGCCACAGCCAGAGACTGTCGAATGGCACCGGAAGCTGCAGATGCAACGCACGTGATCAGGATCATCACGGAGAAGACAAGTTCCGAGTTTGCTCTGATTCTGGCCATCCTAATCAGTAGTCACTAGATTTTGTCTTCTGAAAATCCTCTTTTCGCTTCACCTGGACCTGACACTCAATGCAGAGATGACATTGAGACACCTGCACCACTGCACCATACATAGATTAACCAGTTCATCTTCGTATACAGCAATAGCATTATAGCAGGCCATGATCACATCAACTTGCTATGAACTTTTCATTTTACTCTGATGAACATGGATAAATATATCCTACTGTCCCTTGTAAATAGAACACGATGTCATTTATCCCCCAGTCCTAGAGTGTAACAAAGGTTTTCATCAAGCACCATTTGTCAAGTCTAATTGTGCTGGAGACAACCGGGATGCACAAGTGTGGAGCACAAGCACCGAACTGAGTTTTTTTTTTTCCTTTTCCCGGACAAGCCTGATTTTATCATTGCATCTTAGAATTGAGAGGTTTTCCCAGACAAGCCTGATTTTATCATTGCATCTTAGAATTGAGAGGTTTCGTGGTGTTTAGTACTACCTCCGTCCCTGAATGTTTTGATGTCGTTGATTTTTCGACACATGTGTGATCATTTGTTTTATTCAAAATTCTTTTGTAAAATATGTAAAGTTATATATATGCATAAAAGTATATTTAACAATAAATGAAATGATATAAAAATAATTAATAATTACGTATATTTTTTGAATAAGACAAATAAACAAGTATAAAAATGTGGACCATTGATCACGAGTGGGACAAAGTACAAAATAAAATTATCATAACTGTTGGCAATACAGTAATTATCTAGTAAATGAACCATTATCTAAAAAAATCTAGTAAATGAATTGTTATTATCCTTCCTAATTAATCAACAATAATGGTCTTCCCAAATTCATCAACCATGCATGCGTAGTCTAAAAAATTAAGAAAGATACACCAAAAAATATTAGACCTTGGATCCTGTAACAGTGGATGGTGCGCAGATAAAAAGTGTGCCGAAAAAAGAATCCAATATATATTATTTTTGTTCATGTTCATCGAGGGTTTATTGGAGGAGAAAATGCAAATGTGAAAACACCACGTAAATTTAGCATGTCGAGGATGAATTGCATCTGAATTTAACAGATACTTTTTTTAAGAAACCAACTAGGGTGTATTTTAATTGGGAAAATGAAAATTTTTGGGTGTCACAACGGACGTTGACCGGATGTTGTAGGAGTTTTTTGGACACGAATCAAAAAACGAATTTCACGGCTCACCTAAAAACCACGAGACGAATCTTTTGAGCCTAATTAATCCGTCATTAGCGCATGTGGATTGCTATAGCACTTATGGCTAATCATTGACTAATTAGACTCAAAAGATTCGTCTCACAATTTTTCACATAACTGTGCAATTAGTCTTTGTTTCATCTATGTTTAATGCTCTATTTAGGTGTTCAAAGATTCGATGTGATATTTTGGGTGAAAATTTTTAGGAAACAGAGCCTAGTTTCACTGAGATTTCATGTTCATTGGGGATAAAATATCATCTTTCACAGATGGAACATCCGAGTTTTTGCAAACAATTAGGATTGAACCGGGTGGGCTACGGCTATGCTAGCCAACTGAGGTTCCCAATCATGTTCTTAGCAACAAAATGTAAATCTCACAAAAATCAAATAAATATTCTTAACATAGACTCAGATATTTAAATGACTTATCACATACTGTATGTGGTACCTCTCATAAGTAATACTAAAGACAATTATGCAATTTTTTATTTTCTAGCAAAATTATCTTTTTAAACCATAATACCTAAGCACCTATGTCAATACTTAAATACCTTTTATACTACATCTTTCGTTGTGAACTATTGGATTTGTACTATTTTTGAAATGCAAATACAGTAAAACTTCTCTTTAGGATTTGTGCTTGAAATGTTACACGTATGTGTTTCTGCACAAACAGAACAGTGTGGAAAGACAATAAAAAAGGATATGCACGAAACGATTAATAGAGCTACAAAGAAAACGTAAACAATCAATAGAGTAGCACAATTAAAAAGTAGTTATAAAGTAATAATACAAACTACATGTTAATCAGTTTTACTACTTAAAATCGAATAAAATAATAATCATAACTTTTAGTTAAATTAAAACACATTCATCTATTGAACAATGTTCATCCTACATAATATGTTACACAGATCATCCAAAGCTTTTTATCCAGAGATTATATGTTTCAAAGTCCATTCAAAGGTTCTACGAATGATATGTTGCAAAGATCATTTACAAGCATCGTTCTGTTTGGTGTTTACTATGAAGCACTAGTAATTTAGTATCATCCGAAGCTGATCTGTTTGGTCTTTGCAAGGAGCCGAGACAGTTGCCACCTATTCATCAACCAAGATTGCCGATCAGCATGCCTGCTGCTATAATACGAAGAGCTAAAAATGAAACAACAGAAGCGGGCTACCCTCTTCAAAAGCAAAACTGATCTGTTTGATGTTTGTTTTGTCAAAAACAAGCTAATTATTGTACAGTTCAACGTCAAAAGTAGATAATAAAGCAAAACTCGCTAAAGAAAGCAATCTCACAAAACCATACGCCCAATCGTCCTGTTTATACCATGGAAAGCCCAAGTCAATACCCCGGAGAATTTCTGGGAACAGTTTAAAAACCATTGCTGTAGGATTACAAATTAATGCCCCATCAAACAAACTTAGCGATAATATAGACGCATGATAGAACTAGCGATAATACAGACACATGATAATATATATAGATGAGGCATAGTGGGATAAGACAAGCCCTTCGTATAGGGTTCTGCCATGGGCTTCGTCAGTAACTCAAATCAACAGAATAGAGCAGTACTGTAGAGACATAGGACTGCATCCAAGGTTTAGCAAATAATGTTTTAAAACCACCAGTAATAACAAATAGCACTCGGAATTCAGTTGTAGTACGATCTGATAGTGAGATCATAACTTTTAGAGAAAGATAAAAATCACATCCATCCTGCCAAATGATCGGGTGCTAATCAAACACCAACCTACAATATTAATCCTACTTGATATGTTGCAAAAACCATCCAACGATTCGTCCTCACACGATGTATGCAGAGATCATTTAAGCTTCATCCTCTTTGTGCTTTCCTCGGACTCACATCCTTCCACCGTTGTCTAGCAGAAACAAATGCATGACAAACTTAGCAAATATTAAAATGGCTTAATGGTTCTTAGTCTACTTAAATAGTTCCCTCAGCGTATACCAACTTAATTACAGTAGCAGAGCTAGACTGGAAATTTATAAAGTGACCAAATATACCAAGAAAAATGAAAATTCAGTGTAGGGCCATACACGTGATCTACCATGGTATAGAGAATAAAATCACTGTATTTTGTTCTTAATACATAGAGAATTTTAGTTAGACTGAGTCATTGTACAGCTACAGAAAGAATAATGGGCAGATTTGGTCAAATGCTATAGTTTCCTCACCACAATCTTATCATCGGCCCCATTTGAACGTACTCTCTAAAATAATTGCACACACAAAAGAAGCCACCATATTAATTTAAAAGCTAGAAATTCCCACATAAATAAAAAAATTCCAGAAATTCTCACATTAATCTAAAAAAGACAAGATTGAGACCATCTAAAGTTTATAATACTATACATCAATGGCTTAGATCAAATATATGGTTGGAGACTCCTAGAAGCCACACATTAATCTAAAAGCTAGAAATTCCCACAAAAATCAGAAATTCCCACAAAAAACAGAAATTCTCAAATTAATCTAAAATGGACAAGATCGTGACCATCTAAATTTTATGATACTATATAAATCGATGGTTTAGATCAAATCTTACACAATCATGTACTAACACAAGTGTGTGTGTATAGAAGAAACCAAAGAAATTGAGTCCTATGCTTACTAAAGGCGTCTATTAACATGAAAAGGGGAAGTATGGATGTGTCTCCAGTGTGTCTAAGTCCTGGGTGTTTTAAGACTCCTTTATGGCTTGTATCCGACTAGAGGCAGGAAAAAGAGATGCACCATAGACATGCATGCTCAGTCTAGACATTAAGAAATTTAAAGGGGCAACGAGTTTCATGAAAAGGCACATACCAATTGCAAGACACACATCTGACTAATGAGCATCTAAAAATTAGTGAAACAATTATGAGAAAACATATGATAGCTAAACGATATATCATTGTACATAATTTGGCTATTTAAAATTTTAGAAAGTAGTACAACGTCCAAGAATATAATAAAAATCTGAAAACTGATTGAAAAGAAATACACACAAATCAAAGTGAAATATAAAAAAAAATCAGATATCCTAAAAGATATAGACTAATCTGATTACAAAATTAGGAAAAGATTATAGGAAGTGCATTTGCACGGTGTGATGGCTAGTTTAATTAAAATAGCTAAATCAACCAAGCACATATCAAGGGTTACAATTGCATTTTTCACTAATTCACTAAAGAAACTTGGTGGTGACTTGGTGTTCAGTTTGAATTTACCACATGTAACATCTTCTAATAAAAACAGGTTTGGATCAATTGTGAATAAAATACCCAAATGAATACATCTATTGGACACGCCATCAAAGTTTATAATGAAGTGAAAGTTTTAACTATGACAAAGTTCTCCAGCAGATAGAAGTACTGATAGAATGCAAGGAAAAAAAAAAGAGAATGTTATTCTGGATTTGGATGCGGTTGAGCTGTAGCATGCATGGTAATAAGTAGCTAGTTATTTGGCATCTGTTAGAAAATCATGATGCCTGATTAGCACACACATCTTCCATCTAGAGTTCAAAATAATGGCATAACTGGCCTAATATGCGCTTTACTCGTACGATGCAATTTGCTGGGCATAACAAACAAGCATTAGAAATGTTACAAGTGTCATTTTGTTAACAGAACAGTGCGCTTCAAATGAAAGTAAATGAATAAGTATGTTGGATGCCGTAGTAGTAATACCTGCCTATCCTTTGAGAGCTCTAGGTATGCACTGAATTCACAAGCGATGAGATAGGGTACAGGATCCACCATACTTTCGATGCCGCGCTGGGTGATGGATAAAACTTGCTTACGCCGCACATCAATGTCAAGAACATACTGGGCTTTGATCTTCAATGTTCTGCCTGCGTCGTCAAAATTTCTGACGTTCTTCTCCTCAACCTCGACATCAGTCATGACTACACAGACAACATCTTTGTCAACCATGCTCAGGACAGGGCACATCGGTCTAAGCCGCGGCATCCCCATGGCTATGAATTTTTCGCTTGCCCAAATGTCACCAACACTACACGCAGGGCCTTTCTTCCACTCACTGAGGTCGGGTGCGAGAGTCCAGGTGGTCAGCTTCACCTCGTCAATGGGGGCCCCGTCTTTGGTATAGACTTCCATGTCGATGAACTTGATGACGCCGCCGACACAGCCTATGGTTCGGAACTCATCCATGCGCGGCCGGCCATACTCGCCGACGTCGAAGGAGCAACCCTTGGGTAATGGGATGAAACGGAAACGAGGCGTGCGCAGCGTTGCAAGGTCGCAGAACAGGATGCCATTGAACAGATCGGCCCAGCACAGGCGCGATTCCCCAGACGAGAACTCCAAGTCGGAGAAGAAGGGTTCGGTGCCCGTGCACACCTCGGGGGGAAGGCGAACGTCCTCCTTGATCCATTGGCCGGGCGGGTCGCCGGGGGTCGCGGGGGAACGCGACAACCACATGAGGAGCGTGGCATCGGGAAGGTCGCCATCAAACGGCCTGAGCAGCTCGGCGAGGACATAGGCACCGTCTCCTCCGCCGGTGTGGCGCAGGACAGCAGCTCCGCCGAGCATGACGATTCCGGGCACATGATAGGGGAACGTATGCACGGGAGTGAGAGAGCGGTCGATGGCGTCGTAGATCAGGTAGCAACCGTGAGAACAGGAGCCGGGGTCGCCCGCGCCGGCGTAGAACAAGACCAGGTTCTTGTCGGCACACTGGACATAGACGCGTTTCACTACCCTGATCGCCTTCCACGGCATCGCCATGGAGAAGAGAGATACACAGGGCGGGTCGGCAACTTGTGGGTAGGGCTTCACGTCCCGCATGCCGGCGGGCACTTCCTGCCTTAATCTGGGTAGTATATACTTCCTCGGGCAACCGGTCGATTCTCCCTCATCTTCGCTCTCTTTGTCCTCGAAGGCGGAGGGCTTGACGAAGCGATCGAGCAAGACCCAGGCGGGTGCCATGGCGGAAGGCGGAGGACTAGAGCAGTCGAAGGAACTGGCTAGATCTAGACAGAACACAAGCGAACTAGCCAATCGCATCCAAGAGAGAGAAGGGGTCCAGGACGGAAAAAAGGTGAAGCGGCGGGGATCGACAGACTGATGGACGGTGGATATGGCTGCAGAGATAGAGAGAGCAATGGACGGTGGATACGCCACCCGCAACAAGCACGACCGGAGTCTCAACCGTGGACTAGGTGCATCATGGACCGCGCCTCTATGGACTGTGTGTAGGGCTGTAGGCTAGTTGTAGAAGATAAAGGCAGCAATAGACGAAAAGGCAGTCTTGATCCGTCGTTCCCCTCTGGGCATTTCACTCCTTCCCTACCCTAATGGGCCGTCGACGGCGCAGCCGCTGCAACGGCAGGGATCAAGGCGACTCCCACGGGCTCGGTGCTCGCGGACGCGCCACGTTAAGCGCATGCTCCTGCTGCTTTGAGTTGCGTCCGGTGGTGGTCGCCTTACTGGCTCCCATGTCGTTGGAACCGTCAGCAACGCTAGCCAAGAAGGATCTGATGACCAAGCTGATCGTGGCCGATCAAATGCCGTCGGGTCCTGCATCAGCGGATGGCTCGCGCGAGGCTGCAGTGGCGGCTACTGAGTTGGCGTCGACCTCCAAGGATGGGCTCGTCAACACTTCGCTGTCTCGCCGCTTTCTCTTGGACAAGGAGAAAAAGGTGATGATCCGAACAAAAGATGTCATTCCTTCTACATAATCGTACTATAGTTCTTATTCTTGTCATTTTAAAATGTCTTGCTTGCTGGTTTGCAACCTTTTAGCATTGTGTAGTTGTGTTGTTTTTAAGCTATTGTTTGATTCTTGTTTTTTGGCTACATCTTTATTATTAGATCTACGGCACTAGTCCACAACTGAGCACCGATTTGGATAAAAATTTGATGACATGATTACATCTTTATTTGAATAAAATTTGATGGCATGATTACACACTTTTTTATATTTGACTTGAAAGTTAGAAGTATAAGTAGAAAGTTTTGGATTTTTCAAGTTCAAAATAGGGTCGTTGAAAGTTTTAAAGATGGAGTTAAAAGTTCTGAAATTTGAGTTGAAAGATTCAAATTCAGAATTGAAGTATATGTTTCCCCTTTTTTCAACTTTATATTGCACTTGCCTTTTCTTTAATTCTGTTATTATTACCTTACGCGTTCTTGTTTTTTGAGGTGCGCTTGAACATTTCGCCGCGATGTCCATTTCAATGATGTTCGGATTCATCCCCCAACCTAAAAGAGAGAGGGGTTGACAGCTGATAGTACTAATGCGCTCGCTGGCAACGATCGGTCTGACTTGTTTTCCGTTTTCCATTTTACCAACATGTTTTGTTCAATTACAGCCATCTGAGATCTCGTGCCGCATGCGTGCATCCTGTATGGACCGTGAACTGCGTCATGGGCCTTGTGGGCTGCTATATAAATTTGGTTTTGAAAAAAAAATCTACACAAATTTAGAATTTCCAACTCAAAATTTGAAACTTTCATCTCAAATTTTAAAACTTTTAACTCGACCTTTCAACGACTCAGATGTTGAATTAAAATCAGTTAATTTGAACTTAAAAATCCAAACATTTCTACGCGTACTTCTAATTTTTAAGTCGAATATAAAGTGTGTAATCATACCATCAAATTTTCATCTAAAATCATTTGCATTGTTGATTTTTTTAAAAAAAAACAAAGCACATAACAAAATCATTTAATTTGCATGGCCCCAACAAAACCCATGTCCCTAGCCAATGCCAAGTTACCTGACATGCATAAGCAAGCTCTCTCCAAGTCCACAGTTAACGCAAGTGTGATTTGAGCATGTCACAATCACGCGTGTATTAGCCAGACCCGTTAAGAACATGCCTAGGTTAGTATGGCTTTGTTCTTTAGCCACCAGTACCCACTAACCCCATAGGTAAAAAAACCCCGCATGCCTAGCTTTTGTCCTAGTTTGGTTGTATGTTTTTTTTAATTTGCATGGCCCTAACAAAACCCATGTCCCTAGGCAATGCCAAGTTACCTGACATGCATGAGCAAGCTCTCTCCAAGTCCACGGTTAACGCGAGTGTGACTTGAGCATGTCACAATCACGCGTGTATTAGGCAGACCCGGTTAAGAACATGCCTAGGTTAGTATGGCTTTGTTCTTTAGCCACCAGTACCCACTAACCCCATAGGTAAAAAAAACCCCGCATGCCTAGCCTTTGTCCTAGTCTGGTTGTATGGAATTTTCATCTAATTTCTTGATTTTGGAACATGGTTGTATGGTTTGTTTGTTCAGTTTCTTTTGAATGTTAATGTTAAAATCATTGTTACCTGATATGATGTTGATGGTTCACTGTTGGAATCATCTGATGTTGTGCAACATTGTAAGTGCTCTAAGTTAGTGTTGTGGCTATGGGTACCCAACATGTATTCATCACCTGCATGGGTATGGATATGGGGTAAGAAAACCCAGTGGGTACATACCCATTGCTATCTCTATATATCCATGTGTTTTAAGACTGTGTGCACATTGGATCTCAAGGACACAAGCATCAAGAATTGGACGCTTTTGCCAATTCAGGTTTTTTTGTCTCATGATGTATAATGTAAGTTTTGTGAAAGCTATCCTATGGAAGAACAGTGATTACACAAGGATTGACACAATTAAAAACAGTGTCGTTTCTATGTTTCCAAATCTTCACACCACTAAAATTATGAGAGAGTTCAGCCCCTTCTTAGTGTCATTGTCCTTTCCTCTTAGCCCTTGACCACCAATATAATAGAAAGGATAGCATTAATTAACACTTAGTTGCAATTTTGTTTCTGTTTGACTCTGTCCAATAATGTAAAGTGAATGCTGTGCATAGATAACAATAACCTATAGAGGGTATAAATAACCCCTTGCTGGTAATAGACCTTCAGCTTTTACCCTCCAGATTCTGACTTTTAGGATTTTCCAATGATATTTTGAACCTTCTTATATGAAGAACAAACAATTGAAATTGAGTGTTGTGGCATTACTTACCGTTTGAAACAAGATTTGCTGGCTCAAAATGGTCTTGCTGCAATGTTTGATTACCACATTGATTCTGTCTCTTTTATATGAGATCATTATTTCGTATTGTCATCTGCATGCACAAAACCCTATTCTGTAAATGAAACATCTTCTCATTATTTTTCTTCTATTATTGTAGGGTGCTTGGAGGTTTCTAGGAAATATGGAATGCTTGCAGATTAAGAAGTCCCCTGAACATGGGTAGGTTTTCTTTGTTCTGCACTTTATGTTTTTATATTTTTAACAAAACAGATTATGAGGGTATGGGCCTCCTCATTTATTTGGGCGATGTGCATTTTAGTTTGTCAAATCCACAGTTGATAGTTATGGTTATTACATACTAAGGGAAATGTTATCGTAGAAAATATTTTCATTTGATGGATAAATTCATCCTATAGCACATAGTTTCATCCATAGTCACATATTCCACTATTGTGAGGCTTCATGCCAATGAGACACTAATGACATACTGTAAACATGACAATTAATTAATGGCTGGATTGAACTTGTTTGGTAAACTGTTCTTCTTTCTGGCCGGAGTAATCTGAACTAATGTAACATGTAATCGATTGTTTAGAGCTCTTCTAGATGTAGTGATAATTACAATGGGGGCTGCTGACCATAATTGTCAATCTATAACATCACTAGTCAAACTCTCAGGCATCGCAATGGTTTTCTGCAAAATATGTTTAAAACCTCTAAACATGAAAATGTTTATAATAATTCTTAGAGCTTGGGAAAATCATATATAATCCACAACAAAACATCAATGATCAATCTATAAATAATGTTACTTAAAGCCACGTGGAAAAAAATATCTACTTGTCCTTGGAAGATCCCACAAACTCAATAGGTAGGGAGAGTGCAGTGTTGTCTCACATTAGCTGTTCCATTGTCATAACTTTTTTATGTGCTGTATTGTTTTAGTTGGCTGAATGGAATTGAATGTATACCTCTTACAGGTAGGCATTAATACCAAAATATGTTGGCTTTGGGCATCTCCGGGTGCAGCATCCATGATATTTCTTCCATTATCTAACAACTATTAAAAACTTAAAACAATTGGAACTTCGAAGGTCAACAAAGGTAAAATAATTTCACTAGTGTGTTTTCAAATGTTGGCAAGCACCTGGGAGACACTAAGGGATTTCTGATATAGTATCAAATTAATATTGGACATATCAGTTTTTCGTTGCGCAGTTTTGTCAATTTAAGTTATTTGGTGTTGCATAGCTGCATTTAAGACATGTTTAACTAATTAAAAAAACGTTAATTCCATTTTATTACAAATTTGATTGAGTCCAACATGTCCATTATTTAACATGATAGACAAAATCTGATGGAATGATCTAATTGTAAGTGCCAATTATCAACTTTGTAAAGCTCGGTCAATATATTGGTTGGAAAAAAATCTGACCACCATGCTTTTTTCAATTGCAACAACCACGCATTTACTTAAAATTATGATTGTAATTTGGTATTTGAGTCATGGTTTGGAAGATGCAGAAGTGCACAGCTGCATGAAATGCTAGCTTCAACTCACCATTGCTTTTATTAAGAAAAAAATGGTATGTTATCTAGTGTTTTTTAAAAGTAGATGATCTATGTGCCTCTCATCAGTGCTAAGGTTTATCATCTTCCTTGGATTTTGTAAAAAGTAACCATCTTTTGATGACTTGATGTCTTATTATGGTGTTCACTATTTCAAATATTTTCAGGGAGGATGAAGTTACTGATACTGATTCAAAGTTAAAGGGTAAGGAAATCTTTGGAGCAAAATCTTCATGTGAGTACATGATGAATACTCCCTATGTTTCAGAATCTAAGGTGTTTCTGTTTTGTTCTGAGCCAAACTTCTTTAACTTTGAGTAAGTTCATAGAGAAGTAATTAGCAGTTACAATATCAAATAAATAC
This sequence comes from Oryza brachyantha, assembly GCF_000231095.2. Taxonomy (NCBI): domain Eukaryota; kingdom Viridiplantae; phylum Streptophyta; class Magnoliopsida; order Poales; family Poaceae; genus Oryza; species Oryza brachyantha. The sequence goes on along the minus strand of NC_023165.2, from coordinate 6,687,494 downwards.
ATTATTAAAATATATTTCATGGTAGTTTTAATGATACTTATTCGATCTAGTAAATGCTGGTACATTTAATTTGTTTTTATAAACTTGGTCAAAGTTAGAGAGATTTTACTTGGGGACAAAACTAAAACGCCTTACATTATAAAACAGAGGAAGTAAATATATGTCATTCTATATCTGGTGCAATCAACTGCAGAAAATTACTTTTGTATGCCACAAGGATTTCCTTCATTGTGGTTTATATCTTTATTTGATGTCAGGTGTATCTTCGACTAGAACAGTTGGAGATGCAAACAAGGATGGACAAGTAGGCCCTTGCATGAATGATGTGAAGAGTTTGACTCATGTATTCATTCTATCTATAACTGTGTATTGATCTTATCCTTTTTAAGGTTTGTGCAGACTGTATAACATAAACTGTTTTGTCAGCTTTTTGTTATGGTTTGCGGGAATACAGTTTCAGTTCAAGAAGATTTGAATGTCATTACTGTAAAACAATTTATCAAGACTGCATGCCAAAAGATAGGGGTCCATGCTTATGATTTCTATGCTGTTTATGGTGGAAAGCCATTAAAGGATGACAAACTTATGTCATGCTACCCCATATACAAAGATTCTACAGTTTCCTTGAGGCAAAGGTTAAGGGCTGGCTCACCCCGGTAAGTACAAAGAACTTCTATTGGTCTTCCTTTCAGTACTTAATTAGATACTAAAATAGTGTTACGTTTTCAGTGTTATGTTCTTCAAATGCTATACATTTGATGAAATGATTGAGAGTCGGAAAGGTGGTCTTTTTCATGTAGTCTATTTATCTCAGCACGCAACAAACAAATTTACTCAAATTGGCCAAGTTACTTACCTATCAGACTACTAGCAGTACATCATTCATGAAGTCTTGATTTACATCTGTGGAAAACATCGCGAGGGCTTGAGTTTCAATGGAAATTTTGAAAGCACTGATATAATGTTTTGTTCTGGGAGAGTTAAGATTGCAAAACATGTCCACAGAATGAATTTTAGTAAAGATACATGTGGCAGCGATTATATCAAGCTTTATGAGATATTTGGAGAGGCTTTCACTGTTGGGATAAAGGAAGGTCAGCAGGTGTTTCCTATGTACTTTCCAAACTTGCTATCTTATCTGTTTGATTGCCCTGCTGGTGAGAACTCAAACAATGAGCTTGCAATGACATTCTTGACAAATCATCCTGCATTGGCATCTTATATGGATAGAATAAAGCAATGCACTTTATTGGACAATATGGTGGATTCACTTGTACCTGGGGATCGTTCGTCTCTTGCACAAAGTATTTTCTGTACTGTGAATTGGAATAAAAGTTTAAGGGATGTTCCAGGAATGAATAGTGTTTATTTACACAATTCAACCGTTCATCCAGAAACTCATGTGAGGAAGGTGAATCCAAGATATATACGTACTCTATTTGGATGCTTGCACTATTCAGGAAATTATTTTAGCCATGCTCATGATCATCAGGTTTGTAATTAGCATTTAGCTTCATGTTTCTCATAGTTCAAGGATATAGGAGTATGTTCCTATCTAATCTATATATTATATTGTGCATTACGTAGTTGAATCTAGAAGAAGCTGATGCAGCGTTTGCGGAAAACATCGGTGACTTCTTACCATGGATACTACAATCAATTGTGGTGAAGGGAATCATTAAACAGAAATTTAATGCTCCGCATTTTGACATCTTAAACTGTAACATTATACCCTCTCTATATCAACCTTTTTCTTTTTGTAATCTCCATAAAGTAAAATGAAATGCTCTTTTTTGTAGACTTGGGAACAACCTTGCTAATAAGAACAATGGGAAGAAACTTCCAGGTCAGGAGACAGGGAATTAATGTAATCGTGTGCATCAGGTAAAAGACTGTCCTTTTTACAACTGTCTATATGGTGGGCTAAAGAATTATAGCTGCAAAGGCAGAATGGACTTTTGAAGTTTAGCATACAATTGAATTGGCATTAGAATTTCTTCGATGAAAGGCAGTTTGTGGGTTACGTTCCTTTCATGATAAATAGTAGGTTATCCGAGTTTTCTTTACCGAATCACTATTTGGCTGCTTTCCCTGAGCTTACAGGCCTTTATGAACTTAGTGGTGATTTTTGGTTACTCAATCTCCAGTTAGTCTGATGTGCACCTGCTGTTATTCACATATTTTTAAGGACTTAAGGTTTACTTACTCATCAATATCCAAATGATGGTACATATTATATATTGGCATGAAGTTGGACTAATGATGCATTGATACTCTAATTTTACACTGTATTATGAACTCTAATTTTACCATCCTTGTTGCTCTATTGCACTTTTCATTTCTCCCAAATTGTTGTATTTAACTATAAGTAAGTTTTATCATTCAAATAGTTTTACATGAGTATCGTATGATGTGTATTTTTGAAATTTGGCACTTTTCTTGAGCGTCACTAAAATATGCTGCAAAACTAATATGCTGACTATGCAAGTGATATATAGACGATATCTGGAGTACTTCCTGGGAAACAACAAAAATCTCGTGTGATTAATTTTATAGAGGACTTCAATTGCTCCCCTATGATGGCTTAATTTTATAGAGGACTTCAATTGCTCCCCTATGATGGCTTATGAAATGTCTCTTACGCAGAAATTGGATCATGGAGCCGCGAGAGAGCATAAACATGGCCAGCAGACTATGACCAAGCTACCGAAGTCCTTACAATACCTTCTCAGTTGCATCTCTCGAGGCTTTGATACTTTGAGGCTTTCAGCAGTACTCCTGTAGGTTGTCTGTTTTGTAAAGATTATAAGTCACTATAAAGATACGAAGAACGAAATATTACCTACCAAATACAAACTATTTTGATATAACTGTTAACTTGAAATATTTGTGAATTTTACTCTCGTGTATCAAATTTATGGCAGTTGCGGTGGCAGGCCAAGTCGTTTCATCTTCATTCCAGCGCGAGGTTTGTGAGATAGAGTGAAAGAAAAAGTTTAAATAGGCTCCAGGTCTCGCTATATCTTTTTCAAAATTAACATGTATTGAACCATTCCTTAAAAATAGGGGTTGTCTATAGGCTCCAGCTCTTGCTATATCTTTTTCAAAATTAACATGTATTGAACCATTCCTTAAAAATAGGTGTTGTCTATATATCATATGACAGATTCATGCAAACCCTAAAGCCTAACTTTACCCCACCCCTTACCCCCCCCCCCCCGCTGCCGCCACCGCATCGCCTCACTGCGCCGTCGCTCGCCTCGCCTGCTGGCCAGAAGGGACCAGCGAGGCCCCTTCCCCCCCCCCCCCCCGACGAGCCCCCTCCTCCTCCCCACTCCCCCTTCCCCTCTCTCTTTCTTCTCAAGCTAGTGAGAGCGAGATGCCCCTGCCCTTGCCGTCTTCCCCGTCTCCGGCGGCTCCTTACCGTCGGATCCGCCACCACCGGCTGCCGCCTCCTAATCTCGCAGCTTGCTTTGCCCCCGTCGCCGACTCTAGCCCACCGCCCTCCTCCATCCCTGCGGCAGCGGTGCCGCCGCCGAAGCCACCCGCCGGAGTCCTTCGCCGTCCACGGCCATCCCTCTAAGCCCCGAGGAAACCCCCCTCTTAAAATCTGTAAGATTTTATCCCCAACTTTCATTCAAATGACATATAGCAATTCCGTTAAAAATATTACTATAAGATTTGGGTAACATTCATCTTTTGTCTTTTGCTTATACTTATAAATGATAATTTTGAATTTTTCAACATTAAATTTAAAGTTGATTTTGAAGTTTTTTCTTGTTGTAGTTTATTTTCTAACTTTTAATTTTAGATCACAATAAATACGTATATAAAATTTTTATTCATAAATTATTTTTTGTTTGTAAATATGTCGTTTGACTTTCTCATTTAAAAACCCAAAATATAACCAAAAAACATTATACCGAATTTAAATCCTACGGAATTCTTTTAAAATCGTTTTATTCATATGGGATTTAACTTAGACGCAGTGTGAGATTCCCTCTATTCTAAAATAAATCATATTTCTAATTTAAATTTGAAACAGGGAGATATATTTAATTTGGGACGGAGTAAACGTCTCTTTTGAGCCCTAGGCCCATGCCGTTCCATCTGCATCGCAGTCGCAGCGCGTGCTTTGTGAGTTACTGTACTCTAGCTTGCTCAAGGGTACAAATCGGCAGTGTATCTCTTGTCAGCTATGTGTCCATGCCTATGCCTAGTATTCTCTCCGTATTAAAGTAAGGCTTTGTTTAGTCGCTAAAATTTTTTGATAAAAATATCACAACGAACGTTTGACCGAATGTCGAAAGAGGTTTTTGACACGAATGAAAAAACAAATTTTAGATTCTGACTCGAAACCGCGAGACGAATTTTTTGAGTCTAATTAATCCATCATTGACATATGTTGTTTACTGTAGCACTTATGACTAATCATGTACTAATTAGGCTCAAAAGATTCGTCCCACGATTTTTCCTATAGCTGTCTAATTAATTTTAATGTCCATGTATATTTAATGCTTCAGTTAAGTGTTCAAAGATTTGATGTGATGTTGTTAGGAAAGTTTTTGGAATTAAACAGTGTCTAAGTGTATTTTTTTACTGTTTATATTTAATATTTATATTGGACACAAAATCCATATTAGTATGGAGCTCGGAGGTAGTAGTACAGTACTACTACAGTATAGCATTTTCAGCTCTGTATAGGCTTTACGGTCCATGATGCACTTGGTCCACGCCTCAGGCTCCGTTTGTGCTTGTTGCGGGTGGCATATCCCCCCCGTCCATGAATCGCCCCACATCCTTCATCAGTTCATCCACGCCGCTTAGCCTCCGGCCTCTGGGCAGCAACCAGCGAGGGCAATACCAGATCCCCGATTCCTTCCGCTGCTCGAGTCGTTCCCCTTCACCCACGCAGCCCTACTCCGTAGGCCGAACCCACCCACGCGCTAATCTGCCATGGCTCCTGCCTGGGTCTTGCTTGATCGCTTCGTGGATTTGTCCCCCTTCGACGGCCAAGAGGAAGAGAGCGAAGATATGGGAGAATCAGTACCAGCCGGCATGCGGTCCGTGAAGGCCGACCTACAAGTTGCCGATCCCCCCAGTGTATCTTCCCTCTCCTTGCTGCTTCCTCGGAAGGCGATGAATGAAGTACGCGATGCCATGCTCATGTGCGCCAGCAAGAACCTCGTCGTCTTCTATGCCGGCTCATACTACCCAATCACCTCTCGACCTGGCTGCTACCTGCTCTACGACGCCATCAGCAACTCCCTCATTCCCGTGCCCCAGCTCCCCAGTCCTAACAGCGTCTCCTCCTTCGGGATCGGAACATCTGTCGTTTCACTTGGCGGCGGGGGCAGCGCCTACGTCCTCGCCGAGCTCCTCATGATCGATGGCCGCAAGTTTCCCGACGCTGCGCTCTTCACGTGGTGGTCGTCTGCTGAAGCGACCCCCAGACGATACACCACCGCTCACTGGGTGAAGGAGGAGGTTAGCCTCCCCCACGAGGTGTGCACATCCGACTATTACTTCGTCTCCGACATGACATTCTCGTTTGGGGAATCGTGCCTGTGCTGGGTCGATCTACTCATCGGCATCGTGGTTTGCGACCTTCTCCCGTCGCAAGATCAGCCCCGGTTCCGTTTCATCCCACTGCCAGAAGGGTGTTCACTCGACATCAGCAGCCGTCGCCGACCGATCATGACTGTGTTCCGTTCCGTGAGCTGCGCTGATGGCGCCATCAAGTTCCTGACCATGGAGGGGTACGACGAGGGTTGGCACGCCGAGGAAATGAAGCTAACTACATGGAAGCTGTCGCCTGACCTTAGCGAGTGGAAAAAAGGCCCGGTGTGTGGTGCTCGAGACATTTGGGCAAGCGAGAAATACATAGCCATGGGGCTGTCTCCGATTAGTCCAATGTGCCCTGTCCTGAGCGTGCTTGACGATGATGTTGTCTGGGTGGTCATGAATGATGTTGATCTTGTGGAATATTTTGAGGGAGAGCATAGGACTATCAAGATCAAAACCCAGTATTTTCTTTCCATCGACATGCGCCTTAAGCAGGTGTTGTCCATCACCCAGCTACACCCACAGACTTCGATACACCCTGTACTCAATCTCGTGGCTTGTGAATTTGGTGCACACCTGGACCGCTCAAAGGACAGACAGGTATTACTACTACGCCATCTCACATACTTATTACTGTTAATATGTGATCTGAATTTAACTGGAATTATATTTGAATTAGTTTATTAGTGGGTTATTTATATATATATATATATATATATATATATATATATATATATATATATATATATATATATATATAATATCTGGTAAGCTGCACGGAAAAAGTGTGACGACACATTTTATTCCCTTTTATTGCTGGTCGGCGCCTGTGTTTTTTTTATATAAGAGTTTTTCACATTAAATCTGTTTCTATTGTGCTTCTATTTTCATAACAATTACTATATTTACTTCCATTTCAAATTTATTGTTTTGTTAAAACAATAACGTGTACCATACCTCTGAACCTGGTGTTTGTTTCCATGCCCTGTCAGTTATACATTGAGAGTAAAGATTGACATACTAGGCCAGTTAACCCATGATAGGAGATGTGCATGCTAATCAGTCATGATGATTGATGAATATGAATACCAAATGACTCAGCTCCCTTGCCACACCAGAGCGATTTCATCCAAATCAGGAAGAACGTTTCTTAGTGTTATTGGTATTTTCTATCTGTTGGAGAAATTTGTTATATTTACTTCACTTTAGGCTTTTGTGTCTTCTCTAGTAGATGTTTTCAATTGGATTTTTTGAGAATTGACACTGGCCTAATTTTATTGGAAGATACTACATATGTTAAATTCAAACTGATCGCCAAGTCACCAACAATATTCTGAAGTGAATTTGTGGGAAATGCAACCATAACCCTTGACATATATGCTTAGTTTAGTTAGCTGTTTTAATTCAATGCCTGTTTAGTTAGCTATTTAACAGCATTTCATGATATGCACATTGCTCATTAGTTGGTTTTGAAAGTACAGCCTAATGGGGATATGATAGATTGTGATGAGGAAAGGTACAACATTTGGCCAAACATACCCATAGTTCTTATTGCAGTTGTACGATGCCAATTTTCAGTTCCCTTCTCAAGCTACTAACTTGTCTCTGAAAAGTGATTCTTCTAACTGATTTTCTATGTAGTAAGCTTAAGGTCTAATAATTTTATCCTCTCTAAAGTATAAACCAAGCGATTAAACTGCTTGCTTCATATGAAGTTCATTCGAAAAGCTGTGTTTTAGATGTTCCTAAAGCTAGGTTTCTCAACATTGAAATCTCACTTATATATTGGCTACTCTATTGATTCCTGTTTAGCTCTGTTATTGGTGTACACTAAGAGCACCAGTGAAACATTTTGAGACCTATTTACTACATTTTAAATTTGCTATGTTTGACAGAAATTTGTTTCTGCTAGGGAATGGTGGAAAGAAATGATGCCGACGAAAACACAAAGAAGATGAAGCTTAAATGACTTCTTCAACATATCATGTGAAGATGAAACTTTGAATCGTTTCGACATCATATCAATTAAGACCAGTATTGTCGATTGGTGTTTGATTAGCATCCATTATGTGGAAGATGAATGTGCTTTAATCTTTCTCTAGAAGTATTTGATCTTATTATATTAGCAGATGGTAGTGAAACTGAATTGCAAGTGACGTATTATCACTAGTGGTTTTAACCTCACTCCGGAACCACCTTTGAAATATCTGCTCATGCGGGGTGTCTTAACTATCTATTAAACCTTCCATGCATTTTTTTTTTGGTCGTGTTTCTGCAGTACCGTTCTGCTCTATTGATTTGAATTGCAGATATCACCTTTGCTTTTTACTGATGAAACCCAGTGTCGAAGTGTTGCCCACATGTCCTATGATAAGGTCTTACCGTAACTGAATTTGCCTGTGTAGACTGTTGCAAAATACCATGTTAATGGAATATAAGTATTTCTAGAGCAATGAGTTTTGAACTGTTTCTGAGAAATCTCCTTGGGAGTTCACTAGGACTTCTATGATGCAGGCATGGCAGTTTGGCTAATGAGCACACATAAAACAAGAGAAAAATCATCAGCGTATGGTTAATTAAGTATTGTCAATTGCAGATTTGAAATCTAAAAATAAATAACTTGTATTAGGAACCAGTATTTTTGTCGAAAATTTAAGACATTTAATTTTAGGCATATGTAAATATTAGAAATGTATTTGGTAATATGTTGGAGATATATGTTCTAGCTTAATTTTTAAAATTCAGTTTTAGGGATTAATTTTAGACATCTTTTAGAGACGCTCAAAACAGACCCAAAGTTTTGTCAGTCAGCGGCGAGGATCTTTGACCGTGACAATAGTTGTGGCCGCTGTTGCTTGTTGTAGGTTAGGTATGTACGTATACCCCTGCACTCCGGGGGCAGTTTTCTACTGCCAGTTTGACTATGGTTCTCGTGGTCTTAAGTTTTTGTAATAAGAAATATACTTAATCATAAAAGTTCTTATTCCCAGTGTTTCTTTAAACGCCAGCTAATTCATTTAAAGTTTATCGACTGTTAGTTGCGGTTTATTATAAAATTTTATGAAAATTTCGTAAAACTATAGATATTTGAACCAAACTAGCAAAACTACAGTTTTAATGAGTTGTATTATAAAATTACAATTTTACCGATATATCTATCACAAAACACATGTTAGGCCAACTATCCCAAAACTACATATTTAATATTGAAGTTATTATAAACAACATATTTTAGATTTTAAATCCCTAGAGCTACTATTATATGGGAGCTATGAATATTGTAGCACTGTGATCAAATTGTTTATAAACTTGCAGTTTTGTGATAATTTTGTTATCAAATCAATAGTTTTTTTTTGTGAAACCAAATCTAAATTTGTAGTTCTAGGATAAATTTAGTGCTAAATCAGTTTTCGACACATTGGCTTTATTTCAAGTTTACGATATTTTGGTTAGACTATATGTAATTTTGTGATTTATTATACTAAATTTATCCACGAGAGCTGGTGTGCATGGTTCAGTTCAAAAAGGAAGTTTGATAGGATGCATATGCATTCATGTGTTTCAGCTTATTTTGTTTTATTCAGAGCGGCTTTATATTGAGGTTAATAATAATTTGGTTGAATACTAATAATACTCCCTCCGTCGTACAATAAGTGTATTTTTGTACTGTTTATATTAAGCGTTTGATCGTCCTTCTTATTTAAAAAATATGATTGATATTTTTATTGTTATTAGATAATAAAACATGAATACTACTTTATGTGCGACTATTTTTTATTTTCTATTTCATAATTTTTTTAAATAAGACGAACAGTCAACATTGGACACGAAATCCATAGACGCAATTATATTGGGACGACGGTAGTAGAAGAGAAAAGTATAGCGACCCTGAGCTCAAGAGTCGATAGATCTAACCCACACCGCCACACCGCCGCCTCCACTATGGCAAGGAAGAGATGAAATATTGAAATGAGTAACCAAAATAGCATGGTTGGACTATAATAGTGGTGAGTGTGCGAAGAGAGATACGGAAAAGAATGTAAGAGGTAGAAGAGGATGATAGATCGATATGAGGGAGAGGATAGAGAGGGCGGACAAGATACAAAAGACCGGTTTGGACTTAAGTTGTATTCTTTCTTGCTGAAATATGGAAGATGCATGCAATATTTTTTATTTTTATGTTATTTATTTAATGATATATACAATACAATTAGTTATTATAAAATTAAAAATCTATTTTAGAAAGATAAGATGCCAGACTTCTATATAGAAATATTTAAAAAACATCATGTTTAACAATTTGAGAAACATGTGCATAAAAATAAAGGAAAAACCAAGAAAAGAGTACATGATTCACCTCAGCTCGATTTGAGTTATAGCCGGGTCGTCCCAACCCAAAATATTCTATTTATAGTGTCGATTTAAACGAGCCAACGGTGATTGCCCGAGCTGGCCAATTCGCGCAAGTAGTTCTCAAAGCATAAATTAGTTCTGTGACTACTCACAGAAACAAAATGCTTTGGATTTTATTAATTTAATTTCCCAAACCAAAAAAAAATCTAAAACGATGCCTAGTTGAATTATAAATTATTATATACTCCAACCATTCTAAAATATAAGTATTTATAAAATTTAAGTTTTGTACACAATATAAACATTTATGTATTGATTCCCATAATTTCAATCGTTCCAATTATTTTAGAGCCGATCAGATGTTTAGAAAGTGAATTTAATTGATTTAAAATTTAAAAATGATAATTCAAGTGATCATAAAGAAATCTTTTGAATATTTTAGAATGGAGGTAGTATGTGATGTTTAAATACTCGTAATGCTGGCGTACATCAAGTTTCTTCAGTTATTTTGATTATGGTATATAATACTACCGTGTATAAGTGCGTTTGATAGTTAATTGCTGTACATATTCTGGCCAACTTCCTACATCAACATACTAACTTGTTTACAACCGACTGGCCTGTCAGCTGACGCAAAATCTTCTCCACGTACGCATGTACCTCTTGCGTGAAATCGAAAAAGACTAGGTTAGTGAAGAAACATTGCGTGTTTTCGCGCCCCTGGTGATATTTATTCACGCCACTGTAGATCATTCCATGCGTCTTAGGATGTAATGACGTGAATATGTGATGCTGCCCATGGTTTTCATATGATCGCCATGCGTTAATTTCTTGTGACCACGAAGTCACGAACTGCTCAGCATTCGTCCGCCAATTATTATTACGAAAAATGAAACTAAACTGGGCCATATTTTATGGGCCTAATTTACAGAGCCAATTACAGAAGTCCAAATTATGTGCAGCCCAAAGCCCATAGCTCAAAGAAGGCCTCCACCTAGGCACCTCGGCCCCAGAAAGGCTATTTAGCAAACGTGTGCGCGGAGGGCGCGCACGAACACAGCCCATGAAAGGCGTGTTGGGCCGTCAGCACACGGCTTTGATCGGCCGGCCGCACAGTAACGCAGGAAGTGTGAGTTTTTTTTTAAGTTTCAAATAGATTTTTTTATCTTTACGTATATAAAGTTTATATGTATAAAGATTTTTATATATTAGGTTTATATCTATTATTTTTGTGTATATAGAATATTTATATCTTTTTGTGTATATATGTTTGTATGTATATATATGTTTGCAGGTATAAAGTTTATATTTATAAATTTATAGGTATAAAGTTTGTAGGTATATATATACCTATAAAATTTATATGTCTAAAGTTTATAGGTATATATATAAATAAAGTTTATATGTCTAAAATATATGTGTATGTATATAACTATGTGTGTGTGAGAGAGAGAGCAAATGTACAGGATACGTATACGAAACCGATCACGCACGAGGGCCGGTGGGGGGCCCGCCCGCCCATTAGACTTTCCCCCTTGGCCCTGCCACCGCCAACTCATCGTCGGCCTTGATTTTAGTCACTCGTTGCGTCAACCTCGCCCTTCGCATCTGTCAATAACCAGCGTATTAATCGTCCCCTTTTAATAGCGGAAACCAACAATACTATCCTGCTGACAGATGGGCCCACAGGCACACGTCCCCACTAGCCATAGGCTGAATCCCCTGCCAAATCTACGCAAGAGACGCGACGGTCTCTCTCCACTCTCTCCTTTCTCCCCCACCTCCATTCGGCGATCCAAACCACCTCAAAGCATCTGGACCGTACCAGGTCGCGTTCGCCAAGGTGGTGATAACGGTACGAGCTCTAATTGTTGTCTCTATTGCTGCATGCTCGCTAATGTGAAAGAGAGAGGATAGAAGAGAGAAAAGTGGAAAAGCGGTTGTTTTGCATAAATTCAGCAAAACATCGACTCTTGACAAATAAAACTAGAAAATATGTTTTCTATGTGTGTTGACTCTAATCAGAGACGCTGAGTAGATGAAATGTGAACGGAGAATTAATTAGCCTATAATTATGAAGAGTTAATTTAAAAGACTATCTTTTGTCTGAGAAGTTTTTTTACTGACGTGGCTTGAGATAGTGGACTCTACCATTTAAACATTCCCTGAGTTAACTTATCCCTCTCATTTCCGCGCGCACGTTTCCCGAACTGCTAAATGGTGTATTTTTTACAAAAATTTTCTAAAAAATTGTTTAAAAAACATATTATCTATTTTATATTTTTAAATAATTAATAATTAATTAATCATGTAGCAATACGTTTTCCGCGCAATTGCAAGTTTATCCATGTATCTCCCGAACGCGGCCCCACTATCCTTCGCCCCCGCCCAGATCGAGATCCACCCGGCGCGGCGGTGCCGCGGCCACCGGATCCGTCGAGGAATAATGGCTTCCCCGGCGGCGGCGCCGCCGCTGCGCCGCCGGAGTCCGACCCGCGGCTCGTGGAGGCCTTCGTGCCCTTCCTGGAGAAGCTCGTCAAAAACGCCTCGTGGCGCAACAAGGCGCACTCCAAGCTCTCCCACACTGCCAAGTCCATCCTCGACCGCCTGCAGAACACGCCGCCGGCCGCGGCGGCGCAGGCGCCGTCCACGCCCACCTCCTCCTCCTCGCAACCGGGCCCGCTCCGCAGCCTGTCACTCGCGGACTCGGAGCTGCTCCTCGGCCCCATCACCTCCGCGCTCGGCTCCGGCAGCGCCAAGCTCGCCGAGGCAGGGCTCGAGCTGCTCCACAGGCTGATCGCGCACTCCTACATCCATGGTGAGGCTGACCCTTCCGCCGACCCCTCGGCGCAGCTCGTCGCGTCCCTCCTCTATGCCGCCTGCAATGCGCTCCACCTTGATGACGAGCACATCGAGCTCCTCCTCCTCAAGACGCTCCTCTCGGCGGTCACCTCCACGTCCGTGCGCCTCCATGGAGATTGCCTGCTCCGCGCCGTGCGTGCTTGCTATGATATGTACCTGGGGAGCCGCAGCGTGGTGAACCAGGCCACTGCTAAGGCGTCGCTCGTGCAAATGCTGGTGATCGTGTTCCGCCGCATGGAGGCGGACTCCTCAACGGTGCCTGTGCAACCCATCGTTGCGCTGACGTGATCGAGCTGCCTGACGCTGCTTCTGGTTCATCGCCTGCTGCTGATGCCAACTTTGTACAGGGATTCATCTCGAAGATCATTGGAGACATTGATGGTGCACTAACACCGCTGGCACGGACGACTTCGTCCACAGTTGCAGGTGCAGGTGGAGCAGCGGCCCATGATGGCGCATTTGAGACAACAGCAGCAGAGGAAGGGGCACATCCGGCAGATTTGCTTGATTCAACAGACAAAGACATGCTAGACGCCAAATACTGGGAGATCAACATGTACAAGTCTGCTCTTGAGGGTCGGAAGGATGAGCTTGGTGTTGAGGGGGCAGTGGTGGGAACTTTGGATGATGATGCTGATATGAGGATTGGAAATAAACTGCGAAGAGACGCTTTCTTGGTTTTCCGTGCATTGTGCAAGCTCTCCATGAAGACACCTCCCAAGGATGCACCAGCTGATCCCATTGTTATGCGTGGGAAGATCCTTGCTCTTGAACTTCTCAAGATATTGCTTGAAAATGCTGGCGCTGTTTTCCGGACCAGTGAGAGGTACAAATACTCTTTACCCAAATTCAATCTGCATTTTTTGTGCTGAGGTAATCTGAGTTTATCTTTATATTCATCAGCAACGTCAAGCAAAAACTGGCACACCACTTTATTATTTATTCCATGAAGAATGGTGTACTAACGTCCAACTGTCTAAGTAAACGAAAAAGATCTTAACCAATCATCCTGAAAATACCAGGCGTTGATTTGCTAATTGTAGCGCAGCTGGATTAATTTGTTGATACTGGATAATGTTTCTATGTAAAAATATGCACCAGAAGTCAATTTTGATATTCTTGTTTTGTCATTTTATGGAAGTTAGAGTAGTGTGGTTTCTTTTTTATTTCAGAAATAATGATGAAAATTGAGATTGGAATGCATTGAACATAAAACAATGCCACGCCTTTTCTTCGCTGATGTTGATTTCATCAGTCACAGCTGTTGGCAAGAAAATAGCACCAGTCCTGATATAAGTGTTAGGCTGCCCTATTAAGGTATATGACTGTTTGACTGATAATTTTAGTGGACTGTGCAATCGGTCAATTGTCCTAACAGTAGGGTGCTCTTCTATGCTGCTGGCATTCTGAACTGTTTGAGTGGTCAAAATGGCAACTAGTTAAGCTGACAAAATGAAGCCCAAGTTGATGAACTGAAAGTCATGCCCTATAGATGCCAAAGTACTATAACCTTTTTATGGAAAAGATTCGTGGCCATATATTCCTTGTACTCTTTTCTTTGATAATAGTTGAGTTTCTGCAAGACGATGACCTCAATTCTGTATGTTTCATATGCTATGAGGTGTAGGCGAGCTTGCACTGTCATTTTGCTTTGTGCAACCTGTTGTGTTGTATTTAAGTTGGTGCATTAGATCTTCCCTACTTTATACTTGGAAAATAGCTGAAAACAATTAGAGATGGGATTGCCGTGAAGCCATAAAAATTGACCTATAATACACTGAAATCTTGGGCTGAAAGTTCACTAAACCCAACCCTATACTGTTTAAGTACATGTAACAGCTACCTTGCCACCACTTAAGCACACAAAGGGTTACCCTGAGAATATATATTTGTGTCCTCAAGAACTATATGCTAGCATGATATGGCTAAGAGCATCTTCAACAGAGTTGATGCTTGATACTTGCCTCTCCAAGCCAAATTTTGGCAATTTTGATCATAATCCGAGCTCCAACAAATTTGCCAACCGGATGGCCAAGCCATCCAGCTGGCCAAAGTTGGCCACAAAATTCTCTTGCCAATCGTGGGCCCCACACATCTTCCCTTTCTCCCCTCACATCATTTACTCTCTCTCACTCCCAGCTATTATAGAGTGTAGATTGTGTATTAGCAAAAGCTTGGCATACTTTTCTTCAGAAAAGGAACAGCTTGACATGCAAGTATATTTTGGTATTGAGGCCCCGTTTGGTAGGTCTCCGGACTCCAGCTCCTAACTCTAAATTCCCACTCCAGCGGGAGCTAACTCCTATAGGAGCCGGAGAGCAGCTCAAAACTGTTTGGCTAGATGTGTCAACTCTAGAAGTCCTAAAAGAGAGGTTCGGGAATAGGTTGACAATAATACCCTTGTAACTTATTGTATACGCGATGGAAGACATTTTTTTGGATGTAATCTAATACTGATTATTTTTTGTTTAGAATTGGAACCATATAATTGTATGGTTTTTCTGTTCGTCGTAGGTGAAGAATCATGCAAAGAGAGGAAGAGAACAAATTAGGGGTAAATAGGTGACGATTTTGTGTAATTACATCTAAAAACTAGATCTCATTTTGGCTAGTTGTCTAAATGGACAAATGGAGATGCTGTTTGGAGATGCTCTAAGCACTTCATATGAGATCAGTCCCACGTACTGTACACTTCGTATGGACTAATGTGTAACGCTGTTCAGCTAGGTTGTCTTGTTCACTCTTCTGAAGCTGACATAATTGGAAGGACACAACATATTAATGGCAGATGGCCATAATCACCACTATGATTAAATTTCAATTCAGGATACTTGATGCTAAGAAATGATTGAAATAAAAATGTTGAACATAGTTTGCGAATAATGATTACTGTTCACCTGTCCACTTTTAGCAGCTTCTTTTCAAATATGTGATGAGCACAATATATTTGGTTTATGTAAGTAATGCAATTGTATTTTGATATTAGATGTGCTATTGTCATATCATTCTATATCAGCTAAAGAGAGTTACCTATTTTCTTGATGCTTGTGTAAAATATTTATCTGGAATGTTTTATGAATGAATTAGGTCAGTATTTTTTCCAGCAACAGATGTGGTAGTCTTGAAGTTCATGGTTGAGGTTTGCTGGGCTCCTATGCTTGCTGCCTTCAGTGTTCCACTTGACCAGAGTGACGATGAGATTGTCATATCCCAGTGCCTTAAAGGATTTCGCAGCGCAATCCATGTTACTGCAGCTATGTCTATGAAGACTCAAAGGGATGCATTTGTCACTTCACTTGCTAAGTTTACATCTCTTCACTCTGCTGCAGATATCAAGCAGAAAAATGTTGAAGCCATTAAGGTATGTTCTACCTGCTGTGATGCAAAAAATCAGTTTGTTTTGTCCATTTCAACCTCTTAGTTCATGATTTATGTTGTTAATTTGCTAAATTTTTCCATCATTTGAATTTTCCAACATCTGTATGGTGCAACATGTAATAGGGATAAATGGGATGACAATCGACAAATCATCATGTTTTAGCTCAAATGGTGCAAACTGGCAAATGATCATTATTTTCTGTAAACAAAGGTGTTGGTATAACACTGAATCGATTTGGACTACACATCTAAAATACTGGTAGCAGGCAGGCATGTTGTTATGTGGTACCACCCAATTTATTGGTATACTATATATGATGTGGTTTTCATTTGCTTTTGTTTGTTAGGGACTACTAGATTTAGGACTTCATTTGGGGAAGGGCCTGCCACTTGACCCCTAGACCCTGGTTTTTCTTCAGTTATCTTAGTAGTTCTGTGTGACTCCGAATGGTGAGAGTGAGAGCATGCAAAAGTTGCTACCAAGGGCTCTTTATAATACAGTATTTTACTAGAGAACTGAAATGTAGAGATACATTCAAAAAGGAAACAAAGTGATTGGTTATATTTTTTATACGTGTCATGCACTGTTGTTTTTATATTTGGCACTCTTTACAAAATCTTACTATTTAACTGCTCAAAGCATCCAAAACTATTTTAGTGAAATATACACTTTTGTATTATATTTTGGAAAGAAGATCTTAAGCTTTGTCCTCCAGATTCAGACTTTTAGGATTTTTCCAATCATTTTCTAAACCTTATTGTAGGAAGAATAAGCAATTGAAGATGAGTTCAGTGGCACTCTTACCATTTGAAATAGAGAAAATCTAATAAATGACATTGACAAACACTTAACTCTAAGAAATGTCATCGACGGATGCGAGTTCTGTGAAATGTCATCGTACAAACGAATATGTCTAAGAAATACCATTGTCGTTAGGGTTTCGTCCATAGTCCTCCGTGAAGTGCTATAATATGAACAATGTATTTAATGGTGTGAGATGGATGGAACCCTAATAGCGATGGCATTTCTTAGACAAAGTCATTTGTACGATAATATTTCATAGAACTCGCACTCATCGATGATATTTCTTAGACCTAGATGTTTATCAATGGCATTTCTTATATTTTCTCTTTGAAATAATATTTGTAGCTTTGAATGCTTTTTCTGCAATGTTTTCTTAGAACATTGATACTGCATAATGCCCTATCCTGTAGGTGAATATATTTTGATTGTTTTTCTTCTACTATTGTAGTATACTAGGAGGTATCCAACAAATATGCCATGTTTCCCGATCAAGCAAGCTCGTAAGCACAGGTAAGTTTCGTTTGTTGCCTATTGCTATGTTTATTAGCTAATCAAAGTTGCGTATAGTTATTTTTGCTCTCATCAGAGCAAAATGTTTGATCTTGGCCTTCTCTAGGGCATACAATATCTCATTTCTCTGTTTCAAATCATTTCAGGCAGAAGGAAGCTTGTGATACTGATACTAATTCAGTGTTGAAGGGTAAAGAAATTTCAGGAACAAAGTTTTCCCATGAGTATAGATATTCCGTGGCAGCTGTTCCATATCTGTTGCTATTAAACTACTGCAGAAAATTACTTCTGTATAACTTGGGAAGCCTTTTCTGAATCCTGATATTTTCTTTGATGTCAGATGCTTTTTTGACCAGAATTTCTGGTGGAGATGATGTAAACAGGGATGCACAATCAGTCCCTTGCATGATTGATGCAAAGTGTTTGACACAGGTATTTTTCTGGAACTGTATTAACATTATTCTTATGTGGGGTTTGTTCAGACTATACAACTTGAATTGTTTTGGCAGTTCTTTGTTAATGTTTGTGGGAATAGAGTTTCAATGCAAGAAGATTTGAATTCCTTGACTGTAAAACAATTGACCAAGACTGTGTGCAAAAAGGCAGGGATCCAAGCTTATGATTTCTATGCTGTTCATGGTGGAAAATCTCTAAAGGATGATAAAACTGTTTCATGTTATCCAATCTACAGAGATTCCACAGTTTTTTTGAGGTATAGGTTAAGAGCTGGCTGCCCTCGGTAAGTACATGAACTTGTAATGCAATTCAGTTCACTACTTTAGTGGATTTTAAAATAGTGTTATGTCTTTAGGATGATTTCATTCAAAATATGTACATTTGATGAAATGATCAAGAGCCATGAAGGAGGACTTTTTCGTCGAGTTAATTTATCTCATCGGTCAAGAAGCAGTATAACTAATGAGAATGAAGTTACTTTCCTATCATACTTCGCACAGTACATTGCTCACCAAGTATTGGTTTATGTCTGTGGAAAACATCGCAAGGGCTTGAGTTTCGATGGAAAATTTGAAAGCACAGATATATTCTTCTGCTCAGGTAGGGTCAGATTCACAGAACATGTTGAGAGGGTGGGTTTTACTGAAATAACATGTCGTGCAGATTATAAGAAGCTTATGCAGATCTTTGGGAAGTGTTTCACTATTAAGACAGAAAACAACATGGAGTTTATCCTATGTATGTTCCTCAGTTGCTTAAGTACCTGACTGATTGTCCTGGTGGTATTCTTTCGAATGAAGAGCTTCTCATTGCTTTCTTAACTAATCATCCTGCGTTGACATGTTACACTGATAGAATTAAGCAATGCACTTTATTGGACAATATGGTCCATAAACTTCTGCCTAAAGAGCAGAGCTCTCTTGGATCCAAACTTGGATCAATTTACCAGTGGTCAAGAAACACAATTCCTGTTCCAGAAATGGAGAAAATTTATGTGCACGGCTCACAGTATGATCCAATAGACAACGTCACATATGTGAATGTGGAATACACAGAGAGTCAATTGGGTTGTTTACACTACTCAAGGAATTATTTTCGACATGCTTATATTAATCTGGTTAGTGGCTAGCATTTAGCTCAATGTTTTCGTTATAGTGCAGGGACATATTTTCTTATATAATCTGTGTATGTTGTTTGTGTCTGGACAGTTTAACCAAGAAGAAGCTGAAGCAGCATTTGCCATGCATATCAATGACTTTCTGCCTAATCTGCTGGAAACCATTGCACTAAAAATCACTAAGAAAGAATTTATTCCTCCGTCACATTTTGACATCCTAACACTGTAAGCTCACATACCTTCTCTTTAATCTTTTGTCTTTAGAAAATAAAATAATTATTTTATAGGCTTGGGAACAAACTTGCTGACAAGAATACAGGGAAGAAACCTGTAAACTAAAATGCAGGGAACTAATGGGTCGTCTCAACTCTCTATCAGGTAAAACATTAATTTCCTACTTTTTGCAGTTGGTTATATTCAGCTTTTGTGTCTTCTCTAGTAGATGTGTTCAATTGGATTTTTTGAGAATTGACACTGGCCTAATTTTATTGGAAGATACTATATATGTTAAATTCAAACTGATCTCCAAGTCACCAACAATATTCTGAAGTGAATTTGTGGGAAATGCGACCATAACCCTTGACATATATACTTAGTTTAGTTAGCTGTTTTAATTCAATGCCTGTTTAGTTAGCTATTTAACAGCATTTCATGATATGCACATTGCTCATTAGTTGGTTTTGAAAGTACAGCCTAATGGGGATATGATAGATTGTGACGAGGAAAGGTACAACATTTGGCCAAACATACCCATAGTTCTTATTGCAGTTGTACGATGCCAATTTTCAGTTCCCTTCTCAAGCTACTAACTTGTCTCTGAAAAGTGATTCTTCTAACTGATTTTCTATGTAGTAAGCTTAAGATCTAATAATTTTATCCTCTCTAAAGTATAAACCAAGCGATTAAACTGCTTGCTTCATATGAAGTTCATTCGAAAAGCTGTGTTTTAGATGTTCCTAAAGCTAGGTTTCTCAACGTTGAAATCTCATTTATATATTGGCTACTCTATCAATTCCTGTTTAGCTCCTTTATTGGTGTACACTAAGAGCACCAGTGAAACATTGAGACCTATTTACTACATTTTAAATTTGCTATGTTTGACAGAAATTTGTTTCTGCTAGGGAATGGTGGAAAGAAATGATGCCGAGGAAAACACAAAGAAGATGAAGCTTAAATGACTTCTTCAACATATCATGTGAAGATGAAACTTTGGATGGTTTCGACATCATATCAATTAAGACCAGTATTGTCGATTGGTGTTTGATTAGCACCCATTATGTGGAAGATGAATGTGCTTTAATCTTTCTCTAGAAGTATGTGATCTTATTATATTAGCAGATGGTAGTGAAACTGAATTGCAAGTGACGTATTATCACCAGTGGTTTTAACCTCACTCCGGAACCACCTTTGAATTATCTGCTCATGCGGGGTGTCTAACTATCTACTTCCTCCGTTTCACGATGTAAGTATTTTTAGTATTGTCTAGATTTATATAGGTGCTAATGAATCTAGACATATATATAAAATATATACATTCATCCATAAATGAATTTAGACAAAGCTAGAAAGATTTATAATATGAAACGGAGGTAGTATTAAACCTTCCATGCATTTTTTTTGGGTCGTGTTTCTGCAGTACCGTTCTGCTCTATTGATTTGAATTGCAGATATCGCCTTTGCCTTTTACTGATGAAACCTAGTGTCGAACTGTTGCCCACATGTCCTATGATAAGGTCTTATCGTAACTGACTTTGCTTGTGTAGACTGTTGCAAAATACCATGTTGATGGAATATAAGTATTTCTAGAGCAATGAGTTTTGAATTGTTTCTGAGAAATCTCCTTGGGAGTTCACTAGGACTTCCTATGATGCAGGCATGGCAGTCTGGCTAATGAGCGCACATAAAACGAGAGAAAAATCATTAGCGTATGGTTAAGTATTGTCAATTGCAAATTTGAAAAGCCCGCATGTGTTGTTTCACTTTAGCTCTCTATGCAACCATGCCACGTATTAATAGTTAATTAAGTATTGTCAATTGCAAATTTGAAAAGCCCGCACGTGTTGTTTCACTTTGAGCTCTCTATGCGACCATGCCACGTGTTAATAGGACTGAAGACCGTACACAGTATTAGAGATGTAAATAGGGGCTCCGTTACCCGTTTCCCGCGGGGAATTCTTCTATTAGGGGACGGGAAAGGTTTTTATTGGTTCTCCGCAGAGAATTAAATGGAGGAAAACACGTCCTCGTCGGGTCTTGGGAGGGGGGCGGGTATGGTATTTAATCTTCTATCCTCGTTCCCCCATGGAGTTCCATCCCCGTTCCCCCTGGAGACCCGATTAATAGAAATATATGAGTTTTATAAGTTTGTTTTTTTTCATGTCATGAGATTATATTCATTGTTATATTAATAAATAATAATTTTATATTTTATAATATGGATTAATGGATATATTAATATAAAATATGGATTATATATATGATTTGAGATGTATACTACTCCCTCCATTTATTTTTGTTTGACATTTTTTACCAGATCTACAAAATTAAGGAAGCTGTGAATTGGCGCTTTTGCCCTTCCTTCCTATCCCTTGCGTGCTGTTTTGTTCGTCCTGTTGTTTGGTGACGGCAGCGGCGGCCATCGGCGGCAGAATCAACCCTCCTTGCGGCTACCTCAGATGAGTCCGGCGATGAGATCCATGCTCCCAGGCCAACGATGGTAGCAAGGTAGCCCTGGAGAGGAAGTGGGCAGACAGGAATGGAGCAAGGTGTCGACGTATACGGACGGCCATCGGAGACCATACTGTCGTCCTCCTTGCTGCCTCAAATAAGTTTGTCGACGTCCTCAGTGGCCATGAATCAAACCAGTGACGATAGTCGTTGCTGCCCAGAGGACCACCTTGCACGCCCAGCCACAAGGGTTTGTGCATCTTCATCTTCTCTATCACCAAGGTTTGTCTTCTTTATCATACGTAAGCCTTGTTAGAAATTGCAGTCTCCACTAGAAAATTAGAGCACAGTCTTGGTTTGAACATGGCCTGTGAATTTTGATGTGATCGAGCTAGAGCTACAATCAAAGAGAAAATTTGGTCAAGTTCAGGCCAAATTCAAGAGAAGTTCAAGCTAAATTTAGAGAAAAGTTCTGACTAAATTTACAGAGAAATTTAGATCAAATTCAGCACTCTATTACCATGTGGATGATTACACATAGCATCTCTCAACAATTTGGCAAGGGATTATTTTATTTCCTGCAATATGACAACAGTATGGATGACTTCTGCTTCTTCATGTTTTCATTCACCTGCTCGTACTCCCTGAAATATTTTATTTCCTGCAATATGACAAAAGTATGGAGTAATTCAAAGAGTTGCTTGTAGGTTATCCCTCACCAAGGTTTTTATTCAAAAACATACATTAAATGTCATTGTCAGTGGAACAACATGTGTAATGAGTACAACACAAAATGCATAAATGATACTCCCACTGATACCATGGTACTCTTTGCAGATACTCAAAATTTGGTTGATCATTGCTTAGGTAACAGGAGTATATTCTTTAGGTGTTAACTAGTTCTCAAATTTCGGAATTAACTAACAAAGAGACTGATGGAGTTATGTAATTGGAGTGCTACTCCTGTCAATGTATACCAGTATATGCTAACATCAAAATGAAGTATGATTCCTAATTAGCATTATTTACTCCTACTCTTAAATACTCCTTATTTAAAATTTGACAACTAGATGTGTTATTTTTACTCGTTTAAAATCATTTTGGAGAGCTTTGCTTGACAGTTTGACTAATACTATAGGGCTACACAATGTGGGTTGAATGTTCAAGGGGGAGAAGGGAGAAGGGGCAAAAAGAGGAAGTCTCCATGCATAGCCATGTCACTTCTTAAATCTCCGCTATGTAGAATGTTGTTGTCGCCAAGGATGCAACCACCTAGAAAACATCTAAGGTCTCCTTCAGCAAGATATGTGACATCACCATATGCTCCCTCAACAAGTCGAGGTCAAAGATCAATGTGTGATATCGATTTAAATGTGGAACCAAAAGAAATTCTTGAGGATAGTTTTGATCAAGAGAATGCTCAAGACATGGTTGAAGAGAATGCTCAAGAAAATAGGATTGAAGAGAACATTGAAGAGATGGTTCAAGAGAATGCTCAAGACAATACAGTTGAAGAAAACACTCAAGAGATGGTTTAAGAGAATTGTCAAGAAAATATGATTGAAGAGAATGCTCAACAAATGGTTCAAGCTCTAGACAATAGTGCTGAAGATAATGCTCAAGAGAATAATACTCTAGAGAATAGTGTTCAACACAATTCACAGAAGCATATCGTGCCTGATGACAAAAAACGAAGAGCAATATTTGATGCATTGCTAGCAATGGCAAGAAGTGGAAATCTGAAGGGTCATGAGACAATGGAAGTTTCAATGAAATTCTCAGTACCTGTTAGGACAGTTCAACGAATTTGGAAAAAAGGAAAAATATGTCTTCAACAAGGACTTCCAATTAATGTTAGTTGTGAAAGGTCTAAGTGTGGCCGTAAGAAGATTGAGGTTGATGTGTCCACACTTTGAGATCTTCCATTGTCGAGACGGACAACAATAGAGGATGTGGCTTCCCACTTTTGTATCAGCAAAAGCAAGGTGCACAAAATGAAACGGGAAGGTGACATAAAATGTGTCTCAAACCCCCTAAAGCCCTACTTGACATAGAAAAATAAGATGAATCGGTTAAAGTGGTGCTTATCAATGATTGATCCAAGAAGTATGCCCAATGATCCTGTCTTCAAAGGACTGTTTGATTATGTATTTATTGATGAGAAATGGTTTGACATCCCCAGAAAAAACTGAGAGATATTATACAAATCCAAACAATGAACAACAACCTACGAGGACATCAAAGAATAAGAACTATATCCCCAAATTCATGTTTTTGACTGCTCTTGCACGACCAAGATTTCAATCTGATGGAAATTGCATATTTGATGGTAAAATCGGTTGCTTCCCCTTTGTAACATACACACCGGCAAAGAGATCCAGTGTAAATCGACCTGCAGGGACAATGGAGTTGAAACCAATTAATTCAATCACAAAAGACATTATTCAAAATTTTCTGATTGAAAAGGTTTTACTGGCTATTCGTGCTAAATGGAAACCAATATATATCCAACAAGATAATGCACGACCTCACATTTCACCTGATGATAAGTTATTTTGTGATGTTGCTAAGGAAGATGGTTTTGATATCAGGATTATATGCCAACCAGCAAACTCACCTGATTTTAATACCTTAGATCTAGGCTTCTTTAATTCCATCCAGTCCATTCAATACAAAAAAAAACATCAACAAAAACAGAAGAACTTGTAGCTGTTGTTGACCAGGTAATGTGTGATTTCTTTTCCCATTGATTAGAATCTTAATATTATGGGTGCTAATCTTGGTATTATGGATACTTAGAGTATTAAGAGCTAATATCTTGATATTATGGAGCAGGCATTTCAAAATTATCCAATATGCAAGGCAAATAGATTTTCTTGACTCTTCATGCTTGCATGAAGGAAGTCATCAGAATCCATGGTGGCAATGCATATGATGTTCCACATATTAGAAAAGGGATGCTTGAAAGACAGGGTCATCTTCCTTTGCAACTGAACTGTGATCCCTCGTTGGTACAGGATGCAATGATACAAATCAATGAATGATGTAGCTTGGGAGGTACTACAAGTTACCTATAATCACTTCATTTTTTTTTCTCTATGCTCTAGAAATAGTCCATGTTTAATCAATTGTCACATCAAACTATATTATCTGAAATTTCTAACTTTCAGAAGAAACAAATGTGCTTTTCTGCAGGTTATGTGTGCATCCATTTAAGGACAATGACAGTTACTCCAAGTTAGCTGATGCAAGAAGTGGGGGCAGCCAAAGTTGCAGGGCAAGAGATGCTTTAGGTTTCAACAGGAGAATATTTACAGAGAATTTTTTAAAATTAGTACTCTGGGAACAATTTATTCTTGAATCAACATAATATACTCTGTATTTGAACAAGTGCTCTAGGAGTAATTTTATCTGGGATTATACAGTGCTCCGTATTCAAGTAATTTTACCTATGGTTTGGTGTTTGGTTTCTTTGTGAATTCTGCTTCAGGTTTAATATGAAACCTGGTAACATTACACATGTTTCTATTAAGAACTTTTTTCTCATCCTTAAGAAGGTACCAAAAGGTACAACTGTTTTCTACGTAAAATTTATTACAGTACTAGAAGGTACCAAATTTTACATAGAAAACAGTGGTAGCTCCTCAAGGATGGTAAAATTGCTCTTCTTCTATTAATATTGATCTGGAAGGATGAAAGCGACTAAAGAATGTTGTAGGGCTCAATTTACTCTTTTTGAGATTTATTAGAGTGAAAGCAAAGGTTCGTTTTATTTTACTTATTGTCTACACTAAAAGATAGTCCATGTGTTCTTTAGATAAAAACTCTCAACAATTTATCCCCTATTGCATTAGACTTAGAAGGTCCTGATAAGAGAGAAGAATTGCACCATTTCTCAATTTTTTGTATCACAAGCCATACAAGAGTAATTGTTTCAAAGAGAAACAAATGACAGAGTGTTCAATACACTGAGATTATGCTTAAATGGCACACTCTTGTTCTTATTTATAGTTCTAGAATAGCAGATGGAACAAAATAGATACTCAAATTATGCTAAAAATGCATTTGAAAAAGAAAACAAATCCTCTTTATATGGTGTTTTCTTGCAGACCTATGTGGTACTTTGCCATCTTCAGAACATGTACTCCAATTCAACAATGTTCTAACCAATACTCCAACTGACATTCAGAACATGTACTCCCCAAACATACTTAACAATCTGGTATTCAAAGTACTCCAATTAACATTACAAGCACAATTCACGTTTGTCATACTGACAGTACTTCAAGTCACATCACATTTGATGTCCTCCGATTCAGATTGCATACATACAAAATTCACATCTAATTTCATCAGTACTACTCATAAGCATATCAGTACTCTAGTGGAACAGGAAAAAATCTCACTGGATTACTCCAATAATCAACGGAACGAATGCTTGCTAGGTGTTGCTAATTGGTAGCACTTCCAGCCGTAGATGAGGAGGGAGAAGCCATGGTTGTGCTGCAGTTCTTCCTTTTCTGTGCGTTGATATTCTTGACCTCACTGGCCTGCTAACCATGTCTCCTGAACACCCTCGTTGTCGTCTTGCCCTTCCTCTTCTTCCTCACATACTCCGTAAATTGAAAGGCATGTGCTTGATCTGGAAGGTTCTTGGATCTGCTTCAGAAAGAAGGCTCTCTGCATTAGAAAGAAGGTTCTTGGATATTGGAGAGTTGGAGTTTGGCAGGATGAGCAAGGAGATGTGGAGGTATGGCAGCAGATGGACACGGGTTGAGAGCTCGATCTTGTCTGCGTGCACGGCGCCCGCTGGAAGCATGGATCTCTGCTGCGGTCGTCGGCGTCCGGTGCGTTGGAGAGGGAGGAGGAGGAAGGAGGCTGCGGTCGTCGGGGTCCGGTGCATCGGAGAGGGAGGAGGACGAAGGAGGCATCAGGGGCAAGGATGAAAATTCACGTATGGGAGGAGGTGGGCTTAACTGCAAACGCCAAAAAAAAAGATTCGGTTTGAGCTAGAGCGTCAAATAAAAATAAATAGAGAGAGTATATTATTTAAGTGGGGACAGGAACCTATGGGATTAATTTCGCGTGTGGGGATGGGTATGGGGAAAGTTTTTTACCCGTTGCAATTCGCGGAGATGATGACGGAAAAATTTTAACTCGTAGGGACGAGTATGAAGACGTAAAACCCGACCGGGAATTCCTGTTGCCATCCCTACACAGCATGCTCCTGGTCATTTCCGTACCCCGACTAGCTGTTTATGTAGCTTTCCGCTTGAGCAGTACGGAGTACTAGATAGTAGATTCAATCGTGTTACTAGTTTCTGGATTGTTTGGAGCCTTCGCGCTTGACTGTCGAGCTATGAAGCCAGCCTGATTGTTTGATTCACTCACTGTTGGGCGTTTGAGTAGAATGAATGACAGGACTATCGGACCCCTACGTTTGCTATACAACTTGTAGTGGTTATGTTCTACTTATTGCCGCTGAATTTGGAACGGTGATTATTTACATCCTTAAACTTGCACCGGCGATTGGGGTCAGCGTACTCAAAACTTGTCAATAATTTAATCATAGAAACAAGCCTAAAAATAAAAATATTTTATCAATGTGTATTAAATATCGGTCGATATTGATGCAAAGGCGATAGAGGTACTCCATACTCCAGAGCACCTCTCAAGAATATAAACAAATACAGGTACTGCTGCCGTCCTGCGTCACGACAAATCGCAAAAACTCACTTCAGGAAAACAGGGAAAAAAACACAAGGTCGCTTTTCTCTATGGCCTCGTTCGGCGGTACATGCAAGTTATATTATCCCTCTCATTTTCTATACGCACGTTTCTCAAACTACTAAACGGTTTATTTTTTGCAAAAATTTTCTATAGAAAAGTTGCTTTAAAAAATCATATTAGTCTATTTCATATTTTTTTAATAATTAATAATTAATTAATCATATACTAATCTATTACTACGTTTTCTGCACCGGGTAGGTTAACTTACCCTCCACCTAACGAACGCGGCCTAGGTAGCTCCATCGTTAGTTCCCTCCTTCCAAAACCCCATAGTGCTAAGTACCCCATCAAACACTACCAACGTCTAACTAGGATGGAGCTCCTCGATGTCTCCTACAGTGCAAAAGTGTCCAGAGGCTGCTCTGATTTTGTATGTCAGGCCTTATAGTTTTTTATTTTAATCCTGATACCTTCTATATTTAAATACCAGTCCTAAACTTTAAAATAAACATAAAAAACAAAAATACTCTAAAATAACTCCTCCTCTCTCCCACCAAACTCCTCAGCTTCTCCTCCCCCATCCGACCAGCTTATCTCATCTCCCCTCTTCTCTTGGCGGGGATCCGGCGGAGGCGGCGGCCACGAGCGGTGGAGACGGCGACATGGACGAGGCAGAGTTCGGGCAGCGTAGCGGCCTCGTTGGGAGGAGCTTGGGACGACGACGTCGCGGCCTAGCGGGGAGGAGCTCGGGCGGCAACGAGGCCTCGTCGGAAGGAGCCCAGAGCGGTGGAATGACCTTGCTAGGAGGAGCTCGGAGCGGCGGTGCGGTTTCGCCCTTCGCCGAGAGGAGTTCAGGCCGACGGTGCGGCTTTGGCTCCGGTGACACAGATTGGGTGTCAGTCGTTCGAAATGGCGATCAGTCGTAGCCTTTGAAGTCCTAAGGAGACAACTTAGAGGGGGTGAATAGGTGTCTAAAAAATCTTACAAATCGCAGCGGTTAGTAGGGGCCGGACCATTCGGTTGGCACTCTCAGGTTGGGGCGAGAGCTTTGGCCGGACCGTCCTGGTTAGAACACTGGACCGTCCGGTCAGTGAAAAATGCAGATTTGACAATCTCCTTTTTCAGTGAGGTTCTTGGGAACGTGATGTGATCGTGTGCGGAATATAAAAGTAGAAAGATCGCAGAAACAAACAGAACACATAAATCACAAGAACAAAGACACGAGAGATTTATCCTGAAGTTTGGATCTTTTGATCCTATTCTCTGTTGAGGCACTCCTACGAGCGGGATCTCTCTCGATCCTTTCCTCTCTTGGCTTCCTCCCACAAGGCCAACACGGATCTCTGGAATCACGCCTAAGGACTAGCAACCCCTTCGATCGACCACCAAGGTCAAGATCAAGGTGGTTTGCCCAGCCCTAGGTTGCAATCCGCTCTACCCTATAGCCTTCTATGAAGAAGCACAAGAATCACTATCAATCTTACCTTTTTCCTTGCAGAGGTTAGGCAACAACCCTTACAAACTTACTCCCGGGCGATCTACACGAATCGGAGGCTCGCGGACGACGCCTATCCATCTAGGAGATCAATCTCCAAGAGTAGTAGGTCACCTTGACTTCACATGCATCCATCAATCACCCGAGAACAAACACTCAACCACTCACTAGCCTAAACACTCTCCCTAAGATGTGATCCAACGATTAATCTCTCTAGAAAGTGTTTTAGGTTAGTGGGGAGGCTTAAGAGGTGCTAAACTTTCCCTAGCAACCAGAGAAATCGAATAGAAAGTCTCACCAACGGCTAGATCTCAAGGAGGTCTTATATATGCTGGCAGATGTCACTTAGCCGTTGGAAAAGAAACCTAACTGGACTGTCCAGCTAGGGGGTCAGACCGTCCGGTCGACACTCAGCTCACTCACTCTGAACAGGGGCCAGACCAAGGTCCGGATTGTCCTGCCACCGGACTGTCCGGCCAGAGGGTCAGACTGTCCGGTCCCTGTTGTTAGGAAAACAGCAACAAACCTCTGCTCAACCTAGACTCATCCCAAACACTCTTGGATGCATGCTAAGCTTCTGGTGACCCCTCTTAGTAGTACGGAGTCCCTACGACTCAAAAAGAATGAAAAAGGAATGTCTCCTTCAATCGTCTTCAACTCCGTAGAAACTCGCCTTAGGTCACGTATGCTCCAAATCAACATCGCGCAATTCTTTAGATGATCCGATTTCTTTTCTTCTCTGCATTCACACACATTAGCGCACATATGCTTGTCTAGTATTGGCATTAATCATCCAAAACTTCGTTTAGGGGCTAGATGCGCTTTCAGCCTTTTGCTTTAAACATTATTGAGTATATATTTAATTAAGATAACTATTAAAAACTTAAAAAACAGATTTATTTTATTTTATATAAAAGTTTATCTATAAAATATATCATTTAGTTGTTTAAAAAGCGTGTTCACGTAAAACAACGAAACAGCTTAAGCCACTGGCTGTTTCGAACTCAGCCTAAAATGGTATTATATCATTGACTTTTAGACATGACATTAAATTATTTGTCTTATTTAAAAATATTGATCATGTTTAGAACTTTTAATGATAAAGCCAGTTGCAACAAAATAAATAGTACGTATATGCTTCATCTAAACTGATTCATGTATATATATATATATATACATACATATATATATACATACATATATATATGTATGTCTAGATACCATAGATACAATAGTATATTTATAAATGTAAGTAAAGTTAGAAAAGTCTTACGTTTTAAAATAGATAGAATAGTCATTTTTAACGAGACAAATAAGACCAATGATCATGGCCGGTTGTACTTCCATAAAAAGGGTGAAACTTTTACATATGAAAGGTCAATGGCTATGGTGCCCCTTGCCTTGGCCACGGCACCGAAATATTTTGAGCCGTCCGATCGGAGATGGGTGGATGGATGGATGGATGGATGGGAGGTTGGGCGTCGCCACGCGTTCATGCGTCAGATTCGCGTTGTGCGCAGCCGACGCACGCCACGCGTCCCAGGAACCCTCTCCACCGCGAGAAATTGGATATTATGCCACTCTCAATATTAGGTTCTGTCAAAATACCACTCCGTAGGTTGTCACATTTAAAATGTCACTCCTAAGCGATCCTTAACATTTCTTTTGCCATTTTGAAAATTCGACCAAATTAAATGGGTTTGCCGACGCAGCGAGACAAAAATACCCCCGGGCTAAATCAGAAGAGAGCGGTGTTCTGTCCGGCTCCAAATCGGGATCCAGTGTCTAGCCTCTGAGGTTGATTTTGCTTCGTCTTGATGCTGTTTGGCACGATTGATTGTTGGCGATTGGATTATTAGCTATAGAGCCTGCCGATGCACGCAACTGCCTGCGCCCAGTACTTGAGCATTGCCTTCACCTCATCTGGGCTGTCCCCTGCAGCAACACATCATCCAAGAACACATCAAGATCAACTGTTCAGCAGCAATCCAAGAAGAAATTAAGAGCTTATCCTGAGCAGGATTGACATCAACAGGAAAATATTTGGATTTTGCCATATAAGAAATGAAGAACAAGTGTTGATTGGGGGCAGGATGTGGGGGGAGGACAGGATCTGGATTTTGCCACACGAGAGCTTATCCAGCGCCGGGAGCGTGCCGCACAGCTCGGATCTCGTCGTAGCTGAACCCGAACCCCAGATCCACGCACCCCACGCCGCCTCCCACTTCGCCCCGCGCCACACGTCCTCCGCGCCTGCCCCGTCGTCCCCATCCTCCTCCCTCGCTCTCGCGGCGCGCCGGTGCATCGCCGTATGTGGCCGGAGCTTCCTCTGCCTGCTGCCGGCGCCGCTGCGCCTACGGGCCGGCGCGATAGGCGGCGGCGTCCCGGGCGGCCGCTCCTCCGTGAGGAAACGCGGCGCCGCAGAGGCGGCGGCGAGCGCCGGCTCGTCGTCGCAGTAGGAGGAGCTCCACTTCATCACGGCGGCGGCGGTGGTTGCGCTCTTGAGCGCTCTGACGCGATCTCCTCTCATTCAGCCCGGGGTATTTTCGTCTCGCCGCGTCGGCAAACCGGTTTAA
This sequence comes from Oryza brachyantha, assembly GCF_000231095.2. NCBI lineage: Eukaryota > Viridiplantae > Streptophyta > Magnoliopsida > Poales > Poaceae > Oryza > Oryza brachyantha. The sequence goes on along the minus strand of NC_023165.2, from coordinate 6,655,980 downwards.
TTTGGTCGGATTCTCAAAAATGGCAAAAGAAATGTTAGGGATCGTTTAGAAGTGGCATGCGGTGGCTGGAGAGGAGGGGGCAGCGCCACCGTGCTGTAATAATTAGAGCGCGGTGGTGAGCGTCATGGCGCCGACGAGAAAAATCGCGCCGCTTCTACCTCGCTCTCCTTTTCAACTTCACCGAGATGGACGCCACACTCCTGCTGCTCCCCTTCCCCTCCCCGGCGGCTACTCTCCACCGCCCGCCGCTCCCCAGGTCCCTCTTCCTCGCCGCCTCACTCCCCACCTGCCTGCCCGCGGTGCGCCTCGTCCGGCCCGCCTCCCCATGGCCAGCGATGGTGCTGTAGGTCGCTAGGCCGACGTTGATCTACACAGACCATCGTGGACTTGGACTGCTGGGTGGAGACCGCGGCGGACCTCGGGGCGGCGGAACCCGGGCGGCTGTCTGCGGAGCGGGTGGTGGGGGGCGGTGGATGCGGCATATCCAATGGTTTGCCCCGGGGCGGCATCGGTGACCGTTGCGGGCGGTGGCGGCAGCTTTTGGTGGAGCCCAACACGCCGGAGCCGGCCGCTACAGGCGGCGGAGGTGAGGCCTATCGGCGGAGGCTGGGCCGGCGAAGCTCGGGCCGGCTGTCGGCAGAGCGGATGGCGGGGGATCGGCAGGTGCAGCAGATCCAGTGTTTCGCGTTGAACGCCAACCTCACCGTGGTGTGGCTGCTGCTCACCGTCGTCGTCCTCCGTGCCACCATCGGGACCGACAAGTTCGGCACGCAGCAGCAGGACCTCATCGGGTGGACCTCTCCATGACAGCAACGGGGGAGCGTGGGACGGCGGCCAACGCGGCGGCTAGGGGCGGAGCGCCGCGCGGAGGCTGGTACTCTTGCTGCTGCCGTTGCTCGCCACCGCCGCCGCTATATCATGAATCATGTTTTTTCGAACTGCACTAATGCATTCTAATGAATCATGTTTCTCATGCCCTGTCTCCTTCTTCACCTATATCCTAACAAGGGCAAACTTTGCAGGTTTTTGATTTTAGGACATTCAAGTGGTCAGTATTAAGTCCTACTAGAGATCCAAACCAGTTGAATACTGAAAATAGTACCACAGACCAGTCATTCCCTGCAATAGCAGGCCATAGTATGGTATGGAAACTTAATTATTTTTTTATTACCTGCTACTCTTCCAATCCAGATTGATATTTCTTATGCTAACCAGTGTAACCTCTCAGGCCAAGTGGAAAAATAATATTATAGTTGTAGCTGGGAACACAAGAACATCAACATCAAATAAGGTTTCAGGTACAGTTATTTTTGTACATACTGAAATATAGAGCACAAACATGTTTTATCATGGATCTTCTTAAACCTATATATTGGTGCACAAGTATATTTTATCATGGAAGTTATATATATATATATATATATATATATATATATATATATATATATATATATTGGTAAATAATTCAGTCATGGCCTTATTGGCTGCAACACAACTGGTAAACATGATCATTTATGACCTCACCTATTGTATGGATGCTATATTCTGAATTGATCTATATATCTCACATCTTTAGATGGACCTTTATTTATTAAGATAATTATCTTCAATAGGGAAACTGAAGTAATTTGTGCATTAGTACAGATTTCAGAATCCTTTCCTGATTTTCGTACTCACTGTTTCTATGAGCAAAATATTACCAACTATTCCTTATTCTATGCCATCTCATATGTTTTGGAAAAAAATGAGATGCAGAGAAAAATGCTAACTTAGAATGGGTATTAATTACTCTGTAGTTTCATGTGTTTAAAGGATGTTCGAATTGACTTCAATATTGTTATAAGTCCCGATTTCTTCCATTTTCTTATGTTTTGCACATGTACACACATCAATTTATCACACTTAACTGCTAGCAAATCATACATTTTTCACAACAAGTTTCACTTTCAGGTGCCCAAACTATGTTTAGCAATTGGTTGCATGTACCATCATCCTTGCAATTTTATTATTGATCTTTCTATCACAATTTGCAAGACCAGAATTTATCTTGAATGATAGTGTTGACTATCTACATGCAGTTTGGCTTATTAACATGGAAACAAATAGCTGGTCCTCTGTTGATACATATGGAAAAGTCCCAGTAAGAATCTTTTCTTTTTGTATTTAAACAAAATATTATTCTTTTGAAGTGATAGTGGTACTGAATGAGCAGATTACTTTTCTGCAGAATTTCTGAATACCGAATTTTTTTGTTTTTCTCAACCAGATATCCCGTCGTGAGCAATCTGTATCCCTAATTGGTTCTCGACTGATAATGTTTGGTGGAGAGGATAACAAGAGGCATCTTCTGAATGACCTTCATATACTTGACCTGGAGAGAATGATGTGGGAAGAAGTTAAAACAGAGTAAGAATTTACTTACTGATTGCACAATGTATCATTCACATATTGCTATCGCTTAATTCACCGTTTTCTTTGCGATTGTGAAATAGGAAAGGTGGTCCAGCTCCTAGGTATGATCATTCAGCTGCTGTTTATGCCGACCAGTATCTTCTAATATTTGGTGGTTCCTCCCACTCTACATGCTTTACTGATCTCTACCTGCTTGACTTGCAAACTGTAAGTGCTGAATGCTCTCATGTATCTCGCTATATAAACACACTTGTGCATTAAGTCATATATCAATATACCAAAATTTTGAAAGGCAAAAATTTACTCAGTATCTTGATGTATATGCATAATGCATTGATTGCTTATTGTCCAAACCACAAGTATTGGTAGTTTTAGGTTGTATTAGGCCTTGCAAGTTCAAAACTGTATCCGATTAATAGAAACTATAGGTTTGAATTTCTAACTCCAGCGTCATGTACGGCCAGCGCTCCCTCATCATCTCCAGCCGCTGCCACCTCCTCATCTCCACCTCCTTCCACTAACCCCGCAGCGTCCATGAGGTACAGCTGCTGTACCCCACCGCGCGCAAGCACGTGCGATGGACAAGCATTGCGGTGGTACTACCGTGGTAACTTTGCTGCTCGTGCTCGCAGATGTGGCCCAAGCTGGTGCCCAAGGCCAAGGACGGCGACGCGGACTGCGTCAAGACGCACGTGTTCTGGAATGACCACGAACCTGCCCTTGGTCAGGCCTGGGTTGTCTGTAAAAAAATTCGTGATACATTTAGCATGTTTGATCCGTAATAAACTTAGTGTTGTTTTGTGTGCGATTGGTGAATGCATTGCAGTACTACTTCGAGGAGCGTTTCTATTTGGTGTGCTTCACGAGGAACGTTAAGGACGGTGGGCTGTACATGATCCTGAACATTGGGCCATTTCGTTCATCACCGCCGAACGGACCTTCGGATCTGCCTCTTCGTTCCGCCGATTTGTTGTAACTATACAGAATTACGGTGATTCGATATCTCTAGATTGATGGGTTTATGTGTGCAGATGTACAGGGGCATGGCGGTGTGGCTTCATTACGTGCCTGGGATGGTGTTCTGACGAACAACGAGCCATTTAAGGTGCTGCAGGAGCTTGTGAATTTTTATGGTGCTGTATATGGGAGTTCTGTAAGTTTTTTTTAGCTGACAATTCTAGCTACATTTTTGTCATTAGTCTCACATGAAGAGATTCACGATGTACATCGTGGATATGATCAAGAAAGAGCAGTTCTTCTCCTCGCATATTAGGCACATCATCCTAGCTCAGGTCTGGATACTTGTTATACTATCCTAATTGGGACACCGAAACATCAATCTGTTTTCACCAAATTTGAGATATTTGTAGCTCACAACTGACCGTAGAATTGGTGTTTGCAGGTTGAAAATGAATATGGCGGTATGGAATAAACGTACAGAGCTGGTGTCAAGCCATATGTAATGTGGGCAGCTAACATGGCTCTAGCTCAGAATACTGGTGTCCCTTGGATCATGTCCGAGCAGTATGATGCCCCTGATCCAGTGTTTAATTTCTGACAACACATTACCTTGATGCAACATGAATGCTTCTTGAGATATACTGGCATTCAAATTTCAGTGTATGGTATAAAATTCTTTCAGAAGCTAATGCATTTGCTATATTTTTTCAGTGAGAGTGTATGGCATAAAACTCTTTTAAATTTCAAATTTTGATCCATCGCAATGACGGAAAAAACTAAACGGCCATCGGTAGATAATTTGTGCTGCTTCAAATTATAACCTCACAATTGCCGATATGGAATTGCTATAACTATCATGACTGCCTACAAGTATCAGCTTCTGCAACTATTCTTCTCATAATTATGTGCCTCATAGCACACTGGCATATCTGTGTGATTGTTGTTGATGTAAATAGAGTTTTTAGTAGATTCAGTAATTGTTCTTTTTCAGTTTCATTCACACATTCTTTTTAGAAGTAAGATCATAATGACCTGCCTATTAGAAGAAAGGCAAACAAACATGACCCAAGTCTCACTCACCTTCAAATTTACTTTTGCAGGTAAACACTTGTAATTCATCTATTGTGATCAATTCAAACCAAATTCTCCAACCAAGCCAAAAAAATTGGACAGAGAATCGTCCAGGATGGTAACAGAGTAGAAACAGACTATATTTAGTACTTATGTTTCTTTATTTTACTGCTTGTTGTTTCTTCCTAACTGAATTTAGGTTCCAGACCTTTGGTCAAAGTAATCCCCACAGACCCCCTGAAGATGTTGCATTTGCTATTGCACGTTTTTTTTTTTGGGGGGGGGGGGGGGGGGGGGGATGGTGGCAGCGTTCAGAATTACTATGTGGTCTTTGCCTTTGCACAAGTTATATTCTAACTTAACAAACACACACTGCCATTTATTTTTTGTTCATTGCACTACTAACGATTTCACGGTCAATTTCAGCCATAAGGACACATTTTTAGTCATATCAATACACTTTGTCAATAGTAGTCAAGTGGTGGAAGTAGCAGTAATAATAATATTGCTATTTAAAGTTTCTGTTACCCATTTTCCTTTTGTGCTTTGTCCTTCCTCATGCCGATGTCTACTAGAATTAACTGTTGTTTCAGGCATAGGATATTAGATGATGCTGATTGAGAACAGGCTATGGGATAGAAGTTAACGTCTCATCCTATTCAACATATAGAGAGCAATCATGCATTTATACTTTCTTTTAGTAGTAAGTGAAATTAAATTGCATAGTCTACCTACTCATGATCCGTAATCAGAATTTTCTTTAAAGAAAAGATAGACTCAGCCATTGGCTGGTTGTGTACAAACCATTATTGTTTAGGCCAACAATTTTCTTGACTTGGTGTCTCGAATCTTCATATGCAAAGTTTCAGACATGGCATATGTGTTATAACTAAATATAATTTAATTTTACACAAACAATTTTCTATCTACTCCATCAAGTGTACGTGACCATGAAAAAAAACAACTTTTTATGTTGAGTGATTAGTCTGTGATTTTAGCAGGCAGAGGAATTCAACGTACATATATATTTTAGATTTCAGCATGTTTGTAACATCGTACTTACCATTTTGATGTCTTATTTGAAAGTAAAGCATGCCACATATACCTTATGACTTAAGCTAGATCTGTGCCTACTTTTATGATTATTAAAATGAAAAAAAATTCCTTTGATAATCTGCAGTTGAAAGATTTGTTCTGCTTGTACATATTACAAACATACAATATTAAGATAATAGCTCATTCCTCTTCTTTTTCCGCTTTTCCCTTTGTACAACTTAATAGTACAATGCTATCCAATTAGATTTTCATATTCAAGCTGAAAAAAGCACGTGATCGCTCTATTTCAGGGCATTATACTTCTGTAGAGGCTAAAATGGTGGATGGCGAGAATAGGATTTGTACTGGTGGACTACATTTTGGTTTTAGATTTTCACATTATGTTCTACACCCATTGTTGTAAAGCTCTTGAAATACATACCAACAATAGGGGAATCTTTTTTAAAATGTATTAAATGATTCATTTTCCAGTCTATGAGATGGCACATGTTTTGCCAATATTTTTTCATCTGTACACATTGTTAAACAATTACGTGAAAATATGATCGTCATATACGGTACCTAAGAAAAGTTGATCCATTCAACATTTTCACTGCACTAGGTATTAATGTTATAGAAGTACACTAATTTTTAATCAATACATATTATACAGATGCGTAAACAAATAAATAGAAAATTATAGACAGGAAGCGCGCCAATGGCGCGCCCCAATCTCTAGTGCAATGTAATAGCTCTAGTCGGTTACACACCTCGATGTCTTAAACTAGAACAGTGGAGCCGTGGAAGAACACGGCAACAGCGAAGAACCAAAGCCAGCAAACGCAATTGCTAGCTAGTTGCTACTGGAAGATCACAGGCTCACAGCGCTAACTGAAGCAAGCGCAGATATTATTGATGCATGGAGCGAAGGAAACCAATCTTGTGAATGCTTACGGCGAGAGCTCGCTTTGGTTCTTCCTGACATCATCACCGAACATATCCTCGCACCAAATCTTACAGTACGGTGGATCAATCTTCGCTGCAACGCAACCGCTGATGCACCTAGGATGTTGCAGATATCGGCCAAGTTCTCCGGCGATAGCCAGCTGCGGAGCTTCGCAACATCATCGCCACATTCCTTGGAGCAGAACTCCGAGCAGTAATTTCCATCGAAACACCGGCGTAGCACGGAGTGAAGCAGCCGTAGCCGAGGCCCGCGGCTTCCTTCGACGCCGGCTGCTGCAGGATGTCGAATGCCGCCGGCAGCTTGTCGCCAGCAGCTGCAGAGGCGGCACACCTTGCGAGGATCATCGCGATGGCGATGACCCTAGATTTGGCTGTGGTCATGGCCATACTAGTAGTGGCACGGTTTCTTCTGGAAAGCCCTCCTTCCGCTCTCACCTGCAACTGGCTCTTACTGCATATCTAACTTGAGGAGATCTGCGCCTTATATAACAGAGAAACTGGGGAACCATTGCAATACCAACTTTGGGCATGGCCATATAAAAATGTTAGGGTTTAAATTTTCATGTCCCTCTGATCCATGAATATCCAATAGCAAAGTTGTTGGATCGTGGACAGTTAAATAATACCAATGATTCGAGTCACTTGATCACATCTTACTCTGGCTCAGCTGACTTTCAGTCTGCAGAGATATCTTAAGGAGATCCGTGCCACATATATAGATGAGCTGCGTAATCCTACATAACATAGCAATACAAACATAAATTATCATATGAAAATGTTGAAACTTCCACTTCCCTCTGATCACATGGGATATACTACAGCGTAGTCGTTGCCTTACAGACAGTAAGATAATGTCATTGATTCAAGTGCTGGAGTTTAACAAGGATATCATCGGTACCTCTGGCTTCAGAGACTCAAAACCACTAGTTGGAAGACTAGATATTCTGGAGATTAAAAAGGTTCAAGATTGCTCCCAGTTCAATCAACTGCACAAACAGGCTGCCAGTAAATGATGTCAAACCCTGAACCAAATGTGACCTGTTAACCGCTGTGCAGACATCAAAGCATTCTCAGATCAATAATCAAAGACAATGTTATCCCAGTGGACATCACACAAGCAACAAAAATGATTAGGTAAAATTAATAAGATGTTCTAACCGAACGGATGAAGCATCTCTTGGTGGTATTTACCGGCTACTCCAAGACACAATACCTTGGGTGAAGCCTGTTAGGCAATTTCACTGGAGCGGTCAGCAGATACATTGTTTTAGGAACGTTCAAAACATTTTTTTGTTGCATGCATAGATTCCATTTACTATTATAAACCAAAAAGACTCGGAGTGTAAGTAGCTAATACAGCGCACTTGGTTGGACATTAAATGGCACAGTTTTCATTTTTCAATAACTACATGCATATACTATAATCAGCAGAGGGGTGCAACTTGTGCCTGTCCAGGAAGGCCTGCCTTTAGTAAAATGCAAAAAGAAACATCACTAGTATTGCTAGGATATAAGCAACAACTAATGGAGAATGGACATATCAATTCTTGCAAAATTCAACCAAATGAAAATAAAACTGGCATGTTTAGTATATACTAACTCACCCTGCAGCCTCAGTGCTAAATATTTCATTTGTGTGCGATTGTGTGTAAATAATGACTCACGTTTGTAGTATTCCTTCCTGCCACAAATAGTTGAATATAAGTTGTTGAACATTGAAATGATATCCAAGACACAAAATTTTGCCAATCTAAATATTAAAGTGTTGGGTTTGAATGAGTATCTGGTATGAAGAAAGCTCATAATGTGGACCTGTTTCTTGGCTGACAGCAAAAGGTGAACAGTGTTTGAACATCCTAACTTGAACATTAATCCTTACTAGCAAGAAGTATGTGCTTTGCACACCAAGAACGGTATGATCATACGAAACATATTTTACTTAATACACCGCATGATAGAGCAGTATTTATTTCCCTATGAGAGTCAAAGAAATTAAGATAAACATCAGGTTTTATGGGTTATTTGTTTGGATGAAGGATTCATACACTCAAAACAAGCTGATGCTGGAGCCAGGATAGTTAGGCACTGAATGGATGGCTAAACCCTGCAGTTTTGGCTGGATCAACTGATCAAGGGCAAATTCTTATGTTTCTAGACAGCAATGGATATTACATAGCATGATGTTTGGCGGGAAAAAAGGGGTAAACCCAAATTTGGAAGTGGTGAATCAATAATATTAATGCACTATAGATGTAACAAGTGATATAAAATGAAAACAGACAAATAATGCATTTGGGTTCTTGTGTCCTGACCCCAACCTGATGATACACCATCTAATGCCAGATCACGCCAATAAGCACAAACGGTGGCACATTTGAAAGTTTATTGACAGATCTGCATGAGAGAAAAAATCATGAATAAATGGTTTAATTTAAGGCAATAACGGCATTCCTCATAGCATGGTAAATTCACACATAATAAACACATTTAGCAGAGATGAAAAATGATGATGCACAACTCATTGCAATCCTGCAAATACAGAACAGAAAAGGTGAGGTAAACCGAAGACAATTCTTCAAAATCTATCGAATGTATATAATTAATGCAAACAGAAATCTAGCATTTGGGGGGGGGGATCATAAATGCATACCAAAATAGCCTTTTCATAAAAGTACACAGAATGCAGTCCTTGAGGGACCGTAGTGAACTTGTAGATTTAGAACGTAGATCTAGAACATAAAAGTTATTCGCAACAATTTGCATAATACTAGTCCTCCAAAACCATTACTGCTTAAGACACTACTATATATCTCAGCATCTAAGATTAAATGAAATATGAGAAGAACCTTGCCTGGCCATACAGCAACAAATTGAACATATGAATAAACAAGGGAGATGTTCCTCAAGCATTTGACACACCTTAAGGGCCTCTTTGAATCACATGAATGAAAAAAAAAGAAGAATAAGAAAAACATAGGATTCTGATAGGAATATAGGTGTAAAACAGAGGATTGCAAAACACAGGAAAAACATAAGAATGACCGTTTGATTGGACCACAGGAATTTGAGGAGAGATATAGACTCAAAGTATTTTTTCCATGAGGTTCAACCTCTTGTTAAATTTCCTCCAAAACTTGTATAGGAATATGCATTCCTTAGGAATTTCAGAGGATTCATTTCTTTGATTCAAAGGGCTTTGTAAAAAAAAATTCCTAGAGGAATAAAATCCTTTAAAATTCCTATGAAACTCCTTTGAATCAAATGGGGCCTTAACCATTCTGCTCACCTTGTGATCAATAATATTTAATATCTAAAAGCTCAATGAACATTGTAGATAGTAGGAGTTATAACATGGAAAAAGGGACTTGGCAACAGAATATGAGAACAGTAAGATATATTTAATGAATTAATGTTCAAATGATAATTAGTTATGTATTCCCTGTGTCATCTCAATGAAAAATTTACACTGCTATAATGAACACCCACTCAGTCAACAAGTCTAATACAAAACGACTAGGACCACCAAAATTAAACTACAAAACCAAAGATAGCACCATGAAATTTGAGTATATACATCATGCATAGTCAACACCATGTCATTAACTTGCACATAAAAGTGATGTTTAAAAGGCTGGCAAAGAACAGTTGCAGTTTTCTTGCACCAATGATATGTACCAGAGCAAACAAAAGGGGGTAGACAATTTTTAGGTGTGAGCATGGATTATCTTTTTCATAGTATAATGGCAATAATAGCTACTCCCTCCGTTCCACAATGTGAGTATTTCTGAGAATTGAATCTTATCAAAATTTAAGCATTTCTGGCTCCAATCAATCACTGCTCATTCAAAATTATTCTTATTTTATCCCCACCTACCCTCCCACCCCATCCATTTCTCATTTATTAAGGAGCAACATACTCTTTTTCTTCTCAACCTTAATCCTTGTTAAACAACTTAGAAATACTTACATTTTGGGGTGAAGGTAGTGATACACTAGAAGCAGCTGAGCAGGAACAATGACAAAGATTCCTCTTGTGAAGTAAAGAGATGATACATCATGTTATTGTGTGCAAAGCCTTGCATAAATTCACAAATGCACATGCACATACACGCACGCGTGCAAGAGAGAGTTCTACATAGCATTATGTTAGGACTAAATAGCTAATCAAGAACAGAATGTAAGTTGTCTTGTAACAATATGGAAACCCACATGGGAACTATACATACGTTAAACAGAAGTTGAATCGATAAATGCGAGTCACTTTGGTTCAAGCTCCACCTACAGATACTAAATTAAATTGGTACAAGCTGATGTCCTCCTGTATACAGAATTTACAAGACCTTCATGGTATCAGGGACAATCACATCTCACACCAGTCCACCATGTCTAAAACTGACATCTGCATCACCACTGGAATCCAAACCTACCGGTGAATCATACCACTTGGCTCCAGAGTAGAATCCTTCTACATGAATACCTACCAAACCTGGGTCAGTTGCCATGGTGTCATCATGCATCAATGGCTTGATAATTTTTGAATCCTCCACACCATCATCATCACCACAGTTAAGAATACTTTTCTCAACAAAGTCGCCCACGTCTTCCTTGAGCATCCACTTGTCACACTTCGGGCTATCACTCATGAGCATCTTCCTATCCTCACATTCTGTTGCCATTCCATCCCACGAGACAATAGGCCCAAGACTTGAACCAAAATCAGTATCATCATCATCAAGCATGTCATCATCCCTGCAGAATGCACCGTCATGTTGATCCAAATGGTGAGAAACATCAGTTGTGCCCCATCCCGCAACATCATCATTGCCTATCATAAGTGTCTCTTCTGGCTGGCAGATATTTCCATCGAAATTAAACTTCCTAATCCTGTGCAAAAACTCAGATAGCTCGCTGGACAGTGAACCCAACAGCCCTGGGTGCATCTTACCCACCTTCCCTTCTAACAAGCCAGCCTCTGTTTTGAGATCCCGAATTTGTTGCAAAACTGCCAGATGTGAAACATCAGTTTCAACATCAAAATCTCCCTTAATTGTAAAGTTAGGATCTCCTTCTTCACTGACACCATAGATGTCTGGATCAAACTCAAGAGCCCCCTTATGCCCAACTAACCTATGAACAATTCGGGCATTGCCATCAAGTGGCCCTGGCTCATGCCCTGAATGCACCGCATAAAGCTTGAACACTGCAGTGCCCTCCTCCACATATACAAAACTTTTGTCTTTCTCATTGTAATTAGCTATTGGCACAATTGCCCGAATACGAAACCCACAACCACACCTCTTTGATTGATATGGTTCTCGCTTCAGCACCCGTGCCTTCTTCCCATCAGAAACACTTCCTGAAGAGGAAGTAGCATTTGTACCACTTGAAGTTGGCACCCCAGCACGGTGGCACGCATAATCCTTCACCTCAGCCATGAATGGCTTATGCCTTATATACTTCTGCCTGATACAGAGAACCACCTTATGCTTAGCAGCCAACTGTTGCAGTCGGCGTGGAACATCTCGCGCAGGCACATCTAGTGTCTCCGTATATTCAAACCTCCGGCGCCGCTTCCCTCGTCCTGGCGATGACATAGCAAAATCAGGCTGTCCCGCAGGTGCTGCCTTACATACAGCACACGCAGCAACACAGACACGGACGAATGACTCTGGAATACCGTAGAATTTGGCCCCCACAGTCCAGGATTGCTTGATTCGGTCGACGGTGTCCTTGAGCCCGAGGTGGCGGAGCAGGTCGGGGTCGGCATGCGCCTCCGAGACTATGCCCCGCCACTGGCCGACATGAGAGACGCTCTGACCAGGGTTGGACTTGAAGTGGAGGGACCTCCCGTCGGTCGACGCCCCAAGCTTGTCCTGGATGCGCTTCCACGCGGTGAGGTAGGCCGTGTCCTCGTTCCGGTCCTTCCACACCGCCCGCCACGAGGCGAGCACGGAGGGGGGCGTCGCGGCGCGGACCTCGTCGGCTGCGGCGGGGCGGCCGGCGAGGACGCACCGCAGCATGAGCGCGTGCGACTCGGCGGTGAAGGTGTAGAACTGCGACGAGATGTGCGGCGCCGGGTCGATGGGCGGTAGGACGACGGAGGACACCGCGCCCGAGCTAGGGTTCGGGCCCGGGATTTGGATCAGCGCCTCGTCGTCGGCGTCGGCGTGGAGGAGGTAGCTACACGGGCTAGGGTTTGGGGAGCTGAGGCTCGGGTCCGGCGGATGGGGGGATTTGGGGAAGGACGAGGAGGAGGAGGAAGGGAGGAGGGGATTCATGGCGGAGACGGAGGGGGAATGGGAGGAGGTCCTCTTCGGCATCTCGGGGGATTTTTGAGATGAAAAAGAAAAATGAGGAATTCCTCTCCTCTTCCAATTTCACTTTGCCTGTGTGCTCGTCTATATACTAGTAGCACGTCCTATCTCCGGTCGTCATCCTCGGGGGTCTCTCTCTCGTCTCCGCAACAGAACAGCGCGGCGGGCTGAACAACCACGTTTCACTGCGCGTGGGGGACCCACCAGATGGAATGCGGGTGGCCCATGCTGTCAGTTGGATAGGTGGGTCAGCTTTTTGGTTCGGCTATGGATGGCTTCTGTCTATCTGTCTTGTCGCCTTCTGGGCTCCCCGCCGCGCTGTGCGCGGCGCTGCTCGCTCCCGATGTTCTCCGCCTGCGGGCTGCGGGCGCTGGTAGAAGAAGTGGACACGGGCTCTGCCGTGACCACAGCTGACACTGACTGTGAGGTCACCGCGTCGGACTGTATATAGACCCTGTGCCTCTGTGGGGATTCGTCGTCAGAGTGAGATGTAGCCTTGTTCCCATGAAGCGATCTGAATGCTATTAGGACATGCTCAACAATACCGGAACTTTTGACAAGCAGAGAGTTGGTTCAACCAAGGTTAAATCTTAGCAACATAAAAGTGGGGAGATTTGATCAACAACAGTACAACATCTCAGGCTAAGAACTACATAGGTACCAACAACTCGGGCAAAGAAAAGTACATAAGAAAATCACATAGAGAAGGATATTTAGGGAGTTTTTTCCCTTAAGTTCATATCACTTCAATCATATTCTCCGTTAAGGACCTCCTAAGAGGCATGTATCGATTGCCCCTTGCTTTACCAATCGACCACAAAGATCATCTTAGTATCAATTTGAAGTTATATTTTTTTCCTTTCCGATGCGAGGTCTACTTTTATAAACTTTTCTAGGCCAATTCATAGCTTAAGGGTTCTCGTGACAAATGCCTAACCGTATACGAGATACCTCTCCATCAGTATTAAGCTTCAAGTCTCGCGACAAATCTATCAAGCTCATGATCACTCTAGTCTTCTTCCTCACAAAGTATAACCCTGAATCCTACTAAATTATCTCAGAGAATCATTCAAGAATCTCGAAGATAAAGTGGGAGAGGCCAGGAGATGTCCAATAGAGTTTATTTGGCGGGAAAACGAAAGTAAAATTTTACTTGACGTTCTAATCCTTGGAGTTGGAACCCTACAGCCAACAGTTAGGAAAACTATGGGCCAAGCTAACCGAACCTTCCGGTCCACCAAATGGAAGGCTCCAATCCTAGACTGGCAGGACTCCCCAAGATATATAACTTTCAATATTTTATAATAGTCTGCCTTACGATTTCTTAAAACTCAATATCTCTAAGATGAACTATACACCCAAGAGAAGCCATAAAGCACAATAGAAGAGTGTGCTCCACCAATAAGTAAATACTTCGTTGTACCCTGATTAGATCATAGATCTTTGTTGGTATATCTAGAGAATATGTATGAACGTAAACTAAAACATTCTAAAGCTATACCTCCTAAGTAGTTGTTAATATGAATAATAGAAACTCGATTAAAGTCATTTGTACTATACGGGTAGAGGAAGACATAAATTCAAACATAAAAAAAAAAAGAAAATATATATGCTTGGTCTCTTATTTTTTATTGCATGTACCACTTCTTTTCATAAAAGCATCGTTAAATCAACATATTTAGTAACATAATTGTATGATGAACTATCTAGACATTTATCTTGAACCCTACAATGGTACCTTTTTTTGCTAGAAAGTTGGTCTGGACTAGAGGGGTTGTCTATAGTTTGATGTAATAATTTTTAGTGCACGATTTAACCTGCAATGAACTATACTATGATTGAGTTGGACTTCGGTGAAGATCATTTTGTTTCTGGGTCGTTTATATATATATATATATATGCCTAGGGAACAATATTGCAATGAAATATAAAAGTTACGCTCAACAATTTTTTTTACAAATTTTACCGACCTGAATAACAACACAATTTAGTAGCAAGTAGTTATCATTATTTGCATTGTGAATTTCCACAAGCCTTATCACCTTTAATTGATTGGGTGGTACAATTATTAATTATTATTTGTATCTCATATAATTTCACGAGTGTCTCATTTTGTATATAAGAATGCACTGTAATATTATATGCCTTGTTACGTTAGTTAGTTTTCTATGTAATCGTGTAATTTTGCAATAATTGAGTCATCCAACCACTGGTCTCCTTGTGATTGAGAGGACTTGATTTGAATTCTTTTTGTTTAGGTAGTGATAAACATAGGTAAAATAATCAAAATTAATTTATTTAGTTAAATTAGAACAGATCATGAATTATTGTACGCCGCCCATTCCTGTGTTTGGGTTTTGGTTCGGCTGGTCAGCTGGCCAGCACCTCTCTGGCTCTGGGACGGTCTTCCCCTTCACTCCTTCGGTATTCACCGCATTAACTTATCGCTTCCCCTATCCACCCGCAGAACCCTCGAAAACCTCCGCCCGCCATGCCGACCGCCGCCCAGGCCGCCGCCGCGGCGTTCCTCTCCTTCGTCTCCTCCTCCCCGCATCATTCTGCGCCCTCGTCCTCCGTCTCCTTCCTGGCAGCCCGTGCCCTGCCCGCTTCCCTCAGGGCCGCTGCCGTGGGGTCCCCAACTTTCGCCTCCCGCTGCCGGGGCCGAAGGGTCGCGGCTATCGTCGCTCAGCTCCCCACTGCGTAAGAGCAGCCACTGATGCTCCACCCCGTTCACCAATGCTTATCACACTCCAGATGTTTTGTCTAGTCCTCAGTTCGAATTTAGCTCATTGAGTAACCAACTCGACTACGAGGCTTTTGATTGCGAGATTTGAATTCTGTATATTTGGATCCTGCCACTCTTGATATGGTCACGCTGTTTTTCAGGAATCCAGAGTTAGCTTCTGGGGAGAAGAAAATCCGGTGAGCTACAAATTTTTCAGTATTCCATCTCCATTTATCTGTATTTGGAGCTGACATGGGTTTTTGTTCCACTTTAGATGGTCGTCACGGGCAGTGAGGTCATTTGCAATGGCGGAGCTGGAGGCTCGGAAGATGAGGTACCCGACCACTGGCACCGAAGGACTCCTCATGGGCATCCTTGTTGAGGGTGAGGCAAATGGTCTGGGATTATCTCCTAAAATTTACTTGTTGGCGGTTCTGTTACCCAAGGGGCATATTATTTGTGAATTGCAATGGAAATTGGAACTATGAGCGGGGAAAGACCGAAAGAGAAAAAATGATATAGGATCCAAAACTTTGTAGTTGTGCGAAGATTTTACAAAGATACTATGCAAATCTAGGGTGATTTTCTTGCACATCTACATGTCTGGTGGAAAATATGGAGCAGCGTGCCTAGTGCATAGAGTATTATTGAATAATAATCCGCTGCCTTACACGTATTAATACTCATCATTTGAGTGCAGAGTTATTAAGTTCTCAAGCTACTGTCACATTTATCCATGTACACCCACAATAATGACCCACTGACCCTTGAAATGTCTAGGCATGGAAAATATCACAAAGAGAAAAAATCATGGCAATTTTAATGCAGCCTCATTGGTCGTTTGATCAGAAATGAGTAGCTAAGATGACACATTGACACATTAAACTGAGTAAAAAAAGGAAACGAGCCTTCCATGTAAAACAGTTGGGAGTAAGACAACCCTTTTGGTTCATGATATTAATGAAGTTTAGACCTTTGCTTGCTGACTTTTATAAAATTGTGTGTGATTAAGTCCACAAATAAATCCAATGTCTTCTATATAAATAAGATGGAGAGAAATTGATAATTTAGAGGTGCTGATACACTCTGCTTTTAAGCCTCAACCTTTGATTGGTTTCAGTGGTTCGTATATAATTTTTTAGGTTTTATTTTGATAGTTGGACAGTGGCAAGCTATGTTGTGCTCCGAGACTATGTTCACTAGCCTATATAAGATATAAGCCTCATAACCGTCAGGAGTCCTTATTGGCATGACATCCTAACCTGTAATTGATGTATGCCGTGGCAGCATCCAACTGTTGAGCTAGCATTTGTCGTTCCTTTTTTTCACATCGGACTGCACTGAGTCAGAACTCCATTTCTTTCAGGAACTAGTGATGCAGCAAAACTTTTGCGTGCTAATGGAATTACGCTGCTCAAAGTGCGCGAGGAGGCAGCAAATGTACTTGGGAAATCAGAAATGTTCTACTTTAGTCCTATGCATCCACCATTGACTGAAGCTGCACAACGAGCACTTGATTGGGCTGTCAGTGAAAAACTGAAATCAGGTTACTTCTCTTTGAAATATGAACCCATTTATTGTTCATTTCTTATTTAGATGACAAAGACAATCAGTTGCTTGTGTTTTGTTTTGGTATTTGATGAAAATCACATCTTTTTTTCTTACTGTTATGGTAGTCTTGGATAATAGGCAGCATTTTATTTCATGCTTGCAGAACAGAAGTGTTAGCATATTTTATGGTTACTTCCATTTCTAGTGATGTTATAGTAAGCATTTAGTTGAGAAAATGATTTGATTCATGGAGCGCATTGTGTTGCTTAATAACTCTATGATTGAATTTTTTTTGTTTTATTCTCTCCTAGTTTACATCTTGATTCTTGAGCCCTACTATTAATAATGCTTTCCATGAATAGAAATATCACATCATCTGTAGATTATTGATTATATAAAATATGTACAATTGTTTTTTACGCTGATGTTTTTATCTTGTATATTTATTCACTTAATGAGTCTCTATCAGACCGTTGCACTATGCCCCGTTTGGCGTATCTTGTGATTTCATTGCCATAATGTTAGTTGCATTGATTAATTTTATGACTTGTTATAATATGAAGTGTTGGTGAGTAGTTTACTTGTTTTCCTTTTTAATCGCTTTGGATTCTTGGTCATTCCTCATGTGGTGTCTGATACTCTGATATTGTTGATTTGCAATAACCCTAGAACTACATGGTGCAACCTCATACACACCTTCCTTCAGCATGTAGTAAATATAGAACACTTTGTAATGCATAACTTCTTATCCTAGCATTTCAGAGTCAATAAACTCTTGTACACTACCTGTACTATCTTTATCGGTTGCATGAAGGATGTAATTTTGTTGCCACATATGTTCTTGTTTGATTGATTTGTTCAGCAGAGTTTAGCTTCTTTCCTTGGCTGATTCTTTCTTGTATTTGATATATTTGTCTAGCATCTTAGATTCCATTTAGCATTTTGGTGGATTGTGATAATCTTGTTCTGGTGCTATTGCTCTTAGACATTTCGGCATTTGGCAAACTGCTTTTACTTTTAATTTATGTTGTAAAGAATAATATTATTATGTTATGAAAACATGGAACAATTGGTGGGAGAGACATGACAATTTTGTAACATATTTTTGTCTTGCCTTAATTTGATCTATAAAACAAACTATAATGGTTATAAGTTTTGTCAGATTTTTTTCATAAGCTAAAACCAGAAAGAAATCAAGTGATCATGTGTTCGCTTTCACTCCTCACTAGACAGTTTATTTTTTGGGCTCCAATGCAAACTAAGAATAATGGTACTTCATTTAGTTAGATGATGTGGTCCAAACTGGACATGATCGTCTATACTGTCCTGAAGTACATAATTATCAACTTTGGTTATGGTAAATCAAGGATACCCTTATTCTTTTATTAACAGTGGTTTATACTTATTGGAGTAGCATTGCATGATTCAATATGATAGGCCTATCAATAGGATTGTACTAAAATTCTAGGGCATATGATCTTAGTTTTATGGCTCTTTTGATATTGGTTCCTTGGCTTGTTGAACTAATCAGCGAATCTCCTGTTTGAAAATCCCTCTCCTTCAATGATTCTACTTTAAATGATCCATATATTTATACAGAAAGCTCAAGTGGCCTAAAAATACTTCAGAACTGGACTTGTCATGGTTGAACCATTAGTCCATATAGAAAATGTCAGATAGTGATATTCCTTATCTCCTTTAGCACTTGTAATCATATAGCCTTATGGTTACTTTATGGTGTAACAAATGGAGTAAGCATAAGCCAACAACTGCCAAAGTTGGTTGGTTCTTAATATTTGGCTGATCATCTGAATCTGTATACTTTTGGTAGTTGCCAAAATTATGTTAGGATTATGTTCACACTAGCATCTCAGTTTTTCTTGACAATTGTTGCCAAATTCCAAGGTAACATATCTGTTTGTTCACATTTTGGTGCAAATTGCTGGTGCAAAAAGTATCAAGCTTACCCAAATGTGCTGCTTAGTGGCTTCGAAAGCATAGCTGTCCTAAAAGGCTAAAACCTACTTAATTATTTCTTTGTTAAAAACATTTTTGTTGCTTGATGGTGCATTGCTGAGTTCCTTCCTGCGATGGCTTGAGAAAGCTAATTCAGACTTTCAGAGAGTCATGCATGCCTGATAATGTTGCAACTAGAACAGTATTTTGCATGCAACCTAGAATCCTAGATCTCCCTCAGCTTGCACTGACCTCTCGGCCCAGAATAACGCAATTGATATCATTTTGCAAAATAAATACTGTCTATTCTTTGAACATTACTGTGTCAGCTCATAATTTCCCTTTTTGGTAAAGAAGATTTAAAGGTGGCGTCTTAGCAATTGCCTGCTATGAACCTGAACAAAATGCTCTGATATTTTACTGGATTATTCATGCACTGATTATGCAGGTTGACGCCCCTTTCATTATGGCTCATTGGCTGAGCTAATCTATCTTTTTTTGTGAGCACACCTCCCAAGCTACTAAATGGTGTGATTTTTGCAAAAACTTTCTAATTAGAAGTTTCTAAAAAAATCAAATAAATCCATTTTTTCAAGCTTATGATAGTTCACACCTAATTAATCATGCACTAATGATCCACCACGTTTCCATGCCATCGATCAGCTGCCCAAATAGCTTGAGGGAACAGGGCCTGAGCAGATCATAGCCCATTGCAGATAGTATCATAACTAGCTTGGGTTGACAATTCTAGCTCCAAACTCATGAGATGTTATATGCAGACATATGTAACTTATGACAGACCAGCTCTACAGGGTTCTGCTAGTTGCAGTTTGTTTGAAAGTCCAAGTGATGGCTAATTCAATTGGAGATGATATTGTATCACACTCTTTGTGGAGGCCATTATGCCTTAGAGTTAGTTCTCTGCATTCAGACATGCCGTTGTGTTTTTTTATGTATATGGAACTGAAGTCATACTCTTGTCTCTTGGTATTTGAATGTTTGGATAGATATCAGCTACACTAATAATTTTAAATTGAATCAGAACCTTTACACGAAATGACTCTTCCGAGGTCCAACTGTAGTTACGGTGAGCTAGAAGATGCTCCCACCTTAGTAGGTTTATTGCTACGTGTTGGGTCTAAGACTACTCCGAAACACTAAGGCTAGAGGCCTGGTTAGTGAATTTTGGCTGGAGTTTTCTGTGGAAGGACCAATGTACTTAAACAAAGTTGTTTTTTTTATGTCAGCTCCCTTCTTAATTACACTGTCTTGTTGATGCTAATGCACTTGACTTGAGCATGAATAACCTTCTGCTTTTCTTTACCTTTTTTTGCCAATATACAATATAGGAAAAGGTCTACGTGACCCCTTGAAGTATTGGGCCCTAGAGTATTCAAACCGGTTTAAATAACCCCTTATGGCAGTTTTAATAAGTGGTTTTCTCCATGTGGACGATGATGTGGACAAGTGACATGACAATAGAGTTTTTAAGTACTATTTTAATGAGCGTAACAGCCTCGAAAATACATGGTGATGCTAAATATGTAATTCTCAGCTTACCGATTAGTGAGAAAAATGCATTGATTGGGTTGACTTAGGCAAACTGAACCAATGTGTGTGCCACATAAGCAATACCACATGTCATATAAGCAATACTGCTGCAACGTCATCTTCCACATGACACAACCACTTATAAAATCATCCTAGGGGATTATTTGAACCACTTTGAATACCTTAGGTGTAGAATACCCGGTTTCATACTTCAGGGGATTAAATGGACCAACCCCAATATTTTAGGTGGTTAAGTAGACTTTTTTCCTACAATATATGCATCGTTGCCACTTTAGCATTGTCTGATGATTTGAATTCTGATTAAAGGTGAGGATGGAGAAGTAACCGCCAATCATCTGCTCCTGGGGATATGGTCAGATAAAGAATCAGCTGGTCACAAAGTACTGGCTTCCCTTGGTTTTGATGATGAGAAAGCCAATTCACTGGCCAAGACGGTAATGCTCTATTTTCTTTCAAAAGGTAGATGCTTCAGAGATCATCTGTACCGTTTCATGGTATCTCACATCTTTAAATCTTATGCAGGCTGGTGAAGAGGCTGCTACGAGTCCTAGATAGCAAAAAGAGCCATATAGCTTACTACTCTGAACTTCCATGTGATGTGCTTGCATTTGGAACCTCAAGTCACTTCTTGGCGACTCCGTTATCACGGCCCACGCATTAAGTTAACTTGAAGAGAATGTTTCTACAAGTATTAGGGCTTTATTAAGATTGTTAGACTAAATCGAATGTCAGACTCCCGCTGCTGCACATACCTGTAAAAGCAATGCAATTTCTGTTGCGTGCTCAGCTGGATTGGTGGAATGTTATTAAAAGATCCTTTTTGAAAGATACAAATTTTGAACGGATGTGATGCTCTCTTCAGAGCTAATGTTTACTACTAAGCATTTCATGGAAAGTGTCCGCCTGTCTGTATGTTTTTCATCAGTGCTGAAAGTACGCATCGGACTTAGGACGTGTTTAATGGAGCCATATGACACGTCATATTAGATTTTCTATAAAGAAATTATAATAATTTGATGTTTGTCTGGCATGTACCGCAAAATATGTATAGTAAGGTTCATGGTTTTCTTTAGTTGGAGACTTGGAAGAGCTTTGCCCTATTACGCCAAATATGCAACACGAGGTTGGTACTTGGCACTATGCTTTGATTCTAAGGACTTCTAGCTTGATCTTTTACATTCTTTATTATTGTTCACCTTGCCTTGTGAGTTAAATTTCTGCTTATTGCCACATAACTACGCTGACAGTCATACTCGTCGATACTGAAGTGTCATGACTTGACGAGAAGTATGTACATACTGAAAGCTGACGCCATGTTGGTGTGGTCAGGTGACCTGCCGCCTTCGTGAGCTTAGGTTTCAGCTGTGAAGTCTTCATCAGGTATCAATTCTGCTGCTATCTTCCACGGAAAGGGCACTTCCTATTGGATCAGAACTCAAGGATGAATGCAACGGTACGTGATCCATGACCGTCCTCTTGCTGTGATGCTGTCTGCTACTGTATCTGTATGTAGGCTAGGAAGGAAAGCAATGGAATTAATTAGAATTCTTGCGTGTCAGCAACTGCATAAACTCCGAATCAAGTTTATGGTTCACTGTTAATACTGTTCCCCCACACTTTAACATGGTCTTTCCGAATATATGAATCTACCAGGCATTCGCTTTAATTTGCTGGCATTACATGTTTAAAGCATTTTCAGTTACTCATCTAAATTTAATCATTTATATTGCTATTTGTATAATCATCTAAAAATGATTCTCTTTTCGTATTAGTTATCACTTCAACAGAACATCCATATTACATTCCTTATATATATATTATATATATTTTATGATCATCTTCTCTCATGTTATTATTACTTTTTCTTAAGATTAGTTGTTGAGACATGAAGTGAGAAGAGAGAACATCAAATGTGGAGTGTCTTTTAATATGGATGATGTTTTATTTTTGGAGGATGAGATAGGGTATCTACTGAAGTAATATTTTTCCTCCATATACTTTATTTTTAAAATAGAGAATGAGGAGGAGTATTTGATAGGAATGCTATAGGAGAGGCAAGTGAACATTATAAAAACTTGCTTGTACTTCTCTGGGAGAGTGTAAAACGTCAACCCTCATGCCTACTAGCTGTGATTATACTAAGCCTTCAGGCTAATCAATGAACAAGCAAAAATCTGTGTGCAACTCCGTGTTGACCCTTTCCTTGTCAAATTCAAGCGTGTACCATCATAATGACAGACTGTAAATATTAGGTAAAATTTCACTTCTCCAACGCACTTCATCGATCAGTTTACTCTTTTATATATCTTTCCTTCAGTTCCTTAGAATGTTTGCATCAAAAAGCATGTGCCCTGCTTGTTTATTTCTAGATTGGAGTTCCCTTAGGTCCTAATCCAGATCTCTTTGGGATGTGTGACCAGTGAGCTCTGAGCAGGGCACCCCTCACTGCAAGTCTCCTCCACTCTTAAAACAAATCACTGTCATATCTCTAGTTCTCTGCGAGTCTACGAGTCAGAACATGCATCCATGAGTCTGTAGTCCTATAGATATCATAGCTCATGCCTAAATACTTTTTCCAAGATGTTTTGACTATTAACAATGCACGCAGTGTGGCATTAGCATATGCAAAACTAGCGTATGGTTTCTCACATGCCATCGAGTGCTGGACAACAGGACAAGTAGCCAAGTAGGAGCACTGTAGTGTTGAAACTTTAGGAAGCAGGTTCTCCTCCCCCACACACTGAAGTCTCATTTCCGGTGGAATAGAATGGACACCTCTGTATGCCCAGGTGCCTGTCACTCTTTCGGTCCAATCATTCAGTTATCTCAGTCTCAGGATAGATTGTACTAGCATGGGTAGTAGTAGTCCGTAGTCGTTGTCGTAGTGCTCTCAACTTCGTACTAGCTTGATGAAAATTTGCTTTGTTCATTTCCATTGGCCATAACATGATTATCAGAACTCGCGACCATCCCATGAAAACATGGAAAAGATTAGAAAATATATATGCATAATGTTAACGATCAGACAGTTTCATAATCAAACAATAGTATAGCAAAATTGCCCTGATATGGCTCCCCTTTCTTTTTGCATAAGCTGTCGGCAAAACAGATGTCTCCCTGCTGTATTCTGAGCTGACATCTTGTCACTGAAACCCATTGCCTCCCGCAGGATTTCTGGGAGGAGGTACTCCCCAGCTCACTGAAAGCAATAGAGAAATGGAAGAGGTGGGCCGACGCCTCAGACCTCAGCTAAGCTTTTGTGATTTCTATGCGCTGACCACACGAGTGGAAAGAAAGAGCTCAAAGTAGCATGCATGTGTACATACTCCTATGTTGCATAGGCCACCTGCATAGGTATTATAATTAATTTGCAACTTAGTTGTTCTATTATTCCTCAAAAAAAAAATAGTTGTTCTATTGTAAGGCTCTCTTAGCAGCATATGGTTTTTTAAAGAAATTTCATAGGATTTGAATCGTAGGGAAAATTTTCCTATTTTGATCTCTCTTTTTTTTTACAAAGGAATAGGGTTTCAGAATCCTATGAATTTGCTTCGAAATGGTCCAATACATGGTGATTTGGTTTGGGGGGGGGGGGGGCTTTTTATCTGAGGGCCGACCTCATTACTTGTCCATCAAACCAATAACTATTGCTATATGTTTTATAATGTTCTATTTTGCACATAGTTGCCAAAAAAATCCTACATTTATTGTTTCTTCCTACATATTACACTTGTTTTCAAGTCCGTACAAAATGGCTAAGTTCTTCGGCGTCAATGTATTACTCGTTTCATATCAACATATAACAGCTTCCAATGTTCTAAAATATAAACATTTATTCACGTCCTTTGTCATCTCAACCAAATAGAGATATCCCTCATTTATTTTTTAATCTATTTAGTCATTTCAACCGATTACAAAAATCTTTCATTTAATTTCGCATATTCCCTTTGTTCATAAGTACAAACATTTTAGATTCTTTAGCAAATATTAAGATTAGGAAGAAAAAATTTCGCATCACTCACTAAATGAGGGATGGAGTGGGAGGGTAGTTTAGGGTAAAATGGAAAGAAATTTGAATGAGAATTAATTAGTGCGACAAATAGATAGTGTATGTGGATATGCTCATATTTGGACAAGATTTTCAAACTTTGCTATGCTTATTTGTGGACAGAAGAAGTACTTTTTAATATGCGTGAAAAACTCTAGAAATTACTAAAGGGATTATGTATATAACGAGTTTGTAAGGGCATGTTCAATGGTAGAGCCCACTGTGGCTTTATCTCAAACCACATCAACAACAAGAGTCTATTTTATAATGATACATACAAAGGTATCTTAATTAATGTAATAAAATATGTTTTTAATAAGCTAACTTTCTTTTTATACATTCTCATCCAAGAAAGTTTTCTTTAATAAATGCTAAGAGTCGACTCAAAATCGTTGCCATGCATGACAATAACTTTTCTTTCTCCTTCCATCTCTTTCCTCCACGTCACCAAATTGCTTACGTGACGATTGAGAGAGTCAGCTAATAGACACCTTTGTATGTGCCCTAATATATTAATGAAATGAAAGTGTTTTGCTGAAAAAAGGGAGAGCAATAATGGATCGGATAAGCAATGATTAATTGCTCGTGCTTGCGAAGTTGCAATATTGATTACTACAAAACTAGCTAGCTAACTCTCGGAATGATCCATGGAGAAATTGTTGGACAAATCTATACTCTTCTATATATTACTCGCTTTGTTCTGTATCACTGGAGATTTATTAGTCGTAACTAGATTTATTCACTAATGATTTGTGTATGTATCTCTGTTCATTATAATCCATATAAATACATATAAGTAAGTCTATAGAATCTTATATCGTATAATAGAGAATACTTAGCTAGCTAGCATCGATGAATAAGTCTATAAAATCTTACATTATGTATGTAATGGAGAGAGTACTAGCTTGCTAGTTGCACCCATCTAACTGCAAAATAACTAACTAGGATGAATATCATTTTCAGAAGACATGAACAAAATATCAGTAGTTTGCATGCACCCGTTATAAAACTTTGCAAGTACCTTCAGCAGACAACTAGACATTCATACCAAGGTATATATTTTCTACAAGTATATACCTACCTATAGCTGGCTAACCGGTCGATCATCACGGGCCGTTTTGATGCCGGCTGCAAACGAACGAAAGCAAGGTTACAAAGGCATGCACAGCTTTAGAATCCCATCGCCAGTTTTCGTGGAGGTTGCATAAAACGGTTTCCCCGAAATCTACGACTTAAAGATCTAGCAACCGCAATATTATTCAATGAAAAAAGTTACCATGCATCTACAAATAACTAGCACGAAATGCATGCTAAGAGCATCACAGATATCCAATATAATTTCGGCTTTCAAAATTTTAGATTTTATGATGAAAAATTTACTCTAGTTCCCCTAATTAGTTTTCCAAACATTGCATAGCTCTTTAGAGCATCTCCAAGAGAATGCTAATATTTTAGTTCCTAAAAGTTTGTATTTGGTTTATCTAAAAAATTATTGAGCATAAAAATTACACACTTCTTCGACATACCTTAAAAAAATAAATAACTTGCATAAGGAACACATATTCTTATCTTAATTTTATGATACAATTAAGAGATAAGTAAGCTAATTTTAGATATGTGTAAATATTAGAAATGTATTTGGTAACCTGTTAAAAATATATTTTCTAGCTCAATTTTTAAAATTTAATTTTAGTGATCAACTTTAGACATCTTTTAGAAATGCTATTACCATTCTTCTCGCTCTCCACCAGTGGAGAAAGCACACCGGCTCCCAATACCGGCACACGCGAGACGGAGAGCACTCCGTGTGGGGGATCTATTACATGATTAAGCCACGTGGAGGGGAAAACGATTTTATGTTTTTTTTTGTTAGGGTTGGGCCACTTTTACTGTTGTAAGTTAGCTTTTAGATATTTCTGGGAGGAAATAATCTATTCACGTCTTAAAATATAATTAGAAATTAATCATACGAGCTTAACTTTGATAATATTTTTATGCATATGTTGGCCATGCTCCAAGAGTAACTAGCTAGCTTTTCAGTGCACTAGTACAACAGCGTATGAGCTGCTCCATTCGTTTCGTATTATAAATCATTTTAAGTTTATTTAAATAAAATATATTTAAGATTAACTATGTTTATAAATATATAAAAATACATCTAACATGAAAAATATTCTATAAAATAATCATTATATTTTAATAGATGATAACTTTGACTTTTTGACATACATTTAATCATTCGTTTAGTTTAAAGAATTAAATGCAAATATAAAAAATTATAAGTTAGATAATTACAATATTTAGTAATATATTCAATAGCAATAAAACATGTAGTAATTATGCAATAGTTTTAATAGTACGGATGGTCCATGTACGGTAAAAATCACGATATTATCTATTAATGTACCAAGAGAGTATTTAATATTGAATTTAATAAAAATAATTTAATTTTGCAGATAATATTTATTCTAACTTTAACTAAACGTAAAAAAGTTCAAAAGTATAAATCTAAAATAATTTTATAATAAGAAATGAAGAAAGCAGGTCGCTTACGCGTAAATATTGTCGATAACTGCCCAGACCTCGTTAGGCTCTTAATTAGTCAACAAGTCGTTGTTTGAATGTGCCGTCTTAGTTGTTCTTCTGCTGCCTTACACGCGTCACTGAAAAACTAATATCTTTACACTAGTATAGAGGTAGACACCGTGTAATTTCTTCCTTTACACTCACACGCAAAGATCCTAGCCATCACAAAACATACATTAATTCGTACGCAGCAAACATTTATGTTCTCATTTGCACATGCATCCAGCAAAAAGTCTAGATGTATATGAGGCGTTTTAGGGTGCAAGAGGTAAGATACCTCAATGTAATCATAACCATGGATTATTGGTTTTTTATTTTACTCAATAAAAAATATGCAATTCTTTTTATTAATATGTCATCACTAAATAAGTAAACTATTAAAGCACATTATTAGTCTACCTTAATCATGCATGTCATTTATCAAAGCACGTCTAGTATACATGCATAGTTTCAAATCATGCGTGCATGCATGTATGTCATTTGATTTTTCAAAAACTATGAATAATGAAACCTCTTAAGTATTAAAAATATTATGAAATCTGTTAACCATATTTTTCAATTTTTGAGAAAAAATCACGATTATATATATTTGAAGCCTATATTATTGCTATTGTGTTAAAAAATTAAAAAATGTTTGCCCTTTTCATATCAAATAATATTTATATTTTCAATAATTATTTTTTAAATAATACATAATTTTATTTTATAGCCATGGTATATAAATTTTAAATACTGCAAGTTTGAAAATTACAAGTACATACTTTTGACCGTACTAAATCTCTGTATTTTATATAATGGCTGGATAGCATTATTTGACTTCGAATGATATAATAAATGACAGTTACCCCGACAGGTAAGACTAATATTAGCTATTCGGACGAATTCAGAAAAAAATATTAGAAGGGGCTGGACGAAAGAGAACTGCTTCTGGCTCTTACTTCTCTACGGTAATAACAGAAATTTTGTTACGAGGGAGGGCTTCAATGGTGTATGATCGGGTAGGAGGGGCTGAAGCTCCCTAGCCCTGCCGAACCCGGTGGTAGATCCGCCCCTGGTCCGGTTTGTTCGACTCAGAATAATCGATCTGGTTGCGTCTTAAAAATTTCTGATGCATATATACATATGCAAAAATTTTCAGATAGCACGCAGTCTACTGTGTTGTTCAAAATGACCAAATATATTTACATGAATACGGATCGGTGTAAGTTTTGAATACGTACACATACTGAACTGACGAGTATTCTTGGCTTTTAGACGAAAAACAGAAAGAGACGCAGCTGACTGACGATGGATTCCATCTTCCAAGTGCGTGGCTACAAGTCGACAATAATGATTTTCTTTCAGACGAAGCAGAATACTACTCCATACGTAGTTTACAAGAGGCAGGTGTTTCTGTTCGTATATACTTATTACGTCCCAAAACAGATAGATTTAATTAATACGGTGACCGATGCTTATTAACATGGTGCATTACGTCCTACTACTTCATTCTGGAGTAGTACTGCTGGCACATCGCATAAAAATCCTGCAAATGTTCTGCTAATTGCTGGACTTGTACGTTAATCCAACCTTCCCATCAGCATCATGAGTGCAGAAACTCCTGCGAATTAGTAATAAACTTTGCTATTCACAAGCTTGCAAATCCTGGTGTATGCATGCATGCACTAGCCCTTTCTGACTTTCCGTGCGTGTAGTAGCTAGTACATCTCCGTGTTGCTCTCCCAAGAATGTTTCCGTACGCTTCTCTCTTCCTCTCTCTGTGAGTGCATGTAGAGCGATCAGATCATCGTGCGTAGGCGTATGGATGCACGTACAGTGCTGCACACTGCCGCCTCCTGATGGATCAGGAGGCTAGCTAGTCTTTTGACCAAAACGTCAAAGCCTGTACGTCCGGCCGGCCGGCCGACCAGCGGCATGCAGCAAGCTAGCTAGGATATGATCGATCGATCCATCGATGTATGGCAAGTGAAATCCATAGACATCACGTGGGGGTATCGAGGCTGGCCGGGAGACTACACACGGCCCGGCCAGCTAGCTGCCGGCCGCCGGCCGGCCTCGCCGCCTCGCCGGAACGATCAGACCAACCACTACTGTTCGCAGCAGCGGAATATATGTGTGCGACGACAGGGACCCGGCCGGGGGCGCCCGAGCCAAGCTATGCCATGCCACATGGTGTGTGCGCGCGTGTAGTGTGATGGATGGATGTGTCGACGCGAAATGGGATTGCTAGCTCGACCTCGCATGCGTGCTTGCTTCACGCAATCCTCTAACCCTTTTTTAGAGAGCAGAAAGAATTAAAGACAAGGGTGTGTGTAGAGAAAGAGAGAGCAAGGAACGAAGGCCAGCCGGCCGGGTGATACTATCTACCAGCAGAAGCTTGCCAGCTAGGCTCTTCCATGCCGTGGCTTTAAAGTCTCATCAATACCACGAGAACAAAACAACACACACAGTAGTGTAGAGCAATAGAGCTGCTAGCCAAAGTACAGATGGAAGAGAACAGGAGAAGGAAACAACAACCAAAAATTTTTTTAAAAAAATCCAGAGATGGAAGTGAAACTTAACCCTGGCCTATGACCTTCCACCAATAGGACGAGAACCAAAAGGAGAGAGATCGGGGAGGCGACTTCAGTTTCCATATTACGGATATACCCTTCCTCCATCCGCTTCCACCACTACCATAATAATATATCACCATGCCTCCTCCTCCTCCACTTCCTCGCCTCGCCGGCCTCTCTCATGCTGCACCCTGCCGATCTCCACAACCACAAGCACACGCACGACCACTTGTTGCTGTAGAGTTGCCTATAACTAGCAGCGACCGAGCACCTAGCTAGAGCGAGATCGGCCGAGCAATGAGCTCGGGAGGCGGAGCCAGCAGCGCACTCTGCGGCGGGGGCGGGGGCGGTGGCGCCGGAGGAGGAGTGGGAGGGGGGCCAAGCGGAAGCGGTGGCGGCGGGCCGTGCGGCGCGTGCAAGTTCCTGCGGCGCAAGTGCGTGAGCGGGTGCATCTTCGCGCCCTACTTCGACTCGGAGCAGGGCGCGGCGCACTTCGCGGCGGTGCACAAGGTGTTCGGCGCCAGCAACGTGTCCAAGCTTCTCCTCCAGATCCCGGCGCACAAGCGCCCCGACGCCGTCGTCACCATCTGCTACGAGGCGCAGGCCCGCCTCCGCGACCCCGTCTACGGCTGCGTCGCCCACATCTTCGCCCTCCAGCAGCAGGTGTGTACCACTTAACTTGCCAACTCCATAAATCGATCGCGAAGTCCTCTTGGTCTGCTGCCCGCTGCGTGTGCATGCATGCATATCAATCGATGCGTATGGATCTGGATCGTCTTGTCCTCAGCTCGTCCAGCTGAGAGAGGACGATTTTTCTGGAGCAGGCGTGTTTCTTTCTCGAGAAAGGCAAATGTCTCTTTCCTGGAGGAAACCAACACGGCCAAGCCAAGCAACGAGCAGTGCGAAAAGAGGCTAACACGCCAACCGTGTAACCAGGAGACTGTTTCCCTGCATCTGGTACCTGCCATGAATGATTTGCAAGTCTCATCCGTCGCGTACGTCGTCCGTCCGATCTCCTCTCCATCGTTGGGATCGATCGTACGTTCACCGTCAGGCCTCGTGTGATACATCTTGGGCTCTGAACAATCCAAGAAGAAGTGGTAGTACACTAGTACTTGTGCTTGGTTTCCGATCTGGCCTCTCGAAAGAACAGCCCTAGCACCAATCTCTAGTCCTAGAAGATCCAAACCTGCCTTCTTTTTCTACCAATCATTTGATCAGTTTGCACCATAATATTCAACCCGTTGATTTCATCGTTATTATTACATGCATGTGATCTACTGATGCGTGATTTCGAGTTTGCACGTAACATTTTTTTCTGTACTGATGCATGTACGTTCTGCCACGTACATCCCCGTGATCATATACTCCCAGGTGGTGAATCTCCAGGCCGAGCTGACCTACTTGCAAGCCCACCTGGCGACGCTGGAGCTGCCGTCCCCGCCACCGCTAATGCCGGCACCGCCGCAGATGCCGATGCCGGCGCCGTTCTCCATCTCGGACCTCCCGTCGTCGACGAGCGTCCCGACCACCGTAGACCTCTCCGCCCTCTTCGATCCACCACCGCAACCACAATGGGCACCGCTCCAGCACCAGCCGCAGCAGCACCATCACCACCAACAACAACATCAGCTGCGACAGCAGTCATACGGCACGCTGGCCAGGGCGGCATCCGGGATGCCGGCGGAGAGCTCGGGAGGCGGCGGCGGAGACCTACAGGCTCTGGCAAGGGAGCTCCTGGATCGCCACCGGTCCGCTGTGAAGCAGGAGCCGCAGCCACCGCCGCCGCCGCATTCAAGATCATGAAAAGCGCTGGTGACTGATCGAAGCGCTAAGATTTGGTGCAGCATGGACAGATAAGTTCGCGGCAACGTCGTCGAAGAAGCTAGCTAGCAAGGGATCGATTGATGGAACCGGCCGGCCGGCCGGTGATGGCGAGTAGGTCAGCAGGAGTAGGTAAGCAGCAATGGCCGGTTTTCGCGCGCGTATCCGCCTTGTTGTTAGCCGATCGAGGGTGCAAGAAGCTGCCCACTTGCTTGTGGCTTTGCTTCAATTCTGCAGGCTGCAGGAGAGGAAGGTGGCAACGGGGGAGCGTCAGTAGTAATAGTAGCTTGACATTTAGGAGTATAGCATTTGTCACCGTTCCATTAATTGCAAGATTTTAAGAAGCATCTGTTCCTGGTAACTGCTGATAAAGAGGGAAAAAAACTGATTTTTTTTGGTCGCGCTGGAGATTAAATGTGAGTTGTGATGGTTATGGAGGAATTTGGGCTTACGGTCTCCATGTTGTAGCTAGGAATGGATGCATTTTATGTGAAGATCTTAATTAGGTATTGATTCCTTTACTGTGCCAAAATGATTTTTGAAAAACATAGATCAGGTATAGGGACAATGGTTATCACAACACCCATGCACAAAAAAAGTAACTACTCACTCTGCAAATAATGGTCCGCTTAGTTTGTGAAAAGAAAATTTTTAGATGTCATGTCGGCTCGCCTAGAATTCCGGACACCACAAGACGAATCTTTTGAGCCTAATTAATTCGTTATTAGTACATGTGGATTACTGCAGCACTTATGACTAATCGATCATCACTGATTAGGCTCAAAAGATTCGTTTTACCATTTCTAATTAGTTTTTTTATTCATCTGTGTTTAATGTTTTATTTATGTATCTAAATATTTGAAGTAATGTTTTTAGGAAAACTTTTAAGAACTATACGGGCCCAAAGTTTTGTCAGTCAGCGGCGAGGATCTTTGACCGTGACAATAGTTGTGGCCGCTGTTGCTTGTTGTAGGTTAGGTATGTGCGTATACCCCTGCATTCCGGGGGCAGTTTTCTACTGCCAGTTTGACTATGGTTCTCGTGGTCTTAAGTTTTTGTAATAAGAAATATACTTAATCATAAAAGTTCTTATTCCCAGTGTTTCTTTAAACGCCAGCTAATTCATTTAAAGTTTATCGACTGTTAGTTGCGGTTTATTATAAAATTTTATGAAAATTTCGTAAAACTATAGATATTTGAACCAAACTAGCAAAACTACAGTTTTAATGAGTTGTATTATAAAATTACAATTTTACCGATATATCTATCACAAAACACATGTTAGGCCAACTATCCCAAAACTACATATTTAATATTGAAGTTATTACAAGACTATATATTTTAGATTTTAAATCCCTAGCGCTACTATTATATGGGAGCTATGAACATTGTAGCACTGTGATCAAATTGTTTATAAACTTGCAGTTTTGCGATAATTTTGTTATCAAATCAATAGTTTTTTTTTGAAACCAGATCTAAATTTGTAGTTCTAGGATAAATTTAGTGCTAAATCAGTTTTCGACACATTGGTTTTATTTCAAGTTTACAATATTTTGGTTAGACTATATGTAATTTTGTGATTTATTATACTAAATTTATCAACGAGAGCTGGTGTGCATGGTTCAGTTAAAAAAGGAAGTTTGATAGGATGCATATGCATTCATGTGTTTCAGCTTATTTTGTTTATTCAGAGCGGCTTTATATTGAGGTTAATAATAATTGGTTGAATACTAATAATACTTCCTCCGTCCTACAATAATTGTATTTTTACACAGTTCATATTGATCGTCCGTCTTATTTAAAAAATATGTTTGATATTTTTATTGTTATTAGATGATAAAACATGAGTAATAATTTATGTGTGACTATTGTCTTATTTTCTATTTCATAATTTTTTAAATAAAATGAACGGTCAAATGTTGGACATGAAAAATCCACGGACACAATTATGTTAGGACGACGGTAGCAGAAGAGAAAAGTGTAGTGACCTGAGCTCAAGAGTTGATAGATCTAACCCACACCGCTGCCTCCACTATACAGGGAAGAGATGGAAGATTGAAAGGGGCAACCAAAATAGCATGGTTGGACTATAGTAGTGGCGAGTGTCCGAAGAGAGACAAGGAGAAGCACGTGAGAGGTGGTTGTACATGGAGAAGAGGATGATGGATCGACTGTCGACATGAGGGAGAGGATAGAGAGGGCTGGCAAGATACAATGGATCGACTGTCGACATGAGGGAGAGGATAGAGAGGGCTGGCAAGATACAGAAGACCGGTTTGGACTTAAGTTGTATTCTTTCTTGCTGAAATATGGAAGATGCAAGATTTTTTATTTTTATATTAGTTATTTAATGATATACACAATAAAATTAGTTATTATAAAATTGAAAATCTATTCTAGAAAGATAATATACCGGACTTCTATATTGAAATATTTTAGAGAACATCATGTTTAACAATTTGAGAAACGTGTGCATAAAAATAAAGAAAAAACTAAGAAAAGAATACATGATTCACCTCAGCTCGATTTGAGTTATAGCCGGGTCGTCCCAACCCAAAATATTCTATTTATAGTGTCGATTATAAATTAACGAGCCAATTGTGATTGCCCGAGCTAGCCAATTCGTGCAAGTAGTTCTCAAAACATAAATTAGTTCTGTGACTACTCACAGAAACAAAATGCTTTGGATTTTATTAATTTAATTTCCCAAACCAAAATAAATCTAAAACAATGCCTAATTGAATTATTATATACTCCAACCATTCTAAAATATAAGTATTTATAAAATTTAAATTTTGTACCATAATATAAACATTTATGTATTGATTCCCATGATTTCAATCATTCTAATGATTTTAGAGCCGATCAGATGTTTAGAAAGAGAACTTAATTGATTTAAAATTTAAAAATGACAATTCAAGTGATCATAAAGAAATCTTTTGAATATTTTAGAATGAAGATAGTATGTGATGTTTAAATACTCGTAATGCTGGCGTACATCAAGTTTCTTCAGTTATTTCCACTATTATGGTAATATAATACTACCGTGTATAAGTGCGTTCGATAGTTAATTTCTGTACATATTCTGGCCAACTTCCTACATCAACGTACTAACGTGGTGTTTAGTTTGCAAATTTTTTTGCAAAAACATCACATCAAGTTTTCGGATACATATTTGAAGTATTAAATGTAGTCTAATTACAAAACAAATTTTAGATTCCGGCTAGAAACCGCGGGACGAATTTCTTGAGCCTAATTAATCCGTCATTAGCACATGTTGTTTACTGTAATACTTATGGCTAATCACTTTCTAATTAGGCTTAAAAGATTCGTCTCAAGATTTCTTTCTTAACTGTACAATTAGTTTTTTGATTCATCTATGTTTAATGCTTTATTTAGGTATCCAAAAATTTGATGTGATATTTTTAAAAAAAATTTTTGGGAACTAAATAAGGCCTAAGAGCAGAAACAATAGCAGGCTATAAGCCAGCTGTAAGCATATTTTAAAAAGATAAAATAGAAGAGAAAAGAGAGATGGACTACTAATTTGTAGCCAGCTGCATACGAGCTCCAAGACAAAATATGTGTATGACATGTGGGACCATTTATTTAATGTTATGTAGACAACTATTATATAAGTTGAATATTAAATTGATTATAAATAAATTAGTTGGCTGTACTAATGAACTTGCTCTAACTTGTTTACAACCGACTGGCCTGTCAGCTGACGCAAAATCTTCTGCACGTACGCATCATCTCTTGCGCGCAATCGAAAAAGGCTAGGTTAGTGAAGAAACATTGCGTGTTTTCGCGCGCCTGGTGATATTTATTCACGCCACTGTAGATCATTCCATGCGTCTTAGGATGTCATGACGTGAATATGTGATGCTGCCCATGGTTTTCATATGATCGCCATGCGTTAATTTCTTGTTACCACGAAGTCACGAACTGCTCAGCATTCGTCCGCCAATTATTATTACGAAAAATGAAACTGAACTGGACCACATTTTGGGCCTAATTTACGGAGCCCATTACAGAAGCCCAAACTATGTGCAGCCCAAAGGCCATAGCTCAAAGAGGCCTCCACCTAGGCACCTCGGCCCCGCCACCGCCAACTCATCGTGAGCCCCGATTTCAGTCACCTCGCCTCGCATCTCTCGATAACCCGCGTATTAATCGTCCCCTTTTAATAGCGGAAACCAACAGTAATATCCCACTGACAGAGGGGCCCACAGGCACGCGTCCCCACCAGCCAGAGGCTGCTCGTAGACCCGTCGCAAAGAGAATCCCCTGCCAAATCTACGCACGCGACGCGACGGTCTCTCTCCGCTCTCTCTCCGCTCTCTCCTTTCTCCCCAACCTCCACTCGCCGATCCAAACCACCTCAAAGCCCCCGGACCGAACCACTCTCCTGCGCCCCCGCCCAGATCCAGATCCACCCGGCGCGGCGGTGCCGCAGCCACCGGATCCGTCGAGGAATAATGGCTTCCCCGGCGGCGGTGCCGCCGCCTACGCCGCCGGAGTCCGACCCGCGGCTCGTGGAGGCCTTCGTGCCCTTCCTGGAGAAGCTCGTCAAAAACGCCTCGTGGCGCAACAAGGCGCACTCCAAGCTCTCCCACACTGCCAAGTCCATCCTCGACCGCCTGCAGAACCCGCCGCCGGCCGCGGCGGCGCAGGCGCCGTCCACGCCCACCTGCCCCACGACGCCCACTTCCTCCTCCTCGCAACCGGGCCCGCTCCGCAGCCTGTCGCTCGCGGACTCGGAGCTGCTCCTCGGCCCCATCACCTCCGCGCTCGGCTCCGGCAGCGCCAAGCTCGCCGAGGCAGGGCTCGAGCTGCTCCACAGGCTGATCGCGCACTCCTACATCCATGGTGAGGCTGACCCTTCCGCCGACCCCTCGGCGCAGCTCGTCGCGTCCCTCCTCGATGCCGCCTGCAATGCGCTCCACCTTGATGACGAGCACATCGAGCTCCTCCT
The DNA here is from genome assembly GCF_000231095.2 of Oryza brachyantha. Lineage (NCBI taxonomy): Eukaryota > Viridiplantae > Streptophyta > Magnoliopsida > Poales > Poaceae > Oryza > Oryza brachyantha. Next base: position 6,619,427 of record NC_023165.2, on the reverse strand, counting down.
CCTCAAGACGCTCCTCTCGGCGGTCACCTCCACGTCCGTGCGCCTCCATGGAGATTGCCTGCTCCGCGCCGTGCGTGCTTGCTATGATATGTACCTGGGGAGCCGCAGCGTGGTGAACCAGGCCACTGCTAAGGCGTCGCTCGTGCAAATGCTGGTGATCGTGTTCCGCCGCATGGAGGCGGACTCCTCAACGGTGCCTGTGCAACCCATCGTTGTGGCTGACGTGATCGAGCTGCCTGACGCTGCTTCTGGTTCATCGCCTGCTGCTGATGCCAACTTTGTACAGGGATTCATCTCGAAGATCATTGGAGACATTGATGGTGCACTAACACCGCTGGCACGGACGACTTCGTCCACAGTTGCAGGTGCAGGTGGAGCAGCGGCCCATGATGGCGCATTTGAGACAACAGCAGCAGAGGAAGGGGCACATCCGGCAGATTTGCTTGATTCAACAGACAAAGATATGCTAGACGCCAAATACTGGGAGATCAACATGTACAAGTCTGCTCTTGAGGGTCGGAAGGATGAGCTTGGTGTTGAGGGGGCAGTGGTGGGAACTTTGGATGATGATGCTGATGTGAGGATTGGAAATAAACTGCGAAGAGACGCTTTCTTGGTTTTCCGTGCATTGTGCAAGCTCTCCATGAAGACACCTCCCAAGGATGCACCAGCTGATCCCATTGTTATGCGTGGGAAGATCCTTGCTCTTGAACTTCTCAAGATATTGCTTGAAAATGCTGGCGCTGTTTTCCGGACCAGTGAGAGGTACAAATACTCTTTACCCAAATTCAATCTGCATTTTTTTGTGCTGAGGTAATCTGAGTTTATCTTTATATTCATCAGCAACGTCAAGCAAAAACTGGCACACCACTTTATTATTTATTCCATGAAGAATGGTGTACTAACGTCCAACTGTCTAAGTAAACGAAAAAGATCTTAACCAATCATCCTGAAAATACCAGGCGTTGATTTGCTAATTGTAGCGCAGCTGGATTAATTTGTTGATACTGGATAATGTTTCTATGTAAAAATATGCACCAGAAGTCAATTTTGATATTCTTGTTTTGTCATTTTATGGAAGTTAGAGTAGTGTGGTTTCTTTTTTATTTCAGAAATAATGATGAAAATTGAGATTGGAATGCATTGAACATAAAACAATGCCACGCCTTTTCTACGCTGATGTTGATTTCATCAGTCACAGCTGTTGGCAAGAAAATAGCACCAGTCCTGATATAAGTGTTAGGCTGCCCTATTAAGGTATATGACTGTTTGACTGATAATTTTAGTGGACTGTGCAATCGGTCAATTGTCCTAACAGTCGGGTGCTCTTCTATGCTGCTGGCATTCTGAACTGTTTGAGTGGTCAAAATGGCAACTAGTTAAGCTGACAAAATGAAGCCCAAGTTGATGAACTGAAAGTCCTGCCCTATAGATGCCAATGTACTATAACCTTTTTATGGAAAAGATTCGTGGCCATATATTCCTTGTACTCTTTTCTTTGATAATAGTTGAGTTTCTGCAAGACGATGACCTCAATTCTGTATGTTTCATATGTTATGAGGTGTAGGCGAGCTTGCACTGTCATTTTGCTTTGTGCAACCTGTTGTGTTGTATTTAAGTTGGTGCATTAGATCTTCCCTACTTTATACTTGGAAAATAGCTGAAAACAATTAGAGATGTGATTGCCGTGAAGCCATAAAAATTGACTTATAATACACTGAAATCTTGGGCCGAAAGTTCACTAAACCCAACCCTATACTGCTTAAGTACATGTGACAGCTACCTTGCCACCACTTAAGCACACAAAGGATTACCCTGGGAATATATATTTGTGTCCTCAAGAACTATATGCTAGCATGATATGGCTAAGAGCATCTTCAACAGAGTTGATACTTGATACTTGCCTCACCAAGCCAAATTTTAGCAATTTTGATCATAATCCGAGCTCCAACAAATTTGCTAACCGGATGGCTTGGCCATCCAGCTGGCCAAAGCTGTCCACAAAAATTCTCTTGCCAATCGTGGGCCCCACACATGGGTCCCACACATCTTCCCTTTCTCCCCTCACATCATTTACTCTCTCTCACTCCCAGCTATTATAGAGTATAGATTGTGTATTAGCAAAAGCTTGTCATACTTTTCTTAAGAAAAGGAACAGCTTGACATGCAAGTATAGGTTGGTATTGAGTCCCCGTTTGGTAGGGCTTCGGACTCCAGCTCCTAACTCTAAACTCTCACTCCAGTGGGAGCTAACTTCTATAGGAGCCGGAGAGCAGCTCAAAACTGTTTGGCTAGATGTGTCAGCTCTAGAACTCCTAAAAAGAGAGGTTCGAGAATAGGTTGACAATAATACCCTTGTAACTGATTGTATTAGCAAAAACCTAGCTCCACCACTGTAGTTCATTTTTTAGGAGCAGCTCCGCTAACTCCGCTCTAAAAAAATTAGAATCTTTACCGTTTAGCACAACTCCGGTTCTAGGTAACTTGGAGTTGGGAGCTAGAGTTGCGCCAAATGGAGCCTGATTTTGTATGAACTGCATTTTTTGGAGAGGGAACTAGCCGTTAGGATTTAGAGAGTTGGAAATGGAGAGGCTGTTGGAGTGTTTAGCAGATATGGAGAAGAATCGTTTTGGCTAGTTGTCTAAATGGACAAATGGAGATGATCTAAGCACTTCATATGAGATCAGTCCCACGTACTGTGCAGTCACTTCGTATGGACTAATGTGTAACGCTGTTCAGCTAGGTTGTCTTGTTCACTCTTCTGAAGCTTACATAATTGGAAGGACACAACATATTCATGGCAGATGACCATAATCATCACTATGATTAGATGTCAAGTCAGGATACTTGATGCTAAGAAATGATTGAAATAAAAATGTTGAACATAGTTTGCGAATGATGATTACTATTCACCTGTCCATTTTGAGCAGCTTCTTTTCAAATATGTGATGAGCACAATATATTTGGTTTATGTAAGTAATGCAATTGTATTTTGATATTAGATGTGCTATTGTCATATCATTCTATATCAGCTAAAGAGAGTTACCTATTTTCTTGATGCTTGTTTTCTCAGAATATTTCTATACGTTCTTACTATTTTGTCTCAATCTATTCAGATTCCTAGGTGCTATCAAACAGTATCTGTGCCTTTCGCTTTTGAAGAACTGTGCCTCAGCACATATGATAGTTTTTCAGCTATCTTGTTCCATTTTCATTAGCTTGGTTGCAAGATTCAGACCAGGATTGAAGGCAGAGATTGGAGTATTCTTTCCCATGATCATTCTGAGAGTTTTGGAAAATATTGCTCAACCAAATTATCAAGCAAAGTTGATTGTTCTTCGTTTTCTGGAAAAGCTCTGTGCTGATTCTCAAATCTTGGTAGACATTTTTATTAATTATGATTGTGATGTACACTCATCAAACATATTTGAAAGGTACTATACATAACCCTAATTGGGCAATAGGGAGGTTCTTATTTTTTAAAAAAACTAACCATATGTATCTTTTTTTAAAAAAAAATGGGCTACAGGATGGTTAATGGTCTGCTAAAAACAGCTCAAGGGCCTCCAGCAGGCCTGTCCACCACATTAGTTCCTCCCCAGGACACCACAATGAAAAGTGAAGCTATGAAATGCTTAGTTGCTATTCTGAGATCCATGGGAGATTGGATGAATAAGCAGCTACGAATTCCAGATCCTGACTCTCCTAATGTAGAGTCAGAGCAAAACGATAATGATGGAGGACATGAGCTTCCCCACACAGAGGATAATGGAGATGAATGTAGTGAAGCATCTGATTCTCATTCAGAAATGTCAAATGGGGTTTCAGAGGCTGCATCTTTGGAGCAGCGCCGAGCTTACAAGATGGAACTTCAGGTGGATGTTATTACACATTTAGTTATTTACTTATTTATATATGTATCTGTTGGTGGGAGTGTGCTGGATGTTATCCTTTGCTGTATGATTTGCTGCTGTTCTATTGTATATTTGTCTTCTTTTTTTTCTCATTTGTATTTGGTCGATTGATTTATATGAATGGCAGGAAGGTATCTCTCTATTTAATCGGAAGCCCAGAAAGGGAATTGAGTTCTTAATAAATGCCAACAAGGTGGGGGAGTCACCTGAGGAAATAGCTGCTTTCTTAAAAAGTGCTTCTGGTTTAAACAAGACTATGATTGGAGATTATTTAGGGGAGAGGGAAGATTTATCCCTCAAAGTCATGCATTCATATGTGGATTCATTTGATTTTCAAGGCATGGAGTTTGATGAAGCGATTCGAGCTTTTCTTCAAGGTTTCAGGTTGCCTGGAGAAGCTCAAAAGATTGATCGGATTATGGAAAAATTTGCAGAGCGTTACTGCAAATGTAACCCAAAGGCCTTTTCCAGTGCAGATACAGCTTATGTCCTTGCTTATTCAGTCATAATGCTGAACACTGATGCACATAATCCGATGGTTAAAAATAAGGTATATTTCTTATTGACTAAGTATTTGAGTGATATACACTTTACACAGCTCTTGGTTCTGTTGTAATGTATTAATTAATGCAGATGTCACCAGAAGATTTCATCAGAAACAATCGAGGTATTGATGATGGGAAAGACCTGCCTGAGGAATTTATGAGGTCCTTGTATGAAAGGATTTGGAAAAAAGAGATTAAAATGAAAGAAGAAGAATTTGTTCCCCAACAGCAAAAATCAACAAACTCTAACAAAATTCTTGGATTGGATAACATTCTTAATATTGTCATACGCAAACGAGACTCACCTATGGAGACAAGCGATGATCTCATTAAGCATATGCAGGAGCAATTCAAAGAAAAGGCTCGCATGTCCGAGTAAGTCATGGTAGATGTCTAGATGGATAGCTCTATACCTATGGACACTAAATGCATGTTTTCCTTGGTCATTTTTCTTTTCTGTCCATTAGATTTCACAAGTCCTTTTTGGGTTTGTCTTGTGTAAAATATTTATCTGGAATGTTTTATGAATGAATTAGGTCAGTATTTTATCCAGCAACAGATGTGGTAATCTTGAAGTTCATGGTTGAGGTTTGCTGGGCTCCTATGCTTGCTGCCTTCAGTGTTCCACTTGACCAGAGTGACGATGAGATTGTCATAGCCCAGTGCCTTGAAGGATTTCGCAGCGCAATCCACGTTACTGCAGCTATGTCTATGAAGACTCAAAGGGATGCATTTGTCACTTCACTTGCTAAGTTTACATCTCTTCACTCTGCTGCAGATATCAAGCAGAAAAATATTGAAGCCATTAAGGTATGTTCTACCTGCTGTGATGCAAATATTAGTAGTGATTAGCTGTTATCACGGCAGAGCTGCTACTATTAGTATTGTTATTGTTGTGAAACATTTATGTTTTGTATCACTTATATTGGCTTCAGGATTATAGTTGTATCTTTTTCCCTTTGGCTGTTTCATGTTATAGGACTGTTCAATTGTCTCATGCATGTTAAATGTTTGTGATTGTGTCATTTTTTAGTTTAGTGGTGATGGAAGAGACAAGACCTGTACTTGTTAGAGATACTGTATAGTCTGTATTCATGTCTTGTATAGTTGCATGTACTGATCATTTGGATAATTGTCATTGAAACTGTGAGCTGCTGCCGTTCTGGATAGGCAGATGGTGGAGGGAAACATTAAAATTAACTCAGTCAAATTTTAATCTTAGTCCCTTTTGGCTGACATTTTAAAATTTTCATTATGTTTTTTTGTTGCAATCATATGCCGTGGTTCTAATTGCATGGTTTAATATCAGTTTTTGCATAATGATAAAAATATGTTTTCGATGTTCTCATGCTAATTTGTTGTGGTGATGGATTGCTTCGCAGGCAATTCTATTAATTGCAGATGAAGATGGAAATTACTTGCAAGAAGCATGGGAGCATATATTAACCTGTGTTTCTCGTTTTGAAAATCTACATCTCGTAGGAGAAGGTGCTCCTCCAGATGCTTCTTTCTTCGCACTGCAACAGCCAGATGTTGATAAATCAAAACAGACCAAGTCATCCATTCTTCCTGTTTTAAAAAAGAAGTCCCCAAATGCTGGTCCAACCTCTAAACGAGGTTCCTATGATAGTGCTGGTGTGGGTGGCAAAGCTTCTGGGGTTGATCAAATGAACAATGTGGTGACAAGCCTCTTAGAACAAGTTGGCATGGCTGAAATGAATCGTGTATTCGCAAGAAGTCAAAAACTCAACAGTGAAGGCATAATTGACTTTGTAAAGGCTCTTTGTAAAGTCTCCATGGAGGAATTACGATCTGCTTCCGATCCGCGGGTTTTTAGTCTGACAAAGATTGTTGAGATTGCGTGAGTCCTGGACTTCATATATTCACATTCCATGTGTCTTCATACTTTTGTTCTATCTGTATCTAGTATATAGACAATGTATGATCATTATCCCCTTTCTCATGTAGGCACTACAATATGAACCGCATCAGGCTTGTTTGGTCAAGCATATGGCACGTCTTGTCTGAATTTTTCGTTACAATTGGCTGCTCAGAAAACCTCTCAATTGCAATATTTGCCATGGACTCATTGAGGCAGCTGGCAATGAAGTTTCTGGAACGAGAAGAGCTGGCTAACTACAATTTCCAGAATGAATTTATGAAGCCTTTTGTTGTTGTAATGAGGAAGAGTCGAGCTGTTGAGATCAGAGAACTAATCATCAGATGTGTCTCCCAAATGGTCTTGGCACGTGTTAGTCATGTGAAGTCAGGGTGGAAGAGTATGTTTATGGTATGGAATCTTTAATTGTTGATTGTCTGATTTGTTTCATTCCTCATCCCTCTGAATATTGATTATTTGTTACATATTTTTCAGGTCTTTGCAACAGCATCATATGATGACCATAAAAATATTGTACTCCTGGCATTTGAAATTATTGAGAAGATATTGCGGGAGTACTTTCCGTACATTACTGAGACCGAGTCAACAACTTTCACTGATTGTGTGAACTGTCTTATTGCATTTACTAATAGTAGGTTTAACAAGGATATAAGCCTTAATGCAATCGGTTTTCTTCGATTCTGTGCGGCAAAGCTAGCAGAAGGTGACATTGGATCCTCTTCAAGGTTGAAGGAAAATCCACCTTCTCCTCGTTTGACCAAGGATGGAAAGCAGGAAACTGCAATTCTTGTTGATAAGGATGATAATATACACTTTTGGTTTCCTTTATTAGCAGGTAACTACCTTTTCTTGTTCTGCATGCACCTTTACTGCTGCTTTCAGTTGAGCTGTGTACAAATAGTAGGAATAATGTGTTCCCGGCTTTTCAAAACCATGCAGGATTGTCTGAACTTACCTTTGACCTACGACCTGAAATCAGGAAAAGTGCATTGCAGGTGTTATTTGACACATTAAGAAACCATGGTCATCTCTTCTCCTTGCCTTTGTGGGAGAAGGTGTTTGATTCAGTGCTTTTCCCAATATTTGATTATGTGCGTCATGCTATTGATCCATCTAGTAGTTCTCCACAAGGACAAAATGTGGAAAGTGATCCTTCAGAACTTGATCAGGATGCATGGCTATATGAGACATGTACTTTGGCCCTTCAGCTAGTTGTGGACCTCTTTGTTAAATTCTATGACACAGTTAACCCTCTTCTTAGAAAAGTTCTTTCGCTCTTGACGAGTTTCATAAAGCGTCCCCACCAGAGTCTTGCTGGCATAGGTATTGCTGCATTTGTTCGTTTGATGAGCAGTGCTGGATCTGTCTTCGTTGATGAAAAATGGTTAGAGGTGGTATTGTCGTTGAAAGAAGCTGCCACTGAGACCCTTCCTGATTTTTCTTATATTGCATCTGGAGCTTACCTTGAAAATGTACCAATAGAAAATGGAGGCTCTTCAGAAAAGAGAGAAGATGAGCCTCAACCATTGGAGGATGGCACCGAAGAAGCTTCAAGATCAAGGAACTTGTATTTTGCAATTGGTGATGCCAAATGCCGGGCTGCTGTCCAACTCCTATTGATTCAGGTCTGTACTATTTCCTTTTGAGAACAGTTGTTTGGTAAACTAGTTCTTAGTTGATCTTTGTTTAAAATCATATTCTTTTCATCTTATGATTTCCTGATGATTTCTTTATTAGAAACAGCAGAAGTACTTTTGTGGAGAATTAATTATCAACCTTATTAATGTTCATTAATTTATTTTGTTTACAAGATTGTCATATTGACTGCAACTTACAAATTCTGCACTAATTTCACTTGTTTACAGGATTTGTTATTAACCTTCCACTCAACAGCCTTTAGTTTCATAGCCCTATCTTTGTGGATTTGTACCGAGTTCTTCATTTCATTGTTCTTCAAATGATACATGATCCCTGTTTACTTATTTTCATGTTATTTTTTGTAGGCTGTGATGGAGATATATAACATGTACAGAGCTCGGTTATCATCACAAAACACTGTGATCCTCTTTGAGGCATTGCACACAGTTGCTACTCATGCTCATAAAATAAACAGTGATAATGACCTGCGGTCCAAGTTGCAGGAGTTGGGCTCCATGACCCAAATGCAGGACCCACCTCTTTTACGCCTCGAGAATGAGTCATATCAGCTGTGTCTGTCTATCCTCCAGAACATTTGCTTGGACAGATCTCCTGACGAAGGGAGCGTAGAGGTGGAAAGCCACCTTGTTGGACTATGCAAAGAAGTCCTCGAAGTGTACCTGAGCACCGCAAACCCCTCTCAGCTTTCTGGTGCTGCGCAGCCACTTGGTCATTGGCTTATTCCGGTCGGTTCTTCAAAGCGGAGAGAGCTTGCAGCCCGGGCACCTCTTGTTGTCTCAACCTTGCAAGCTATCAGCGGCCTCGGTGACTCGTCTTTTGAGAAGAACCTTGGCCAGTTCTTCCCCCTTCTTGCAGGCCTGATAAGCTGCGAACATGGTTCGAGCGAAGTTCAGGTGGCATTGAGTGATATGTTTAGCACCTGGGTTGGTCCTGTCGTGCTTCAATCCTGCTGATGCCCGGGCCCTTATATGATAATATGTTATATAGTATATCTCCACATGTAAGTTATTCTTTGTTTTATTGCCATTTCTCGATGTTTCGCCATTCCCCATTTTGTTCTGTTTATCATTCTAGTTATTGGGGGGAGGTTGTCTCGTGCAGAGCTGAACAATGTAGTTTTTTATACATTAATTTCTTTTTAGCTTTGGGGAGAGTGTATGTTACAAGATGACTGAATTCTGTACGGTAGCTTAGTTGAAAACTGTGGCTTTTCTGTTGCCAAGTTCAAAATAGATATGTTTTGCATTAGTTAATGCCTATGGTTGAAATAATGGCAGCTTCTGAGCTGTTCTGTATATATGTACTCTTGTTTAGGATTTTTGCAACAGATTTGACTGATGAAACGAAAAGGTTTAGAGACTGCGATTGACAAGCACACGAGATTGCGAGCATCCTTCGATTTACCCCATCCTTTTGCTTCTAAAATTCAAATTTTTTGCTTTAAAGTTGATTTAGGGATTTTTACCAAAGTTTATTTTTCAACCTTGACTTTTAGATCGCTAAGAATAATTAATATAAAAGTTTTATTCACTGATTATTTTTTATTTGTAAATATACCTTAAACAATCCCTCTTTAATTAATTCCTATCTTTATCCTAATATTTTTCTAAAACTAAAACTAGCGAAAAGGCTGCTAGTTATATTTCAATTACACCAAAAGTGAAAACAACTTGACAAGAAGACCCTTGCCAAACACGTGTCTAGTTGAACAAGTGCACAGTACATGCAAAACCCCACCAACATTTAACATCAATGGAGCCCAAGCGTAGCGTATTGCTTCCAAGCCACATAAGCAACATAATAGTTTAGACTTCGCGAATGTGTGCTATCGTGTCAAGCTTGTTATATGAAAGTAGAGTTGGTATATGGACATCCAAAGTGAGATTTACCTACAGAACTGCACCACCTGCAGCTGCTAATGAACAGAACTGACCAAATTGCAAATCCCCGGACCAGCCTAATGATGAATGAGCGATGAGGACACTGGTGATCCAAATTTGTACAGCGGTCACCAAGCGCAACAATAGCCTTCGGATTAATCCGGGTTAACTGTACAACAAGCTTGTTCGAGCAAATTACACAGGTTAATTCACAAGAAGGTGTGACACACAAACCAACAACGATGCTCTTCATGCAAGTAAGCACATGTACAGTGAGGTTTCAAACAAACGGCAACCCAGAACACTCTAACGAGGGAGGTACTCATGGCTAAACATTCTCACAAAGAAATCTGGCATTAACCGCTCGACTGCGAGCGAAGAATTATTCCAGCAACTGAAGGCGTCACCTCGAAGAATACACAAGTAGCTCTACATAAAACTCATGGCTTGCATCATCCCTTCATTCACAGTAAAGAATCAGCAGGCCAACACTAGCATCGTCCAAGCAGTTATGTTTTAGATCTTCTCCTTGGCGAAGAACCGACTGAAGCCCCGGTTTTGTTTCTCGGGCAATTGGTTAGCAATTGAAGACGAGGATCTCGATCTATGCTTTGGGCGCTTGGAGCCGTTTGGTGAAAGGAAAGGGCTTCCGTCCGTTTCAGAGGCAGCATTGTGTGTCTTGTACCCATTCAAGGGGGATTCATTTCCTGATCCATGCATTTCCTGATCTGTATCCAGTTGACCTGTTGGCTTCTGTGAATATTCACCCCCTTCGGTTGTTCCAACTGCGTCCTGCAGGAAGTCTTCCATTCGCCGGTTTGGTGAGGAGCCCATTGATTCAGCTGGAGGACGCATAGCTTGCAGTTGACGACCAAGAATCAAAATCGTCTCCTGGCACTCTGCAAGCTTCTCTGCTGCAGCTGCGATCTCTTTCTCCTGCCGTCATTTTAAACAACAAATGTTACGTCAAATGACTGGAATTTCCTCCAAAATACCAGAGTTTTACATATAGTACAGTAAAAGAAACTCCTAAAATAAGTGCAAAATTCTGAATTTAGCCCCTGGATTTGACTAGCATGTGATCTACCACTATAGTATTTTTAATGCATTTACAAATGAAAAGGTATAGCGAAAGCATTTATAAAAGAGTAGTTATACACAACACATGACATGAATGTAATGTCAAATGACTGGAATTTCCCCAAAATACCAGAGTTTTGCATACGGTGCAGTAAAAGGTACTCCTGAAATAAGTTATAAAAAAAAATCTGAATTTAGCCCCTGGATTTGACTGGTATGTGATCTACCACTGCCGTATTTTTCATGCATTTACACACGAAAAGATATAGCGAAAGCATTTCTACAAGAGCTGTTATACACTACACATGAGCATAAGGTATCACAAACCTCATCTTGAATATAACTATTAAACAAAGATATTGGAAGGTAGGAAATTCAGAGTTTATTGGTCATACCTGCTTTGCTTTGGTATCCTCATCTTCATCCACACACATTGAGTTCCTCTCGTTCTCATACCTTTATGTCAAAGGATTAAGTGAGAAGAGAAACATAGCAGAGGGCAATAATATCTTTATACCAACTATTAATCAATAATCAAAATATTTCAGTTTCACCTTTCAATCTTCTCCTCGAGATCTCTGTATCTTGTTATATCCTCCTGATGACTTTTTCTTTCATCATTGAGTTCAGCTGTCAAAACATCTATTTTGGACTGCAACGCTTTTATTTCGTTTTCTAGTTCAGCTTTCCTTGATTCAAGTGACTTGTATGATTCTGCCATACACCTCAACTGTGTCTCAGCCAAGCTATTTGATTTCTCACTGGCAACCAATTTAGATGTGAGTTCTTCAAGGCTTTCCTCCAACTCCTTAAACCTAAGTTTTGTATCTCCTATGATTTCATTACACTTTGATAATTCTGCCTCCAAATTCAACTTCTCAGATTTAAGTTGCTCATATTCCTCTGATGAGCATATCTGCACAGCAGTCTTGACATCACATCCAGAGTCAGTAGGACCTTCTATCTCAGGATCAGAAGATGAACGAGGAATAAGTGGGCAAGGACCTGAAATGCTATCTTTTAATGGCTCGAGCTGCACTTTATTTTCAAGTAGAGTCACTTTATCAACATAATCCAAATTGTTGTTGTCTGCTTCTTTGGTGTTCTCTTTCAACATCATGAACTTAATCTCACTAGTTCCTGACAAGATATGAGACAGTGTCATAACAATGTCATTTAGAACATTCTCCTTTGATAGAACTTTCTCTACGAGTGCAGAGAACTGCTGTATTTTCTCGCATAAGCCATCAGAATCTGAAGACTGCCCTTGGGACTTGAACACTTCTTGGTCAAGTGACTTAACAAAGTCTTGAATCTTCAAAATGGCATTGACTAGTTCTTGATCCATAGCATACTTGCTCACGTTGCTTGAATGCTTCATTAGTGACCCACTGTCAGCTACTTCAGCCATGTCACCACAATGAGCGTTGCTTGCATTTATTGAATCTGCCTCATCTTCAATATCCTTTAGAATATTTCTGATAATATCTAGAACATTTCCAGCATTGCTCTGTTGTGATTCAGAATCAAGCAAGGAAGATATTTTGGACTGTAATTTCAAGAGAGGCGAGCTGTCAGACAGCTGCAGTTTATTAGATGGAGTATCCGGCAATGCCAAAACTGACTGAGTGTCTTTAGCACCATCTCTTTCAGTAATACCAGATAAAGAAGCTTCTGTATCATCAATCTTCATTTTGTCAACAGTACTGACATGTCCATTTGCTTCAGATGACAAACAAGCTAGTTTCTCCATCTCTAGGAAATCATCCATGAGTTCCAATCGATTGGAGCCTTCTGTCACACTGCTCTTAGCTCCTTTCTCTTTCTTGATGTGTGAGAGCTCAGATACCAGAGCATTGGCCCAAGATTCAGTGCAGCTTCCTTCATCATCAACACCATCTTCAGACATGGAGGTCATACTAGGTGGGTTGCTTCCATTTTGACTCAGTGCACCATCAAAGTGGATATCCATGTTGGGAATTGAAGTACTCTTACGTTGGCTACCAGTCAAAATTTGAACTTCCAAGCCACGGAGTTTGCCTGCTGTTTTAGCATACATGGTTCTTGATGTTTGCAGCTCACTGTTCCTCTTGGCCAATGCCTCTTTTAGCATTTTGGTTTCATCTTCCATAGATAACAAACGTGCAGTCAGAAACTCATTGTCTTTCTGCATCTGCTGTAAGTTTTCAAAGGCATAATCAGGAACATGGGACATAGGGGACATAGGACGATGAAAGCTAGAATTCTTTGCTGGCGATCGTCGCAACCTGTTTTCTCCATAATCTCTGCCCAAGCTCTCCACTTCCATTTTCATTTGAGCTAATGCAGCAGGCCCTGGTAACTTCTTCCGAACAAGACCCCGTAATCTTTGGCATTCAGCTTCCAGTTTTGATATTTTCTTGACATCCTCCATGTGCTGTTTAGTTGCAACATCAGCTGAGCGCACACTCATGTTCTTTTCCTCATTGCGGATTTCAAGCTCTTTGGAAACAACATGAATTTCATACTTCAATGAATTTATTTCCCTTTCACCTGACTGAATTGTGTTTTTCAAGACCTCGATTTCAGCTTCTGCTTGAGCCTTTTCCTCATCAATCTTCATCAACAGGTCTCCCCGTTCCTGGAGCGACCTTGAGAGTGCATCATTCTCAGCACCAGCCCTAATGAGCTCCTGTTCAAATTCAAGTAACTTTGCTTCAAACTCAGCCTTTATCTTCTCCCACTGTTTGGTTTTTGCAAATACTACATCATGTAGCTTCTGCTCGCCTTCTTCCTTCACGGTCCTTACTTGCTTCATGCATTCTTTCAGAGCACCATCCAGATGGGCAGCTCTTTCCTCAGCCGCTAGCTTAGCCAATGTAACAGTCTCTAGCTGAAGCTTCAGTGCTGAGGCCTCCGCTTCAGCTTTCTCCCAACCTAACATGACAAAGCACATAATCTCATGAAAAATACATCTATTGTAGTGGTTTCAAAATCTCAAGGAACAGAAAATATACGAATGGAGAAATTTGGTTTCTATATTTAAATAAACAAAACAAAGCACAGCAGGGGAGGCCTTCACTGTTAAAATCTTAATTAATAAAATATGTTTCTATCTTTAAAGATAGCAATATACCAACATCGACTAGCATGAGGTTTATGAACATACTATTCTCTCCGTCCCAGAAAAACGAAGTCCCAAAAATTTGTTTTTTTCCGGGATGGAGGCTATTCTACTAAAATAGGAAGAATTAAAAAAAAATAGTGATCTTCTGTGCACCTGACACAGCTTCTTCAGCAACTTTAGCATGCTGTTTCACTAGGGCATCTTTAGTAGTGATCTCAGATTGCGCTGCAGTGAGGTCCTCATTCAAGGTCTTCACCTTTTCATTTAAGGTTTTTACTTGTTCTTCTGATTCAGTAAGGTGTGCATATGTTTCTGGTGAAATCTGCACATATTTTGGAGCTTTATCATCCTGCAAAGTAGAACCTGGCTTTAGAAGAAATAAACATGTCAAGCAAAGGTAAAACCGGAAAAGTTTGAGGATGCTCCAGTAGAAAATTCCATCTACTGACAGCTTCAGAGACGTTAAATAAATGCAAACAAATATCAAACGAACTGGTAATACCATGTCCCCTATGACATATTGTACTGATTTCACATAGCAGTATGTGAAAAATATATACGTCATAATAAATTTATGTGACAAACAAAAATGCGATGAGTTGTTTTTTGTCAAAATGGTATGTAGACATAACTAATGTCTTTATGTTGTACAGCGGGTGAAAGGAAATGAAATGCAATACTATGTGAACGATGCACTGAAGATCTTAGCTTTCTTAATTGAGCATCTGAGAGGGCCTATACAAATCAGCAAATCCAAAATCAATCATGAACCAGTTAGACAAGTAACTTGATAGTTATCCATCTACCACAAACATGAATGGTTGTTTTCATTTTAAAAATAAATGGACAGAATGTAAACAAACCAGTCCAATAGCTAATAAACGTCGTTGTCACAATCCAGTACCTTCCATAACTTCAAATTAAATGGCATTTCTCATTGAATCCAAGTACAGGCGAACACAGAAAGCAACACAAACCTGCTCAGCTTGATTGGCATTTTGCGAAGCATCTGCGGTAGATGATTTGTCAGATGATTTCTTCTTCCATGGCCAACTGCGACGATCCATCAAGCACAATGTATCTAAACAATAAGGTAAATATCATGTGATCAGATAAGCCAATTGTTACAAGTAAGCATTTGTATCCAGCACAAGTAAGCATCGTGTCACCAACTCTGACAATAATACAAAGGTAAACAGTAGATAGACATGTCATCAGATGTATTGTGGTAGACAAACGAAGTAGCACATAAAAAATAAACTCTCTTCTCGCACACCCATGCAAAGTTTCACGATTAAAAGATCTGTAAAGAAGACACGCAGCAATGTGTGTACGGAAACTGAAGTTGCGAGTATATCAAAACTGTTTAGAAGGTACATTCGATATAAAAGTATATTCCAACAGTAGTTCTTTTATTCCATGGGGAAACGTGATTATATCTGTGATCACCAAGGAAAATTTACGAAAATATACCTCTATTCAGGATGTATAACTAAATATATATGTGTACTACCTCTGTTTCATATTGTAAGACTTTACAGTCTTGCCCAAATTCATCGATTGATGAATGTATATAATTTTTATATATGTCTAGATTCCTTAGCATCCATATGAATCTACTAGACAAGCCTAAAAGTCTTACATTATGAAACGGAGGGAGTATATTGGAAGTCTCGAATTAAGGTGAAGGTAAGTTATCTTGTCACCAACTGCAATTCTGCCAAGACATTACAGTAGGGTCCCTCTCCGGTGCATTTTATCCGTTGATTTAAAAGGGTATTTTGGTACTCTGTTAATTAATTGATTAGTGGTATTTTGTAACTTTGTTTTTTGGCAATAAAGATCGCAATAAAAAGGACGATATTATCCCTTCAAATTTTTACTACACCTAATATTGTTGTTAGCATAATTTAATCACAATCATCCGATAAAAATAGATTAGCGGTGTGAATTAAATTCTACTACCAGTAGAATGCATCGGAGTAAGAGATATGATGCAACCAACATATAGCTCCAGACAAATGAAGTAACAACCAAAATAAATAAGCATTTTCTGGCATACCCCCATACAACTTCTATAAATAAACATTTTTTGCACACCGCATAAAATTTCTATAATTGATACTGCTGGCAAGGAACCCCGCATATATGGTGAGTAGTACAATAATATAACAACCACCCCTTATTCATCAAACCACGCGTACCTCACGGCACCATCGTCATACATTGATACATTCCATCGGACATCCGATGATCCAAAAAGCTTAGAGTAGAACTAAACTAGTACTAGGACCGTATAGGATGGGACGGAGACAATGACGAGACCGCCAGGCAGGATAGAAGAACCCCAATTCCGCCCTAACAAAACCAACCCTTGAAGCAAGAACACAGGGTTCAACACTACAGTACAACCAGCACACGCGGCTGCTGCGGCGGCCCCCACCCGGGGCGACCAAGTTGCCGGCGCACAGCGCACACCACCGGATCCGATCACCGTCATGCCAGAACGTCGACGCGGGGAAGCGATCGTCGTGTCATGTACTCGCGCACTCATGACGCACCCCCCCCCCCCCCCCCCCAAGCGGCTTAATTAAGGCGGCCAGCAGCAGTATCGCCACGCGTGGACCATCACCGCGCGCCGCGCAGGCGCAGCACCACCACTGCACCAGCTAGGCTGTAGAGCTTGACGCGAACGGGCAAGCGCCAGGATCGCTCGGCGAGAGAGTCAGAGGGAGGGAGAGAGGCAGTTAAGGTGGCCACCTAAGACGCCCGCGGGAGTAAATTGCCGGTGTGGCCACGTGGAACAGCGAATGTTTAGTTAAGCCCATCCGGAGGGTTAGGCCGGGCGGACGGAAGCCTCCGGCGAGATGACCGGACACCTACTGCTCTCCTCGCCACCCCCATTGAAACGAAGGATCCATTGGTTTCTACCCGTGCAGCTCCTCATCATCGACCATTCAATCCCATCTACTAGTACTACGAGCTTCGGGTCGTCGAATTGAGGACGCGCGCGTGAGCCGGAGTAAAAGCGGGGAGCTACTACTCCAAGCATGATACGGCCATTAATGGCGGTATTTGCTCGGCGGATTTGGACTTCAGCCAGATGTGCTACTAGCCTACCACTACTATTAAATCCCTTGTCCTTGCAGGCTCAAGTGGGGGGCGTCCTTTTTCTACCATCTCCTTTTACTAATCTTCACTGGCTGTGGCTGTACTCCTCGCTACTTCTATCAATCATTCCACCCCCACCGGAATGAAGTGAACTGGCCGTACTTGCTGGATTCTTTCACGGGTTAAATCTGTACCATGTGTTACATCGGATGGATTTGAATGTTCTATAGGAAGAACTCGTCGAGGGGACAAGCCGAAGCGCAAGAAAGGCAAGCGCCGGATGTGAGCGAGCACGACACCCCGTGATTCCACCCAGACAGCGTGAGAAGGGTGTGGTAAAAACAAAGCGCGCAACAACAGGGCGAGCGCGACGCGGTGATTGATTTCCACCCGCGCGCGAGCAAGCGGCGACAGTGCGTTGCCAACCGACACCCGTGTGATTTGATTTCACTGCCACTGATAATAGTAGTTTCTTGGCCAAACAAGACAAGGAAACACGAACCGGAAAGTCCGGGAGGGCAGAAAAGAAGAAGACCGGTGAACCAAAAAAAAAAGTCAGAAACTGTAAGTGCGATTAAACAGTGAGATTTCCAGAGGGAGCGGATTGAACAGAGCAGTGGAGCTTGAAAGCGCACTTCTCACTACTGTTCAAACTTCAGTTCAAACTTCAAAATACGTAGTAGTACAAACTAACGTAAAAAGTCTCAAACAAAGATAATTTCCTGGAAATAACCGAGAGAAAAACATGCACGCATTGCAGGAACCAGAAGCGCAATCACACTGCTGCAAATTAGCAACAACGAAGGAAAACACAAACAGAAAAGCACGGGAAAATTTAAGCAGGCACGTAGCGAGGGGGATTCGGAGCCTTACGGGAGGCGAGGGCGCGGCTCGGGGAGGTCCTGCGCGGAATGCAGATCCGGCGGGGTCGCGAGCGCCGGAATCCGCCGCAATTCCGGCGGAAACTGGATCTGCCCCGCGGCTCCGATCGACCCGGCGGGCGTGTCGGCGGCGGCGACGACGCGTAGCTCGCCGCTCCACACCTCCCCTAACGATCAAACGCCGCACTGTACCGGGGAGCTGGACTGGATTGGATGATTGCCCCCCCCCCCCCCCCCAACTCCGCTAGCTCCCCTTTTTTTCCCTCCCCGGCCCTCGCCTCCCTCCTCCCCTTTTGCTCCCGCGAACCCCCTTTTCCCTTTCGACTCCCACCACTTCCTGCTCCTTCCTGCTGCGACGAGCGCTAGCTAGCCAGTGGCTCGCTGCGTCTCCCAGTTTGGTAATGCGGCTGCCCCTCCCGCTTCTTCCCCCCTGCTCCCCTATCTATCAATGGAGCGGCGGTGGTGGTGGTGCTTCGGTGGGGGGAGGAAGGGAGGTCCGGGTGCTTTTTGTTACGGGGGTGCGGCCTCTGCCGCTGCCGCTGCCGGTAGGTGGGCAAAAAAGCGGGGGGTCGGGCCGGGGCGATGGCAGGGGAGAGGGAAGAAAGTGGCGAGGTGGGGAAAGGAAAAGCGGGAAGGAGAGAGAGTGTTTGTGCGTGGGCTACTGTGCTGTGAAGAGAGGCGAGTGATGGCAGCAGAGATACACATCAACATTCATCACAGTAGGATGGAGATGGTGACAGGCATGACATATAACAATAAAAATAGATCATGTAGTAGTATTAGAATAGTAAGAGGATGGTTAATACTGCAACCATGAATGAGCTTTGTGGAGTGCCGTTATTTCTCCTTCTTGTTAGTAGTTACAGAGTTTTGCCGTCCAAAAGGTTCCACGGCACAATTTTGCCCTTCCCTGTGTGCGTTACAGCTTAAACATCTAAAGAGCACACAAGCAATGTGAGTACAGGCGGCTACACTTCAAACAAGTCAACATCTCTTCAGTGTGGGTTAAGTACTACTACTGTTGGAGTAGTACAACGACAACGTAGAGAGTTGGGAAATAGAAATGTTAATATCAGTATTTCCTTCATGCACGGGTGAAGCTGCATTGTCAAGCAGTAACTAGTACGGACGAAAAATTATCTACTGATGTCTCAACGTGATTTTGATGGGATCATAGGGTAAACGGGGGGCACAGGGATGGAGCATGGAGCCCGATTCCAACGTCCATCGCCGCGTCCGGAACAACCAAACAATAGGATCACATTTTCCATGTCAATCATGCCAACAGGGCTACCCTCCCGGAAGGCCATAATACACGCCACTCGTTTTGGCTGTTCCTAATCCTAATCTAGCTTTCTCGCTAGGTAGTGTGAGTCATATTAGTTTAACATATCGATTGAAGAGTTCAAAAGAACAAAAAAACACTGACAATATTAAGCATCAGACAACCGGTTGGGATCGGTAGGTACAATATTTTCCGTTTAATCGTGACAGATGTCCTTGATCCTGTTATACCTATCAGCTAAGTAGTAGTAGTAGCAGCAGCTAACAGCTCTACATATCATCTTTAAAAGAACTTCAAACAGACACAGATTGAGGTTATTGTCCACGAACAGAAGTCAGTTGGAGCATCACAAGCCTCCAATGCTTCATTTCACTTTCCAAAGTGCATTGGATGATGCACGGAACTTAATCTGAAAGATAGAGTAGAACATTGTTGTTCCAAACCTGCATTTGTTATTCTTTCAAGTACTATATAGCTCAAATATAACAACAATGCTAGGGTGCCCCATTGCTTCTTTTTTTCTCCTTGGAGCAAAATACCCTCGGGCTAGTTGCTACTCTTACAAATAAAAAAGCAAATCTGATCGATGAAACTCGCAACAGCTCACCACCTAATACCTATGGGCTATGGTCATAAAACAGAAAGTTGCCTACGGTTAGTAGATCGAAAAGGATAGGAGAAAAAAGGGGCTTTAGAAAAAGAAATTACTAGGCGGCTTACTCAGCTAGCCGTCCTTTTCCCCAAGTACAATGCTGAGCAAGAATCCAGCCCTAACACTATCTCAATTCACTATCTGACCAAAACCATGGCAAGCAAATACTATGCCATCAAGCAAAGTTAACAGCTAAGCAAAAGTTAAGTATAGCTGATAGCTCAATCAAAAACATGTCATTTTTGTTTCTTTCGTTCTTAGCTAAGGCCTTGTTTAATTTTCAAAATTTTTTTCAAAAACATCACATCAAATTTTTGGACACCTAAATAAAGCATTAAACATAGATAAACCAAAAAACTAATTGCATAGTTACGGAAGAAATCTTGAGACGAATCTTTTGAGCCTAATTAGACCATGATTAGTCATAAGTGCTACAGTAACCCATATGCGCTAATGACGGATTAATTAGGCTCAAAAGATTTGTCTCGCAGTTTCTAGGCTAGCCGTGAAATTCGTTTTTTCATTCGTGTCCGAAAACCTCTTTCGACATCTGATCAAACATTTATCATAACACTTCTTCCAAAAATTTTCTCAATCTAAACACCACCTAGATTATTCATTCCAACGTGACACTGGCACGCACACTGCCCGTCTGTCTGCAGGACTGCAAAAATGCCATTGAGCTTTCCCACATTGACTGACTGGCAATCCTCGCAATAAACAAGCGCACACATGTGTGTGAAAGTAACAAAAGGCACCCCCAGTAGCTAGGTGGGGACGCGGTGGAAAAGCGGGCTTGTTCACCTCCAGGCGCCTCCTCGCCCCGGCCTGGCTCTCCAAAAGAGAAAAGAGAGGGATCCAAAGATGCTAAACAGTGCCTCGCTAGCAGCAGCTAGCGCGACGCGAACCCTGTGCATGTGGCTGCAGCGTTTCACCGCGCTACGTAAGCAACGAAGCTGCTTTCCGGCTGTGTGCCTGGGCAGTGGCATGTCAATGTGTCATCACACTCAGACCGACGCAGGAGGAGTACTAGAATACGGTCAGGTCTGGTACTCTTTTTGCCACATCTCACGTCTAATCGGACGGACTACTAGCGGTTAAAAACAGGCGAGAATGCGACTACGGTTAGTTGGCTAACGTCCAAGGAGCAAGTGCGCTAAAGAAAACGTCGCAGTAGGTGGCACGTATTACCGGCTACAACGCCACTTCATCTACCGTGCGAGTGAGCGATCCAGGCACAAACTATGAGGCCGAGAGATTTTTCAATAGACCCACTTGCGCGGCACGCGGGGGCGGGGAGAAGAGTGAAGAGCTAGCTAGAGTCTGGGCCGTCCGTTAAACGGGTGGAGGATCGGACGGCTCGGATCTACCTGACTGCGCTGACGCTGGGTGTTTATCCCAAAGCTAATCCTCCTACTATTAGTAGTGCCACTAGTAGTAGAAATCAGCTGGCTGGTCAAATGTGGTGCTCAGCTGCGGTGAATGACAGAATGTAACATGTTCTTCTGAGAATAATACTACTGCAGCCAGGGTGTAATCATGGGCTGGGTGAGCATGTGCGGGGTTACGTCTAAAAAGATTTGATGCTGATTGGCTTAAAGTGCGGGGATTGAAGCAAGCGTTCGTGCTTTTTAGAGTTTGGTCAGATCTACTGGAGTGTCATCAGAATGAGATAATAATCCTGTCTCTGGCACATGTACGCCACATTACAGTAAACCGTGCTAGTAATATACTCGGGGTAGTATTTCCTTTTTCTTGAATCTAATGCATGGAGAATTCCATTTCTCTACGTGTGATCGATCTATAGAAAGAAGAAGACCAGGTCGTCTGGAATCGGTCTTTCACCCTCCGACTGCATCCACCAGCTAGCAGCAGCTTCTGGTAGGTGATTCGAGCTGCACCAGCTGTAAAGAGCACCAAAGTCAGCTTAAACTAATTAAGCATCATGTTGAAGGATGTAACTTGGAGCCTTGGACTGCAGGGCCAAAGAGTCACAGCTCTGTTTTTAATGGAAAAGAGAAGGTGCAGTTGCAGTACTGCTTGATCATTAGCTGCGTCACAGTCACTGAGGGTCCGATGATGCTATGACAACCAGTGTGGTAATAGGGACGATATGGTTTCTTGAACACACATAATGGCCAAATGGCCAATGTGTGCTTATGGTAGCAAAAAAGTTCCATAAGGATATATATAGTTAGTACTCAGTAGACAGTAGGGCTGATATAATACAGATGAGACAATGCACTATGTATGTTTTAGTGATTGCCGTAATAAAGAAGAGGGAATTGGAAAGCGAAAGCTTAATCCGTGCGAATTGATGGACAGAATCAGAAGTAGTGGCTCTGGGTGGGTGGCTCGCTACTGAAAATAACAAAAGGAAGAGTGAGCAACTGAGCATCCTATCAAGTGCAATTGTGCAAGGCATCCTAAGAATGTCACGGGAGGGAAAAAAAAAAGATCACTCGTTCACTTTCTTTTTCTCCCTTTAAGTTCCACCGTTTTTTGTTTTTCTTAAGTTGGGCATCTTTAATTTTAGTTTCAAATGTTCCAGTAATTAATGCAAAGTGTAGTGTACCTTTCATAAGTACTCCGTAGTAGTTGCTTCTTGTAGCTAGGTTAATTATATCCTCCACCATGTGTTCGTCAAGACAAACAGTTAGTCACTTTTGTTGTGCTGCAGAATGCAAGTAGGTTATAGTACATATTCAGCTAGAGTACAGAGCACACTCTTTGCAGCCGTCTTCTTGGAAGAGAGCAATAAATCGATCGGAATCCAGCATGGAGCTGCCATGACAAATTGACAAGGGACAAGAGCATATAAAAAGCAATAGGAGTGATATATATACATTCGTGAGCATTCTACTGAACCTACCTTGTTTATCCCAGTAGTACCGTTAACCAGAAATGTTACGTGAGATAGACAGACGGTACTGGTACAACGTGAAGGCAGAATTATCGGTCTCGCTAAAACGGGAAGCAAATGATTAGTTGAAGCCAGCCTTTTCCCAGCGCAATTACTCAGATCATTTAACATGTAGGACCCCGGGTGAATCGGCCAACTGATTGACGCGTACAGCCTTCGTCTTAAAAGTCAGTACTATCTATGTTTCATAACATATTTTATCTGTGTTAATAAAGTATTATACAGTGAATAAATAAATATATATATATATATATATATATATATATACACACACACCATATACACCGATCAATCGGTGCTCATCTTTTCGCTTGTTATACGAATAAGAAAACCCATATATTAAAAAAATAATTTATAAATAAAACTTTTATATACGTGTTTTTAGTGATCTAGAAGAAAAGTCTGAAAAATAAACTATGATGGAAAAAATCACCAAATCTAAATTTAAAGTCGAAAATTCAAACTTTAAGTATAAGTATAAGTGAAAATATGAGAGCGCATAAATTTAAACGTAGCCAAAAGATGAGAGTGCATGAATTTAAATTTATATAAGTAATTGTCCACATTATATTTTAGACGAAGAATGCATGATTGGGTATACATATAGACATCTCTTATGTTTGAATTAATACCAAAACGTGATCAATTAGCTCAGGTTCTCTGAATTAGGCCATCTCAATAATGAGATGAGCTAACCGGTACAAGTAGGTAGCATACATGTTTGATCGTCTCCTCTGAAACATCTTGAGCCCATGCATGAGATGATCTGATCTAGCTAGGGCGTAGATTAACCTACCCGGCTAGCCATCTAATCCCCCCTTTTCCTGTCACGCCGATTGCCCAAAGCCGGGAGCATCGCGTCTTCGCGTGCGAGAGTGGGAGGCCGATCGAAGACTAGCGAGCGAGCTAGCGGGACCCGTCCCGCGTCCTTTCTTATTATTAGAAGTTCTAAAAAAGAAGCCGGTGACGGGAAAAAAAATTTATCGCCGCGGCTTCACACACACAAGAAACAAGGCACGGGAGGAGGGAGAGAGATATAGAGCGAGAAAACTTTAAGAATTAAGAAAGAATCCCAAACCGTACGCCGCCGCGCCGGCCGTCGTCGAGTCGAGTCGGTTGCCGCGTCGCTCTCCCCGCTTTTGTTAACTTGTCACACCACAAAGCTCTCCCCCATCTCTCGTGGTGCTCCGTGCGCGCGAGCCACCGAGCTAGCCGAGTGACCGCGTACGTCCACGCGCGCGCGCGCAGCACAGCCCAGCCCCGCCGTTAGGTGGCAGGTACTTCTCCCGTGCGACGTCGATCGATCGATTGCGCGCCGGCAGCGCGGCGTTGGTGACATGTATCCCCTCGCGCGGGCGGGCGGGCGGGTCGCCGGGAGAGCGGGCACGGTTTTGGCGCCGTCACGTTTCGCGCGCGGGTTAGCCGCCGCAGACCACGCGCGCATCGATCACATCCACAGGGTACGAGTCGGACGGCCGGACGGCCGGGCAGGCAGGGGTGCGCCGTACGTACTACTACTATGATCTCTCTACTATTGGGGGGCGAGCCGCCGGACGACACGCGCGCGCGCGCGCCCGATGGCAACGTGACGACGCGGATGGTTGGTGACCCATCCGGTGTAGTAGTTTGCTTCAATTCTTCGAGACTTCAATTCCGTGTTCGATCGTATATATCCGCCATGGCATGGGAATTGATTGTGCTATTAGTTTGTTGCACTGTCGTGGATCACCGGATCGATCAGAGGGGAACAGCTGGAGTATCTGGGGCTTGTAGCTAGCTAAGCTAGGTAGCTGGTGCGTCGCAGCTGGTGCGATGAATAGGCGTTCATGTGTGCGTATATACGTACGCGAGAATGATCGAGCTGGACGTATGCGTATGTGGATATGCACGGTTTTGTGGTCCAGTGAAAGGCATGAACGTACTTATGCTGGCCGCTCGTGCACGGGTACACGTACATCTAGGTAGCTGTGAGATGTGATGGTAGACGTATGCTGTTCGCACGTGCGTGTCAATTCCTGCTCTTTTGTCCTTCTGTCTATGGATAAAGTACGTGCGGACGATGCATCATGGTGACCCGGTTGGATGACATATATGTGTATACACATATAGGTGCTGCCAGTTTGTGACACGTAACTCTGCCATGTGATGGTCGGGTGTGTCTAGTTGGCGTGTCTGCGGTAGTGATACAAGTTGGCACACATATCCTCCATATCG
This sequence comes from Oryza brachyantha, assembly GCF_000231095.2. Lineage (NCBI taxonomy): Eukaryota > Viridiplantae > Streptophyta > Magnoliopsida > Poales > Poaceae > Oryza > Oryza brachyantha. The sequence goes on along the minus strand of NC_023165.2, from coordinate 6,594,277 downwards.
ATACGGATTCTCCCGTCTGCGTTGAGTCGGACTCTAATCCAGAAATCTCCAAGTCTGCGATTCATGCAACAAACCTTTCTTCTCAAAGTCAGAAACTTCCAATAAAAAATATGAAACTTTCATCTCAAATCATGACACTTTCAATTCAAGTCCAAAACTTCCATCTCAATATCACAGAACTTTTATTTAAAGATATGCAACTTTCAATTCAAATCTAAAACTTTAATATAAAAAATTGAATACAAAAATCTAAAAACATTCGTCTAAATATCAAAGTCTTTCACCTTTGACCTCAAAGGTTGTTGCCTTCTCATATAGTGTCAAGGCCTCCTGCTCTGGAGAGGTCGGGCTAGCATGAACCCAATGAGTTGCATGGTGGAAGCGGCAACAAAGACGATGGAGAGGTGGAATCGTTGTGGGTAATGACCGATAACATCTAAACCGGTCTCATAACTCTATAGTTTTGAAGTTAGGGGTGCCCTCGCTTAACTAGAGAAAGGATATGGAGAGGTGGTCAGGGTGCGGGGTCGGCTCTACGCATGGGTGGTGGAGACGATGGCCTAGTGCCCACTACCTACCCCTCCTCCCCCGCAAGATTATGTTTCATGTGTTATCATACTCCCTGATACATTTAGCTTCGATCCAAAAACAGGTCCATGACGCCTTGTTGCTCCCAGTCGCCACCAAGTCAACTAAGGGTTGATCCCTCTGTCTATGTGACTTATGAGGTTGAGATCTTGTCTCCATGTCTCTGACCTGAAAGCTAACTCCATCTGAGCGTGACTCTTGCAGCCTGCTACGCCTGCCAGAGGAGAGGACCTAGATGGCCGGACGATGACCCTGATCTTGGAGGTTGTCTGGCTGGTGCCTACCCAACTACCTTATAAATAATATAATCTATGTTGTCAACCATCATCTATAAATTATAATTTATGTTTAAGGGTGATCTAAATTAAAACTTGGGTGAAGAAATGTGGCATAAATTACAATTTACCCTCTTTATCTTCAGTTTTCTTGGTTCAATCGGTGAGTAGCAAATGTGAAACTTTGGTTACATCAGGACTATGAACGCGCGTAGCACCAGTTGATTATCCGTGCATGCATGCATGGCTGCATGTGACAGGCTGAATACATCGCGCACGCGCACTCCGGTACAACTATTAGGCGTCTTTACCCTCTTTATCTTCAGTTTTCTTGGTTCAATCGGTGAGTAGCAAATGTGAAACTTTGGTTACATCAGGACTATGAACGCGCGTAGCACCAGTTGATTATCCGTGCATGCATGCATGGCTGCATGTGACAGGCTGAATACATCGCGCACGCGCACTCCGGTACAACTATTAGGCGTCGGATATCATGCATGTTCCTTCACGTAGTATGCCTGCGTCTCTGTAGTCTGTACGCAAGAGGAGGTAGGAGCATCTGGCAAGTTTCTCTCATCGGCTCGTGGAACGTGCTCGACGATCTTAGTATTTGCCTCATGTCAAAGTTGGATAGATGCCGTCGGTTTTTTCATTTGATGTAATTGACTTTATAATTTACACTTAACTATTTATTTTATTAAATAATATATTTAATTATTAATTAGTATGTTATGATTTGATTTAATTTATTATTAAGTAACTTTAAATCTGACTTATAAATTTTTAAAGAAGATAAATAGTCGAACGTAGATTAACGGAAAAAAGTATTACTTTCTTTTTGAGCGACAATGGATATGTTGCTACGTGCATGATCCCTTTGGACACAATCTGAACAATCCAAGCAGGCCCGCAACGACAAAGCAAGTGGTAGTGCATGTGCGTACTTAAGAGTTACTATTGGTCAATAAGAGAAGAGGTTAGCAATTATGCGTGTCAACTTGCTCGAAAGGACATGATCACTCGTAGGGTCAAAACCATCGGCACCTACATATTTATTACTCCATGTATTTTAAAACAGCATTTTTTTCCGAAGGAGGTACATGAGATACCACTATTTTTTATATAAAATTTAGTATCTCTTAGGACCTTAGATACTAGAAGGTATCAAATTTTACATAAAAAATAGTGGTATCTCATGATACCTCTCAAGGATGGGAAAAATGCTCATTTTAAAATATAACTAGTACAATTTAAAGTTAAGAAAAAACTTTAGTGCCTTTAATTAATAATCTTTCTAGTTTTTTATATTTTGAGCTGTTAGCTTTTGATATACTTTCTATCAGTCACCTTATTTTTTTTTCAAATATACAAAATTATATGTACGATTATGTTTAAAGTACATTTAGGGCATGTTTGGAGAGTTTTAGATTCTGAGAAGCAGCTACTTGGTAGCCAGCTTTTGAGAATCTGGAAAAGCTCCTAAACCCAGCTTCTCCAGCTTCTGGATTCTTAGCTCATTTTTCAAAATCTGTAACTACAGATTATCAGAAGCTGTGGACCGTTTGAGGCAGCTTCTGGCAGAAGCAGCTTCTAGCAGAAGTTGCAGCTGGGAGAAGCTCCCACAAACAGACCCTTAATGGTAAAACAATCATAATGAAATAATTAATAACTATAAAAAATTAAATAAGAGAAATAATTAAACTTAGATCCTGTCAACGACGTCAAAATAAGAAAAGATGTAGGATCATTGATGAGGATGGTGGAAGGTGGAAAGTGGTGAAAAGTAAAATGGGAAGTAATAATTGAGTGCATATAATATTATGAATAATACTAAAATATTTAGATTACAAATATTTAAATTTGAAAACACTTATATTTTAGACAGTACGTGAGTTAGTACTCTTGATAGACAATAGAGCAACGTGTAGAAGTAGGAACTACTTCTAGATGGAGTAAGATTCTACTGCTCACTTTGCCTGCGGAGTATGTCGCACGGTGTGACACTGTGGTAGCAGTGTCTAGCGTCTACTCCCTCTATGAAAAAAATGGATTCTTCGGTTTTCGTGTCTAATGATTGATCATCCGTTTTATTTGAAATTTTTTTAAGAAATTAGAAAAAAATTAGTGCACGTAAAATACTATTCATGATTTATCATCTAATAAACATAGAAATATCAATCACAAAATTTTTTAAATAAGACGAAGAGTCAAAAATTGAATGTAAAAAGTGAAAAATTGGTTTATTTTGAGACAGAGAGAGTATTGCCTTCTCCCTGTGTGTGTTTATGCAGTTTATAGAGTTTATTGACTCGGTCGCAGGTCGCAGCTCCCAGCCTGCCACGATTAGCCAAGATTTTAGGGGTTGTTTAGATGATTTAGCCCCATATCACATCGGATGTTTGGACTAATTTAAAATATTAAACATTGTCTAATAAAAAAATTAATTTCATAAATGAGTGCTAATCCACGAGACGAATTTTTTAAGCCTAATTAATCCATAATTAGCAAATGTTTAATGTAGCATCACATAGACTAATCATGGATTAATTAGGCTTATTAGATTCGTCTCGCGAATTAATTCAAGATTATGAATGAGTTTAATTAATAGATTATGTTTACATTTATAATAAATATCTAAACATCTGATATGACTAGGGGCTAAACTTTAGACTATAGAAACAAACACCCCCTAGCAACGTTTATCGAGTCCGCCACACGATGCGAAACCCGATGTGGGTGATTGAATTCACGGTCAGCTTGGAGATTCGTGCTTGTCCGCAAGCACAGAAACGACAGCGGTAGATTTTGGCGTTTACCGTGCCAGGTGGGACCACCGAGAACGGGGCTGGGGTTCTTGGGTTTCCGTGGATGATGCGACCCGTATCCATGTCCTCGTGCCGTACGCCGGCTAGTTAGCACGAGTAGGCTACTGTTTACGTGCGCCGCGCCGAAGGGCCAAACGCGAAACCCCCTAGGGCATTGGATGCTACTGCTAGTACCGTGGAGCAGCAGAAGTACTCTGTACTACTCCTACTAGTAGCTAGCTGTACTAGCGTTTACTGTACATATTAACCAGCCATTTTGTCACGCTCCTTGTCGTGGTTTTCGCTCGCATGCCTTTCTCGCCGTGCTGACTGTGATTGAGGACGTAACGGTAATCGCGGGGTGTTGCAATCTGGCGATCGTGGACGAGACGATAATGCCGGATCGATGGATTATCCTGATATGTGCTGTCGGTTTGGCTCAGGTATATTTTGTTAGGGAAAGTATTTTCATCTGACAGTTATTAATTTTATAAAAATAGGAAGATACATTAATACAAAGATATATCATTTCATGAACATTAAGTTTAAATTTGACATCTATAAGTTAGAAAAAATAAAATTTAAATATTAATTTACACGCATAGTAATTTTAATTTAATTTATTCTTATTTGTTACAAATGGTAGGCGTCAAATTAAACATGTATATTTATATAGTGATATATATTTTATATTATTCTAGTTTTTTATTATTTTTAATAATTATTTAGATGATATGTAAGAAAGAAGTGAATATCCGATTCAAAGACGAAAATCCATCTGTTTTGTTATGCACTGCGTGCCTGACTGCCTGCGTCGTTTGGACTTTGGATATGTATCGTAGACTAACTGTTGCACCAACCGATCGAAAAGAGGTTTAGCCTGTGATCAATCAGTCCTAGAATAGCTACTATTCAGCAAATCTATCAATATATAGTACTGCTGAATTCTACTACTAAAGGCACGTGGAGTGGAGTGTGCATGATTTTGCATATGTGAGAATACAGCTAGTTGATTCATATCCTTTCCATCTCTAGAAGATTTTATTTTTAACTTAGCTAAACATAAAGTTTTTTAAGTCAATGTTGCACCTGAAATTAAGTGCCGGCTAGAGTATAGGAGTAATCTTGCCGAATACTTAATTACATCCAGTGTTACGAAAGACGGGCGAGTCGGTCGTTAAGTCGGCGGTTTAATCGGTGACGGTACTAAAAGCGTCACGTATCGATCATCTAATTATTTTGTATTTATAAACATTAAATTTTCATATTTAACAATTAATCATTCGATTTTTCGTTTAATATCCGTATAGTCCGTATAAATAGAAAAATCCAGCCCACAAATGTCTAACCTATCTAGACCCAATTCATTTAATTTTGCTATGCTTGGCATTTCTATTATTAGCAACTAATTATACTTATATTTGCATCCATGTTTAGTATCGTTTTATATTTTATTACAAGTTTTTTTACAATCTATGATAAAAATAAATTAAACATATTACTATTTGGTGTGGAATTGTAGCTTTCACACATCATGTTTTTTTATGGTTGCTCAAATTAATAATGTTATAAATACATCTTAGATATTTAAATATATTTTAAAACAAATAGTAACATTGATGCTACATATATTAATACAAACATTAAATTTCCGTATAATCTGATTAATAGTCCATATTACAAATAAGAGCTTTTTAATAATTCTTGGAAAAATACCTCAAGATCTCACACTTTTTAGTGAAAAAAAAATTATTACCTTGAGGTGATAATAATTTATACTAAAATTTTTGGTACCTTGATATACTCTTAAAGGATGATAAAAAAGCCATACAAATAATCGTTTGATGCCACACTTTGTCTGACCCCCATGCTTCGTTTTCCCCAGCACTGGTTTCATGAGCGTACTCAACAAAGATTGCTTCAGACCTATCTAGACGTGCTCAACTACCCAGGAAGCATTCATGCACCAAACTAAGAGTTTTTTTTATCATTATTGAAAAGTGTCTCATGATAACAAAAATCGTAGTACAATAGTATCGTAAGGTACACTAAAAAGAAAGTGTAGTATTTTAAAGTATTTTTTCAAGAATGATAAAAAAAATCGAAACTAATCACCTTATGCTAGGGCAGTGCCCGGCAGGCCAGTAGATTATACCGGCCGGTATAACCATCATATAGTACGGAGTACTACACAGCGTATAGGCACGCATGTACGCTGTGAAGTTGGCGAGCGTTGATGCTGCTCGTCTCGATTTCCCAGAATGGCCCAATGGCCAATTGGCCATGCATGCATAAGTACGGGTTATTACTCCTACGGTCGGTCAGCCGATCAGTCAATGGGCGTGGCCGCTGCAGCGTTGATTTGTCGGACGCAGACAGAAACTGTTTCGTTCTCACTGGGCGAGCGACTTGACGTGAGTTCGCCACTTCGTCCGTTCGCAGGCCGGGGACCCCGGTAGTCCGCCTCCTCACGCGCGTGGAGACGAAGAAGCCAACCAGAAGGTTGGGGGTGCTACGTCCATAGATCCCCTGCAACGCTGAACGCGTGCTTGCCAATCTGCAGCTCGTGTTTACAGGGTCCCCCGACGCCCCCCGGCCCCTCGTCTGCCAAACGGAAGGAAAATTTGGCGCATGCACGCACGGTTTAGGGTGAGAATGGTTAGGTTCATTCCGTCTGAACCTATGTATCCATAATATATCTTATGGACTTGAAATGGTGCACCTAAAAATTAACAGATCAAATGGTTCTGACCTTAATAACCTTAGGATCTATAGATCGATCTTTCATGTTGTTGTACTCAGTTTACTCATTTAGTATGTATAAACTCGGAGCTAAAATTTTTACACTCGCGTTAACACTATAAAAATTTATCAAATTGTTATGAAATTTGGTGGGTTGGTTATTATGTACAAGAGCCATTTTTATAAATTTTATTCTATTTCTACATGTGAGACCCATATACATCTATTTGTAGAGACGGTTCTAGCCCAAAAATCGAGTGGAGGCACTTATTAAGATTGTTAGTATGCTCAAATTTTTTTAATTAATTACATATTAATAATACCCTAGATATTAAATTTGAGTGGGGTCCTAGGACCCCACTCCCAACACTGTGGATCCACCTATGTCTATTTGGTTATTCATGCATAACCTATTCAAACAATGAGCTCAACATGAATGAATCCTATTGAACCATAAGTTCATGAGCTTAATAAAAAAAGATTTAGATTAACAACAATTTTACAGTCCTCGAGTAGGCACTAAAAGATAACAAAATTTTACACTGAAATTTTGGTATTACCTTCTTACAAACTGTAAAATAGTTGTTAGATTAATCCATACCTTAACCATTTCCATCATACGCATAGTGCTGAACTGCTGATTGCCTGAGCTAGCGTGTGGTTGGAGAAACGCATGCAGGCTGTATTTCTGGTTAATGGAAATTTTTTTTTATTTTTTAAACCTTTTTAAGAAATAATTTTATTACTAAACCTTCGGGGAAAATATTTTTAAATCTGAATCTTTTTGCCACGCCACCAACATTGATGTGGCAAGACAACGCTGCCACGCAGCCTTTTCAGCGTCACGTGGCACGCCATTGTCAGTGGCGTGGCAAGACAATGCTGCCACACCACCGACAATGACGTGGCAAGCTATTTGACCACGTCAATGTTGGTGGCGTGGCCAGAAGATTCATGCGGTAGAAATATTTTCCCCGTAGGTTTAGTAATAAAATTATTTTAAGGTTTAAAAAATAAAAAAAATTCGGTTAATGGAGTGATTTCTGGTCTGGGATGTCACGCTCTGAACAGGGTGAGGGCTAAACAGTTAACGTAGCGTATTATTCTGCTCCATCTTGCTAGTGACGAGTTTATGGTCCAAAGCCGTATCAGATACTGTTGTGCTGTAGAAATCAACCGAGCACATATATATCACCTGCAAAGAAGGTGCAAATTAAGCAACGAACCAATGATGCCATCTAGTCGTGTTCAAGGCGGTATCGAGTACATTTGTGGCTCATCCTCTGTTCAAATCCAGCACCGGACTCACCGATTTGGAAATTTGGATATGTTCGGTCCGTTCCAATGTAGTTGTCTCGTCGTCAAAAGGATTGGATGCCCTTTCGACTCAAAAGCGAGGCAGATCCCAACCTCTCGGCTTTTTTTACGTTAGAGAACGCTAGCGATTAAGAGATATAATAGTTACCAGATGTACCGTCCATATCAGCAGCTAGCAGTCCGTTTCTCTATCACAAATCGTGACAAATTGCCCTGTTTACCAAATCCGGTTTCATGAAAGGTGTCTGTTCACCTGAGAGAACCTTCAGGAAAATATTGAAGGTGCGGCTGATGCAACTGTCACTTCGGACAAAAAAAAAACTGTTTGCTCCTGGATCTCGGTGTTTTCGGAATGATCGGTCATTGACACCGGTCGGACGCGTACTACAATCGGGCATGCGGCAATCCATTAATCTACGCCTGGCCATCTCGGCGCCCGATCTCGTGCACCGACAATATAGGCCTATATATCAGTCGTGCACGGGGAGGCAGTACGGCGTTGTACTGCCCTACCCAACGTCGGTCGCTGGTTGCGACCCCTCCTCGTGATGAGCCGTGGTAAATATCATGTCAGAGTTGAGCGACATCGTGCATGTCAGAGCTGGCTGCGTTTAAAAATATTTTATAAAAACATCACATCGACACTCACGATTACATATTTAAAGTATTAAACGTAGTCTAATTATAAAAAAATTTCAGATTTCGTCCGAAAACCGCGAGACGAATCTTTTGAATCTGATTAATCTGTCATTAGCACATGTTACTTACTGTAGCACCTATGACTAAATCACGTATTAATTAGGCTAAAAAATCGTCTCATTATTTTCCTCATAACTGTGTAGTTAGTTTTGATATTTAGGTATATTTTATACTTTATTTAGGTGTGGGAAAAACCGGAAACAGGGCCTGAGAGACCCCTGTGGCCCTGCCTGCCTAGCTGTGACGGGTAGAGCTAGCGTGCGACAGCGATGTGGTGGATCGGGGCAAATTAGTAACAATCACCTCGTTGACAATGGCATTCCGCCTCGCCTGCCGGGTGGTGACCCCATGCCGCGAGGAGCCCGCCGCGCGGCGGGCGAGCGAGCAGAGTGGCATATAGGAGTATGACGGCGGGAGATGGCGTGTGACTTCGTTTGGAAATGACTCCCCGGCTTTTTCGTTGAAACGTCCGTCACCGCCGCGAGGGATGCAATAACTCGTGCCACCACACGGCAACACGTTATCATTGCCTGATTGCCTCGTAGTTCATGGCTCCAGACTTCCATATTACTTATTTTGGTGGTGTTTAGATTAAGAAAATTTTTGGGAGAAGTATCACGTCAAATGTTTGATCGGATGTCGGAAGGGGTTTTCGGACACAAACGAAAAAACGAATTTTACAGCTAGCCTGGAAACCGCGAGACGAATCTTTTAAGTCTAATTAATCCGTCATTAGCACATGTTGGTTACTGTAGCACTTATGGTTAATCATGGGCTAATTAGGCTCAAAAGATTCATCTCAAGATTTCTTTCATAACTGTGCAATTAGTTTTTTGGTTCATCTACGTTTAATGATTTATTTAGGTGTCCAAAAATTCGATGTGATGTTTTTAGAGAAAAATTTTGGGAACTAAACAAGACCTTTGTTAACTCTTTTGCACGAACTACAGTGCGCACAAAGCACTTGAAATTAGCGGTTTAGCCTTTTATGTCACAAGACTCTCGTACGCTCTGGAGCCATCACTAGGGATGTGTCAGGAACAGGGGCCGTTAGCTGGGGTAGGTCTTCTATTTTACGACCTCTTTTTTCCACAGGCAAGGACGGACTACGGGGGTGTTTATTTCCTACCAATTTTTTAAATCTCTGTCACATCAAATATTTAGATACTAATTACAGTATTAAACATAGATTATTAATAAAATTCACCTTATATTCTGAACTATTTCGTGAGACGAATCTATTGAACCTAATTGGTACATGATTAATGAATGTGATGCTACAGTAAACATTTGCTAATTATAGCTTAATTAGGCTTTAAAAATTTGTCTAATGAAATAGCATTATTTATGTAATTATTTTTATTATCAGTCTATATTTAATACTCTAATTAACGTCTAAACATCCAATGTGACAATAGATAAAAAAATCCCTGGATCCAAACAGACACTGTGTTGTGTCGGTGATTGATCGTCTATATATGTAGTTGGATCTATAGATCGATTTTCATCGATCATTGGCTTCTGATCCAACACCTATCTAGCCAGTTTTTCAGTCCTGCGTCGGAACAGCACGCATGATTTTCCGATCTACGTTGCTATGCGTACGTACGGCAAGGCTACGCCACGCGGCTGCACCGTCACGCTGCCTCCATTTTACAGCGGAGTAGACGGAGACGGGGCCCGACCGGCCGGTCACGCACGGGACGGGTCTGTACGTTAGTTTTGTCGTTGCGTCCGACAGGTGAGCCATGTACACGTACGGTGCCTCCCCTGCTCGCAGAGTCGCAGTCGCATGCAGCGTGGAGTGTGTACATCCTTTTTGTCTCGCAGCATTCTGTTTTTGAAACGGGAATAATAATACTGGCTGAGCGCCATCATTTCGTGTTTGAGTAATTTAGTTGATGTAATCTGGCTTCTGGGTCGCTGACTCCGTGTGATTTCGTCCATTAAATTGTGCGCATTCAGACTTCAGTTTTCGATTATATATGAAGGTGATCAGCTGACTATAGCGATCAACCCATGCTAGCTTGCTGTGTTCAATACTACCACTATTGTTTTTCCCTGACAACAGCCGTTACATAATGTAATCAAATCAGTAAACAAATCGATCGGCTTCAGTTTGTTTGCCGCGGTGTTGACCTGCTGGCTAGAATGCTAGATCGAATGATTAGAGGTTGAAGGGAATCATCAGCAGCCTTCAAGATTAATCAGGATATTTGCTCTTGAACGGCAAGATGACGAATCTTTTGGTTGTTGACGGAACCGCTGTCAGACTGAAAACAAGCAGATAACCCTACTCAATAACAAAGCATCCTCTCTCGTCCTACACGCCTAAAGAATGGCACAAGCTTCACAAACCGAGCTCTTTCAAGACTGGTACTTGCCAACTAATGCCTGACATGAACTTAGGCTAGTCGCCTGATGTGTTCGTTTCAACTAAATTAAAGCATTTCTTAAAGACCCAATTAGCGCACGAAGAATATAATCCTTTGTACTTTCACTGTTGCGTCTGTACATGTAGCCCTGTAGGTTGCAGCATCTGTATGAGCCGAATATGTAGTATGCACCACTAGTTTTTGTTAAATGATGACCCCAGATGTCCCAAATGATCGATCAGTGTCCCTAATCAAGCGGTTGGTCATGAACAGAAAATAGTAGAGTACCAAAACCTGGCTTAACATCCATGCTTTATACTAGGCTACTAGCACTGTTCTTCTGTACAGTATGATAATCAGAGTGATGTGTGGTCGCTGAGCGGCCGTCATAGATGCAGTCCTCTCCATCGAACGACTGGCAGTTAGTACTACTTGTGGCATCGTTTTAACCGACGGTGACAACCCCTGGCTCGGTCGTCGGCAGTCTTAAACTGTTCGTCTGCATCGTGTCCTCCTCCTTTTGATCGAACGAAACTGTGGTTCGCACAGCTTGAGCTGTGCGGATTTGGATTTTAGGGCCATTCGTCTCTGCGCGATTCAGCTCGTGCTGCTTGCACGGCGCCGGACAGGGCACTGAATTTGATGTCCTCTCGCAGGTCGCTCCGTGCTGGAGCCAAAAATTTAACTGCAGTAGTAGTGCTGTGCGACGCTGGATGATGATTGACAGGAGAGCGACTCCCACCTGCAAAATCAATGCACACCGTAATCGGATTATTGGATCATGATTGCACGATATGAGCTGTATTAGCGTGGAATGAGACCAGCCATGGACACATGATAAGTCGTTTATTAAGACCTAATGGAAGAACTTGACAACGATTTTAAGCGGCTGTTTAAGTTCAGCAGACGGATCCATCACATGATAAATAGACACAGGTACTTAAATATCTAAACTATATGGATAAAACGGCTGGTCGCAAATGTGTGTGCGCATGTTTTTTGCGACCAGAAATGATACCGGGGCTATCCCATTGCATGGAAAAAAAATGATTGAAATAGTATTTCAGTAGACATTTTAAAATTTTTGTCAGGGGTCTTCTGACCGCGGCAAATAGGAATAGTCCCGCCCATGCGTGTGAATATAATAGAGCTACTGTTTTTCACCACAATTTTTTGAGTGACAACTACGGAGTGCTCTCAATTCCAATGGTTGAAAAACCAAACTATTGGGGAAACAGTTTTTAGCACACGGGTGTAGATACATCCGTGTGCTTGTATGTCCTCTAAATAGTCATAAAAATATGAAAAAAATTGACAAGATAGATTAATACGAGTTTAACACTCCACAAACATGCAAGTTTAAATTTAACTTCTACAAGTTGTAGCAAAAGAAACAAATAAAACTGAAACTAACTATACGCATATTCATAATTGTTTTTGTTATTTTTGCTACAACTTATAGAAGTTGAATTTAAACTTGCATGTTGGTGGAGTGATATAACTCATATTAAACTATCTTGTTAAATTTTTCCATATTCTTTGATGACTATTTAGATGTCATGCAAGTAACAGCTGTATATATACCTGTGTGCTTAAAAAACTGTTTTCCAAATTATTGGGCTTGTTCTCGTTCGCTTTTTCCTTATGAGCAGAGGGCTGCGAAAAGTATCGACGTCATAAACCAGCTGTAACATTTTTGCATTGTTCGTTGATCCAAAGTACAACCACATCCAGCCCAATTTGTAAGACTCGTGAACCATCTAGTATCTTATAGCCGAATAAGACTCATGATCCAACAACATCATTCTGGTCTTGACCCACCATAGATAATAAGTCATCAAGCGGCCCAGCCTGCCTTGTGGGCCCACCACCCAACAGAGCGAAAGAAAATCTCAGGTTCCTACCGCAGTAAGCAACCCATCCTGCCTCGCCCCGTGGAAATTGCGCTATTTCAAGACGTTTATGATTAGCCTTTCGAGATTCGCATCGCACGGCCCAACAGACCACGGCCGGCTGCCATCGGGTGTGGTTTCGTCATCTCACTGCCTTGGGGGTCTCGTGTGTCAGAGTTTCTCGTGTCCGTAAGAAATCCACTGTTAACTCAGTAGTAGAACTTCGAAGTACCACCATCTCAGTTGCCCAGTGAGAGCCGGTACAATAGGCAGCCTATAAGCCAGCTATAAATATATTTTAAGGTGACAAGAGAGAAGAGAGAAAAGCAGGTGGTTATAGATTTGTAGCCAGCTATAGCACAGACTTTAAGACACATGTGTATATGACAGGTGGGCCGAATATTAATTATGTAGTATATGACTATTGTATGAATTGACTATTTAGTTGGCTATAGACAATTTGTAGCCAACAGTTGGCTATACTACTGAACTTACTCTGATAAGCCTCAGCCTCTAGGTGCAGGAGGGAACTTCACCAGATCACCACCCCAAATCAATAGTCCCGTGCAAATCCACTATTTGTTGGCTGCTCCTTGGATGGCGAGGCCTTGTTGCTTGCTCCGCGACGGCTGCGGCCGGTATAGGCGGTTTGAGTGCATTCGTGGCCTCTGGCTACCAGTGGCTCTATGCGCGCTTAAGTCGCCACCTACCTCAGACGCCACATCGGCGTCACTGCTGGCATCAACTACGACCGCGTGGGGAGCAACGTGGAAAGAGAGACCCTTGGAATCAACAAGCTTGTGCCAGCGTGTTCCTAAGACCCGCTATTAGAATATATGGGAGGAGAGTAACTTGAGGGTGGGATCCTATGAGGAGAGGCGAGTGATCAAGATAGTTCAAGCTCGATGTTGTCTTCACCGTACTCTGTCACCGAGTTATGGTTGTGACGAGAAAGAGAAGGGTCACCAAGTAGATGACGATGAGCTTGACGATGTAATAGCAACTTGACGAGAATAGAGGAAAATAAGAGATGGGGTGTATAGGAGAAGGTGATGGGTGTACTTGCTGGTGGGTTTCATCGGATTATTATTATATTACAAAGATAGCTTGCAAAAAAGCCATCACGTTTACTCTAAAGGCTAGAAATTATCATGTTAATCAAATGAAAGGAAAAATATTGTGGTCTAGATTATAACGATGTATATTGATCGATACAGTCATATATAAATTACACTTACATTTATATAAATTGAATCAAAGAGTTGTGTATGAAATCCAATATAATCCAAACTTATAGAAATAGAATAAAAGAGCTGTATATGAAATCCAAACCAATAAAATGAATAGAATCTAAGAGTTATATGATCCAAACCTTATAGAAATATAAACTAAGACTTATGTATAAAATTCAAATATATTTCTACATAGTGGTGTCTACAGAAATAAAAATTTAAAATTATCTAGCTCTGCGCCAAACTATGTGATGTAATCCACTAGTTTATGTTATTTGGCTAATAGGACCACCACCATAGTAACATAGGATACGAACACCTTCAAAAACAATCTAGGATATAAATTAATCCAGTTTCTATAGTTGACGGAGCATCCATATATAGTTTTATGTTTGATGTATGAAGATTAGACTAGAATTATAGCTGAGGGAGTCAAAGGAACTTTCTCCTTTGCCAAATGGGCTGTATTGACTACCCAAAACTTTGTGTTCGAGGTCGAAGTCCTGTTCGAGGACGAGATCTTTCCCAACTTGTATACATGCCTCAGCCCCAGCCCAACTCATACACGACGCATCCGCATCGATCCGTGACAAACCATCACGTTCGTGGCCCTTGTCTATCATCGTGTCCTCCATCTCTATTCTCGTCTCGCGTCGTAACGCGCCGCCGCATAAAACACACGCAAGGACGTCGTCGTGGCTAGCTAGCCGACCCGCGCACGCAGCAGCAGCTCCCGCCCATCGATCGATGGACGGCGATACGACGTTCACGAAGCTGTTCGTGGGGGGCCTCGCGTGGGAGACGCGACGCGACACGGTACGGAGCCACTTCGAGCGGTTCGGCGAGATCGTCGAGGCCGTCGTCATCGTCGACAAGCACACCGGGCGCTCCAAGGGCTACGGATTTGTACGCCTCGCCTCGCGTCGCCTCGCCCCTCCTGCAGGCCACAGATCTCCGGACGCCGTTTAAACTCACCCGGGTGCGCATCTTTTTTTTGGCGCGTGAGCGCAGGTGACGTTCAGGGACCCAGAGGCCGCGGCGCGGGCGCTGCAGGACCCGACGCCGGTGATCGACGGGAGAAGGGCCAACTGCAAACTGGCGGCGTTTGGTACCGTTTGTTTGTTTGTTTTTTTCTCCTTTTTGTCAGGCGGATTTCCCTTCGCATAAACGGATTTTTCGCTGATACCCGATTCTGCTGGCTGCTCAGGGATACCCAGGCTGAGTCCCGCAATGATCGCGTGGTCTCCGTCGTACCAGGGCTGTCCTCCTGGTGCAATGGCGACCTACTACTTCCCCCAACCTCTCTACGCCAACCCTTACTACTACTACGGGTATTTCCAGAACTCCAGATCTGAAAGAACAGGCTACAGATATTCGTATTTCGTAATCCTTGTTCGGTTAATGCATTGTTCCGTAGATTGCCGCATTTTAAATGGAAGTGAATCCATTTGCCTGATACACTACTTCTGCAGGTATGATGGAGGATATTCTCCGGACATAATGTACCAAACGCATATGGTTGGTAATATTTCCTTGTTCTTTTTTTACCACAAGCAAATGATTGTCAACGGTCTGCACGCCGTTTTGTCGTGGACACATATAGTATTTGACCGTGGCATCGAATTATTGTTTCGTTTGAGTAAAGCATATCGAGAAAATAACCATCACCTGCATCGCAGGGCTACTACGGCGGATACGGGTACGGCGTATCTGGAACACAGCAACAACAAGCGCAACCGCTCCCGTACAACACGGCTGCTAGGCCGGCCGGAGTTCACCAAGTCCAGCATCTCCAGGCGGCCGGTGATCAGACACGGAGCTCTCATGCACCAGCCGTGCAAAATTCGCAGACGTCGCAGCGCGACTACGTGCAGAAAACACAGCACAAGCCTCGGTCCTACGCCGCGGCCGTTGCAGAGAAACCCAGCGGTGATGAAATAGGTACGGTAACTTTTACTACAGTGCAAGCCAACAACGCTTCGGTATAATACTGTCAGTGTCAGTAGAACTAATCTCGTTTATTGATTTAAAATAATATTTTTGTACGTTGATTAATATTAGATTTATATTTATTATTTTTTATCACATTGTGCACGGATCAAGAAAAGCCCAACAAGGCTCACTTCCTATCACGGTAAAAAGACAATATTGTTCTCTCAGAATTCTACTATATCTAAAATTATTGGTAGTATAATTTAATCATAACCATCAAAGAAAATTAAATCAGCGATCTAGATTAAATTATACTATAAGTAATATGCACCGAAGTCGGCCTCTTAAATTATAATATAATAATATAAGTAATATGCACATGCACCCCCGGAGTCGGCCTCTAGCAAACACACCATATAGACTGAATTTGTTTGCTCGATGTTTCAGGAAGGACGGCAACTGGAAGCGTCTCAGGTGCTTCAGAAGGATCGCCCGATAGGACTCCTGTCTCTTGACATCTTACCAGAATCCTAGCACCCTCACGGTACACTCATCCGAGCAATTCGCTGTGACTAACTTCTGAGATATTCAGAATTTACCCGTCATTTTAAGACGACAATGTAACTGCACTTTGTCCAATAAGGCGCGTTCTGAATCCATATCAGCTAAATTTCAGCCTTTGATAACTGCTTCTGTTAATCGTTCCCTGGAGGACCGCTGCGATTTCTGCCGAAACAAATTTCTGAAGTAAACATTCAAGATAGACGACGATACTAACAGCAATTCGGATGTACCAAGGAATGAGCTGATCGTTGATCAAGCGACCAAACCTTATCACATTATTCCATTAATTCGCTTGCTCGATGAGTATTTACATATGTGTTCTGCGCGCGCGCAAACACCACACCAAACTACAATTTAGTACAACTTAAACCTCGCATAGATTGAACCCTCTCGCTCACACGGTGATTGTTCCAAGTACGTAGTACAAGTAGACTAGTAGTGATTTGTCTATTGCACCTGCACGTCGATGACCTTGCGCTCGACCTCCGTTTTGGGCACAGTCACGAGCAGCACGCCGTTCTTGAGCTCGGCGCGCACCTTGCTCTTGTCGCACCCGTCGGGGAGCGGTAGCCGCATGTCGTATGAGCTCACGCTGCGCTCCTTCCACCACCCGTCGCCTGCGCCTTCCGCGCCCTCGCCCTCCTCCTTCTTGTGCTCCCCGCGGATGACGAGCGCGTCGTCCTCCACCATCACCTTCACCTCCTCACGCGACAGCCCCGGCATGTCGAACCGCATCTTCACCTCCTTGTCGTCCTCCATGACGTCCCACGGCATGCGCACCTCCCCCGTCACCGGAGACCGCCGCGGCGCCGCGGGGAACCCAACCGCGACGTCGTCGAACATCCGGTCCATCGTGTCCAGCATCTGCCTCATCGTCCGCATCGGCGAGAACGGGTCGACGAGGCCGAACGGGGAGATGTCGAACGCCGAGCGGCGCGGCCGGCGCTGCACGGCGTTCCCCTGCTGGTTACCGCCGTCCTGGTTGACGTGGACGTCGACGGCGGTGTTGTCCCTGTTCTCCTGCGCCGCGGAGGCCACGGCGAGCTGGCGGACCCTCCCCGAGGACGGGAGCCCGACCGTCGGCCTCGCGTTCCTCCAGGCGGCGCGGATGGGGAGGCGCGCCGCCGGCGAGACGCGGCTGACGAGAGCGAATGGAGCAGCCATTGCACTACAGATAAGAGAGGAAATTAAAAAGTTGAGAGAGAACCGTAGATCGTGGGAGTTCGCGAGTGCTCTGCTTATCGTCGCTTGCTTGCTTGCTTCACTTGCGGGGAGCAGGCGAGTGTCCGGCGATCTTTATAGCGGCGGGGCGCTGCTCGCGCACGGGCGGTGCAGAAGGGTGGGGAAAGGCGGCGAAGCTTCAGGACAGCGGGCGGGGACGGTTGTCGACACGGCCGGAGAGGCGGGAGCTTCGCGACGACGGGCGCGGGTTTCTCCAGCGTTTTCCTGAACGTTCCCGTCCGCTTCGAGAGGTCCGAGGAGGACGCTGGATGGGGCCCATGGGCCTTTCGGACTGAGCATTTTGGTTGGATCGTTGATGCCATGTTAGACTGGGCCAGAGAAAGGCCGGTGAATTGACAAGCTTAGCTAGGCCGTGCTGGCGAAACTAAAAAAAAGTTGGGCCGGTCTGGTATGCCTGGGCCTGGGCTTTGCCGGACGGAACTTTTCATCGTTTTGGGCCAAATGTGAGCTTCACAAAGTTGGGTTGCCGACGTTTTTCGGGTCAGACACTTTAACGTGTCACAAACTCACAATTTGATGAGTTAAGTTATAGCTGTGACAAGCCAAACTCCATAGCTGTTCTTTGGCACATGTAACATGCACTCCGTTTCTAGCCAACGTATCTTATGTCAGTCATCATCAAAATTTGGCTGTGAGCCTGTGGCATAGTTAGTGAACAGCTAGACAATATCCCTAATGCTGTTAGCCTACTTGGGTTAAGAAAATATGAAGAAAAAAAGACACAAAATAAATGCATTTTGAGCTTGTCGATCTGCACCTTGACGGACCACTTTTTGTTCACTGTTTTCATTGTGCGAGGCGATCATTGGTATCGAGCAAAAGAAAAAAAAATAAAATCCGTTGCACAGCACGACTTGTGCAGCGGTGCTGGACTGATCTCTCTTGTTCGATCGATCAGCCAGGGTCAACAGTTAGGTGATCCACAGACGTGTGCCAACAAACTTGCAACAGTGCAGGACTGATCGCTCCTGGGTGGACAGGCGAACTGAGCTAACCATCGAATTGAAAGCGTCTACAAACTCAACAAGAAACAAATAAAGAATCAAAGTAATCAGACCATGATACATGCATCATACATGACGCAGTCATTGACGACGCGTCCTTGGGGAAGTCTTCTCAAGCACTCCTCGACTAGCTGAGGGTTGAATTCAATCTCTTCTTTCCCTCCCACAGAACAAGATGAGAAAAGAAACACAAAACCCCTCTTCCACGCAAGCACTCTAGCTCGATCACGGCTGCGACCGCGAACCCCTGGACAAGTTAGGTGAGCTTACTTTGACCTGCACACTGTATAAACCGGATTAAATCGATCGCTCGCATGCGCGTGCGGCGTGCACCCTGATAAAAATGGATGATATGTCGATCGATCTGAGCCCATCGAGCAAGCAACAGCTAACGATCTCCTCTCCATGCCCCGAGTCATAATGGGTGGGGATTTCTTCGCCGAACCCGTACAGATGATCGATCGATCGAGAGGAGGGGCAGCAGTCGGCATGCGACGCGGCCCTGCCTGAATGAATTCCACTAGTGTCTGCACAGCAACCGTCAACTTGTTCAGGATTCAGGATGGCTAGCTTGAATCGTCCATGATCTGTAAGTTGACACCATAAACCAGCGAGTTGACGAGAAGAAGATACTCTATAATATAAACTGTCGGCTTCTAGAAATGGGTTAACTAGGCAGCGCGTAGCAGCCCGGTACCTCCACTGACTAACTGCATGCTATTAATACCTGCGCAAACCGTCGACCACTCAGAGGCTGTCTGGCTCAACATGTGCGGGTGAATAAACTGTAGTAGTAGTAGTAGTACGCATTATACTCCACAACAGTACGGCACATCATTTGAGCGGTCCGGCTGCTGCAATGCATCACAATACATTTGCTCTTTAATTTTGTAAATTCCAATGTATTTGTGTCACAGATTATAAACTTCAATGTCATGATAGCTTAAAAATGAAGTGTTTTTTTATATAAATGAGAAGCTAAAAATGAAGTTCCGTAGAAGTATATAATTAGAGTAACTCTCAGATGCATTAAGGCCTTGTTTAGATCCTCAAAATTTTTTGGCATAAACATTATATCGAATTTTTAGATACCTAAATAGAGCATTAAACATTGATAAAACGAAAAACTAATTGCACAATTATGGAATAAATCACGAGACGAATCTTTTAAGTCTAATTAAGTCATCATTACCCATAAGTGCTACAGTAACCTACATGTGCAAATGATGGTTTAATTAGGCTTAAAAGATTCGTCTCGTGATTTATTCCATAACCGTGCAATTAGTTTTTCGTTCCATCTATATTTAATACTCTATTTAGATATCTAAATATTTGATGTGATGTTTATAAAAAAAAATTTTGGAATCTAAACAAAGCCTAAATGTGTGACAACCGTGTAAATCCTAAAAACTGCCAACCACTACGACAGATGACTGAATTCGGACACGGGGTCAAACCGTATTCTGAAGTCGGCTCGCTATATTAAATGCTGAACTTTCCTCTCCGGCACCGGGGATATCTGCAGTTGGATACAACGATCGGTTCATGAATACACTGGCTAGATACTACTACCGTACCGTATCTCCTTGTTCTCCTTCTCCCCAATTGTTTGTCAGGCTGGACGGCTAGCTGCTAGCCAACACGCGTTGCGTCCAGCGCAAATGCTATCCTCTTCTCGCCTTCTCGGTGAGCCTCGCCGCCGTCCTCTCCTACAGATCACGCAGTTTCCGCCGGCGGCTTTGCGAGGGATTTACATAGACCATCAGACCGGCAAGGCAGCAACGAGCCGTGCTATTTGTAAGATTAGGGGTTATGCATACCATTTTTTCCCGATCCTGATACAATCAAACGTGACTGTGTGGAGGATAAAAAAACATAACGACGTTAAGTAGGCGCTAACATTCAATTAGAAGGGAAATGTTTTATCATAGAAAATCACCGTACTTGTAACAGCGTTGTTTATTGCGTTACCTGCAAACCTAGAAGTGCAGCTGAAGTAAGGGGTTGTTTAGATGGAACTAAACTTTTTAGCCCCATGTCACATCGAATGTTTGGACAATAATTTGAAGTATTAAATATAGACTAATAAAAAAACTAATTTTATAAATGAGTGGTAATCCACGAGACGAATTTTTTAAGCCTAATTAATTCATAATTAGAGCATGTTTACTGTAGCATCACATAGGCTAATCATGAATTAATTAGGCTCAATAAATTTGTCTCGCGAATTAGTCCAAGATTATAAAAGAGTTTAATTAATAGTCCACGTTTACTATTTATAATAATGGTCTAAACATTCGATGGGACAGGGGCTCAACTTTAGCCTTGTCCCAAACAGCCCCTGAATAGCAGCGGCCATCACTGTTCACTAGTCATTACTGAGGTGAATGACACACCCCGACCACACAGGCACACACTCATGTGTCCGTGCATTAGCCTGCAGCCGCAGGCACAACTTGTGTGGCATGCATGATGCCTATGTATGGGGCAGTACTGCCAGTACAGTAGCAGCGTTCGGCTCCTTCCGCTTCACCGTATAATCTTTCTAACCTCGTATATATTTACATCAACAACAATAAATTTATATATATATATATATGTATATATATATTATTCATCCGTGGATAAATTTACATAAAACTAAAAGGTCTTAGGATGATTATTACAACATATTTATAAACATAATATATGTATTATTATCGACGTAAAAGTTAAGTCCAAAATAATCGTCGGTAGAAAGACCCTAAAACCAGCACAGGTTTTATACATATATTGTTTTGTTTTGTTTATACTTATAAGCCAAAATTAAAATTTTTAAACTTAAATTTCGACTTGTTTTGGGCGGGTGGGGAGTTCACCAAATTTTATTTTCTAATCTAGCTTTTAGATCGCTAACAATATATATAGAAATTTTATTTATAAATTATTTTCTGCTTGTAAATAGATCGTTTGGATTTTTATAAAAAACCTAAACAATCATCTCTTTAAGATTAAAAATTCAACCTAAAGATGAGGGTGTTACGCTATAAACGGAGGAAGAACCTTTTAATTGACCTCGCAGCGTTGCCGCCGTGCGACTTCACTGATGGCCGATTGTTTCCTCAACCTTCGGCCGAGCTCGGGCTTGATAACCGATATGGAGATTGTTTGGAGGAGCTTCTCCTCAGCTGTAATTTTTTTCTAGAAGCTGCTTTTTTTAGAAGCTGCCCTAAACGATCCACATCTTCTGAAAATCTGTAGTTACAGATTTTGGAAAATGACCTAAGAATACATAATCTGGAGAAGCTAGGTTTAGAAGCTTTTTCAGATTTTCAAAAGCTGACTATAAAGCAACTGCTTGTTAGAATCTACGACTCCCCAAACAGACCCATGGTCCTGTTTGCGGCAGCCGGCTGCGCAAAGCTACCTAGATGAGGGGATCAATGGACTCATGGGTTCGTTTTGAGTAGCTTACCAAATATACCAACCATGGAATTGTACGCCGTACAAGGTGCAAAAGCAAGCCAGACGCTACGTACGCGCTTGGTTCGAGCCGTCAAGATTTCTACGGTCCGTCTAATCCCATCTCCCATCTGTACACGTATGAGTCTCCATCTATAGTTGTATACTTTGTACTACGACGAAGGCTTTCGTTTCATCTGGTCGCTGTCGATCTGATCGAGCTAACCAACCACCACTGGACCATCGTAATTACTCACGAAATGGTGTCTATAATCTATTAACACCGAGATATTCGTATTTATTTGTATCAGTACGACCCTAAGATCCTTTTTAGTATCCATTCAATTCATTCTGCGTGTGGCACGCAGATGATCGCTCGCAGCGCGGGAAGAGAGACCTGTCACACACGTCCCAACCAACGAAATTACATAATTACATACGGAGAGGGCTCCCGTTACCAACAAGCAACCGCATGATAGCATGGCACAACAAACCATTTGCAAAGTTTTCGTTCTCCATTACGTTCTGCATTAATTATCGTCGAGAGAGGGAGAGGGTTAATCGCAAAAAAAAAAAGAACAGCTATTTACTACCACCATGGATAATAGTAGCTTGAGAAACTCATGAACAGAGACGATCGAGCTGACCTGTCGCGTGTTCCGACCACAACATCAACAGGAGCGCGGATCCGTTGCACGCAGCTGCGAAGGGCCAGCGGCAGCCAGGCGGATCCCCTGCGCATCCACCTGTGGCTCCTTAATTCTAAGTGGTTGAGCGCCCCCAGTAACCACCACCATTTAATTGGGCCACCCTCCCCACCAGTCTCTCAATTTTGCCTCTATATTTTCTACCGTGCGGGTCCCACACTGACACCCGTATGCCTCCATCGATCGAGCCATGCTGCGTAGTAGGAGCACACGAAACAAATGCCCCGTTGCCATGCTGCGTAGGAGCAACCAGCAAGAACCTGTAATAGCTCGACGCAAACACGACCCATGCATGTTGTTACAGTGGCTAAGACGGCTGACTCAGACGCACGGTGGCTTCGTCTCATCTTTTTATTTTTGCTGATACAGTTTTTTTTAACGACGTACGTTATATGGGTAGCGTAGCCTGTACGCGATACGGTTCCTACTGAAAACTGGGTTTTTGCTTACTGACGTGGCATAGGGCACGAGAGCAGATGACATGTTCGGCCATGGGGTTTTGGCCGTCTGGGGATCGATCGGAATCGGAACGGACGGTCGGGCCGTTAGAATTGACGGGGCGCGAGGCGCGAATCGTCTCGGCCAGCACTATATATTGACCCTATGCCCCGCTTGCAAAGTCACGCTAGTGCTAGGTTTTTTTTCCATCACGCCAAAGGCAGGCAGCCTCGAGTTCCACTCGGAACCTACGCGTCGGGGGAGAGTCAGGAGAGGGAGGTAGCTTATTTTCGCCAGGCCGAGAGAGAGAGAGAGAGAGGGTCAGAGAGGAGAGAGCTAGCTAGCTGAGCTCAATGGAGGCGGCGGTCATGGAGCGGGAGCGCCTCACGGCGGAGATGGCGTTCCGCGGGGACGCGCAGGCGGCCGAGGGGGAGTGGGCGCCGAGCATCGTGATCAAGATCCGGCGCCGGCTGCCGGACTTCGCGCGCTCCGTCAACCTCAAGTACGTCAAGCTGGGGATCCGGCACGGCGGGAGCGTCACGTCGTACCTCCCCATGCTGTGCGTGCCGCTGATCGCCTCCGCCGCCTACTCGTTCGTCCGCCTCGACGTCATCTACCGCTCCATCGACCTGCTCACCTGCGTCGCCTGGCTCGGCACCGCCGTGCTGCTGCTCACCGTGTACTACTTCAAGCGGCCGCGCCCGGTGTACCTCGTCGAGTTCGCCTGCTACAAGCCGGAGGACCAGAACAAGATCTCCAAGGAGGGCTTCCTCGAGATGACCGAGAGCACTGGCTGCTTCAATGACGCCGCGCTGGATTTCCAGACCAAGATCACCAACCGCTCCGCGCTCGGCGACGAGACGTACCTCCCGCCCGGCGTCCAGGCGCGGCCGCCGAGGCTCAACATGGCCGAGGCCAGGATGGAGGCCGAGGCGGTCATGTTCGGGTGCCTGGACGCGCTCTTCGAGGCCACCGGGATCAACCCGCGCCGCGACGTGAGCATCCTCATCGTCAACTGCAGCCTCTTCAACCCGACGCCGTCGCTGGCGTCCATGATCATCAACCACTACAAGATGCGGGAGGACGTCAAGTCGTTCAACCTCGGCGGCATGGGGTGCAGCGCCGGCCTCATCGCCATCGACCTCGCCAAGGACATGCTCCAGGCGCACCCCAACTCGTACGCGGTCGTCCTCAGCACGGAGAACATCACCCTCAACTGGTACTTCGGTAACGACCGCTCGATGCTGCTCTCCAACTGCATCTTCCGCATGGGCGGCGCGGCGGCGTTGCTCTCGAACCGGCGCGCGGACGCCAGCCGCGCCAAGTACCGGTTGCTGCACACCGTGAGGACACACAAGGGCGCCACCGACGAGTGCTTCAACTGCGTGTACCAGCGCGAGGATGAGGCCAACAAGGTTGGGGTGTCGCTGGCGAGGGAGCTCATGGCGGTGGCCGGCGACGCGCTCAAGACCAACATCACCACCCTGGGCCCCCTCGTCCTCCCGCTCACCGAGCAGCTCAAGTTTCTCAAGTCACTGATGATGCGCCGGGTGTTCCGCGTCAGGGGCGTGCGCCCCTACATCCCGGACTTCCGCCGCGCGTTCGAGCACTTCTGCGTGCACGCCGGCGGCCGCGCGGTGCTGGAGGAGGTGCAGCGCAGCCTCACCCTGGAGGACAGGGACATGGAGCCGAGCAAGTGCTCGCTGCACCGGTTCGGGAACACCAGCAGCAGCTCTCTGTGGTACGAGCTGGCGTACGCCGAGGCCAAGGGCCGGGTCCAGCGCGGCAACCGCGTGTGGCAGATCGGCTTCGGCTCAGGGTTCAAGTGCAACAGCGCGGTCTGGCGCGCGCTCCGCGACGTGCCGGCCGTGTCGCCGCCGCCGCCGGGGAAGAAGAGCTGCAACCCGTGGGTGGACTGCATCGCGAAGTACCCGCCGAAGGCGTACGTCTGATGGTTACGTTCTCGTGGCTTCCCACAACAATTGTATGATTCATTTCTCCTTACCAAAACACCAAAAAACTGAAGGGCATGCTGGCGAAAAAATATTTTTTCCCTTTTTTTTTATCGTTTTGTTTTTCTTCTTCGCATAGGTTGCGCTAGACATTGCCGGTTCTTGGAATTCAGGGATTTATACGGCAAATTGAATTCCAAAAGCTAGCAGTGCCATTCTTTTCAGCTTTTGTACTAGCATCATTTGTTTTACACTTCCTGGCCTTCTAGAAGTTGGGGGGAACAGAAGGGGGGGACATCACAACATGCCATATGACTAGAGAACAAGATTGCCAAGTGTAAATTATAAACGAGGAATCAATGTTACACGGTTGTTTGTGTAAGTTTCTGAATTTCTGTTCATGCTAGTAGATCTCAGGTTAAGTTAGTTGTCTCTGCAGGCGTCCTTATACATCCAGCTACCTGAATCTCATCGCATGAACATCACATCACCACGTTCTGTTCTGAAATTTAGGTCAAATTTGCCTGATGTTTCGTGATCCTGAAGCCAGGGAGAGGGACGAATTAGGAGGATGTGCGTGTGTGCTGATCGGAATAAAACGTGCAAGGGAGGTACACGAGCGAAAACTGCCTTGAGGCATGCATGAGTTGTTTTATGTTCTCGTGGGCATTAACATGAATGGTTCAAGCCTGCATGTGCTTGATTCATGCATGTTAGGTGGTGGTAGCTTGAGTTCGATTGACTTGCTAATCAGTATGGCGCTATCTGTCGCTCACCAAATTGCTTGCAGAATCTTCCCATTTTGCATGACCGTCGCACAGCGTTCGTCTGACTTCCAGGATGAGCAGCATAACAGGCAACACCGCAACAGCCGTGCAGCGGCCGAAATGAATAGTTTTTTTTGTATAAAACAAGAAGGAAAAGCACTGTTTCGACACATGACAATTCAGTCCCAACACCATGACTATCTGATCAACAGTTGAACACAGTACAATAACACATCAACTGTGCCTCAAAATAACACGGTACACAAATTAAAGGAAGACTTAAATTTGATGAACAGTGTTTTAGAGATACAACTTTTTCTGCCTTTGTTTTTATACTCTTGGGCAGCTTTACAACCACACTAACCGGTCTATATTTATTGGAGTAGGAGTAGATATATAGCGAGAACATTGCTATCCTCGTGAACTTGCAATTTTGCAGCATTTGCACCTCTACGCGATTGTCGGCTATCAATATATGATCATAAAAATGGTCTTTAAATATATATTGAAAGGTACCAAATTTTATATAATTAATATATACTTATTATTAGCTCAGAAAGTTTTTTAGAAACAAGATATATGTAAGAATTAGCAGAATCCTTCATGAAACAAAAACTATCAATTAATCCATATTAACCCCATGTAGGTATAACGGCTAAAACAAAACCATATATACTGGAGTATTATTACACTCACCTGCTTCCGGAAAATGTCCCTTGTTTGTCTTTTCAACTCAAGTACAAACGAGAAGCACATGGGGCCGTCGTTGACAACGTAGCTACAGGAGGTTATTGTTTTTTTAAGAAAAAAACAAACATCATATTTAAAAGCGAGAAATAATTTATAAATAAAATATTTATATATGTATTTTTATCTATCTAAAAGTTAAGGTTGAAAAATAAATTTTGATGAAAAAATCTCAAAAATAAATCTTAATTTAAGATTTAAAATTAAAGTTATAAATCATAAGCATAGAAAAAGACTAAGTGTCTAGCCACATAAATCGCCGTTAGCCTCATTCATGACAAAGTTAACCATCAACTGCGAACGGCGACAATAAGAGAGGACACGAAGTTTTCAAAGTCAAGCACAGTGAGAAAGGTGACCGAATTAAACAGAACCCAACCCCCAACCATAAACGCATGACAAGAACAAGTTCAACAAAACTTTGGCAGGCCATCCTTCAATATACTCGTATTTTTTTCCCCGCAAAAAAAAAAAAAAATCTGGCAGCCCATCCTTCTCCGCTCCGCTGCCTGATTGGCTGGTTTGGGACCCAGGAGTCCAGCCGAGTCTAACGCGACGTTACATCCTGACCGCGCCGCCGCACCAAACGGCCGCCCGGAGAGATCGCGGCATTCATTGGGCGGCCGCGGCTTCGGGCCGGTGGCGGCTAGCCACGGCCGGGTGATTGCCGGCTGCCGCGATGGATATCTTGCGGCCCGCGGCGTCAACGTAGGCCGCCAGCCACGCCACCCAACCAAAACCAACCTTGACGTTGTTGCCGGGGTTGCACCGGTGCAGCAGGAGCAGCAGCAGCCAACGAGCGACGCCAGATTTGCGATTCTTTTTCGCGTGTGCGCTAGTGTGCTTGACGGGTCCGTCACACGTGACGAAATCACGACCCCCTCGGCATCGGCGGTCGGCGGATCTCCGCTCGGTGGGCTGTGGCTGGACGCTTCTGTTAAGCCCACGCAGCGTCTTTTCACAGCCCACGTAATATGGGGTTGCACTTGCAGTACAGCCCGATCTGATTCCCTCTGAGACCTGCCTTACCCGGGTCCAGAGAGGAAAAATTCCTCCTTATGTCTCTCAATTATATTACTTAAGTTTCATCTGCGTCTCACAGCTATAAAATTAGATTTAGAACATCCCCTGCCTATTAATACTAAGTTTAAACCAAGTCATTAGATGCATCGAGAGCAGTTTTGGTTGACGTACATCTACTTGGCTCGTTTGATTTGGTACCTGTCCCATTTTGAGGTGATGTGGCACTTACGTGGCACATGGAGCAAAAGAAATATATATGATGAGCCTACATGTCATTCAAACAAAAATATAAAATTAAGGTAGGTTCCACACCCCCTCTTCATCATCAGCTTTCTCCTTTTCCCTCATCTCCTTTGTCCCATTTGGAGGTGATGTGGCACTTATGTGGCACATGGAGCAAAAATAAAAAAAACTAAAAAGTTAAAACAAATATATTGAGCCTACATATAAGTCACACACAAATAAAAAACTAGGGTAGGATCCCCCCAAACTTCATCCTACGCTTTCTCGTTTCCCCTCCCTCCCACGGTCCCACCTCATGTCCCCACCACAACGGCAAGCTTGAGCTCAAACAGTGTCGGGCAGAGAGGCTGGAACCACACCTCCATTGACTGACCAAGTTTCTAATTTTTTTTCTAAAAACATCACATCAAATTTTTGAACATCTAAATAAAACATTAAATATAGATGAACCAAAAAACTAATTGCACAGTTACGGAAAAAATCTTGAGACAAATCTTTTGAGGCTAATTAGTCCATGATTAACCAACATGCGCTAATGACAGATTAATAGGCTTAAAAGATTCGTCTCGCGGTTTTCAGGCTAGCCGTGAAATTTTATTTGTTTATTCGTGTCCGAAAACCCCTTCCGATATCCGGTCAAACATTTGACGTGATACTTCTCTTAAAAATTTTCTTAATCTAAACACCCCCTGCGTCGAAGAGTCTAGAACGAAGCTCTAGCATGATTTGCGGGTGGTGAAAAAGTGACATATGCAAAAGAGGCTAACACCATTGCCTAGGCTGCGAGTGAGGATGAGGAAAATGACCGGCACTGGATTCATGCACCCTCACCCACTACTTCCTATTCTCAATTGCTGTCTAATGGAGGTGGAGTCATACGCGAGTCAGCCCACGTATTCCATGCCCATGTTCGTGGTGGGCGTGTGCGGTGAGGGGGAGGAAGAATGTTGGGAGGATGCATGACATGGTAATGCCAAGAAGATTGAGTAGGTTGTGCTAGAGGCAAGGCGGAGGAGATTGAGCGGTATTCCGATAGTGACGAGGCCAAGCGAGGTCATCATCTCTCCCCGCTCTCTCTCTCTCCCCATTCTCTCTTGTAGACCAACAAGCTCCTCTTGTCACCGGCCCATGATAGGGACATGCTGCAACACTCAGCTACCACATTGGAGCCCGTCGCCTCCCATAGCGGGAAACCCATTTTGTTATCTATTCTATGCAGTTCTTGATCTACTCGATTCCAGCTCCACGGAGTTCGCCCCAACACTACACCATAGTGACAAGCAAGAGATCGGGGAACTAGATAGACAAGGGAGAGTGGAATAGAAAGATGAAGAGAGCGAGACTGGCATGTAGACCCACTTTTTTTATTCTACATGGTTGATATTTTGGCACCATCGAGTTCTTAATTAATTAATTGTTTTTTATGTTGCCCCATAAGCTTCATCTAAACGCCAAATCAATAATGACCAAGTCAAACATGATAGGTGGGCGCCAAGTAAAATAAAACCACCGTCTGAATCAAAACTCGATTAGTACCAGTTTTGATAGTTGAGAGATGCACTATACACATTTTCGCGGCTGAGGGAGGTAAGTGTAATCCGACTCATAGTTAAGGGATGTAAACTGGACTTCTTGCTACCTGAGTGCGTGTGAAATTTGCCGGCCTAGCAGAGCAAGGACCACAGGATTGTTTATTTTTTCTTGCTTTTCTCGGAGTACGTCATTTTTCCACTTGGAACTGTCAGAGTTCATCCAGCGTTTGCCTTTAGAAGTCAGATGCAAGTCGTCCAGCTTCGGTGTGGAGTGGTTCAGTGGAAATATGAAGATATTCAAAAAACGAAGTTGACCTGTGTGATACTCCATGTTGTATTGGGAATATGATGACACTTTTGTTGTGGCAAAACAGCACAGGACGTACACGGTAAAGTGTAAACCGAGCGCATTCTGTTGCACTATATACATGTGCAATTAACCTGAACTACTGTCCTCCATTGCTATCTACGTACTAGTATCTTATAACTTTCAGTTACGACACGACCAATTTCAAGTTCAAAACAGGCAAACGCACAGACAAACACTGTCTGTTCCAGGGCTTAATTTGTCTATGCTAAACTTGTCACTTGTCAAATATAACCACAACCCGGAGACCCTTTTTCTCGTTTTGTTATTCCCCCCACTGACTCATTGGAGCTGGTGGCTTCAACCACTCTGACTCAACGCGCATGTTGCCTTTAAGCTCTCAGCACGTACTACCACTCCATTTCCAAGCCCCCCCCCCTATAAAACGCGACGCACCATCCCATGCACAAGCACACAAAGCCCAATCAGAAATCGCAAAGCACAACAGAACCGCATTGCACCTAAAGCTTTCTGCCTCCTGAACTTGACACCAACACGCATCGCCATGGAGTTCCCTTCCTGCGTCGCCATATGCCTCCTCGCCCTGGCGTTTCTCCTCCCTAGCCACGCCGCGGCGACGTCGGCTACGGGCACGATACAGCGGGAGACGAAGCAGCAGATCCTGGCGGCCATCCCACCGCACTGGGAGGAGAACCCGGTTCTGTTCCTGACGTCGCCGTCGGGCAAGTACGCTGCGTACTTCCTGCGCAGCCAGACCACGCCGGGCGCGGGCGGCCTCGGCGCCGACTTCTGCTACGTGGAGGTGCTAGACACCTCGGTGCCCGGCGCCGAGGGGCGGAGCGTGTGGGAGTCGGAGTGCCTGGCGGTGAGCACGGTGAACACGTGCGCGCTGGTGTTCTCGTGGAAGGGGCTGGAGGTGCAGGACGGGAGCAACTCCGTGTGGCACACCCACGACACGCAGTCCGACAGCAAGAACTACCTCGAGACGCTGGAGCTGGTGGACGAGGGCGACATGCGCATCCTCGACAAGGGCGGCGAGCTGGCGTGGAAGGCCAGCGACGAGCCGCGCGCCGCGCAGCACTGCGGGATGCCAGGCTCCCCCGGCCTCGCGTCGGCGTTCCCGCCGTTCGCCGAGCCGATCGGCCACGGAAGCAGCGACCTGCCGTTCGGGTTCGGGCACGACGGAGGCCACGTTGACGGCAGCGGCATTGGCGCCGGCGGGGCCGTGGCGCAGCCGGACCTCCCGATGGCACCGGTGCCGCAGGAGGCCGATCTCGGTGGCGCCGCCGCCGGTGTGGGGGCGGGGACGCAGGGCCAGGCGGTGGATGGCGCGGGGCAGACGTCGTTCGGGTTCGGCGCCCAGCCGCTGGTGGACAACAGCCCGTACGACAGTGGTGCATGGAAGGGCGGGTGCAGCCTCGCTGCGATCGGAGTCAGCCTCCTGCTCAACGTCGCCATTGCCGCCATGGGCCTGGGCCACTGAATTCGAGGGCATGTGTGGGTAGTAGCTTCGTGCTTTGCATGATCAACGTACAGTTAAGTAGCGGTTTCTTGAAATTATTGGTGATTTAACTCTGGCACAAGAAGCCAGCGGATGTGCTGTGTACTCGTGTGTTGCAGGTGGTGCTTTTTTTTCTGGGTGTTTGGTTGTATTTTGTATTGTGTTTGGAAATTGCAAGTTGTAATTGTTTATGCCTTTATAGTGATTTTTTTCTTTTAATTATTAGCTTTCCTGTTGGTTCCTACTCCACCATTCTGCATGGCAAGTTGGCAATGGATAGTTATGAATAGAAAATGTGAGCATATAAAGTCTAGTTTTGAACACGAGTGAGTAGGTCATATAGGAAGAACTCTAACTAATCTCAGTTCACGCATCATCCCCTCCACTATTTCTCTTATCAGATATATTATTTGATTAGATGAGAAAAACAATCTAAAATATGCTTTTTAGATAATGGAAATCTACCATATATACTACCTCTTCTTTATCACTATGGGATATAATATTTGTAGACACACTAGTATGTTTTAACTTATGTGGGATCTCATAGGAAATTTGCTGCTAACTACTCCCTCCTGTCCTTTTCATGAAAATCATTGATTTTTATATCTACATATGACATTTCATCTTATTCAAGATTTTTAAGTAAACATGAAAAATTATTAACCATAGTTAAAATAATTTTAGTAATAAAATAAATCAATAAAATAACTAATATTATATATATATAAGTAAAATAGTTAGTTAAACATAAATTCAAAAATCAATAGCGCAAAAAAAATCCTTATCAACATCCATGGATGGCATATGGGAGCATGATGGGCTTTGCAAACCTGACATCAGGCCCATGAATTCCTGCACGAGGACGCTCCATTTCATGTGTACAATTTGGTGACTGGCTGGGCTGATCATGCCTAGCCAGCCCACCAACAAACCAGCCAGATCAGGAGTTCAGGACAAACATGGAAACTGTGGTGTGTACGTCATGCTGCGAGGTGTCGTGGCAGTAATATTGTTTACGGTGCACCGGCTGGGATTCATGGCAGGCACATGGTTGCTCTAACTAACCTCCTGTGGATTGCCATCATATCATGCATAAATCATGCACCGTGCATGGTTCATGAGCCACCTTGACAGAGTGACAGATGAAGCACACCGTCCACATTAGTGAAGAACCAAATGACCGGGCCGGGTCTCTCTTCACATGCAAAAGTATCTGAGGTCATGAGATGAAAACACAAAAGAGTTTGAACTGATGCACACAACAAATAAATCTGTTAAAAAGGAAAAATTGAACATAACTTGAAATGCACTATTTAACAACCATACAGTGCATTGGGCATGAAACATGCTTACCATTTAGCTTTCAACTTAGAAACACAAGAGAAAATTTAATTTTGGAGTTGATTTGAGGGATTATTTATTCTTTTCGTCTATAATAAGCATGAGTGAAGCGATCAGTTAGTTTGACAACATTTTTCCAAATGAGCTAAAAACGGTGAAAATTCTTCAAGGTGGACACTATAGTGAAAAAATATTAGGCGTAACTTCATGACAGATCGATTGCTAGAAAAATCCAGAGTCACGGATAAAAATGATTAAATCGGTACTCCTTGCACTGCACTAGCAGTCCTGCAAACCGGTCTGAATTTTTTTTCTTCCCCTCGAGCTGTTCTCATGAACGCTGTCCAGTATACCTGTTCTGCTCTACTCTACTCACGACCTGTGCCCAAAACAATGTCACTCATCACCCTATATATACCCATGCAAACCCAGCCTCTTCTAAATCATCCAAATTCACCGGAGTTTCCTCTTTAGGTTTCTTCTCCTACCGAGAGGCAGACAGAGGTAGGGTTATACCCATCATGGGGACTCGCCTGGTTTCCCCAGAAACTGCAGCTCTTCTCGGTGCCTTGGTTGCGCTTTTGGCCGTCAGCTTCGGCGCCGTGGCGGCGCCGGCGCCGGTCGTGGTTGGCTCCATCAAGTGCTTGGATTGCTCTCCCGACGACGTCAGAGCTGAGGATGCGTTCAGAGGTATGTGGTTTCTAGTAATGCGGGCTTTGGTTACTGACATGAAAATTTTGGCCTGATGATTGGGTTATTTACAAGTGTGAAATTTTTTTACATGAAAATATAGACTTGTAGTGACAATCTGGTTGCTATCAGGATTTCGAGATGGCATATTGGGTTATTTACACACTTGTAACAGTTTTCCATTAACAAATTATATTTGCTTAGCTCACCCAACTCCATATGAATATATGATTGAACTTTTATTAAAAAAGGTAGTGTTTTATACAGCAGTACGTGGGCTGAAACAAGCAGTGAAAAAAAGAGGCCCAATTTCTTCTTCGCAAATTCGATTTTACAGAGCTATTTGGGCCACCTTGTGTGGAGTCCAGTTCACAGCGGCCCGCGAGGGCGAGGCATCCACTAATCTGGTTTTCTTTTTTTCTCTCCATATGCGCGCGCTGCAGGTCTTCAAGTAGGCATCATGTGCAACTCCGGCGCCGGCGAGGCCTACGAGACGAAGATGCTCGGCAACCTTGACGAGAACGGAAGCTTCAGCATCCCGCTCGCGGCCGACCTCCTCCGCAACGACGGCGAGCTTGACAAGGACTGCTTCGCGCAGCTCCACACCGCGCCTGAGACGCCATGCGCCGGGCAGACCCCGCCCAGGATCGCAAAGGCCGGGACTGGCAACGGCACCATCGCCGCCGCCACCGCAGACGCCGCGCCGACCTACCTCGCGGTCTCGGACGACACGGTCTTCTCGCCCGTCGCGTGCAAGTGCGGCAAGTACAAGAAGAAACACTTCATGTTCGCCCCGCCGCCGCCGCCGCCGCCCAGGCCTCCGGCACCGGAGTACAAGCCCCCGACGCCGACTCCGACTCCTACGCCGGAGCCAACGTACGGACCTCCAGCTCCGAAGCCGCCCGCGCCGCCGGTGGAGGACGAGCCGGAGCCGTTCTTCCACAAGCACCCGAAGATGAAGTTCATGCACAAGAAGAAGCCGTGCCCGCCGCTCGTCGACGAGGAGATGCCAGTGCCACGGCCCAAAAACTGAGCTGCGCACGACGTCGCAATCTCCATCTAAGGATTTCTTCGTCGAGTCGATAGCTTTTGTTTGTCCCGTCACAGTTGTTGTTAGCGATTGTTTGGTTGGTTTGGTTCGTGCTGTTTTCGCTGGCATTGCAGTTTCAGACTTTTGGTTATTCGTCGCTTTTTGTTTGTGAAATAAAGATTGTGATCAGAACTTTCAATTGCTTCTAGACATGGATGTAATAGAATTCGAATGGTGTAATCATGAACCATTACCTATACAATCCAACGACCATATGCTATATTTGTTGTGGCCAACTCCGTTGCATATTATTTATGGTATAATTTAATCTAGACCGCTGATCTAATTTTATTGGACGGTTATGATTAAATTATATTATCAACAATTTTAGATGTAGTAGAATTCTGAGAGGGCAATATCGTCTTTTTTACCGTGATAGTAAGTGGGCTTTGCCGGACTTTTTTTTATCCGTACATAATGTGATAAAAAATAATAAATACAAATCAAATATTAATCAAAGTAAAAAATATCCTTTTAAATCAATGGACAAGATTAGTTCAACTGGCAATATTATACTACAAATAATATGCACCGAAACGTTGCCATATTTGTTACGATCTGAAGAGACACAATTGGCTGCGATCGAGCGCCACTAATAGAGCGATCATGCCCCGGTGTCGACTGGTTTAATACTTTAATGTCGACCGTACTGGTGTACGGTACGCTGCTATTCGGGGGAGCAACACGACATGGTGGTTCTGGTGACTAATGGCCGTCATCAATGGCTAATTATCTCAGCTACGATGAACATCGAAGCTTTTACTAATTTCTCAAGAATTATTCAGAACATTTCCCGACTCCCGAGTGGACGGTATAAAGGGAGAGCTAGCTGGAAGAAGAGTAGATGTGAAGCAATGGCGGCCACATTGATGTGCAATCTGCAAATCCGGCGCTAAATTTACCGGCGCCTTCACTCGCCTGACCTACGATGTAATCAACCTCCGGTCCGTCCGCGACGCCTACATAAACCCAAGCATTGTGCCACCTCTTGCTCCTCACCCATCCACAGCGTCGTCTTCTTCCACCTTGATCCACTTGATCAGAGATCAGTCCGAGCAGGTGGTAAGAGTTCCATAATGGAAATCGCAGCCCGACAGCTACTTCTCGGTGCCTGCGCCGTCGTGCTGGTGGCGGCGCATGCTGCGTACGCAGAGGCAGCACCGATCGTGGTCGGCTCGGCCATGTGCTCTGGTTGCACTAGGAAGAACATGAATGCTGAGGCAGCTTTCAAAGGTATACCCACCAATTAGCTAACTGTTATACTTAGTAGAGACATTGATGATCTAAGTTGCATGTTCATAATTAAATACGTTATAAAACTGGCACTGAAATTGACATCGCTAGTCAAACACGATAAACAGATCCAAAACGATACGTGACTCAGGCATAATGTTTGTTAGACCGATTGACCGAAGCCCATTTCCATATGGCACTCATTAATCCGACCTCGCACCAAACTTACGTGATTACACAGTTTACACACATCAGGACATCAACGGTCCTCAAACAACTAAATCAGCCAGCTTTTGTATCGTGCTTGAAAAAATATCTCGTGTTACCAATTTTTTAGTGTAAAAAATTAGTAAATATATCTAAGGTATCAGAATTTTGTACTAAAATTTTTGGTAACTCGAAATAATACTCAAGGATGATAAAAAAAGTCCAAATCAGCCAGTAGTTCCCTCCCTTGTGATATAGAAGGGCCTAGGCTAAGAGTGACTCTACTTCAGTTTCTAGCCTCGTACGCCCTTCATTTGCGAACGCATGATGTTGGTTTGTTCAAAATTAAACTAATCAATGTCAAACAAAAAAAATGAATGTAATATAGCTTACTGCACAAAACTCTTAACAAAACGCGTGGTTAACTTGTGTCAGGTCTTCAAGTGGCTGTCAAGTGCAAGAACAGCAGGGGCGAGTACGAGAGCGTGGCCATGGCGAAGTTGGACAAGTCCGGCGCCTTCAGCGCCCCGCTCGCCACCAACCTCGTCGGCGAGGACGGCGAGCTGAAGCAGGACTGCTTCGCTCGGCTGCACGGCGCGTCGAACGCGCCGTGCCCGGGGCAGGAACCTTCCGAGATTGTCGCGGCGCAGCCCGGCCACGACGGCGAGAAGACGTTCGTCGCGCTCGGCGGCAAGGTGCACAGCCCGTCAGCGGAATGCGCCTCCGTGTTCCTCTGCCATCATTTCCACAAGCACCACCCGATCGTCGTCCACCCGCCCGTGGTCGTGCCCCCCAAGCACGAGACGCCGGTGACCGTGCCCGATCACAAGCCTCCGGTGACCGAGCCCAAGCCTGACCCGAGCACAAGCCGCCGTCCACGACGCCGGTGGACGCGCCGCCCATTTACCACCCTCCCGCCCAGCAGAATAGCAAGCACTGAAACGTTTGATACGGGCTGAAAACCGAAATGCGTGGTAACATTCGCTTGACCCAGTCAGGTCATGCGATTTCTACCCAATAAAGTCTGTGAGGACGAGGATTACGTTGGCATTGTTGCGTTTTTCATTAGCTGGGTATGTACTACGTAGTACTAGATTCCGTGTCGCTCTATGTATGATTTATTTGAAGTACAATGTGTGTAACGAGCTGGAATTATGACTGGCATTTGTTTTCGAATACTTACATTTGTCAAGCTGTCCAGCGGTCACTTTACCTCCTGATCGATTCATGTTTTGGTCATTGTTTGCCCTTTCTGACAGTAGCAACAGCAACGTTAAAGTGGCCTTGCGAACAACGACCTCGTCGCCTGCACTCGCGGTTGATTGGGAAGGATGCAGTCAGTGCATAACTGCATTTAAACATGAAAGTGGTACTAGTAGCTGACTAGCTGTGAGCACTTGTTGCAACCAAATACACTGATACACACACAAAGATGTGTGTGCCAGGGAAAAACAAGTTTTCGTTAGTCGGATCAACATTCAGAGAGGAAGAATAGTTACATCCAAGCACATCTAACACCCAAATTCAACTCATCTTTTTAAAGAAATATATACTTTCGAAAATAACCAAAATTGTGATAAGCGATCATCAACCTACCATGGAGATGGTGTGGCCTAATACACATTTTTAGCTCACAGGAAAGCAGTAATCTAGACGAACCTACACTGCAACGGGTTGCCTCGCTGTGTTCACTGGGAAAGTTTGGCTGAGACGTATCTTCTCCACTATAAGGTAGCTTCTTACTAATTTTATCAGATGATCAAACTATCCATATGTTATAGTCGTCCCAGACTACAAATGTTGCTGAAAATTTCATGCAGACTTCATAAACTTCACCTCATGCTGCCTTCTCTCAAGACATCAATCATATCATAAATTCTCTTCGGATCATTGGAGCGTACCTAAATTAGAAAGATAATAGGATAAAAATGATATCCTTGACAACTAACAAGTACAATAAACAGCCGCGGAGAGCAACATATCAACAAACCTTCCTATGCAGAAACATTGCAGCATCAACAGTTCCTTCAGCATATATCGAACGGCCACAGACATTGTGCTGGAATTCAAATGAAACACTGATAGGGAAAAACATATAATCAGTAAACCTGAATATAGGAATCACATTTTGAGGAGGATAATAGTTACCTGTCATCGGGAGAAGTGAGATGGTACAAATGGAATGCATGCCCTTCAATATGTTCTTCAGGGACACCCACCATCTCAAGCTGTTGCTCAGGATCCCTAATCTTAACCATCTGCAAGCATATGAAGGAAAAAAAAGAACAGTATAAATATAGCACAATAAGAGTTCAAAATTTTCTCTTTGAAATTGAGAGAGTACATGTTGCCAATGTATAACAATCAGCAACCTCATTCTACCATAATATCTCCTACACTGCTGAATGAAAACCTCAATCAACTGGATCTAAAATAGACAAACACAACCAGGTGACTACGAAGATATGGGCCAGTGTAGAGTAATATATTTATTACTGACAAAGTTATCAAATATTTTTTCACCGCAAAAAAAGTCAAATATTTGAAAGCAAGGATGAGTGTTGGGTGCAAACAATACCTAGTTAATGTGCTTTAGTAAAAGTTGAGCATAAAGGTGCCTAGCTTACCCGGTTCATGTCATATGACACACCTAACTTCTCAAAACACTCAATTACAGCTTTAGCTGTACCAGATATGTCTAGCTTGCCAGCTTGATGGGATTCCAAAACCTGCCAATTTCGAATTTCATAATTTGAAAATAGCAAATAAAAAGTTGTCTGGTAATTATCAAAAATAAGTCCCAGGAAGATCAACAATTGCAAAGCTTGCAACAAAGATTATGTAGTAGTGTTTGCTTTCAGTCTATTTTAAGGCAAATCAAAAGATACATTTCTGGTTCCTAGAGTAGAAGCTTAATCTTTTATTTGTCAGTCACTTTCTTTTTGAATCTTGAATTCCTAAAAGTAAATATTCAGGGTAGAATTGTACCTCCAAACGATAGCCTGAAAAGGCCCCAGGAAACTGCTCAGCCATAATTTCCATTGCAGCAAGAAATGCAACGACCTGATCAGGAAAGATAATGAGAATAGTGTTTGATGCTCTTTGTCTCTTTGAAGTTTTACAATGACAGCTGTATACTTTATGAAATCAGATCATTCATTTTTTTTGTCATACCTGTTTTCCCATCTGTGGAGATATTAGTGCATAGTTGTTTGAATCTTGAACTGATTTATAGAGCAACTGTCTATCTCCACCGGTTGTGCCCATAACAAATGGCAAACCAAGCTTGCAATAGAGCTCAGCGTTAGCTGCATAAGTCAGAAGAATCAGGGCTAAAGACAATCTGAAATTGGAATCAGCAGAAGCAAATAAAAACCAAACATCAGTAGATTTGTTTTTGGTTCTTACTTGAGCAAACATCATGACCGCTTAAGACAAACAACTTATGCTAAGTATGTTATATAGGCAATGCAGAGAGAGAGAGAGAGAGAGAGAGAGAGCGTGCAAAGAAACAGAGATAAAGATGTTTACCATTCACAGAGTCAGGTGCTGTATAGTCCACGACAACAACATCTGGGAATTCATCAATAACAGATGACAGAACATCTTCTCTTGCAGAAGGACCATATATCTTAACATGCGTATGACCAACCTGTACTGTTCTATCAAGCATATCTCTACTACTGAATGAAACAGGAACTAGGTGAAGACCACTTGAAGTGGCTGCCTCAGCCACAGATAACCCCATTTTACCAGTGCAGCCATTCACCTACATAAATGAACCTTCAATTTGCTAGGCTCGCTGGAGTACAAATTTCAATAGCACTTCTAGCAAAAAAATTGGAAGTGGTCTAGATTCGGCAATAGAAATACACTTCATAATCCAGCCAAAATGGTATAAGAGGAACCCAAATTGCTGTGATTTGGATATCTACGGTGTAGCATTATAAATACACACAGATTGAGATTTACCTACAGTTGAACATTCTTAAAATAAAAGGTCTGAATGAATATGCTTCATTTCCTAAAATATGATGTTCTCTTGTTAAACAACAAGTAGATGCAAACTGTACAATCTAAAGTACTAATCAAGTTGGCCAACCTTCACCATAAAGAATTACACACGGAGACAGTCTGTTGGGCAAGTAATCAACTACAATTAGGCCTATTTGGCTTCTTTATTCTGTTTAGCAGTATGCTTACGTTCATTTAATGATTGTAATGAAATCCTCTGTCTCTATCCTTCCAATTGACCTAGATAAGTTACAGAAGCATAAGATGTGCAGGCTTATCCTCGAGGATTAAAAATAAAAGTTTTGTATTTTGGACATTTACATGTTACGATTTGTTCTCTGTTTGGTTGGCCTTGTTTAGTCATATGAAAATTAAAACGAATACAATGTCAAGTACTCAAGTGTGGCTGCCAAACAATCCTCCCTTGCAATATGTAAACTCAAATGCCAGTTCAGAGAAAGAAAGGGAAAGGAACGTATCACTTAAAAACTAAATTTTAGCCAAGCCTACTACCTTAATGTGCATCAATTAGCCAAGAGGCTGGAATGGGTGTGACCCACCAAACCTATAACAAAGTTTTCCTACTGATTTGCAAAAAAAAAAAAAAGTTTTCCTACTGTAAACTTCGATTCATCCATAAATGAAAAAAAAAAGCGACCACAGCGGCATTTCGTCGAACAGCCTCGCGGCACGAATTTTTCAGCAACCAACGTACCAGTATCGGAAAGGACAGTCTCGCCGGCGGGGCAACGACCTCTACGGTGACCGCAGGCGACGCCGCGCTGACACGCTGCAGGGTCCCGGCGGCTCCATGGAGGGTGCCCCGTCTCCGCCACGGCGCGGGCGAGGGCATAGAAGGCGGTCGCAGCGAGAGCATCCTCGATCCTGTCCCCGCGGGCCTGCGGGATGGTCACCTGATGCGGATAGGGACTGGATCGATCCCGAGTTATCAGAGGGCTGTGCTG
Source organism: Oryza brachyantha (assembly GCF_000231095.2). Taxonomy (NCBI): domain Eukaryota; kingdom Viridiplantae; phylum Streptophyta; class Magnoliopsida; order Poales; family Poaceae; genus Oryza; species Oryza brachyantha. Next base: position 6,553,389 of record NC_023165.2, on the reverse strand, counting down.
TATCGTGAACCGTCCGATCAGAGAGGGCTAGAGGAGCGGTACTGGATGAACGTTGGAGGATGGAAGCTCGAAGTGGTAGGGGAGAACAGGGATGACACTTTTCCTACGTCTTCGGTATCCCTGGTATCTAATACGATGCTTATGGATACGGGCTTAGTTTTATATCCATCGGTATGGTCGCCCGTAATTTAAAATTCTAATACGGAGTGGTTGGGTTTTTAATCTATGAATAACCCATGTCCAACTTAATATTTATGTATATTTGGTTTTAGTCTATGAGCAACCTATGTCCAACATGATATTTATGTATATTTGATTTTAGTCTATCTCGCATAACTATTTTTCATTTTTTCATTAAAATCTTAAATTTTGATGAAATTATGTTGGCCTGGGATAACTTTTGTAGCTCTTTTAAACCACCGGTGATGATTTCACAATTTAATGATTATGTTGTTCTTTATTTAATTATCTAATCTATTGATATATTATTTATTTAAAACCCATTGGGTACCTGCTGTGTATACGCATACATGGCAGCAATGGAAGGCGTGGGGTTCTATTCGCAACCCTATTTGTTATTAATTGGGCAAGTGAAGACAAATATCGAGTCCGACATAGATTTGCTCTACGTTTGCCTAACCTAACCCATTGCTATCCTTGGAGAACTCGACGAAATGTACACATATGACACAATGGGTCTACCAATGAAGAGGATTTCATGTAAACCCACACTCATATTTAATTTTACACACATCCATTCTAAAAGATTACTTGTATCTACTTTATTTGTTCCTTCTTGGATTTAATTACTGTATCAAACTATAAATATTTCTGGCACTATTTATAGTATTACTTGTCTTATCAATCACTTCTCATACAAAATTCTTTGCATTTTATCCCCTCATACTCTCATGTCTCCCTATTTATTTTCTATTTATTAAGGGACATCATAGTTTTTTCTTAATATTATTGTCTTCTAGACAGACTAGAAATATTTATATTTTAGGAGAAACATAGTAAACTAAATGGGTATTGCCCAATAGTTAACCCAATGGATAATAGAAGAGCTACATGTGGTCCCATATGTAGAAATAAACCAATATTTATATAAAGCTGCTCTTATATGTAATATGAATCATCCCTTTAAATTTTGATCAAATTTGGTAAACTTTAGTGTAAACATAAGTTTAAAAATTTTAGATGCAAGTTTATACCTACTAAATAAGTACAGATAAAGTGGTTAAAATTAGTGATGCACTTCTCATACCAAAAATCAAATGGATGATGAATAATCAGTTATAACCCTACGACATAGGCTACAGAAACTGGCTAATGCCTTTCCCATATCTAAAGTCAATCCACCCCTTCGATCCCCTCATATAAAGACAAAATGACGCTTATATTTGTTACTCACTAGCCATCGCTTGGTGCTGGCGGTGATATAAGAAAAGCGTACTGGATGGTGACGTACAACGAGAATAGCATTTCTCAAAACAATTCCAATCTCCCGGTAGATCATGCGTGCTGCACAGTGCATACAACATCCAACAAGCTCGTATTGTGAATCAAGACCGCTTCCGGAAACGCCTGCTTTATGGGGTCCTGACCCGTTGTTAGCCATCGCCCGAGTTATAGTTTATCCTTTCACTTTTACGCTTATAAATCAAAATTTAAATTTTTATCTTTAAATTTATAGTTAATTTAGAGTATTTTTTATCAAAATTTTCTTTCTGTATATAAAGTTTACTTACAAATTAATTTTGCTTTGCAAATATACTACAAACCCCGTTTCATAATATAAGATTTTTGATTTTTTCGGTTCCAACGTTGACTATTTATCTTATGTAAAAGATTAACAAATTATCAAATATTATATTAAAAAAATTAAATATCTTATATATTTATGTTATAAAACAGAGTATTTGATATCATCTCGTTAGAGAGGATGATATCTGGCGTCTCCCCCCAAGCAAAACGGAGTCAACCCAGCGGAGGGGGGCAGCCAGCCGAGATGGAGCGGCATCCCCCTAGAAAAACCCCGAGTTGCACGTCAGACAGCGGGCGCAGCACACAGAGAGAAAAACGGTTGACCCAGCGCTCACCCGCAGAGCGCGAGAGCGACGCAATCATCGAGTTCGAGCCTTGTTAAAAACCGGCCAATCCCCACCCCCACCACCCTCACAAACCGCCCCCGTTCCAACTCTGCAAGTGGTGTCTCGTGGATCTCGTCTCTATCGCCGCTCCCGCCGTGGCAAGCATGATCTCCCCGCGCCCCACGCTGTCCTCCTCCAGCTTCCTCGCGTTCCGCCCGGCGCCGGCGGCGTCGCCCACGCACCCGTCGCCGCCGCCCTCCCCGCGCCTCCACGCGCCGCCGCCGCTCTCGGCCTCCTTCTCGCCGTCCGCCTCCGTCGTCGCGCCGGACCACGTGGCCGCCGCCTCCTTCTACGACGTCCTCGGCCTCCACGCGGGGGCCAGCGCGCGGGAGATCAAGGACGCGTACCGCCGCCTCGCCCGCGCCGTCCACCCGGACGTCTCCTCCCACCCCGCCTCTGCCTCCTCCGACGACTTCATCCGCGTCCACGCCGCCTACTCTACCCTCTCCGACCCCGACAAGCGCGCCGACTACGACCGCCGCCTCCTCCTCGCCGCCGGACGCCGCCGGGCCCCTGTGCTCGGCCGCTCCCCGACGTTCCCGGCGCGCCGCCGCCGCACGTGGGAAACCGACCAGTGCTGGTGAGGTGCCCACCACTCGCCTCCGCGGCCGCCGGGGGGCGCGAGACGGCCACACGTGTTCCGACGAGCCACGTACAGAAGCGTCCAATTCGTTGGGAGACGCAAAGATTCCGGCAACCACTCGGCTTGTGAGTTGTGGCGGGGCATACGCTTCTAGAAGAAATGGCCTTACACTGGTCTTCCACGCCTCGTTGTGACTCGTAAAAAAAATACTACCAGGGAAAACAAAAAAAAGAAAGAGCGTATGGTGCGCGTGACGCTCGTCTAGCTTGGAAGTGTCCACATGTATGACCCGGTGCGGTGATTGATAGGATAGGTTAACATACTCTAGGCTGGAGATAAGGCTTATGAGAGCCACAACAATAATGGAGCAGTGACCGGGAAGAAAGTGATTTGTATGTCACCTTGCATACTCTTCTTCTTCTGCTACTTCTTCAGTTTGTGGTGACTGGGGAATGCAGACGGTGTGGGCAGTTTGTGGACTGAAGAATGGATGTTTTTTCTTCGACCGGAAGGAACCAGATCTTTCTAAGTCTCCACACGATCTTGGAATACATATGAACCAGATCTTTCTAAGTCTCCACACTTGTGTTTTGTCTGATTGATCCTAGTTTCAGTATTTTTGCAAGAACCTAGCATCTCTACTGTACTTGCATTCTAATTGCTTCTTGCAATGACTTCAGTATTGTTTCTGATACCCTATCAGGCTATCAGAAACAGAACTGGCTTCTGATTCTTTGGCAAAAGAGATATTGTGGATGTCTGTTATATGCATTCTCCCTCCCCCGTAAATATCCAAGATATCATAAATTGTTCTAGTCTGACGTCCACTCAAAGCCACTTCAATCTTTTGAAAGAGAAAAGGGGAGTTCAAGAAAAGTTCCTGAAGCACAAAAAACAACAACGGGTCTTTTTTTCGTGTGTGATCACGACTGGATCCCACAAATATATATTGTCTCCAAGTATCCCTCAAATATATTATCTAATATTAACAATAATGAACTTTTGATATAAACAGGTCGATGTCGATGATAGGAGGATACTTTTGGGCGTGTTGATAGTACTGAGGCTCAGTGGTAGTTGAAATGTTATCCATCATGGGCATACGCAGTACCAATATGCACAAGAAGAGAAACTTATGTACTCCTGAATATGTAATGAGTAGTTGTGTTATCCTTGGGGTTTGTTTGGCTTTAAAAAGCTAACTGACAAATTTGTAAACGGAAAATAGACTGTGAATAAAATTTATATATATATATATTCTTAGTGATTTAAAAGCTAAGGCTAAAAATAAAATTTAGTGAAAAAACTCTAACATCAACTTCAAATTTTAGATTAGAAATTTAACTTTGGTTTATAAACCTAAACAGAAACGAAAATATGACGGTGCTCCTCTTTGCTTATATTGCAACGAAGAGATTGGGTGGGGGGGGGGGGGGGGTGCTCCTCTTTACTCCTGCATATGCAACGAAGAGATTGTGATATGGCGGCAAAGTCGTCATATAGTGGACGACCACATGATAAAGAATAATGAATTGCGACTTGGGACAATGGTGATGAAGGTAGCAAAAAAATGGTGTTTTAGCTGTACTGCCGCATCATTTGCATCACCCGGCCACTGAACTTTATTCGCCTGCAACGTTGGGTTAACGAGCAGTGGTGCACTGTGCACACCTGCCCTTGTAAAACATAAAAGGGATCGTTTGGCTTATTCATAAAGGGGTAATCGTTTGACTTATTCTGAAAAAATAAATAGTATATGTATAAATAAAAAATAATTTGATAATAAAACTTATATATAGATATATAAACTTAGCACATTTGTTTAACACGTCGGTACAAAAGATCATCATATCTTCATAAACTTAGCACATTTTTAACTAATGTTTCATCTAATGATTATATTCAGACTATGTATTTAGCGAGTTTTCATTAGATATTATCTATTGTTATGTTATAATGGTAAATTTAAAATTATGAAGGTTAATATAAATAGATATAGCTTGTTAACGAGCTAGCTTATGAGCTGAGCCGGGGTAGGTTCTTAGCTCATCAAGGTTAACAAATAGAGTTGAGATGGCTCATTAAGATACCAAGCTCGCTATTCACCCCTTGCAACCAGTGGTTATGATCATGCATGGCTACTTTTGAATGTAGGCCTTGAAGACTGCATTATATTTTGGAAAGCTGTCACAATCACTTGGTCTCTACCCAATCTTGGCTGTGTATTCAAGATTTGACATTTTCCTCCTGAATAAGGGTGTTTTGTATGGAAACTATTACCCTAGTCTAATATTGCTCCCTCAATTACATCATCGGATATGAATGCTTCCTCGAGTATCAACTTAAGTATAAAAATTGGCTCGTTTTGTCTTGTTGGTTTGGACGTCAGTTTTGTCCTATGTGGTATCTACATGACTCTTACATGGAATTACAATTAGAAAATAATAAATAATATAGTGTGACGGTGTGACCCCACATGTTAGAGGCATGACCTCTACCATGTTTTCAACTTCTCCTAGCTCTCTCCTGAGCAATACAGGGCAACAACATGAACGAAGGAACCAAGCACAACAGGAAGAAGAGGGACTCCACCACCATGGACGCTGGCAACATCCAATAGGTCATAGCACTTGCTCTTTGTATATCCCAAGTACAATGGTTAGAGAAGGAGGACGTGGTCACGATACGAGGCTGGGTGCGAGGTGGAGCAGTGACCGTGATGTCGGAGGCGACGTAGTGGAGAAGGGGTGCAGGATGCACCTGTTGTAATCATTGCCATCGTCGTTGGGGAGCCAACTGTTGATGTTGTCGACGATTGGTGAAGGAGATCCCGGTAGTCAAGGAGACACGATGGCGAGCGTGAGCCTCGCTAGGAACTGCAACGCCAAGAAACCTGCTGGGGAGGGTGTGAACTCGATGGCAAGCAGCTCCAGGACATGAACATCTCTTGCTTCTCAATGTTGAAGGGGATGGAACTCCACTTGAGAAGGGTGAAGTCGAGTAGCCTCCACTAGCATGGCACAATCCACGAGTCTCACCCTAGCAAATCCTTTGATATTGGTTGTTATGGAGAGGACTTTGGCTGGTGCTAGCAAGCTCATCCCCTCCCATGCTCCCCGACCATGACAATGAGGAGATAGGAAGGAAAGACGGATGACAGAGGCTCCCGATTTCTTTTTGAATTATATCCATGTTGGAGCTTACATGTATGGCTTATATGTACTCCATCAAACAAATGCCAAGTTGATGTGCCAAGTGGATATCATGTAGCATAGTACTGCCGTCTAAATTGTCCAGGTAGATAAATTGAACTGATTTTAATTATTAAGGGAGCATTCATATCTGGCTTTATGGTTGAGAGAGTAAAATCAGACCAATGCAATAGTAAGGGAGGCAAATTAGACTTTTGTAACATATGCTTGAGGTCTCTATTCTAAAAGTATCCTATCCTAGTTTGGATATGAAGGTCAAAATTTGGTTTAGCTTCGATCGCAATCATTAATTTGTGATCCAATGCAACTAGCTGGCTCGCCGCCTGCGCCTCCATCTTCCACCTGCACACCACCGGGAGATCTCATCCGCCACCAAGAAAACTACCTTTTGATCAAAAGTTCGAAACCTAAAGGAAGAAGGAATAACCTAAACGATATATTTATAATAAAAAATAATTTTTAAATAAAATTGTATATACATTTTCTTAACGATATAAAAGCTAAAGCTAAAAATACTAATATACACTATATTTAAGGGTGAAAATTTAAAATTTGACTTATAAATATGAAAAAAACGAAAAGATTAGACTTGCCCGAGCTCCATTCTAACTACGCAACCTCGGGCATCTCCCGCAGCTCATGCCTTTGATGTTGTTTCCATGTTCACCGAAAGGCCAAGTCGAGAGCAGTCACCAACTCCACAAGAGGAAGTTCAGTTAATTAGAAACTCAAAAGACGACCCAGTATATATATACAAAACTAAATGAGACGTCGTTGGCCTAGAAAAATAAACTAATTATTTTTCGTAGTCTTTTTTTTCTTTTGCTTATGCTTATAGGTGAAAAATTAAATTTTTAAGCTTAAATTTTTAGTCGATTTTGAGTTGTTCTCGTTAAAGTTTATTTTACATCCTTGGCTTTTAAATTGGTATGAACACATATACTCTATATATCCCATAATGTAAGATATAACTATTTTTTCTCTATCCCCATAATATAAGACGTGCATGCAAGCATGTATTAATTAGGATATATCTTTTCTCTAAATTTAATTTAGTTTAATTCTTGGCCACCAAAACGTTCAACCATATTAGATACATGTATACATGCAACTGGGTAATCTAAATGATGAGATGTTTATAACTTTTTTTGGTCTTTATGTTAATGGTAGTTGCGCTTTATATTATGGATGGAGGGAGTATAAAAATTTTATTCGCAAATTATTTTTCGTTTGTAAATATAATGATTGGTCTTTTCTTTTAAAACCCTAAAAGATGACCCCTTAGAAATCGTAAAATTTCTCAACTTTTTTATGTGTCAAGCACCATATAGAGCTGTAGTAGTTAAATTGACTTGACCGAAGGATTAAAAAGTTTATCAAGAGCTTGTCTAATGAAGTAAAGCAGCATGCTCTCCTGACTTCTGGCACAAGTACAGGACGCGCAAAGATTGTGTTAAACAACTCAAAAGACGGTGTGCGTAATACAATAGGATACTCCGCGGTTAACGTTCTGCAGTAAGCCAGTAAACCGCCCATGAGGCCATGACGTGAGGGCCCTGATCCACGTCCATGCCAATTGCTTCATCGTATCCAGCAATCCAACCCGGATGTCCAACCTACGGCAGCTCTTGAGTGAGACTGTAAACAGGGTGGTCAGACGCTCTAGCCTGCTCCTAGGTTTCGAAAACTACAGGTGTTCTCAAAATTGCCACATTTTAGGCTCTCCCCGTTGCCCTTCACAAATTGCAGTTCAGTTTTAAGCTTTGTCAACCATGAACCACCGATTAAACAACTACCCACCGACCAAAGCAATCAATTCCCTGGCATGCCTGAGGCAAAAATAGGCATTCAAATGGACCCTGGTTTCTGGTTAATCGTCATTTATTCTCCATAAAAAACACAACATTTTCTCCTCTCTTTTTAGACACAGCATACGACGGACCAGCGTCTACTCAGACAAGAAAGGGAGTTAATACCACTGTGGCCCAATACAGCCCATCTATCTCGTCTGACTCTACTCTGTGGTCCACAGTACTTCAATTCATAGTACAGAAAGAACACGCAGAGACTTCAATAGGCCGTGGGCTTGGGCCACCCTTTCTGTTACTTCACCGGTTCACCCGCTTCTCGCGCGAAATAAGAAAATCTTTCCAAACGCCGCGCCTTCTGCAGCCGCCGCCGCCGCCGCCGCCGCCGGCCAGCCGCGAGCCCGCGACGGCGACGACGCGCAATTTGTTCGCACGCCGGAGGACGGCGAGGCGGACGGCGCCTCCGTCACGAGAGCAGCAGATCGCGTTCATGAACACGAAGGGGAGATTTTTTTTTTTTTAAAAGGTGGCGTCCCATCCGTTGCGTTGCATCCATCCGTGTGGGCGGCGCGCCGGCAGCTGTGTCTGTCATTCAGGTGTTGGAAGGTAGCGGGCGAGGGAAATTCCCTGGGGCCTCGTCACAGCTGGGACGCCGCACCTTTTCAGCCTGTCAACGCTCACGGAGATCTTAATCTCCTCGATGCACATTACAACCATTGTTTAATCCCTCTTATGCCAGATGGAGTAACATGGTGCCTGAGGGTAGAGTATTTGTTCGCGCTGATGCGTTTCATCCCTAGCGATGGCGCACTGTGATGCAGAGGGAAATTTATGCAGCCCAATCTTCTGTCGGTGACCGTGCTTACAAGTCCAAATTTAAATCTTTACCTTTAAATTTAGAGTTAATTTTATATTATTTTTTATATTATTTTTTTAATTGCTAAGAATATATGTATAAAATTTTTATTCATAAATTATTTTTTATTCGTAAATATATATTGATCAACCGCATGTATGGCCGACAACGAGCAGAGAAACTGTGCGGCATTGTTCAGCAAACGGTGCAGGATCGGTTGTTGGATACACTGATCTATTTGGTTCAACGAACCAAGGTCTTCTTGAGAGAAATGTATTCGCTCGAAACGTTTGGTTGGACCGTCTATACTTTGTCGCGTTTAGTGTTGTCATCCTTTGAAATGAACTTGTCAAATGCTAATAGATTAGCAGTTTGGACAGAGAGCCGTGTGTGTGTTTGTTCCTTGACGCCACTATTAAATTAAACTAGAAAACCCAGATATTGCTTGCACGGTTGATGAAGGAATGTCTCTCTAAAATAAGAGAATTGATGCTAACCAGAACACATTAAAGAAAAGCAAGATCCTGCCACGAACGTAGCAAATCAAGCAGCAAATTTTGGGAGGAATAAGATCCCCATAATAATGAAGCCGCATCCACTGCAACTGCAATATAATAGTAGATAGAACTGTACAGTACAGTGCTTGTAGTGCACTCCCATTCATCTGATTAAAGATCCAACGGCTAGGACCAAACTGCATAGGAAACATAGAGAACACTCTGCTACAATACAAAGTAGGTGGCTACAGCACCAGGACAGAGCCGGCGATGCGTTTCCAATAATCGTAGCAGCAACCGGGTGCTACCTTCCTCTACTCACCTCTTCTCAGGCATAGAATTACAGTGTCGGTCACCTGTCGTTGCGATGTTGTTTAAAACTGTGCTGTTTGACAGCATAGCAAAACTTGGGTGAAGTTTATCCGTGGGGATGAACACGGAGGGTGGTGTGCTAGCTGTTGTTAATGGTTGCAGGGCTGGTAGGTAGCATAACCATTGCTGCTAAATCCATTGCCCTGGTGGCTGGTTGGCAATCTCACTCAAATTCCATAGCGTTAACTGAGCCAAGCGGAGTTACAATGCCAGGATGGAAGGATGCCACTGCAAGCCCCGTTCTTTTGTTTTTGCTTTTGCTTATAAACCAAAATTTAAATTTTGAATCTTAAATTTTAAGTTAATTTTAGGAATTTTTATCATGTAGTTTATTTTCAATCTTTGAATTTAGATCGTTATGAACATATATACAAATTTATTTATAAATTATTTTTTGTTTATGAATATATCGTTTAGATTTTTTTTGGAAAAAACCACTCCGTAAACAATTACGTTGGCAACGGTTTGGCTTGTGAATTGCGAAGATTGATGAGAGTTACTGCTATCTGCTGATAGGAACACTAAAACTGAGTGTTCAACGAAGTTATCACGTGTCAGTACTGCTTTAGCTTTGTGTTAGCCCTGCCTGCTTGAACTGTTACCTCAGATCACTGTTTAAGACCTGGAGTAGGGTTCAAATCCACTGCGATAACTCACTGGTATATACCAGCCATGTATTACTGGGGTAATATATGAATGAGCAGTGGTGCTAGATGATCTCATGAGTTTTGACTTTCGAGGTTAAAAGAGATAGAAGATTATTTAAAAATTGCAACGGATAAGAAATCGCTATCCTGTCGTGGTCCGGATCACATACAGCAGGTGACGCAGGGCGCCGGGAGCGTGCCACACAGGACGCATGACGTCTGCGGCAACACCTTGAGGAGTCCAGGTCGAACTCCTTGAGTCCAGATCGAATTAGGTTAGAGTTTTTTAGGATTAGATCATAAGTTAGTTTAGTTAATTTTCTTTTAATATCCAGAGTTTGTTAGCGATACGTTAGGGATGTAAGCCTATTTAAAGGGGCACAGATCACGCAACAAAGCAGTGACGAATTTATCTCTATCTCTATCTCTCTTGTCTCGACGGCAGCCAGCTAGGTTACCAAAGCCAAGGCCACCGATCACCCATCGTTACCCTATTCGTTCTTACGCGGGAGCTCGTGACATAGCCATAACCATGATACAGTAATAACTGAACTTGCCAACTTGGTACAATGGTAATACAAAATCACCAAAGGAAAACCAGTTCGATGACATGAGACTGATGTTACGTATCCAGATGCCAAAGAGGCCTGGTGAAGGCTAGTGTGTATTTAGTTGGTATGATATGTCGGACTAAAAGAGCCATTTAGTTGGCCCGTGGGCAGAGTTGAATGAGGTGTTCAAAAATATTTTAAATATTTTACAAAGATGTTGAGTGAGTTTATCGGATAATTTGTCTAGATGAGTTCGTTCATCTTATTTTCATCTCATTCGTCCCACTAAAAAATGATCATCTAATCCATCGAAACCAAACATATCATGTAGCCATAAAAAATATGAATGGTCATATCCATCCCACCTTGATTAACAACTAATACAGCCTTACACAATCATGAAAATTACAGTGTGGTTTGGACAGAAACAAATATTGTCGTGTACGTTGAACGGTATTAACTCCGTATACAAATGACTTCACATTTAGCTCCCCCCGTATGCCCACAAACACTTTATTTTAAAACAATTATGTATTAAAGTTTGGTAAAGTAGGAATGCATATTGTGATCAAATATGTTGAGGTTTGAAAAAAAGTGAAAGATATTATAGTATTGGTGTATGTGAAGTGGAATGAGAGCAAGTTTATTAGTAGAGCTAACTACTAACTATAAGTTTATATTAGAGCTAATATGTGTCATAGATTAGATATAAGATTATCTCTAATGTTTTTTCTAATATCTCTTTATATTAGTTATGTATTTAATACGTGTCTTCGATAAAACTAGTTGTTATATAAGAGGTACACTATTTATTTTTATTTATTCTTAGTATTCCTGTAATTGTATAAACTGATATTAACTTTCATTTTATTATATTTTACTTGCTCTATCCCTACGAATAGTTTTTGGACGAGCGAGCATGAAGGAGAGCAGCGAAACGGGCGGGGCGGAACGAACGATTCAACGACCCACCCGGTGCCCATTGTATTGACCCGGTAAACGAGCGCCCATCCCCCGGGTCCACCTCTCCCGATCCTGGACGGGCCGCCGTGCAGGCCCAGCGGCAGCGGGCAAACTTCGCCAGCCAGGCGGCGGGGCCCACTGCGTCCGGTCCACCTACTGACGCGGGACTGACCGGCTAGTAAAAACCACAGCCCGCCCGCGCCCTCCGCCTCGCGGCGCGGCTCGATCGTCTCGTGTAGTCGTGTCGTCTCCGCCCCCAACGTGGTAAACCCTTGTCTTCTCTCCAGCCGTCCACCGCCGCTGCTCCCGAAGAAAACAAAGACAGCTGCTTGGAAACCCACGCGCCTGGCGCCACCAATCCTCACCCGCCACGGCCATCCATCACGCCTCATTCCGATCGGCGGCTTCTTTGGTGGCGAGAGAGAGAGAGTTAGTTTTGTTTTGAGTTCCTCGGCGAGGAGGGAGCCAGGGAAGGATGGGGGAGGGGGTGAAGGCGATGCTGGCGAAGCCGATCCAGCTCGCAGACCAGGTGGCGAAGCAGGCGGGGTGGCAGTGCTTCCGGGCGGAGTGCATGGACCTGCGGTCGCGCGCCGAGAAGCTGGCGGCGCTGCTGCGGCAGGCGGCGCGGGCGGAGCTGTACGAGCGCCCCGCCGCGCGGATCATGGCCGACACCGTGCGGACGCTCAACAAGGCCGTGGGGATGGCGGCCAGGTGCTTCCAGAGCCACTCCCGCCTCCGCCGCTTCTTCACGCTCAACCCGGTGTCCGGCTTCCCCCGCACCCTCGCGCTGCTCGACACCGCGCTCGAGGACGTCGCCTGGCTGCTCCGCATCTCGTCCCCGCACGCCGACGCGGAAGACGACGACGACGGCGGCCTCCATGGCCTCCCCAACATCGCGCAGAACGAGCCCATACTCTTCCTCATCTGGGATCACATCGCGAAGCTCCACACTGGTAACCTCGCCGCGCGGGCGGATGCGGCCACCAACCTCGCCTCGCTCGCCCGCGACAACCCCCACTTCGCCAAGCTCATCATCGAGGAGGACGGCGTCGCTCCCCTCGTCAAGCTTCTCAAGGACGGCACCGACGACGGCCAGGAGGCCGCCGCCACGGCGCTGGGGCTTCTCGCCCGCGACGAGGAGAGCGTGGATAAGCTTCTTCATACCGGCGTCTGCTCCGTCTTTGCAGCCGCGTTGAAACAGCCACCGGTGCGCGTACAGGCCGCCGTCGCGGAGGCCGTCGCGGCGCTCGCGCACCACAACCCGAAATGCCAGGACTTGCTCGCGCAGACCAACGCCGTGCGGCACCTCGTCGGCCACCTCGCCGCCGGAACTATCCAAGAACACAGCAGATACTATGTTACGGCGAGCGGCTCTAGGAACGGGAATATGACATCCCTTCACTCCGTTGTGCTTGCCAAGACGCTCAGCGTGCACCAAGGTGGCTCTGCTTCCCCTGCCAGTGAGCCGCCGAGCTCGTCGAATGCTCCGGGTAGCCAGCAGCAATCAGGCAAGAACCAGATGCAATCAGTGGTGCAATCTGCGATGGCGGCAAAGACCACGACGAACGGAGGCACGGTTCGGTCCCAGCTGACAGCGAACGGCTCGAGCGGCCGTGGATCGCGCGAGGCCGAGGACCCGGCCGCCAAGGCTCACATGAAGGCCATGGCTGCGAAGGCTCTGTGGAAGCTTGCCCGCGGCCATGTCGGAGTCTGCAAGAGCATCACCGAGTCTCGCGCGCTTCTTTGCTTCGCCAAGCTCCTCGAGCAAGGCGACGGCGGCGCCGGCACGGACCTGCAGTTCTACTCTGCAATGGCGATCATGGAGATCACCCGCGTCGCGGAACACAACCTCGCGCTGCGGCAGTCTGCATTCAAGCCCAGCTCCCCCGCAGCCAAGGCCGTCGTGGAGCAGCTCCTCCGCATCGTGAGCAAGGCTGACGACGACGGCCTGCTGCGCCCATGCATCACCTCCCTCGGCTGCCTGTCGCGCACATTCACGGCGAGCGAGACCCGCGTGATCCGCCCGCTGGTGGAGCTGCTCGACGAACGCGATCTCCCGGTCACCAAGGAGGCCGTGGTCGCGCTCACCAAGTTCGCGTGCACCGAGAACCACCTCCACGTGAGCCACTGCAAGGCCATCGTCGACGGCGGCGGCGCACGGCACCTCGTCCAGCTCGTGTACCTCGGCGACCAGGTGCAGATCGAGGCGCTCATACTGCTGTGCTACATTGCGCTGCACGTCCCGGAGAGCGAGGAGCTCGCGCAGGCCGGTGTGCTCGCCGTGCTCCTCTGGGCGTCCAAGCAGGCGCATATGGTGCAGGACCTGCGCGTCGATTCGCTGCTCCCCGACGCCAAGGGTCGGCTCGAGCTTTTCCAGTCCAGAGCATCGCGGTGATCGAAACTGACGAGGGCATTGGCAGCGATCACCGGAGTTGAAGAAGATGAGCTAGCCATTGCTTCATCACAAAATCGGATTAGATTCATGTCGAATTTTCATTAGTTTTTTTTTCCAAATTCTTGTTATGTTGTTGTTAGAGTGTACATATCACACCTTCAGAGTTGTTGCTTTGTCTCAAAGAAATTATTGAATGTATTGACTAGAATTGAGGTGTTTATCATGTATATAACATTTTTGTATGTGCAAAATTGGAAATGAAGAAACAAATGACGTGTTCATATGCGATAGCACGGTCAAGTTGTTCGGTAGGGATGGTTGGGTGTTTAAGCCATAAAAGAATGGCTGGTTGACTTGACTTCAGCTGCACCTTGAGCCATTTCCGTATATGCTTCACCTAAAAAGACAGTTTATACTCATCGGAAAAAAAAAAGAGTAAAGCGTATGATCGTCCCTAGATTAAACCTCTGATGTCATTTAGATATCTGTACTCTTAAAATGTGAGTATAAACTGTGATCCCGTCTCCGACTATCGTGACTCCTCTAGAATCTCACATGAGGCTAACTTGATGTGCCACCTCGGAAAATTTTCTCTTTTTTTCCTTTTGTATTACTTTTTTTTCTTTCCCTTCTCTCTTTTCTTTCATTTACGGCCGCCATCGCCAAGCTCTTTTCCAGCGTGTGATGGAAGAGAAAAAGAAAACGTTGGGTAGAAAAAAAAATCGAGGTAGCAGCCACGTCATTACGTCAACATCCATGTGACAGCCCATGACAATTTAGGAACCGAAGAACACACCTAAACCACTTCTGATACTTATACGTATATTTTAAGAGTATAGGACCAACTATGTATTTTTTTTAAAAAAAGTACAGCTTATACTTTTTCAATATAAGCTTGTTTTGCAAACGGATGTGATTCCTAAATGTTTCACACACTTGTTTTGGTTCCTCATTGGGATTTTCAGTAACTCATCTATCAGCTTACACGAAAAATCTAAGAGAACTGATGTCAGCTAAGATCTAGTATATCCTTTCAGCAGTCAGCATCCCAGTTAGTTCTTCATCTATTGTAAATATAGTTTGTTTGGTTGACATTTGATATACCGGTACATATCTAGACAATGAACTAGCCGCTGACGCAACTTTCTGAGAAATCTTATCAAGCAGCTAAGGGCTGTTTAGTTGCCAAAAATTTTCATCCAAAAACATCACATCGAAACTTTGAACATCTAAATAGAGTATTAAATATAAATAAAACGAAAAACTAATTGCATAGTTATATGAGAAATCGTGAGACGAATCTTTTGAGCCTAATTAGTACGTGATTAGCCATAAGTGCTACAGTAACCCACGTATGCTAATGGCGAACTAATTAGGCTCAAAAGATTCGTCTCACGGTTTCCATGCCAGCCGTGAAATTCGTTTTTTTATTTATGTCCGAAAACCTCTTCCAACGTCCGGTCAAACGTCTGATATAACATGTAAAATTTTTTATTTCACCCACTAAACACCCGCTAAACATCACCATGTTTATACTGCGAGCCTCCAAGTCAAACGAGATCTTGTTTAGTAGCGGGAAATTTCTAACGGGGTACTATTAACATTTCCATTACAGCTTAGAAAAGGTCTGCATGCTGTGGCAATTTTTTAGAAGCGTGTCAGTACTCAGTAGGGAACTTGTCAATTTGCCGTGAAACTTCGACTAGTTAAAATACCTTGGAGCGCCCACTGTAGCAACATCATGATCTAGGCAGCGATTTTTAATTTACTAGTAGCTTGGAAAGAGTTGTTTCCGGGACAAGAGGATACACATCATTGAGTAGAGGTTGACCAAGACAGGTACACCATTTGCAAGCAAAATGCAGTACCCTCGCCTTCTTTGATTTTGCCTTATAAACCAATATTTGACTTTCTCAACATTAAATTTATAGTTGATTTTAGGATTTTTTTTCATCATAGTTTAATTGATAAGAATATGTATATAAAAGTTTTATTTACCAATTATTTCTAGGAACTTTTCTTAATCACCACTAGATTTTTTTTCCATATATGCAAGAGTCTAGCATCTACTAATTTTTTGAAACCGAGACGGAAAAGTTCCGCTTTTACATTAAGAAGAAGAGAATTGAGCTAGTCTATAGGAAAACCGAGCCTGAAAACCTTACCAGCACGGTTAATTAAGGAAAATCGGCTAAAACCTCCACACGAGATCTAACTACACGATAAGCCATGATAGCGGAGCCCAACGTAGGATGCCGAAGCCAAGCTAAACACAAGACAACATAAATAACTCCAACATCGTAAAAGATGTGTTATCGTTGCCAAGCTAGCCGCCCAAACGACCCAGCAGCGCCGACTTCACAACCGCGACGATATTGTTACCAGCATGCCGATAAAGTGAGAAGTAACTTCGACAACCTACAACAGACCTCAGCCAAGACACCAACGAGCCACTTCCTTCGCATGGCCAGCGCCAAACCCCCTTGGAAGAGATTGCAACATGTCATCGTTGCCCAGCGTCGTCGCACCCCATCAGCAAGCGGCTCCGACTTCAAAGAGCAAAAACACCAAGAAGCAAGCTGCCCATCATAAGAACGAAACAGGCCCAAGAGGACAAGGCCTCGCCAAACAACAAGGCAAGAAAGCTATAGATCTGAAAAAGACCGTCACTAGTCATCGGTGCACAAGTAGCTTCCCCTAAACGACGCCCCCAAGAAGGATATGACATAGAGCGTCGCCGCCGCTCGTCCGAAGTCGGAACTAGGTTTTCACCTAAGGAATTATGGGCATGGAAGAGAAACACCAAGACAACGCCTCCAAGGAGGGAAACAGCGCCCACAGGCGTCGCCGTTGTCAAGTCGGCCTTAAGGCATGACAAGGCTTTCGCCATCGTCTCTACGTCACCCACAACATCATATTTCGCATTGACACCCAAGAAACAATCTAAGTCATCTCACAAGCAATCCAACCTCAGCCGAACCTCCAGCAACCCTCGAAGCGCCAACAACCCGTCGCCCACACCTAGCGCTAGACGAGCAACCAACCCGCCCTTTGAGTTCCTCACGACCAGAGCGAGGTCCGACCAAAGAAGGGAAGGAAATCCAAGGGAGGGAGCGAGCCTGACAAGCAGCAAAGGAAGACAGACCGCCACCGCATTGCTGGCCGTGAAGCACAGTCACCTTTCCGGCCATGAAGCACCACCATCACCACCTTGCCAACCGGCCGTAGTACACTTAGATCTGGACGCACCGGCCATGGATCCAGCCATCCTAGCCGTTGGCCCCCTACACACGATGCCTGTGCGCCTACCGCCAAGTAGCACGGGTTCTCCTCCGCGGTCTCACTACCGGCCGGGTCACCGATCTAGGCGCATGGCGCCGGATCTGGCCGCAACCGCCCGTGCCACAACGCCCGCATCCACTGCCGCCTCTCCCTGGCCACCTCCGCCTCGCCCGTGCCGCCAGCGCTCGTGCTACCGCGCCTGGTCGGGTCACAGATCTGCGCTTGGCGTCGGTCAGTCATGGTCGCCTGAGCCACCACGCCGGCTCGCCCTAGCCGCCTCCGCCGCGCCCATGCCACCGGCGGCGCGGACTGGCCTCCGCTCGGCCCTGGCGTACCCCGTCGGAGAGCACGAGCGGAGGGGAGAGGTGGCCCCGCCGCCGCCGTCCTCACGCCCGGCTGGCTTTGTCGTCGGCCGCTCGAGCGGCGACGAGGCTAGAGGGAGGAGGGGGACCTAGCCCAGCGGCGTTCTATTGCCCGTGTCGCAAGGGGGTGAGCGGCCCAGGCGTCGCTATCAAAAACCGGCGCGTGGGGAGCTAGGCCGAGGGACTGTTATGTATGTACTAATGATGTGCATTGGGGTATGTCGATCTTTTGATGAGATAATAAGTCAATTAAATGAAGCAACATTGACAATCCTACTATAAATGTCTAGGAATGTCATGTCTAGGGATGTTATGCCTTAGCAATCATTACAACAACTCCAGAGACAGTCATGAACTTGACGGGTGCACGGTCATCCCAACCAATAGAGTATTTATTCCTGCAAGCAATCGAGAAGAGGTAAAAACAGGATAAACAACCAACACAAATTATGAAATAAAGCTCTAGGATTAAATTGGAAAAAACATCACAAGGTGGGGTTTTGAAACGAACAAACCGGCGATCGAACGATCACTGGATTACATGAAAAATTAGTGAAGCTAAATCTAAACAAAGCCGAAGTTGTTCTATGTTGGCTAAGAGAAATATATAAGTAGGAGGACGATCTGGGGTCATCCTCTAACCTTAAAACGCATCTCAAGTGGACTCAACTTGATACATGGGCCTACGACCCAAAACTAGTGTCGCGGCACCGGTGGGTCTTGACATCCTAGTACCGTTCTGACAATTATGACTAATGGAGAGAAATATCGAGATGTCCTTTTGAAAGTAAACTTTGAGACCTTTACATAAAGTACTTATACACCCAAATGTTTTTTTTATCAATGAGTATGCTCGTTTGAATCTGACGCTATGCAGGTAGGTCTAGACAGAGACAAACTTTCTTCATCTTGTCATTCGTTACTAAGCACAGTAACATTATCATAAAGACTTAGTAATATTCCAACCAATATATCATAAAGACTTAGTAATATTCCAACCAATAAATCATGCCTTATGCAATCCCAAAAATACATTCATCTGATAATTAAGATGGGGAGTATGGGTAGGTTTGATTTGTGATTAGTTCTTACAACACTAGTTCAGTTTGTGAACTTCACGAAGTTTTATCATCGGTGTAGATGTCCTCGTCAACTAAAACAACCGATACTCTTGTCATAGAACAATTTGCTGGACCAAATGAACATTTTTATAGTGCACGGAGATCTTGTAGGGATATCTCTATCGGTATCAGTTGCTTTTATATTAGTACGACTTACTAATAGTCAAAGCCGAGTTTTTCAGCTCGTCAATCATCGAGCCCGAAGGATATTGAATGTCTCACAAACGTACGGTTGATTTTGTGATAAAGGAATTGTCTATAATTATTTTATCTTCAAGGCCCTGCAAACATATGAACAATCCGACGTATATGAAAAACAAATCATACTGATCCATCTGAGATCTCAACTTTCGTCGACATAAAGGGTGATTATTTGTTTTTTTCATGAAAAAGTCAAATGACATATTTATATGAAACATAATTTGTGAATAAAAGTTTTATATACGTATTCTTAGCGATCTAAAAGCCAAGACTGGAAAAAAAAACTTTGGCGAAAAAAACCTAAACTCAACTACATTTAAGGTTGAAAATTAAAATTTTAGCTTATAAGTATAAGTAGAAGCATAGGAGGGCTGGAAAACCATACCTTTTGGATGAGTATTAGATACCAGTCCATGAATGAAATCAACATGTGTATGCACAAGTTTATTTTTCCAGCACTTCATCTTTTGTCCACTGCTTATACTTATAAGCTAAAATTGAAATTTCCAACATTAAATTCGGATTTGACTTTAGGGTTTTTCATTATAGTATTTTTCATCATTTGCTTCTAGATTTCTAAGAATAAGTATATAAAAAATTTATTCATAAATTATTTGTATTTGTAAAACGTTGTTTTGATTTTTTTTAAATGAAATAATCACACACTAGGTTTGTCCCAACTACCAGGCAATGAGATGACAAGAAATATGCATGCAACAAGAATTCCATGGATCAAAGCTGAATGAAAGGACAAACAGGACAACACAATATCTACGACAAAGAGTTATCATCTATAGTCCCAATACCTAGAATTGGTAATGGATCCAAACTTTTAGCTTACAAAATTTAAACTCTAGGTTTAAAAAACATGGATAGATATTTTATTTGAGCTAAAAGTATATTTGAACTAAGTTGGGATGTGAAAGGACTCATAAGCCGTGCCCTTTACCTCCCCTGTTGATACTTGTTCATCCAAGGATGAGTAAGTTAACTTTCCATTTTGCGCTACTCGATTTTTCTGTATGGAAAAGCTATCGCTCGCAAGGCAAACCCCAATCATCACTCGCTGGCATTGATTGGTGGCATGTTCGCTCACTTAGCTGGGCTTTACTCGGTGACGGCCTCCACGAAGACTACTTGATGTAGAGGCCCCGTAGCGACAACTAAAGAAGAGGATGGTGATTGGCACATGTGGACTTCTGAAATCTAGACTGGCGTAATTGGGGAATTCATCAATTGTTTTTCTTCTAAGTAACCACACTTTAAATGCTACTTTTAATATTATATTTATATTTTTGTTAATGACGAGAGATTATTTCTCTGTGTAATGGTAGAAGTCAAACTCACAGAACATGTATTGCAGGTGCGAAAAATCAATTTTGCTTCTTGTATACACCAGAAATCAGCTTCCTCCTCGCTAAGTCTTGTTTCTCTCAATTCTCTACAGTCATCGACTTATTGGGCATCACGACCTTCTAAATGCTACGTTAATTTATTAACTTGTACCTTGCTGAAGCCATTCATTCTACTCACGGCCTTCTGAACGTCTTCATAGTTATTGTCTCCATTCTCACTTTTTACGTTGTCATCACCGTCGAGCAACAATAAATAGAGGAGATTATAGGACATGGGTAATTATTGGTCATAGTTGATCTATCTTATTGATGTTCGTTCCAAATAATAACAAGACTAATATATTAGTTTCACACATAAAGATGTAACGAAGAGTTACATATCTTTTTCAGATAAATAAGTACATTAAGAAACCACCTATAGTATATTAGGAAAAATAATAATCACTCCGTTGTGACCTTGCGTCACGAACACAAAAACGTATATGCCACTACGAAAGACCAGTTGTACATATACAAGAATCTCAAGTAAACGATGTTTAAAATGCTTCGGCTTTGTATTTTTCATTAACCCTTGAGTTTTACAGGATATGGGTACGTGATTTTATAGCCCTGGAGAACCCCTTATACAATTAACTAAATACCCGTGGATAGTTACTAATAGAGTCTAAGGGTACTAGGTTAAAATCTCTAGCTTCTCGGGGACCACAATGCTAGTTGTCTTCAGTACTTGAGTGCACTTAAGTGCTGGTCCCCAAGCATCTTGACAAGAATATTCTTTGGAATCGTGACGGGCAAGTTTTCTTCACACTTCGTCTTGTACCAAACCGCTGGGGGGTGTTATGTCCCGATCGAATACTGAGACATCTTGATCGAACATGTCGTGAAGTCATAATAGTCGAATACCGAAGGCATCTTGGTCGAACATGCCACGGAGGCTCGCTTTGAGCGAATAGGATGGGAAGGAGGGGCATGTACCAACACACTCCTAATTTATTCCTATATATTGGTGAATATACTGAGTTTATTTGTTTTTCTCTAAATTCTCAATCAAGAAGCTAGACCTCTTCAGTGTTGGTCAAATCATATGACTACTTATCTATCTTATTCGCAGCACGCACATGAACCCTAAACCCTAGCACAAAATGGTAAATTATTATCCAAAGTGTAGCTCCTAATACACTAGTGTGATTCTAACAGGAGCTTATATGCAAAATTCACACTGTGTGTATGGACATCTTCCTTCTCATCAAGCAAAAAGTGTGAAACGGAGGGTGTTGGCATGGATGATGATGTTAGAGCATCTCCAAGATCATGCCTAAAATTTATCTATCCAAATCTCAATTCAACTATTCATGTGATAATATTTTATCTCCAAATTGATGTGTACTCCAACAAAGTCTCTATCATCACTCTCTAAATCCTAACAGCTAGTTAGCACTATCTAAATTTTGAAGACTCCAACATCTCCAACAAACTCTCCATATACACTTTTTATATTTATCCAAAAAGTGTGGCTTCATGCCTCCATCCCTGACTCAATGGAAAAGGGATTTGCCAGATTTGTCCATTGAGGGGGGGGGGGGGGGGTGGGGGAGGGGGCAAATTTAGCCATTCACTTGTAGGTCATTTTAAATATAATTTCTAGACTTAGATATAGAGAGTCATTTGATTATTCTTTTGAAGATGATCTTATCTAGTATATCTCCTAGGAGGTTCAAAGTATCCATTGGTAGAATTTTTTTATTTATACATTCATTTTTAAAAATACAAAAAATATATTTTTATTTTCAATATTTACAGAAATATACCCCTAACGTCCTCCTTTTAAAATAGGCCAACTGCAAGTTAAATATGACGTGGCGACCATACATTCATCGGTGTATGTAAATAATTGCATTTGGACCCCTTAACGCCGGCCTAGACAGGGGAAAGGGACTAAGTGCAAAATTTTCAATATAGTTTGATACATATTGCTTTTATAATTTTTCAACATGTTACATGAAGTCGGATTGAGTCGAGCTATATATCAAAATTGTATAACTCGAAGAGATCTACAGCTTTTTAGTTGACAATATTTTCATTTAAAATCATTTGGAGGATCAAATATTTGTTACAAAATTTCAAATGTGTTTTATAAAATCTCGTATCTACATTTCAAACAATCTCCGATGGAGATGAGGTCTATATCAAAGTTGTAGATCTCAACAAGATATGCACTTTGTAGTTCATTACTTTTTTTATGTAAAACTATTTAGTATATAAATAAGCAATACTATTATTTATAACAATGAAACTAACTAGAAGGGTCTAGTTGCAAAAAATAGTTTTCGGAATGGTGTTTTCCACTACTACGATACTATTAATATAACTTGACACTATAAATAGTTTCAAATGAAAAACTATCAACCAAAACGTTATAGATATTGTTGAGATCTGCAACTTTAGTATAAAGTTTATCTCTAACGGATGTCAATTGTAACATAGATATATGATTTTATAATAATATATTTGAGAATTTGTAATGAATATTTATACCTCTAAATGATTGTAATTGAAAACTTTGTCAACTACAAAGTTACAGTATTTTTTACACTTTGGTCCTTTTAAAATCTTATTTTATAAATGGACTCCTAAAAAATTTCAGTCAAGAATGAACATTTTTTTAGCGCCAATGACTTTGGCGCCGAGGTACAACGTTTTGGTGCCGAGAACCTTGCCCCTAGCAGTCAAGAAATAGAGAAGGACGGTGCCAAAAACATTGGTGCTGAGGACCTATCTGGAAAAAGGAGTAGTCCTATTTGTAAATATTTTTTCTTATATATAGATCCTTTCCATTCACTTTTTTAAATATGTTCTCAACGCCAATGTCATTGGCACCGTCCTTCTCCATGTCAATGACTTAGCCATCTCGGGGGTTAAGGTTATCAACGCCATTATCTTTCACGTCGAGACATTGGAACATAACACCAATGACCATGGCTCCAAGGCAAAAGGTCTATTTTTAATTGAAGTTTTTTTAGGGTGTATATATGATTAAAGTTTTTTTTGAAAGGGCTACAAGGTAGAACAAATGCAGTAGAAAGTTGTATATCTCTTTGAGCTCTACAATTTCATATAAAGTTCAACTCAATCCGACTTCATATGACATGTTGAAAAAATATAAAATAATTATATACCAAACAGAAAATTCTGCATTTAGGGAGCGCCAAGGGATTAAAAAACACCCTCTCAGGGAACGTTAAGGGGCATATTTTTGCAAATGTTGAAAAAGAATATATGTTTTGTAGTTTTCTAAAAATAAATATATAAATAAAAAATCTACACTGCCATACCTAAAGAAAATCAAAAATCTTGTTAGTATGGAATAGTTTGCTCCAGTGGACCGGAAGGTTGGATAGGTGCCTTTTACAGTCCACAAACCAAAGCAGAGGCACTAGCCAGCCCACTCCCACATCCCAAGTTCCCAACATAAGCGGCCAACGGCGTAGGTGTCGCGTCTCTCTTTTTTTTTAGCGTCAAGGTGTCGCGTCTGTTTACCCTTGCAGCCTTGCCGCCCTTGCCTACTTGAGTTCTCGACACTCGCCGGGTTCAAGGTTTCACCCCTTCAACATGCGGCGGTAGCGGCTACGCAAGTACGCGACACTACATGAGCACGACCTTAGCAGCGGAGCAGCTTTGCGGACACTACGATCCGCCGAGCCCAACGGGCCAAGACGCCGACGCATGGCCATGGCGCTACGGCTAGACGACATCACTAGCTTGAATTTGACTATGGAGTTTAATCTACAGGTGAAATGGTTGATAAGACAATCTCAAAAAACCTAGCTCATAGTAGGTATATCAGTAAACTTTAGTGATATCTCTTTTTTTTTTGAAAGTTGTCATATCTTATTTATTCTAGGAGATGAGATGTTTCTGAAAGGGATGCTGCTCTACTGGCCATTTAAGCAATTGTGTGCTAGAGAAATAAATAACCACGTGCGCGTCCACTTGTGTCGTCTAGCCGGTGGGGTTCGCGCACACAACCAACAAGTAGGATTTTGCCACCTCCTCTATATTGTGCATTGTATGTCGTCTCCTCCGTCGCACTCGTCGGTGTGGACCGGCGGATCAGAGAGCATGCCTTTGAAACCGTCGCCTTTGACTTCCTACACTGTGAAGGATGGATAAGATTTTTTTTATAACGCTACGTATGACTGCTTATTATTCATCCACCACAACGACACATCTTTCTTCTATGGTTTAGGTGTAACATCATCAACGTGTGCTACTGCACAATGCTCTGATTCAGATTTCGATTCAGAACATTGATATGTTTTGGTTGTATTAAATGCATTCAATCTATCATGTCCAATGCTTTCATATACATGAATAACTCCTATACTTATAAGATGGTTTCAAGACTTCACATACTCAACCTCGTGATTTATTTATGGAATATATTAAATTTACATATACTTATATTTTTAATAAAAAGAGGTTGCCAGACAACAAACATTGGTGTCATGGGCCCGTGGCGAGCACCGGCATCGTTGTGGCTCTGACCACGGTAAATATGCAATCGGCAACTGCAAGGTTGAGAGCACCGCATGCAACGACCACCGAGCACGACTCTAGACCTTATCTTTTTGCTTCTTCTTATGTATATGTCAAAATAAGAAATTTTTAACCTTAAATGTAGAGTTTTTTTTTAAGGAAATGCATCACCACTCCTCTATACTGCCCACTTATCCTTTTATGGGTATCATTGCCTTCTTGTTAATCTAAGCCAATGTTCCTAAGTATAATCACATCACGAGCATTAGGTGTCATCTATTCTGAAAAAGAAAAACATTTACATTGACAAACGACCTAACTATGTAATTATCGTGCATGCTCTCTTGTTATTGTACCTTGTGGAATTATGTGCATATCGGACAGAGTGACGCTGTCATCACTGGCCTTAACTCTATAATCTTGTTGTCAACAGTTGCCACCAACTGATTTTTTTTAACATTTTTGTATTTTAGTTTTATAACTACACCAACATAAAAACTTATTTTTAAATCTAAACCCTTTTTACTACGTCATCATGTCTAACGTGCTTAAATAACACTACCACACCATAAGTAGCTGTGTGATAGTTTCTTCCGTCAAATCAAAATATTCAGATTTCAAAATAAGTTTAAACAAGTTTATTTTTTATAAATAAAAAACTTACCAACTACTACAGCGTTTTCAGCCTAGTGAACACAATTCCAGCG
This sequence comes from Oryza brachyantha, assembly GCF_000231095.2. Lineage (NCBI taxonomy): Eukaryota > Viridiplantae > Streptophyta > Magnoliopsida > Poales > Poaceae > Oryza > Oryza brachyantha. The sequence continues at coordinate 6,527,788 of NC_023165.2, read as the reverse complement.
CTAGCTCCTCCTACAGCTCATTGGGAGGGAGTAAAGTTCACGGCAGCCAAGGAATGAGGGCAAAGAGCTCCTGACTCCTGAATGCATTAGCGCTGAAAGTACTGCCAATGATACAGCACTGAATGGTGCATCAAAAGAGAACCGAGCAAGCATGAGAATAAGAGAAAGTAAAAGAGAGCTAGATTAGCTGGCTCTTGCATCTGCGGCCGTAGCAACATTCCCTTTTTTTTCCTGCAAGTTTTTTGAGCTCCACGCCAGGAGGCAGTACAGAACCAAGGGACTTGAAACGGGGTACTCCGTGACATGCTACCGATAGCCTCGTCACCACCCTCTCTGAAACACAACCAAACTAGAGAAGAGGCTGGATTTGTGCTAAGCTACAGCCTACACTAACCAGTGACGGCGCTGGTGAACAACTAGAACTAAGCCCAAGCTCGAGCGCTGCACTCATGCACCGGTAGGATTCACGACTCAGAGCCCGTGGATGTGATGCCGGTGGTGGCGACCGAAGAAATGCGCCGGCGAAGAAGGAGCAGGGGCCGGAGCGATGCCGGCGCCGGCGGCGGTGGCGTTGAACGGCGTCGCCGGGAACGGCGGCCAGGTGACGTTCGGAGCGGCGCCCGTCGACGGCAGCGGAGGCGGCGGGCACTGGTAGCACTTGGTGAAGAGCCCGAACGTGTCGATCTGGTGGACGAAGTTGGTCATGCTGGCCCAGCCACCGAACCCGAAGCCGACCACCAGCACCCACGCCACCACGAACGTGTTGATGATGAACGTGCCAGTCCACCGCCCAACGAACTGCGGCGGCGGCTCCACGGCATTCTGCAGTTTAGCATTCAGACAAGGCATTCTGAATTCAGGCTCACACCAGCATAGCAAAGCACACAGAAGTACCAGTAGCTTGTATTAAAACGTCTAATAAGCACAGATCAGATGACTTCTAAATTTGCATGCAACTCGGTGCTAGAATGTGTTAGTGTTACTGAAAGTTTGTGTCGTTTTGCAAAGAGAGTGGTTCGATGCTCGTCCAAATATACCAGGACGGATGGTACAAAAGAGTCGGCCTCGTGATTTTTTTTCCCCAACAGTCTACTCAGTCTGTCAAAAAAAACTAATTCTCCGGTTTTCGTGTCGAAGATCATCCGTCTTATTTAAAAAATTTTCAGAAAATTAAAAAAAAAATTAGTCACACGTAAAATACTATTCATAATTTATCATCTAATAAAAACAAAAATATCGATCGGAAAAAAAATTAAATAAGACGAAGAATCAAAAATTATAGGTAAAAAGTGAAAAATTGGTTTATTTTGAGACGGAGGGAGTATTTCTTAGCTTTGTACTAGAAACGACAGATCGACACTGCCGCAGTTTTGTCTTGCATTCAGTACGACAAAAGCAGAGACAATACTTAGCACCCTAATGATGTTTCAACCATAATCATAACCAACAGCTGCCTTTATGTACCAGCATCTTTCCATAGTCCATCCCGAACAAGCGTGGGACTGGGACCCAAACAAGCCGGCCTCAGCCTCCCTTGATAGTAATCAGGACCTAGCTAGCTTGGCGTGCCAGTGTAAAGAAAGCAAGCTATGAAATGCCCAAAAGAACATAGGCGTAGCATGATAAAGTGAAACCAAAAGGTAAAAAGAAAAGAAGCAGTAATTAATAAGATGGCAAGGTTAATTACCTCACGAGCGTGCGCGGAGCGGAAGGTGATCATGTGCGCCAGGGCGGGGATGATGTAGACGGTGAAGCTGACGAGGAGGGAGCCGACGGCGGAGTTGATGGGCCCGAAGAAGGGGAAGATGATGGCGAGGAACCAGATGGGCACGACGACGGGGAGCCGCGCGGCGGCGCGCTTGCAGAGGCTGCGGCAGTCGTGGAGTCCGATGAGCTTCTCCCACACGAAGTAGAGCGGGGTGCAGGCGAAGCCGAAGGTGATGAACTGGTGGATCAGCATGAGCACCACGGCCGCGTCCCTGAACGCCGTGCGCGGCAGCAGCGCCAGCGCGTTCGAGTGCGTGAGCAGCTCGTCCCCGAACGCCCAGTACACGCTCGCCGCCGACGGCAGCGTCAGCGTCAGCACGTACAGCGTCGCCATCAGGTAGATCGCCTTGAACTTCTGCGGCCTCCACATCGCGTGCATGATCTCCCTGCACGCACGCACGCACCGCCAAAAAATCACACGTAAAATGTTACCACCACCACAAAACTGCTCCAGTTTCACTGCACGGTTTGGATCAAACTATTCATCACGCTGCTGTAAGCGATCGATGTAAAGTAGTAACTGCGAGCCTGCCAAGGAGGTGACGGTGACCGGACACTGAGCGTGAAGGCGTGGCGTTATTGCCTTTATCTTTCCCAGTTATGCCTTTCTTTACTGTACTAGTGTACTGCGAGCTCGTAGCGTGGTACACGGTACAGAGTTACGTGGACATCCGTGCCTTGTCCGTGCATGTTTCCTGGCGTTGTCATGTGTGGATGGCAGGATGGGCACCGTATCTAAACCAGCGATGCAGCAGGTGCATGAGCCACCCTGAGGTGAAAGCAGCAAATGCTCTACCGGGTTTGGACGCTAGCTATTGCTCTTTTGACTGTCCAAACCATGAATGAATGCAAGTGTGTGTACCCTGGAAATGGGCAGTGCATCTCTGCACGGGTTCGCTGCCAAGATGCAACACTGCGGGAGATGCTTTGATTTGAGGTTGCGGTTGCTTTCTGAAATGTGCTGCCTAGTTGAATTTGAGCAGTTTCAGAGAGAAGAAAATTTGCAGCCTACGGTACACATTCTACGGTGCGGCATGTGACTGACTCAGAGTCTCAGACCATTTCGTGCAGTATTCTTTTTGACACAGTGGCATAGAATAGAGCGCGTTTGTCGGCTTACACAGTAACAGCGTGCCCACCGAAGGTGTAGAGAATGTTTGTGGCCCCGGTGAAGTAGAGGACCATCTTTGTTGGGCCCGATTGCTTCACGCCATCGACCTGGTGTGTCCATACAACAGCACAAGCGTTTTTTTCATCACAACACAATGCATGTGCCTAGCTTCATGCGAACTGATGGTGATTTGTGTGTGTACATCTTAATTTGTACGTACCTGGCCATGGAGGAGGGAGGCGACGGCGAGGTACCAGGCCGTGTAGGTCGTCATGACGAGGCCGAGGAATGACCAGATGCGGTAGTTGTGGAAAGACGGGATGAACACCGTTGTCGCGCAGCACGCACCGAAGATGTAGGTCCACGTCCTCTTGTCCAGCTTGTCGTTGATGTAGTAGATGTTGCTGCATTCATACACCGTACGTACATAAAACAGAAGCAAAATACCGCTAACAAGACTGACAGAACGAGCACTTATCGATAAGGGATGATTAGCACTGACTGATAAACAAACACTCATACACCGACTGCATCTGCATTAGTGCATACCTAGCGCAGGCGATGAGCTGGATGACGGAGCCGAATAGTAGAAAGGTGCAGTTGAAGGCCAGGCCGACGTTTCTCCAGTGCCTCCCCAGCAGGCCATCCAGCACCTCGAACCACTGAATGCACATCAACGTTCCAAGGGATCGTAGTTCAGAATCTGAACTTACAAAACACGTGCATGCAGAGAAGACGCACGGCTGGAAAATGGATTGAGCAGTGTAGGAGGGACGACGGCGTAGGGAAAGGTCATGCTGCTGATCTTGCTTAGCTTTTGTTTACCTGAATGACATGGTTCCTGAAGTCCACCTTCTCCCTCTCCTTCCTGGTTCTGTACTCCACGTACAGGATGCTGATGAGATATGCCGTCCAGCTGCCCAGCAGGCCATAGAAGAGCTGGAACAGTATGCCGCTGAGCATCCCCAGTTGCGAGAATGAGTAGGGCAGCGTCAGGAGCACCTGGGCCACCTGATCGATCGAAGCACGGCAACACAAGTCATTAAGCCAACCCGCTACGTGTTACGGCACGCATGCACCTAGCTAGCTCTAGCTGCATGCATTTCGCAATGAAATGGAAGCAGGAACATAGAGTCGAGATCAGAGAAATGCATGGCTGGTTAGCTGTTCGTGGTCACCTGGTTGGACGCGCAGCTGAACCAGGCGTCGTAGGCCGAGCCGCCGTGCCAGAGAAGGCCGGAGAGCCGGGACTTGGCGGTGTTGGAGCCGCCGTCCTGCTCCATTTCGACGTAGCGGCCGACGCCAACGGTCTCCGGCGCCTTCTCGTTGGCGAGGCTCCCGTCAGCCGCCGAGCCCATGATCACTCCGTCCGTCGGTCCGGCTTAGCCGGACGTACGGTTAACACTCGTTGTCCTGTACTAGCTAAGGCGGCTTGCCCTTCTCTGCTGAGCTCGTAGTATCGTGGGAGAGGAGCTAGCTGTTACTAATCAGTATAGTGGCCGAGAGGAGAGGGAGCGGTGTCATATATACGCAGGATGCAGAGGGAGGGGTGCGAACGGAGAGGGTGGCGAGGCAAATGCGACAGCTGAGCGTAAAGAAGAATAGCTTTCTCTTAATCCTTGTTTCTTTTCACGAGCTCTTTTGATTTTTGTCAACACTGATGGAGAGAGAACGGAGAATAGGAAGAAAAGCGAGGCTGCCAGGTAAATGACAGTTTAAGCGAAGAAAATAACATTCTGCTAACCATTAACACCCTCATATTTACTAGTTTTCTTAACCTCCTTTAAAAAGTATATCGAGGTAGCATATTTTTTAAGTATAAAAGCTTAGTCACTTGAGATATAATATATTTTAATGTACCAAAATTTTAGTATTTTGTGCCTTAAGTTACTTCTTAAGGATAGTAAAAAAGTCCATATTTACGTTTTGTTTATGTGTATAAGACAAAATTGAATTTTCAACCTAAAATTTGGACTTTATTTTAAGGTTTTTGTTCATCATTGTTTATTTTAAAACCTTTGCTTTTAAATCATTAAAAATCTGTATATAAAAGTACTATTTATAAATTATTTTTATTTGAAAATATGTTGCCAAACGGTGATCCTCTAAGTCTTGTAATATGTGTTCTGAAACAAGCCAGTTGAGCCATGCCTCGCATAATGCTTTCTTTCGAATGCACATATAAAATTTACTACATGATTTGAAAAAATTATTTAGTTTTTGGAATACAAAGATTTTCTGCCATTTTTTGAATTTCATCAATTACAATGGTTGACATTCTCTTAAGAACCACGAGCAGTTACCTAAAGTTTCTGCTATAAAACTAGCCCCGAAATTGATATCGGTAGCTAAACGCGAAAGTGATCGCCAAAGAATATTCAATCGCGACGACGACACCGAGACACGATATCGATATTTGTTAACGAGGTTCAGACAAGCCTACTCCCCGGAGCACTGTTTACATACGCTCCACCCCGATTCCAGTGTAATTACAGCTTATCAGGTATCAACGATCATGGCCGGTCGATTATGTCGCTAACGGTCACTCTCTAAGCCTACCTATGCTCTTGTCGTCATGCACTTACTACAGGTTTGCCTTTTATTTAAAGAAGAGCCTAGGATAGAGTTCGACTTCACTTCTACCCTAATACCTACTACAGCTCTAAGTCCTAATTAGTATTTAGTAACATATTTGATACAACTCTAACAGTTTCATGGTGTTATGGACATGCCAACCATCTTGACCTCGAGAAGCAGATGTCTATATGATAAGATAGGTTAAAATCGGCTAGCAGAGCTGATTCCAGTAAGATTTGGGGGTAAACAACTATCTCATGGGTGCAACAGATGGTTTAGCGTACAAACCAACAAAGGATTCACATCTCCTGCATTAGAACGGATGGTTTACATCCCAAATAGATGAAGATGAACAAACTAGTGCAAAATATAGAGGTAAAACTGAGAGAAAAATTCAGTTGGTTAATTGAATGCTGGATTGTTAGTTGTTGCCAATAGAAACGGCTATAGCCCTTGTAAAAAAGGTTGGACTTGTGTGACCAGAGCATTTTTTTTTCCGTGTGAATATACGTCTTAGGATTGATCAGGGCTCAGAAAACCTCGTACACACCTGAGTAAACATGAAAAATGTCTCAATTGGATTTGAACTTGGAGCCAGACCATCGGGCCCTCTTCCAGCCAAAACATCCGCTATGTACCTGATCAGACGACACGCTCCTTGGGCAGACCGACCTTCTGGAATAGCCTTGGCCCTTTTCTAAATTCAGTTACCACATGCTACATCTTTATCTTAGTGCTAGTTTTGGATATTGACAATGGTATAGTTATCGCAACTAGATAGGCACGATAGGCTTCAAAAAAGATGATAATGTAACATAAATAAATTTATTCATGGCCAATGTAGGCTAGCCAATAAAAAAGTTACTAAGTGGATGTCAAATACATAATTATTAGTATCTTATCATAAATTTTATCAAAAAAATTTAAACCACAAAAACAATCATAAAAAAATCACATTTCTATAAAAATGGTGCACACGCTTCTCTCGTTGGGGGCGGTTGTTTGACTATTTTATAAATAAAATTTTATATATGAATTCTTAGCAATCTAAAAGACAATATTAGAAAATAAATTTTGGTGAACAAACCCTAAAAGTATCTCCAAATTTAAGGTTAAAAGTTTATATTTTATTTTATACGCATAAATAAAAAGACACGAGTGTCACACAGTCTGCACAAAAATGTAATGGGCTGTCTGCCACACTGTGCAATCAATTTCAAATCTACAAGCCCATACATTTAGCATAGAGTAAAGTTCCACCCAATCTAGGAATTTTTTTAAAGGTGATGTCGAATGATTGTGGCTTACCATTGCTTTGGGTTGAACGATTTGATTTTATTATATTATACTAATAGTATGTACAGTAGAAATTATATAATGTTAAAATTGAAACTAAAATATATTAATTTACGATAAATTTGTTTATTATATATCATGTTAAAATACATAAATTAATAAATATATCTTTCAAAGTTTTAAATAACATATTTAGTATACTTATAAAAAATAGATTTAAATTTTTCTACATTAGTGCTAGTAAAAGGTGTCGTAATGGTGCCCCAATGGCAAACACATTTATAGGCAAAATTGAACGTCCGATCTCTAATCGCGTCCTAGCAAAAAAAAAATTGAGTCCGTTGCTACTCGACCACGAGCCAGGGTCTTTTGGCGTTGCTGCATCCCAGCGAGGTGATGTGGCAGATGCGGTGGCGCCGGTGCTGGGGCGACTGGGGCCCGTGGCCACCTGGTCCTGGGACATTCCTTCCTTTCGGCCGGTACACTGTTTCCTCCCTTTGCGAGCCTTCCTAGGCACCTCACTGTGTACTCCTCCCTCCCTCCTCACGTCCCACACGCGCACAGTCTCCACACAGGCACACCCACATGCGATTCTCGTCCCCGCCCCCCTCGCGATTCCTAACCCCAGAGAGGAATTTTTCTGCAGAAATAAAAACATTCCTAACAGCTCATCTAAATTTGGTCATCTATATCTTTATTTAAATGATCATCTAAAACACTTTCATCCTTCATATCCCTTTGTACCCCAGCAGATCATCTATATATGACATCATCTATATCTATTTAGAGGATTGGAGAGAGAACATCTAAATATAGAGTTTTTCTCTCCTAATATGGATGACATCCAAAAATAGATGATGAGATAGATGATCTGCTGAAGCTTAACTTTTACTCTTTATCCTCTATTTCTAGGATGGAGAATGGGATGGATGAGCTGTTAGGGATGCTCTAAGGAAATGTCGTCGAGCATGGTGGCCAGGGCAGGGTCCCATGCATGCATATGCAGCTTGCTCGCTCACTCCACTCGCGCCTTGAAAACCGAAAGCTCAATTCCTCACGCGAAGGGATGGGGGGTAGTGGGGACGACGAGCGCGCGGCGATGCAGCCCCGGATTGGCCAAACGAGCCCCCATGCGCGGCGCGCCGGAGGTGTTGCCCCGGGGAGCAAGTACCCGTGCTGGGCGTAGCTAGCCTTCCTTCCACCGAGCGCGGTTTCAGATGAGGAATAATACTAGTAGCTGTAAAGATATCTTGCTCACTCCGAGCTACAAGACGGCCACTCCACTCGATCGAGCTGGTTCGACTAGCTTAGCTCCTCGAGTGCGGTGTACATCCGGTCAGGGTAACTGCGCCGAGCTGTGCAGTGAGCTAGTGGGAGGGATACAATAATTGGAAGGCTGGATGTTCGTTAAGTTCAGGTAAGTTTTGCTGATCCTAGAATAGCCTGATTTGGTGCTGTGATTATGGCCGTAAGTGCGTGCTAATTAAATGGTTATAGTACTTTTTTTTTACTGTGTGCACCTGTCGGAAAGCCTTTCACAAAGTCAGGGCAAAGCTATACCGGGAAAATTCGTCCGGCTTGAACAGTGCAATTTGCAAATAGGCTCAACAGTTACCGCCGTAAACCGAGCCGAGCACAAGTGAAAAGCAAGTCGCTGCTTTCGATGTGGTGGAGAATATCCTGCACAGCTGGGCCATTTTTCTCTTCTAAAAAGTTGGTCTTTGTTGTTTGCACCTGGCACGTTCAAATGGAAGTGTACATGATGTCCATGCATGCCTACTTGACACTCGTTGTTACTTATACATGCATCGCCGGGTCGCTTTGGTAAATGGTTTCATTGGAGCATGCCGCTACTGGAGACCATTGCAGCGTTTTCTCAGCTCTAGGTTAGTTGAGGAGTTCTTCTTTAGACCCTGTTTAGATCATAAAAGTCCTAGGACTACTAAGAAAAAAGTCCCTCCTCTTCCAAACAGAAGAAACTTTTTTAGAAACTTTTTTAAAGTAACCAGTAGACCCTAGGGAGGGACTTTTAGAGATTTTTTTTCCCTTTTCTCACAGTACCCCTCTTCTCCCCACACTCCCACCGTCTCGAAGCAGCCAACAAAGGGCCACTGCGCCGCCCGCCCGCCATCGCCACACAGATCCCCGGCCGCCGATGCCACCCGCCCGCCCTCTTCGCTCCCCTATTGTCCCCACGCTCGCCGTCCGCGCCCGTCGGTCCTCCTCGCTCGGCCCCGCCGACGCCTTCCTCGGCCCCCGGTGCCTCCCCCGCCCTCCTGCCGACGCTGCTCGGCCTTTTCCGTCCGACGCTGTTCGGCCACCGGTGCTTGCTCCGTTCGATGGTGCTCGCACACAGCAGCAGCAGTAGTGGCGCAAGCGGCAGCCGCAAGCACCTGCCCAGGGGTACCATTCCAGGGGTAAATTAGTACTTCTACCCTATGGTTACATCCTTTTAGTCCCTCCTCCTAAATAGGAGTGACTAAAAAAAAATCCTAGAGACTACTGGAAAAAAGTTAAGGTACTACTTAAAAAGTCCCTAAATCTAAACAGACCCTTAATCACTGGCAAGTCATTTGGGAAGTGTACTCGATGGAGAAATTATTTGGTGGGAAAACCAATGGCGGGGCAGTCGTTTCAAAGGCCGAACAGTTTCAAAGCAGCAGATAGAATCACACAGCCGAACACAAAAAGGCACTGCATCACAGAAGCTGCACAGCCAGGCATCTGTATCTGTCTATGATAGTCTGATGACACGGCATCATAGCTGCTGAAGTGTCGTCTGAAGAGAGAGCCAGATGCATGGATTGATTAGCATCATTAAGAGAGATCTGTGTAAAGCAAATGGATTGCGAAGCCAGAAAACGATACAAACAAAGGGAGGCATTGCAGCAAAGCACATCCATGATGCTTGATTAAGCCTGAAAGCATGGAAAGCTCCTCTGTTCAGACCAAGATCTTCAGGGTGCAAATTATATGCACAAGAGGTGCTTGTACCGTACTTTTATCTCCCAGGTATAAACCCAAACTCTGGCAAGTACTTGAAAGCAAATGGTACACCATATTATTCTCACTTAGTAAAGCTACTTTCTTTTTAATCCCTTTTTGAAAAGAGGTATTGTCTCTTCTACGCACTCGAAAAGTTGCCACGAGCTGAGAGCAGCAATCGATTGAGAGCTCATTTTATTTGTATGCACTAGCTGCCTGTGCAATGAATAGATTCCATCCTGGACTCTATAATTCGTTATGAGTGGAGTACATACGATGGCACCAGTATTCAGAGTTAAATATACCGGTTCTGAAGGGCAGAAGGTACAGAAAATACAGCGAAATATGAAACGCAACCATGGCCTAGCATCATGTCTGTAATTCGGTGGACTGCTCTCTGGCACACATGTATGATAGAAACCATGTTGTCTGAGCAATGTCCTGGAATGGCTTGATAAAGCTGCGCGATTATATATAAGTATTTTGTTTTAATCAATGCACCTGCACATCTTTTGTTATGGTTATATGGCCCAGAATACAGCCTTTTACTGGGATTAGACAAAGGAAATTCGTCTGTCGGTAAACAATGCCTGTCGCCTGATGAGTGTTTGGATAGCACAATAAAGCTGTCAAATGGCCATTGAGTATACAGTTAGCTTAGCATCAAAGTCTTCCCCAGGCTGGTATGCATGCAACTGACAATGTTACTAGTACTACTAGATACTCACAGGCCACAGCTTTAATCAATCGAGCTACAGGCACAGTGATTGTCTGATTGAAGGGAAAATCTATTTTTCAGTCTACCATTCATCAGATTACTACATCAAGACTTTAAAGTAAATGGCATACTCATCTGAAGTGAGTTTGTCAAATGGAACATGCAACCCTGAAGCTCTGGAGCGACGTTACGGCCTTTCTCACCCGCAAATGGTAGTAGACTAGTATGGTACTACGGCTTTATCTAACCACCCTTATTTTATATGCGCACGTTTATCGAACTGCTAGACGGTGTATTTTTTTATAAAAAAAATTTATAGTAAAGTTGTTTAAAAAATCATATTAATATATTTTATATTATTTTATCATTAATAATTAATTAATCATATACTAATCTATTACTATATTTTTCGCACCAGATAACTAACCCTCTCCATCCCTACTCCTTAACGTGGCCTACATGCTAGAGCATCCTAGCATCCGTGGATTTGATAGAAATGTCTTAAAATAGTCTCCAATGATAATATAAATCAATTTTAACTTCTCTCATTTAATATTACTAGCTAAAATGCTTGTGCTTTGCAAAGGATAAAAACATATTATGTTATATGACCATCTTTTTTATATAGGAAATATCCATATCAATTTGATTTTATATGAATATCCATCTAGATTTGATTGATTTCTAATATTACAAAGTTAAGTGGGTAAATTGCAAAATGCAATGAGAGTAAGTGGTTCACTGCCGCCACCACCACCAGAGGCTTTTATAATAGTAAAGATAAGACATTTTAATCTTTGCAAAGTCAAACTTTTTTAAGTTTGGTCAAGTTTGTATGAAAACATAGTCACATTTGTAGCGTCAAATTAGTTTCATTAAATCTCATTAAATTCAACATTGAATATATTTTGATGTCATATTTATTTTGTGTTGAAAATGTTCCTATATTTGTTACAAACTTAAAGAAAATATAATGAAGTTTGATTTTAATAAAAAATTCAAAACTTCTTATATAGTATGAAATTGAGGGGATACCATATTTATCTATTTTTAATTCAATGAATCTATCTATTTCACCATTTGTACTACCATCTTAACTATCTGTAGTAAAAAAATATTTTACTAAGAGTAAAATTTATAAACCAACTATTAAGATTATTTTTACTAGAGATAATACTGTTAGTAGTAGAATATTGCCGTTAGAAGCCATCTTAACGGGACTCATGTCTGTCGATAAGCTGCAACTTTTCTAACCTTGTGCAACTGTGCTTATTAAAATACCTAGTGCTAACAAGTGATAGTATGGCCGAATTTATACCATCCACCATGACCAACGATCGGCGCTGCTGCTAATTACTCCGTACTTTTGACCACCCTTTTCTCGTATCTAACAAACATATTCTGAATGGCTGCATCGCATCGACACTTCGACAGCATGAGTTCTCTACGGTCTACACCATTACTAGTTCATTTTCGCTCACAGCTGTGCCGTCCTGTCTTACTGTCTATATATAGCGGCTTAATTAGCTACCGGGGTAGCAGCTGCACCGGCGCCGCCAGACACAGCGCCATAGCAATGACGCAGTTTTAGCCTCAGGTAGGGGCGGGGATCGGTGTCGGTCTTCAAGTAAATTTCAGTCATCACCAACTCAAGACCACGGTAGTATATAGAGAGTTGCGTTAACTTAAATTTGGAACATTTTTTGTCATTGGATTAAAACGGACGGATCGGATCGAACGCTACGGACAGAAGTACAAGAGGTGGTTAAAGAAGTTTGCTTTTAAGATTGATACGAGACTCGACCGCCTAGAGAAACGAAATCCTTCGGATCAGCGAAGGACTGGAGTCCTGTGAAAATTTCTAGCTTTTCTTCAGCAGAGCACCGCGCCCGCGCCGGAGGCAATGAATAACCGGAGAGCACGACCGCACGAGGCTCTGATGGGACGCATTTTGACATTTTTCACCTTTCTTTGCCATATATAAGCCATGGCGCATGCTAGCACGTAGTAGTGAGAATGGGCTGAGGCCCATGATTCTTTCACAATCCTATATAATTCTTAAAAATATTTTGGCTCAAAACTCTATATAATTTTATTTTTAATTTATTTTTAACTTGATATTTAAATTTTGTAAGTAAAATAGTTGTCTCATTTCTACCCCTACCTGTATGTAATCACTCCATCAGGCTCCAGCCCGTCGTGCTCAGGCCAGGATTCTCGACGGCGTGTACAACGGCCGTGCGTTCGGAGAGCACGAAGGCAGGCTGGAGTATAGTAGCAAGGCCGGACGCAGACACCATGATGAACACACTGCGTCATCGCCTGCTCCATGGATCCATCATTCCGCCGTCCTGCTTGCCTTTACCATTTGCCATTCCAGACAAGGAGGGGTCCAACGCTACAGATCGACGGGAAGCGCCGTAGCAGCAGTGATCTGCCCGGCAGCCCAGCCCAGGTCCGGCCGGCCGTTGCAACGGTGCTCGTCGCCGCCCTGCCCGTGACTGAACTAACGCCTCTGCAACTGCAATCTATCCTTGATTCGATCACAATGGCGCCTGTCAAAGTACAGCCAGTGGTAAAAGGCTCTAGTTACATTGTCTGGGACCAAAGATGTCAAGCACGCTTAAAGGCTCAAGGGTGAGCGACAACGTGACCAGGTCAATGCTTTCTCACTTTTGTCGCCGGCGTGGCCGTCCCAAACTCCAGCTCGGCTCGCTGAACTCACAAAGGTCCCGAAAAGATGGGCGCCGTTTTCAGATTTGCTTTGCAAACAGCCGAGCGTGCAGCGTTCGTTTTGACTCCAGCGTTCGTTTTCACCCGTGGGGACGACGGTCTCAAGGAGATCTTCGGATCGTTGGAGCCGTCGGATACGTGATCCTACGGACCACGCGAGGCTTCGACGGCGCCAAGCAGCATGGTACGTACACCCGTCTGATCTGCGCGAGAGATGGAGGCAGCGCGATGCAATATGGCCATGGCTAATGATGAGCTTTATCACACAGGGAGGAGGAATCTTAGGGCAACGAAAGCCAACACCCATTGACGTATTGGCAGGCTCAGAGAGGCTCTCTTCCCTCCTGTAGTCCTGCGCCTTTTAATCATGGCATTCCATGGAATCGGTGGGCAACATAAGCACGCCATGTGACGCTCTCGCTACCATGCTTGAGTTCAGCTACGCGGCGTGTCCATCTGTCTACGTGCATGACACTATGACGGGTTATTTTACCGTGCATGCCTGTCTGGGCGGAGCTCAAGTAAATTCCTGGTGTCGTCAGTGAATTTGATTTTATTTTTCCTTTTGAGACTTGACTCGATATTCTGAGAGTGACATATGGCCCAGGTGAGAAAACGCGTTGGGCTTTCGTTGATGTGTTGGGCCGATTCATTTGCGACAAGACTTGTTAAAAGGAATAAGTCCAATTTGGTCCCTCGTATATACATGTTGAATCTAATTAACATCCCTTGATCGTTAAACCGGATAGACTCGACATTCTTTAGACTAGCCGATGTTCTTTTTTAGATTGGAGGTGCCTGCAATAAGACGATTTATAGTTAGTAGATCGATTAAATTCTAACACCAAAAACTTATTTCATTTGTGAATAGAAAAAACTGTTATGAATGACAGCAAAGGGACGGCGTGCAAAATGCCAACTGCACGCCATCACCGTTTTTTAGGAGATCATCTCCAACATAGGCTAAAAATTGAGGGAGACCGTGCGACCGTGCGCACGGGACTAGTGAATACTCAGAAACGCGATGGAGCACGTGGCACCGGTGACTCATTGTCCATCAGTTAGCACACCTAAATTAATTGTTCATTAACTGTTCCGTCCGAATGGAATCCCGTCTTGTAGTTTTTCCCTAAAAATTAGCTCCTAAAAATCCTGGATTTGGGACAAGCCAATAAATTTGGGGTCAAAAAACATCCCCATCTTCAACAGTGGCCCTATAATTGGTTTCCAAATTTTTTAAAATGGGCGCGTTAATCTTTTATCTCAATTAAAATCATTGGTATTCCACTTTAGAGTAAAATGCTAGATATAATCATTTCGCTTGTGTGCAAAAAACTTTATGAGCTAGTATATATTTGTTACAGTACTTTAGTGTGCTACGTCAATATATTTTTCAGATTGCAATCTACGATGAGCTACATTATAGAACCCCTATTTAGATACATCAACTAGTGAAATCTATCAACCAGCCATGAAGATGACCGGAGGGAGACGGCGGCAACAGCCGGCCAGGATGTTCCCAAGGGTGACGAATTGTTGTACTGGAAACCCAGTGGAAGGCCAAAATTTAGCCAAGAAGTATATATGCTTGGGATGCTAAAAGTTTTGGAGTACTTTTGGACATCCGTTTGAGTGTATTTTTAGTCTCTAATGCCAAAATTTAATTTTTAGAACTCATATTAGCCTTTTGTTGGAGATGCCCAAGTGCGGCAAGGGAGTTGCCGAAAATTGCCATCACGTCGTTATACCCACATTGTTCTGGTCCAACGACCATATGAATTGTCATGTTAAACGCCCTTCGGATGGACGTTTTTCTTTTAAAAAAAGCCCATGGATCTGTAAAACTTTTTTAAATATTTAAATTGAAAATACAAGTAAATTCGATTCCCCTCCAACAATTAGCATTTAGGCCATTTATTCGATGATCCTGTATTTCGGATTTTCAATTGGCCACTTTCAAAACTTATAGAACACATGTTTTGTGAAAACAGTTCTATATAAATAATTATTTTTAAAGGGTACAAGTAGGACACTCCACCGTACACTTAAGTACAACTGTACAAGTGCGTAAGTACAATCGTACAAGTGCATGTAGAGATGGCAACGGGACCCATGACTCGAAACCCGTTGGGTTTTTAGGCGGGTACGTTCCAAATATTATACCCATGGGTATATTAACGGACAAAACCTTCACCCAGCGGGTATGACGGGTGTGGGTACCTTTTTCTGACATCCGAACGCGTTAACCCATGGGTTCAAAATACCCATGTTGTGGTTGACTGGAGCTTGGTAGCGTCGTAATGGGTTTTGCACTATTTGAATTGTCATCTTATAATTATTGATTTTTTGCAATGTGGCTGCATTGCGTGTCCGTTGATTTTATCTCGTAGCCTTGTATGTTTTTGATTTCTAAATTTCTAAATTCTAACATATGCATTTAACAACAGCGTATACCTTATTGTTTATCGTTGTGCATAGTTATAATGCATGAAACGGGTATGGATACCCAATCCTAGTGCATGGGTAACATGCAGTCCTACTAAACATACCTTCTTATCTATAGCTTTTTTAACATTGATCTTTAAAAAAGTATCTCGATGTATCATATTTTTGAGTGTAAAATTTTGGTAACTTGTAGACGTACAATGTACCTCGAGGTTAAATGATTTTACGCTAAAATTTTTGATATCTTAAATTCCTTTTCAAAGATAGTAAATAAAGCCCTATTATCTGGCTAGAGTCACCAAAAGGCAACTCCAGGGAGCAGGAAAATTATCACCGGTGAAACTCACGAAAAACACTCCCAAGGGAGTCAGTCCTGCGACCGGTGGACCAAAAAAAGAAATAAATACTTTGTAAAACGATATCTCAACTTGGTAAGAATTTAGATTTATTCTTTGTACCTGGAATACACACGTAGAATGGATCGGCACTTAATGAAAAAAAGGGTCCACGGATTGATCGGGTAACTGATTTTTGTTAGAACTTGTTAGTCGATTATAGGGATGGCAATCAGGGAAGTAACTACCTATATTTGTACCTGTTGCTACGTCACGGGTACAGAATCTGTCTATACCCATGGACGCCTATACCCACGGTCATACCTGTTTATCTGTGTCGGTGGGGACAGAGACGGGTCGGTGGGGTCAGGTTCGGGGGTGACAGCGTCGGCGGGAACGGGGACCGGGGGTATGATATTAACCATGATGATCAATAGATAAGGCAAACCACGAAATCAGATAGGTGTTGTATATATTTGTAATAATAATAAGTATTGTGTACATAAGCATAAAATGCATCTAGATTGATTCATATGATAAATTGCGCTGCATATATAAACAAAAGTTAAAAGTTACACTTTCGTTTATACTAAGAGTTTTTGTTTTCCATGTTATGCAAGTTTAGTATAGATCATCATGGTTACCATCGCCTCGTTGTGGCAACGAAGGCAAGGTAAACGCCTCGACGCCTCGTTGCAATAGGGCGTATGATCTTACATCTCGTGTAATGCTCGCACCAGCAGAACAAGCGAGAGAAAGTGATGGGACAAATTCACTGAGTACTAAAATGTACACACTCTGTCCCTACATGTTTAACGTCGTTGATTTTTTCATATATGTTTGATCATTCGTTTTATTTAATTTCTTTTATAAAGTTATATATATGCATAAAAAATATACTTAACAATAAATAAAATGATATAAAAATAATTAGTAATTATATATATTTTTTAAATAAGACAAATGATCAAACGTGCATTAAAAAGTCAACGGTGTCAAATATTTATATACGACAGGTACCAGCAACCAAAAGCAAGCATAAATGAACAAATCGAATAAGCATAATAAAACCCCCTAGGTGATGCTGTGGCAGCGTCGGTATCGTTGGTGACCTGCAACGTGGTGGCGGGAAGTAGTAGCGGCGACGGGGAGTGCGGCGACGAGGCGACATCCATACGCCTCAAGATGGTGGCCGTTGGCACTTGACAGGGCGAGGGCGGGACGGAACGGAACCCTAATAAGCGGGGAGGGCGCGATGATAGGAGGGTGGAGCGAAGTTCGCCGCCATAGCATGGGCATTTTCCCACTGTCCTCGAGGACCTCGACTAAACGGGCTTTGTGGGCTTCGAGTAAACGGATCGGTGGATAGACAAAAAAAACTACGGTTGCGGCCGGTGTTTGATCGTGCGGTTAGAAAATCGACGTAAGCAAAACAAAATAATCAAGCGCCTGTAGAATAGCGAAGGCGTAAAAAGAAATCAGATAACCCACTAACATTATCAGGTACCTCAAATTGGACCCTAGCAGCCGACGTGTCAGGAACTCGGGATATTATTTTCGTTCACCTTTACTATTGATCAAAGGTTTGATTAGGACGTGAATGAGTTTTTTGACTTGTCTGTGCACGCCTTCAGATTATTGTCTAACCATAGTGGTCGGAATTGATAGATGAAATTAAAATTTTAAACATTTGATCACTTGACCCTATTTTCTTATGCATAAGATTAGGAGCCCCTCAGGGTCAGTCACCGCCAATCATGATAGGTTAGAAAAACGTTATCTTGAATTTCGCGATCTCTAACACAACATAATATTTATCCAACTTGTCCGAGTAATCATTACATTAAAATTTATAAAACTAAAACAAATATAAAAAAGATGGATATAAATTTGTCATTTGATAAAACAATGTTATTTTAGTTATTTCTTGGTACGATGGTGAATAAAAGATAAAATTATTCTAGTATACGAAGAATGAAACAAAACTACTACTCTTTCCGTTCCAAAATAAACCAATTTTTCATTTTTTACCTTTAATTTTTGACTCTTCATCTTATTCAAATTTTTTTACGATTGATATTTTTGTTTTTATTAGATGATAAATCATGAATAGTATTTTACGTGTGACTAATTTTTTTTTAATTTCCTGAAAATTTTTTAAATGAGACGGATGGTCAAACGTTAGACACGAAAATCAAAAAATTTATTTTTTTAAACAGAAGGAGTACATTTTAGAACAAATTGCATTTCTCACGAGAAAAAACCCACTCATCTTGTCACAAGACTACCCACCTTCATGATCAGTAGTCAGTAGAGACAAGACAAATAAAAGCTCATCCCGATGACTCGATATCTAGGCCTTAGGGTTCCTAAATTTTTTTTTCAAAAACATCCTATTAAATTTTTGGACACCTAAATAAAGCATTAAATATAGATGAACCAAAAAACTAATTGCACGGTTACGGAAGAAATCTTGAGATGAATCTTTTGAGCCTAATTAGTCGATGATTAGCCATAAATGCTACAGTAACCAACATGTGCTAATGATGAATTAATTAGGCTCAAAAGATTTGTCTCGTGGTTTTCAGGCTAGCCGTGAAATTCGTTTTTTCATTCGTGTCCGAAAACCCCTTCCGACATCCGATTAAACATTTGACGTGATACTTCTTCCAAAAATCTTTCGAGCCTAAACACCCCTAACCACACATGCGCTCGCAATGCAACTCATCCATTCACACGTCCACGTGTAGTACGACGTACCAGTGTGAAGTCAATCAAGATAGGAGTACAAAGATAGGGAATGTTTAGTTAGTGAGATAAAAATTTTTGCGTGTCGCATCAGACGTTTAATCGGATGTCGGAAGGGGTTTTTGGATACGAATGAAAAAACGAATTTTATGGCTGGCGTGAAAACCGCGAGACAAATCTTTTGAGCCTAATTAATCCATCATTAGCGCATGTTGGTTACTGTAGCACTTATGACTAATTATGTACTAATTAGGCTCAAAAGATTCGTCTCACGATTTCTCACGTAACCGTGAGATTAGTTTTTCGATTTATCTATATTTAATACTCTATTTAAGTATCCAAAAATTTAATGTAATATTTTCGGATTAAAATTTTGAGACTTCTCACATAACCGTGAGATTAGTTTTTCAATTTATCTATATTTAATACTCTATTTAAGTATCAAAAATTTAATGTAATATTTTTGGATTAAAATTTTTGGGAACTAAACGGAGCCTTAAAAGAGAAATAACGAATGATATCGGCATATCGCCCGTGCCCTCTCTTTTCCGCGCTAACCATCACCAAAGTCGTCGCCGCCGTAATTCGCATCACGACGAACAACAGTAAAAGTACTCAATGGCATTCTTTTCCGCTCAACAAATCAAGGAAACGTAGGAAAAGAGGAGACTAAACCAGCGGTATAGCACTAATTACCACTCTAATCTCTAATGCCTGTGATATGAACTAATCGAGAAAGCTGCGATCTGCGTGGATACAATTCTTGTTTTCTCCTTCCTCGATTCGGTAACTGATCGTAGCACTGTCACCTTCCGGGCTCCTCACACGGAATCTTATCTCTGCCTCCGTCACGCCACAAGAGACGGGCCGGATGAGGACACCTCCGGCGAGCAGGATAAGCTGGTGGGCCCATCGGTACGTACGGCGGCGGGGAGAAGTCATGTTGGGTGATTGCCACCATTGTACGCGTCCACCGGCCGCCGGCCTACAGCACGGCGGCGACGAGCGGCAGTAGTAGCATCATCAGCTGCGGCGCAGCAAGGACCGCGGAGGAGGTGGTGGAGAGCTGCTCGGCGCCGAGGACGACCATCGTTCCGTCCGTCGACGGCACGCCGGCCGCGGCGGCCTGCGGGTTCTCGACGCCGGATACCTTCCCGCTGCAACAAAGAGAAATTGAAGCTTGTCAGCGCTCAACACTCAACAGTGTATACGTAATACGTATGTACCGCAGCCAGCAGATTATTGTGATGCAGAATGCAGATCTCGTTTTCTGTACAAGGGCGTAAATGCGCGCGACGTACGGAGTATGTGGGCACGGGAACATGGGATGCGGTTGGGGATGCAGGGAAGAGGACAACAGTGTCAGCGCCATCAATCAATTCGCGAGATGGGGGGCCGTTCGCGCGAAACGGCTAGAAAGCCAAGTGCAGACTTGGTGGCATCAGCTTTTGTCGTCCTGTGCTTGGAGGGGGAGACGCACCCACACAAGGGCATAGATTCCGCCCGCCTAGCCGTTGCCGCGCTGTTGGTTGGACGTTGATTCTCCTGGCTCGTCTGAATGATCTCACACTGTTTGTGAGGGGAACATGAACGAATAAACGGTTCAACTTTAACCACAGTGTTCACTGTGTCTCAGGCTTGCAGCAAAAGCGCAATGTGCAATGTTCAGAGAACTGGTGTAACTCAAGCCACTTTTTTTTTTCTCTTTCAGCTATAAATCGTCGAGTTTTGGACCTATAAGAGCATCAGCATCCCCGAATGATCATCTAAATTTGATTATCTATGCATCTAAACAGTTTTATCCTCTAAATCTTGTTGTATTTCAGCCGATTATCCATATATGACATCCTCTATATATCTTTGGAGGATAGAGAGAATATCCCAATATAAAGTTTCTCTCCAAGTATGGATAACATCTAAAACTAAAGGATAAGATAAATGCTCTGTTGGAGCTCAATCTTTACCTTGCATTCTCTATTTTTAGAATAGAGATGGATAGATAAACTGTTTAGGATGCCCTAAGATGCCCTAAGGCTCTAATCAGAAAGTAGGCTTTCCGTCCTAGAATTAACTCTGAAGTTTGTACTCCTACCGTACGAGCGTTTACACTGTCTATTCACCGTTGGAAGACTAAGGCCTTATTAGTTCTTAAATTTTTTTTCAGAAACATCACATCGAATTTTTAAACATATAAATAAAACATTAAATATAGATGGACCAAAAAACTAATTGCACAGTTACGAAAGATTAACGAAAAAAATCTTGAGATGAATCTTTTAAGTCTAATTAGTCCATAATTAGCCATAAGTGCTACTGTAACCAACATGTGCTAATGATGAATTAATTAGGCTCAAAAGATTCTTCTCGTGGTTTCTAGGCTAGCCGTGAAATTCGTTTTTTATTCGTGTCTGAAAACCGCTTCCGACATCCGGTCAAACATTTGACGTGACATTTCTTTCAAAAATTCAATCAATCTAAACCCTCTCTAACTAATAATTCCTAAGAGCATCTCTAACAAAATAACTAAATTTGACTTTTCAAATTAAAATTTAGTCATTCATTTTAGTTTTGGCAACTCAAAATTTAAGAGCATCTCTAAGAGACTATCCATCACCATTCTCTAAATATTGGCAAGAAGAGGATGACAAGAGGGTCCTACCCACGTGAGACCCACGACCCACGTGAGACCCACGGATAACAATTGTGCTAGTGAGGAAATGTGTTGCTTGGGTTACTGGATTTGGTTACTGAGGACCTAAATTTAGCCATTCAAATAACATGGCAAGTCAAATAACTACTTTCTTAAAAGGATATTTTTTTATGCAAAATTGTGAAATTTAAGGATAACAAATGCTATGATATGTCAAACCAAAACCCGCTACTAGAGCGTTGCAGAACTGAATTAAAAAATGGGGCTTGATCTGTCCCAGATCAGATCGGCGAGACTCCATGTTGATTAGTTGTCACGTTAAAAAATACTACTTGACATTTAAGGCAGTCCCGGGCATTTCGCGCCATTTTGTTGACACTTAAGAGTACTTAGCGCGACAAAGTAAGCGGAGTTGGTTGCTGAGTTATTAAGCCTCGAGTATGAAACGGTACAGAGAAGTTGATTAGTGAGTACCTGGTGGTGCTTGGGCAGAAGGTGATGGCGTAGTTGGTGCCGGTGGCGCAGGTGAAGGTGGAGGTGGAATCGTCGTACGCGTAGCTGTAGGCGCGGGGGCAAGCGTTCTTGAAGAACTGGGAGTAGGTGGAAGGGCGGCAGGTGTTCGGGTTCCCGTACGCGCCGCTGCAGCAGTACTGCGGCGACCCGAATGCCTCGCACGCGCTGCGGCAAGCGACGGCGGCACCGCCGGAAGCGGCGGCGCCGGTGCTCGCCGCCATGACCCTCAGGTCGGCCGGGCACGCGCCGTTGAGGTCGACGAGGCAGCCCGTGGCCATGCACTTGCCACCGCCGCCGCCGCTCCCGTTCGACGCGGCGCCGCCCCCGCCCTGCGGCACGACGAGCATTGGCAGGTTATAGCCGTCGACGAGGCTCACATCGAAGAAGTCCATGCCGCCGGAGCCGTCTAGCGTGAACTCGACCAGCGTAGCCGGCGGCGCGGCGCCACCGCCGTTGCACTGGATCCCTCCCGAGCCACAGTCCCCCGTGGCGCAGGTCAACTTGCCGGTCGCGTCCTCGGCGCAGAGCGTGCGCGCCCACATGCGCCCCGACCAGCTCGCCGGCGCGTCCACCGTCGCCGACGCGCCGTGTGCAAGCGCGAACCCCGTCGTCGACAGCGGCGCCGTGCCGGCACCGGACAGCAGCCCAGGCCACACCGTGTAGCCGCAGTTATTGGTCATCGTGAACGTTGCTGACCACACAGCTGCAAAAGCACGCAACAAGATCAAAAACCCAATTCCACCGATCGCCAGCCGCACGCCGACCAAATCCAACGCCCATTGCCGACCAAAATAAGCAAACACAGCAAGCCAACGATGCGCATATGCAGAGCAAGGGGGCCAAGTACGCCAAAGATCCATTACCTGGAAGCAGGAAGAGCAGAGCAAGCAGCCGGAGAGCGACATGAGTTGAGCACCGTGACATTCTCGCAAGATGTTCTATGTAAGACTGTAATCTAAATTCACGAGCTAGGCCTCAACTCCAAGCTCTCTGCTCTCCTACACTCTCCTCTGCTCTTCTTCAACGGGCCGCCGGGAGGGTAAGCCAACGTTGACGGTCACTTGACTTTTATAGACTGGCCAAGGCGGTCGTACCTACGCAGCCTACTGATGAAAACAACGGACACTGGAGAGTGGGCCTGAACCTATGTCGGCACTCGCCTTGCCGACCGACCTTGTGGCTTGTCCTTCGGCTAATGAAATCCTACTACCCCACACGGTCACACGCCCTGCCTCGCTCTCCGTGCCCTTCACAAATATCTCGAGCAGGCGAGAGTTTGGGAAGAAATTTGCTTGCTCGTAAGCTCATTTATAAAGGCGGTTATCTTGGCGCGAGAGGGAAGAAGAAGATGAGCAGGGAAAGAAAGCTCTCTGTGGGCAGAGGCCTGTGCCCTGCCTGCTCAGGCTTGTGTTTCCTTGCGTGCTGTACTTTCACCCTTGTGTTTCTGTTGTTTTTCCAGCTCCGTGGGACTCAGTTTACGTATATTTCGCGAGGGGGAAAATGCGCCGCCCGCCCTTAATCCTCCTTAACAAGGCACGACAGTATTTGTTCATACCTATTAAAAGATCTGACAATCTATCTTGATATTGTTAAAAATCTCCACCATGACTGGCCCGATAGAGAGAAATCTTTTCGAGACATTTGCATTGCAAGTTATCCTAAGCACAGTAGCCTTAGCTGACATGTAGCCTTAACTTACTACCGAAGCAGATAATTGATTTTACTATATTAGTTTAGGAGAAAATCTAAAAAATGTTATTAACAAACGTCTAAGTCTAAAAAATACCATTGGCGAATGCGAATTCTAAAAAAATACCATCGCACAAACAAATTTGTCTAAGAAATATTATCATCGTTAAGGTTCCATGTATTTCTATTGTTAAAAGCATTGTTTATACTATAGCACTTAACAGAAAAAGTTAACGGAACCCTAATGACGATGACATTTTTTAGAACTCATATTCATCGATGATATTTTTTAGAATTAAGTGTTTATCAGTAGTATTTATTATTAGATTTTCTATAAATTTAGCCATATTTCCGGAAAATGTGCCAAAAAAAACTCTCTATTCTCCTCCCTATCCATAGCACTCTCTCTGCCATCTGATGCCAGCACAACACGGTGCATGGCCACTCGCCCAGTTCCCAGCTCGCTAGCTAGGGACCCGTGCATTTCTGCTCTCCCGGTGTCCCCGACGCCTAGTCGCTTTCCCCCGGCATTCGTCGCCGTTGTCCCAAAAACAATACACGAAGCAACCATTTTTTACAGCGGCGTGCGGCACCTAGGGTGGGTATTCGTTAATTTGATCTCGGTTCTCGGTAAAGCCCAAATAATTCGGTCTCCATTTTTTAGTCTCAATCATGATCGGAAATTAAGCAACAGTTTCATATATGTAAATAAATCATAGAAATCTTTAACACAAAAATTATAAAGTAAATCACGAGCACGTTCGAGCGAAAACACTTGTTGAGTTGCATGAACAGGAGGAGTAAGATGTAAAGTTTAAAATTAAATTCCATTGAGCTGAGTGTAGGTTGTATTTGGGCTTTTTTTTTCTTAATTCAAACTTTTCGGTTAATTGAGGGTCTAACCGAATTGATGGAACAAAATCGGTCTTTCTCTGTCTAGGACTAAATTGATTTTATTCAAAAAAAAAGACTAAATTGATTATTGAATTTCTTGGTGTCGGTCCTTTTGGTTTAGTTTTTTTCGGCCCACCCGTACGGGCGCCGGACATGGCACCGTATTTCTTACAGCGACAATGCCGATTAGGTCAGTATTTTTTTGAATTATTTTAAAAAAAACCATAAAAGTAAACTACCACATCGGCTAGAATGACATGGCCAAAATATTTCGACTCAGAACTATGTTTAAGAATATTTATTTCTATAACTAAAAAAAATCCCAGTGTGCTCTCTCCCAGGCCCGGTCGCTCTCCTGAATTGCATTTGCACAGTGCGGAGCAAACATGTTTTTTACCAGTGGCATCCGCATCTGCATGGCTCTAAGATCATACCGGTACAACGGGCTGTAAATAGGCCACCTGGTTCGCATTTCTGTGCTTAACGAGTTCCACACAAGCTTAGTTTCCGCCAGGAGCTGCCCATGAGGAGAGCAGAGCCGCAGAGCAGCTAAAATTGGAAGAGCTATATGATCAATTAATCATGTGGGTTACACATGTTCAGATCAATCATCCTGAACCTTTAACATAGCAGCCTAACATGTCTTTTGGGCCTTATGCATTCATATACCCGACCAGGCACGATCTCTGAGAGGCTGAAAGCCGCAATGATCCATCGTGTATCAGATCGATGGACTGAAGCTGAGAGGGATGGTCACATGCTTGCATTCATGTATGCACATGCCGTGGCACCTTATCCATAAATTTTCAGCAACAACGCAGGCTAATTGCTACTAACTCCGTTTTATAATGTAAGATGTATGATTTTTTTAAGTTAATATTTGATCATTCGTCTTATTCAAAAACTGAGTAGAAATAGAAAAAATTATAAATCAGGTAAAGTTTTTTTATAAATCACAAGTAAAATAAACAATATTTTCATAATTTTTTGAATAAGATAAATAATCAAAAATCATAAATAAAAAGATAAACAACTTATGTTATAAAATGGACGGAGCATTTCATACACGAGGTATCGCCACGACAAGTTCAGGAACTGAAAACAACATTGGTTTTAGGATCGAGCTCAAAGCATGGTCATGACTGTTAAGATACAGCACAAAAGTAAGAAGCGGTGCCTGAATCTGGCAGAATATACAGGAATCTAGTTAACGAATTGACCCTTTATTTGGATAAACAAGCTTTGCGACTTTTGCACAGCTCCTGCTAATATTCGAGTTCCACAGGATTTGCTTTCTTTCTCTACCAGAAAAAGGCTTATGTGGCTCCAGCCAAGAATGACACATCTCACCCCGTGGATGCGTTGTACACACCGAATTAAAAAGGGTGATTGTTTGATTTTTTTATATAAAAAAAGATAAACAATATATTTGTAAATAAAAAATAATTTATAAATAAAAAATTTATATATGTATTCTTAGTGATCTAAAAGTTAAGGTTGAAAATAAACTTCGATGAAAACTCCCATCAATTTTAAATTAAAAATTAAAAATTTAAATTTTAGCTTATAACTAACAATAGAAGCGAAAAAATGGGTCAAAAGTCAGTTGATATTAGGCTTCAAAAAACGTCGAGAAAACTAAAACGTTTTTATGGGCACGACAAAATGGAAACAAAGGTTGCAGTTGTGACTCACTCAGTGGTTACTAATACAGTAGTACTAGGCTGAATCTGCAAAACGAAGTCCCAACCGCTATCTTTCCACGTGTTTGTGCTAGCTTTACCCACGTGGTTCCACGCGAATTTTTGGTAGTTGCATCACATTGCATGGAAAATTGGAAAATCTTGCATGGCGGCCATGCAAATGGAAGGATCAATGGCTGACTCACTACACTTTGGCAACTACCAGTCCACCATTAGCTCACAACACTGATGACTCATCCCTGCTGAAACTAGCAGCAGATCTAAGATTCATGTCTCTTCTTCCAACTCCACGGCTTGCCTTTTGTCGGAGAGGGAATGCAAACATCGATCGGCATAGAAAACGGAGAAAGCTACCAATGAAGGTGTAAGGACATGAGCTCCACTCCGTTGTGACTGACCAAAACTAGTGGAGGATGACAGAAGCAGCCGGGCTTTTGCCAAGGAGAGAGACAGAGGATATGGGAATTTCATGGCAGAAAGCCGTGGAATGAATGGATCATGATCCATGGACGTACGGTGCCTTTGAGCAACTAACTGTATATCAACGTGGAATTGTGTGGGAAAAAAAAGAAAGGTTGGCAGTCGAGCGGGCCTTTCCATGACAGAAAAAGTTGCTTGCAGAACATGGTTGCCATGTCTGAAGAACATGTGATATCGATCTTGCTTCGGCATTATTTTTACCCAACAAAACGAGATGACTACGGATTGGGCAGAAAGGCAGATGAATGTTCACTGTTGCTTTGTTCGTAGAGGCAGTTATCACTTATCAACTATTGGACGACTGGCGGATAAGTGGATGACTGTATGGAAGATGGGCCTCAAGCTCATTCTCCTGGAGGCTGGAAGACATGCTGGAGTACTTCAATTATTTTTGGAAGTGATGTTGCGGCCAGAGTTTTTAGTTGCATAGAACATGGATGTCATGCAATCCTTCGACACTTGGTGGCTTGGATTCACTGTTCTGTTTAGGGCCATTTCACATATGGGCACGCTTGCTTATTTAATAGCCTCTCGATCCCAAAAAAAGTTCTATTTAAACTAGAAAGATAAATCTATTATGGGACAGAGCATGTACATGCATAATTTTCTCACATTCAGCACAAAACTGTTCTGCACAGAGTACGGGAATAACAAGAGCTAGCAAGAGCAAGCCCTTGTTGAGTTGTTGTTTCATTTATACTTATGCTTATACTTATAAACAAATTCAAAATTTAAAACTTAATTTTACACTAGATTTTAATATTTTTATCATATTTATTTCATAGTATTGGTTTTTAAAATGATAAGGACACATATATAAAAGTCTTGCTCATAAATTATTTTTTATTGATATTATGTTTCGCTTATATTTATTAGTATGAGTTAAGTGCAACCTGAACCCACACCGGCACACCGCAAGATATCTTGATGACTCTATCTAGACGGCTAGCAAGAATGATTGTTGAACGTTATTACTGTATTCGTCCTAAAATAAGATTTTTTTCATTCCAGTTTGTTCCAAAATAAGTTTATTTCTAAGTAATCATGCATCGGAGTTTGTGAAAACTATAATAATGCATTAGAAATAGATAAATTATGGAAAGATTATATAGGATTTGATAAAACTGGGGGTAATCTGTTCCTTTTGATTTTATATTGTTATGTTTGTGAGGAGTGAAAAATAAAATTATTTTAAAATGGAGGAGTGTATTTATAATTATTTGTTTGCACATGCATGTTTGGGGAAGTTGCTTTCAATCAGGATAACCATAGAGCGTGTATATGCTTCTCATTACATGTACTTCATCTGTTTTGTATTGTATGACTTTTTATCTAGTGTTTTTTATTATTCTTAAAAAATATCTCGAAATATCATATTTTTCAGTGTAAAAGTTTAGTCTATTAAGATACAATGTACCTTAAGTTTACACTAAAATTCTTGGTATCTCAAAATACTTCTTAAAGATGGTAAAAAAACATTTAAACTATATTTATATCTATTTATTTATCAATATATATTAGTTATATATATGTGTCTAAATTTATTAGTATTTATATAAATTTATGTAAGGTTAGAATGTCTTACGTTGTTAAACTGATGCAGTGAAAGTAGGAGCAACAATTTTAGGCTATTTGCAGTACAGGGTTGGCCACCCGTAGGGGTCCCTCGCCCTCACGTATGCTCATGGCACACGCAAACGTTGAAAACATGGCGAGTATTGTGTGAGTTTCTTTAGAGAAAGTACACAGAACTGATGCCTAATTTGTTGCCGCTGCCAAATCTGATACGAGAAGCTTCATCGGCACATAGTTCGGCAGCGGAGGAAAAGAAGAAAACAGATGTTTCTATTTATCACTACCTGGTTATCTCAAGTTAGAGTCATTATACTTATACGGCGAGATATTACGAGCAATGTTCTATATGGTAGTGTTCTACTATCAATATTATCATTAACGGAAGAATTTTTGATCTATTAAATTAGAAAAAATAAACAGTCTAAATTAGTTCTAATATCAGTAAAAAGCATAGTAAAACATCTATACCCTATTAGTATTAATTTGAAGAATTCTTAGTATCATTTATACTAGAAGGGAGGAATCAAAAAGTTGCACTAGTGTTGTATTAATCTCAGAATGTTTAACACTACAACTTGAGTCATCAGCATTGTCCGCTGGAGGACGGTCATTTTTCTATTTTGGGTACATAAAGGGCTTCCATTTTTTTCAGACGCTTGAGAAAACATACACAGTACATATTTACCAAAAAGAGATATACAATACAACATAAAACTATCAAATCGATCCTGATGGGCACAGCTCTCCAGATTATGGCGTTGTCAGATCGGACAATAACATGACATGCCAATATGCCATCATTAGCAATGGCATAACCCTTAGTCATCATCCTTGAATTCCCTGGATTACCAATAAAAAGGACAAAACCATCAGACATTTCCTACGTTTGTAGATAGGCTTCAAGATGTGTACAATTTATTTTTACGAAATCAAAGCTACTAGCATCGTTAGGGAAAGCCTAATGATAGTGGCAAGTTTACAAGGTAAACTCCAACACGATGACACCGTAGCAATTTGACAATTTCCGATGGCATATCGACAATAGGAACGTATACTGATGGAAAATATGCAATTGGAGGTATACCAATCGGTCATTTCTACTATAGTTCGGAGCATCATTTAGCCTAGAACTGCATATGCAAAATGCCTCTCTTGTCGCTGAGAAGATTGGAAGTATTAGGTTGAATGAGGAGCCTGATAAATTGGGCTGGACATTGGTCCAGAAAAGAGTTTTACTCCAAGTCCCTGTACAAAGTGCTATCCTTTAGAGGTGTGATTGATGATAGGATCCAGAGTATTTGGACAACTCCCTGTCCTGTAAAGATTAAACACTTCCTTTGGGTTGCTTACAGAGATAGGATTCAATCCGCTGAACAACTTAAGAGGAAAAACTGGGTGGGGTCTGAATTCTATCAACTTTGTGGCCTTCTGGAGTCTAGTGATCATATTTTGTTTAAATGTTGTTTGTTTTCTTTTGTCTGGTGTATCTGTAGAGATGCATTGAACTGGGGGGAGATCCCCAAGATGCTATGAGAATTTTTTTTCTTGTGAACTACAGAAAGGAGAAACAACCAGTTTAAAGTACATGTCATATTGTTGGGAGTTATTTGTCACTTCGGTTTAACTAGAAATGGTATGATCTTCAGGAAGAAACATGTTTACTCCCCTTTAATTGTTCCTTTTCATGTGATTTCTTGGCTTCTGCAGTGGAATCCTTTGCTGCGAGAGACTAAAAGGAGGAGCTAGATGCTGTGATCAACAAGCTGCAGAGTGTGAGTTGCCGCTGTGTGTTGGTGTAGAGTTGGTAGTTTAGCATCCCAATAGCTCATCCAAATTCCAAAATAGGTTCTCTATTAATATCAATTATCACTTTAACAAAACATCCATATTAAATCATAGGATTTTTTTATCATCCTTAAAAAGTACCTTGAGGTACCAAAAATTTTAGTGTAAAATTTTGGTACCTAAAATTTTGTCTCAATGTACTAAACTTTTACGCTAAAAAATATGATACATTGAAGTACTTTTTGAAGGATGATAAAAAAAGCTCTTAAATTATTCATATAAATTTTATTAATATTTTGCAGTTACCTCTCATGTTGTTATTGTTCTCTCCTGTTATGATTGAATGTTAAGATATGAAGAAAGAAGAGAACGTCCATATTTAAAGTTTCTCTTTTCAATATGAATGATACGAGAGTTTTACTCATCATTCATTTTGTACCGCGAGGTACTAGTACCGTGAGGTACTAATATCTCCACTCGTGTTATCCACTTTATGACTAAGCTAGTACCTCGAGATACCATGCAACTGTGACCGTTCGATCTATCATCACCAACAGTCGGGATTTTAGTGTCAACTTGATCCTGAAGTGGATAGCACGAGTAAGCATTTTAGTACCTCACGGTATTAGTACCTCGTGGTACAAAAGGTAGGATAGGAGTAAAGCTCATTTTTAGATGATGGGATAGATGATCTACTAGAACCTATTTTTTTCTCACATCATCTATTTTCAGGATAGATGTTACAACGAGTTTGCTCTTATAGCATCGTTAGACCCTTGAGTGTTTATAGACAAGTTGAATTACCACGACCCCGACCCTTAACATTACCATGTATGTACCAAGTTCGCTCCCAGAGCCAAACATTACTATGATACGGGAGGAAAAGGAAAACATTAGTATATAGTGTAGATTGATAAATGTGGAGTTGTACATCTAGCATAATTTTGCTTTAACCAATGCCATGTGTAACTGTACGGGAAATTGAACTAGTTGATTACAGTACCCTGTACCCTATAACATAGTCATCTGTATTAGTCTAGGGCACAAAGATCAAAAGGGGTATCATGTAGATGGTTGTGGATCGGTTTATGGATAATTTAAAATAGACTTTAGTTTAAGTAAATGAACTTTTATTTTTATTTGATTGAACTAAACCATAACTTAAATTATCTACAGGCCGGCACACGTTGATCGCTAGTGTTATGCATATGTGGCACGTTCATAACTTCATATACGGTGCCTAGAAATGGAGCGAAATTTTAGACCTTACAATGTTACTACCGATATTGATCTTCATCTAATTTATGTTCATCTATTTTAGGCATCTCGAGCAAGATATCCGCTAATTCAGCAATCGTGTTCATGAGTTGTTTTCAGAATGAAACGCACCTGCGGTCAAGATAGCGTGGTTGAATTCCAGTGCCTTGGCATGTGGTGCATGTCAACGAGCCAACCCCATCACAGTTGACACACTTTGATACCTCAGTTTCGCCTCCGCCGATCACAACAGCCACGGTGCCCTTCCCAGTGCAAAACCTGCACACCTCTGAAAAAGAAAATCAACGATTTATTATGCTCAACATTCTGATCTAGTACAGGCGCTGTTCCAAAGGAGAAAAACACATGGCATCGATCGGGAAGGAGCAATGCCACGTACGTGCCCCAGAGCCGCTGCAGGGGAAGCACGGCTGTGTGTTGTCCCTCTTCGCCTGCATCCACGAAGGACGAGAAGGTAAAAAAGTGATGCAAACTTTACATCGCTTCCAGTTTCACTCGATGAAAGTTTTGATTTTTTTTTTTCAGATCCTGGCTGTGAACGGGACACAGTTCGACATGAACTGAATCAGGGGAGAGCCGAAGGACTCACGGCATTGTCGATCTGCGTCTCGTAGAACACCGGGATACCGATGCCGATGGCGACGCTGACGACGCCGACCGATATCGCCACGATCTGCAGCCGCCATGCCATCGAAGACGATCACCGGAAGGGAAAAAAAAAAAGCACCGTGCAGTTCATCAATTAGAACCTCCGATTAACAGTGGCTTTTGGCGTACCGTATTCTGGTCGAGATCGGCTGCCTGGATACGAGGGTACCGGCAGCCGGGCCTTCGCCGCCGGGGCAGCGCCGCCATGGATGGGGTGGTAGGAGTATACGAGAGGAACGAGGAGTGTAGTGCTGTGAGTGGCGAGGAGGAGGTGGCCATGGCGCCTGAATGCGTGGGCTGGTAAAGAATCATCAACAAAAATTAATAAGCAGGAACAATGCAAGCTTCCGTCCAGATAGCAGAAACGAAGATATGATGCATTGCGCTCTAACCTCTACGTGTGAATGGCTAGTTACTGGCTTATTTATTGCCTGTGATCAGTCTGACGAACAACTACTAGAGGAGTAAAGATGAACAGCTCCAGAAGTGTCAGATGCTTCAGCATGGAGATCAGGGGAAGCAGCAGGGCACGGATGAAAACATGCCAAATCTCTGAATGAAACGGCAAGGTACCTGTGGATAGGAGAAGATGAAACCATGAAAGATGGGATATGGGGGAGCAGGTGTTCGTGGTCATGCTTGGTCATTTCGGATATGGATATTGTGCCGTCGTGGAAGTTTGGCAGCCTCTCAAATTTCCGGGTTGAGATGTGGGCTGCCCAGATGGACGGACCGACCCAACACCAAGGGAAAATCTGAATCAGCCTCATGGACCGGCGTGGAGTTCATAATCCTTCAAGATAATTATCTTCAAAACTCAAGCAGAACACAATTTCAGAGAGACGGTAATGGTTTTAAGTTTGTGACATGTATGACGCATCTCATCAGGGATGGATCTATTATGAAAGCGATGGGGTAGGATCCTCCACTATCCTTGTTAGGACCATGAGAGTTTTCACTAAATTTATCTAAAGTTTTATGTTAAAAATTAATTGGAAAGGGTTGACGCTCTATCTAAGTTTAAGTTTGTTCGGACCTCCCTAGTATCGTTTTGCTAGAAACATCACTGCATGGCATAAGAGAGTACTTTAGTATAAAACTCTGACCAGGTGCATTTGGTTGGGGGAGAGGGAATGGCAGTTGAGAGGGACTGAACAATGGGAAGTTTAAAGGGACAGCGATGAGGAATTGAGAAAGAAACTCACTGCATTTTAATACTTGGGGCGAGGGTAAGAGTTGAGAGGGAATTCCTATCTTTACATTTTCTAGATAAATTTGAGTTATTCATCGCTGCTTAAAATATTGTCACTATATAAACTCTACGTCATTTCCCACGGGTCTTACCAAGGGATTAAGACTAAATATTAAATTCTCATCTTGTTAGAGATTAGAGATATGATCCGAACTACAATATGCAATGTATTACGATTATATTGTAAATTTTCTAATATGACTTATATTATTTTTCTTTACGGCTCTTAGAGTTTCCTAATAAGACTCGTAGTTTTTTTTTCTATTAGGACTTTTAGATTTTTTTTCTTTATATCTCTTGTAAGCTATATGAGAACGGTGTGATGGTCTGTTGTATTAACCCGCGTTGTAATCATCTTCTTATAGTGATTGTTGCTAGACGGTATCCATGTTTTTTTTCCGTAAGAATTTTCCATATTAAATTTGTATCTCCTCTGTGCCTCTATTTTTCCTGACACATCTTAATCTCACGGTTGATTCCTTCTATAAACTCTCAATCCCCTTCTCCCAAGTTATCAAACAAGCCGTAAAAGCTCAACCACGCGTCCATACCTCAAAAGTTCAGATTGTGGTGGACTAGTGTCATGCCCGAATTCTTCTGTTATAAATGATGAACCTTTTTTTTGCGAGGGATAATTGATGAATCTGCTTAAGTGCTTATATGTCAAGGGAATTCTGAACTCAGGGCAGCTTCTCCAGTAGACTTGCTGCTGATGCTCCACCTCCTCCATCAGAGCAGGTAGCCGCATTTTGCAGGGAAAAAAAAAAAGCAATTTTCAATTGAAACTTGCGCTTCTCTGTTTCTTAAGCTTCCCTTGCCTTTTGGTTTTACAGATACTTTGCACGCAAGTTTCTTGGTTCCAACATAACGTAGCGGCACAACCAGGTTGATCGACCGACGCCCTCTTCACAAATTGACAGAAGACAGGATCCTGCGAATACATTCCAAGATGCATGTATGTTTCGTAGGCTGCATACAAATGGTAGATATCAAATATAACACCTGCAAGAGTTCACTGAAAATCGAAGATACTGAGAGTAATTATCGGCAAGTGTTAACTAAGCTGAATTTACTGCAGGAGTTGATGGTGTCTTCTAGTTTAAGCCAAAACAGTCACCTTCTTTCTTCTTTTCAGATTGATAGAAACACTTTGGACTACTCCATCTTTCATTTCAGAATGTGGTCTCTTTGTACGATTAGCTGTGAATAATTCATTCTTTCAGCTTTTTTTTTCTGCTGCTGAATTTCTCCAGGCTTTACACATAAGCAAGACACACTATACACACACATTATTGAGATATCACAATCAAATCATTTTAGCAAGCAGTACACATGTTTGATAGCTTGTCACACCTGCCATCTCAGTTCTTCAGTTACTCTTCGCACCTGAAATTTCACTGCTCACTCCAGAATCCAGTATCAGACGAACCAACCACCATATTATCGACTGCACATGCAGTACCGATCACAGAGAGCCTCCAAAGATTTGCTCAGATGCGTTTACCCAAAAAGATTTTGGAGAACCAACCCCCAAAACATGCGCCATTTCATTATGTTATCTTCTAAACCCCCCACAAACGGTTGGTTTAGCAATAGCTATCATTCTTCCACTAAATCTCATCACACACTCCACACCTTTCTGCGAAAAGATTACAGACACCACCCAGCACCAAACCTTAATGTTCCCTCACCCATCCTGCACACAGAGCAATTATCCATAGACCTCCCAGTGCAAATTGCAGAGAGATAAAAGGGCGTCTCAATCCAATCAAGCCCCCAATTCCACCATGCTTTCCCTTTTCTGAAGAAAATGTGATTACTGGACCAAAAGTTAGTGAGCAGCCTCTCTAGAGCTATAAGTACAGCCATGGAGGGAGAGCTCAGATTCCCCCCTTCTCTTTAGTCTCTTCCTCTCATACTAATCTTGATAGTTTATGGGTGGTTGATGTTCCATACAACTGTCCAAGCTCAATACTTCTCTATCCCTTTCTACTCTCCCACTCCTCTCTAACCACTGTACTATCCAAGCTACAGTGCACCGTACTAATACTGACAAGTGACTACCTATACTGGTGCGGCATATATACCTCGTCTCTCGCCTGCCATTACTAACCACCAACCGGAGCTACATTGCTTCGAGATGATGGGAATTCAGAGAATTTGCGTCGTTCTTGGGATGCTTTTTATACTTGTGAGAGGTAAACCGATCACCATGGAGTGATGATGATGCTGTTTTGGTAATTAAGGGAAGCTGCATGGGTTCTTGTAATGGTGAGCTGAGCTTGACGTTGTATTTGATGCAGAGGGTGGAGCTGTGACATTCACGTTCGTGAACCGGTGCACGGGGACGGTGTGGCCGGGCATCCTGTCGAACGCCGGGAGCGCGAGAATGGACCCGACGGGGTTCGAGCTGCCACCCGGCACGGCGCGCGCGGTGCCGGCGCCGACCGGCTGGTCCGGCAGGCTGTGGGCGCGCACCGGCTGCACGCAGGACGGCACCGGGAAGGTCGTGTGCGCGACGGGCGACTGCGGCTCGGGCACGCTGGAGTGCGCCGGCCGCGGCGCGGCGCCCCCGGCCACGCTGGCCGAGTTCACGCTCGACGGCGGCGGCCGCAACGACTTCTACGACGTCAGCCTCGTGGACGGTTACAACCTGCCGATGCTTGTGGAGCCCGCGGGCGGCGTCGGCGGCGGCGCCGCCGCGACGGCGACGACGTGCGCTCCCGCCGGGTGCGCGGCCGACCTGAACGCGCGGTGCCCCGCGGAGCTCCGCGCCGTGGGCGGCGCGGCGTGCCGGAGCGCGTGCGACGCCTTCGGCAAGCCCGAGTTCTGCTGCAGCGGCGCGTACGCCAACCCGAACACCTGCCGCCCCACCGCCTACTCCCAGGTCTTCAAGTCGGCGTGCCCGCGGTCGTACAGCTACGCCTACGACGACCCGACGAGCACCTTCACCTGCGCCGGCGGCCGCGACTACACCATCACCTTCTGCCCCGTCGCCACGCCAAGGTCCGTACTTAATTTAACCACTGCACTAATTACTCCAGCTTGCTTCAATTAGCGCTTGCTTTCGCGTGACGTTAGCTCGGTTAGTCATAAAAGCGTTCGTAATTTGCATGCACAATTGCACAAGTAGGTGAGAGAGCGTGCGTCAGCTGAGGAACACGATAATTAATCGGAGATGGCACGGAGTTGCATTTTGGGCCTTCTGGCTGGTGCATGAGTGACTGAGCAATGAGTACACCATATCACCTCGTCTCATTATCTCATATCAAAATGTATGCAAGAAAAATGGGTGCAAGTGCGGTGTCCCGAAATGTCACGCTTCCACAAAAGAAAATATGTGTGTGTATGGGGACAGTGATAGTGAAATGTTTGGAAGATAATATACGATGTGATGATTAGCCTGGAGAGTTGGTATATGGTAGGAGTGTGATTCAGCTTGCACTTTCAGTGGGTGCTTAACCTGTTAAGCGAGGTTTGACCCTCCTGTGTAATTTTCTTTTACTGCTGTCGGTTTGCACATCAACGTCATGGTACGGTCGGCCACTCGGTCTATTATCTTGCCAAGTCGGAAAGAGAGAGGTGATGGAATTTAACACGCGGTTGCTGAGGCCATGGAGACAGTAATATTTAAGCTAATTAAGCAGAAACAATGCGAATATTGATAGTTTTTCACTTTCCAGTGATAGTATGCGTCTACTTGATGCTTCTTTCACTGTCTTTATTTACTACGGCCACTTGTGCCTCGTCTAAAAAATTGTACCACTTGTGAACTCATTCTCGGCTTTTTCTTTTGTGGCAAACAGCCTGAAATCGGCGGGAGGAACGACGACACCGACACCGACGACGACGGTGCCGGGTGTGACCACCGACGTCCCACCGGAGATGCCAAGGACGGCAGGCGGCGGCGGCGGCGGCGCCGGGCAGGGCGTGATGCTGGGCGACAACTCCTGGCTCGCCAGCCTCGCCACGGGCGACGCGTCGTCCTCGCCGGCCTCGAGGCTGGCCCTCCTGGCCGCGCCGCTCGCGCTGCTCACGCTGCAGCTGACGCGGCTATAGCAGCAGGGGGATCACGCGAAAACCACCCGGGAAATTTTTTGGTCAAAAAGGAGCAGGGGAGACGCGCGCGTTGCGTCGTTGCTGCACGTTTGCACGAGCCGTCACCCCCACCACCACTGCACGGTTACCGCCAGAGCAGCGAACGCGAAACGGCGTCCACTTGAGCTGCTTGCCGGTGTCGTGCACTAGGTTGGGGGATCGGGTGATATGATTTGGCCAAGTTCGCGTCACGCCATTGTAAAATCCATCAGATTAATCATTTTTCTTCTTCTTCTTCTTTGTTTTGGTTTGCGCGTTTGTGTCTCGCAAAAGGAAATGTACAAGATTAATTGTCCCACAGGTTTAAGAGCAAAATGATTATTAATTATCCCACAGGTTTAAGAGCAAAATGATTATGCACGCACTCGCACGTCCGGTTTCCCGGCCTCTAATCGTAGTGGCGAACCAACTAACATGATCGATCAGGGTAGGTTGATATCGCTGTGAATGCACTGGACAAATACCTGCCACGTTTATACAGGTCTAGCCTACGTGTTGGCACAGTAGTACACGACGGCATACCTACAGTTTTCGTTTGGACGTGTTGTCCCATTATTGCTCCCAGTCTATAGCTACAAAGGACTCCTCTACTGCTACTGCTAGTACACGTATGCGCAAAATTTGATTTTTCTTAATTTTTTGCAGCTGATGATTGATACTAGCTAGCTAACTAGCTGCATGCATGCGTGCCCCAATCAACCTCTGAAAGAAAAAAAAACTAAATTAGCTTAGGTGTCTGCATGGGCTAAAATACTATACTACTGATAACGTATAGCAGTCTACGACATATAGCGTACACTACTGTACACTTGATGGCGCAAGATTTGGTGATCCGCACATGGACATGGATGTGTCATGTGCGGATCGTATCGAACGCTGCAAGGGGCGGGCGCGTGGTGGGATGGACATGGGCTCCGCCGCTCGGCGATGGCCGCCCGCTCATTTGGTCCACTGCTTTCGAGTGAAGCGAAAGGAAAGCGTCAAATGTGCCTAGTAGCTACGAACTGCGTGCGCGCGCAATGGCCCTCTTTTTGTGTGGTTGATGATGTGGTCTAAGCACCGCATGCACGAGCTTAGCCGAGCTGCGTCATGATCGACGCAGATCGAACAGGATGTTCAGGGCTCCAGTTCAGGCTCGTGATTGAACATGCCCCGGACAGTTCTGTCCATGCATTGCTTGCTCTGGCCTGGTTCACAATCAGGTACTGTACATTCTAGTCATGCCGTATACGAATCGGATTTTGACTGCTCTTGTGTGTCTATCGTACTGCTAACTGCCGGTCTAGACAACTAGTTGGTTGCAGGAAAGCACTTACCTAATGATCCTATTTTCAGGAGTCACTTCACCAAACTCTGACAGAGAAACTTCGCTTTCAGCTTGCCGAGATCCATAGCCACATGCGCCAAGAGGTGAAACGATCACGCGTGCGCTCAGCTTAGTGCTCAGCGATCAACGGCCTTTTTCCACGCCAAATTGACCGGTTTCTGCATTTCTGCAGTGAAACCGCCTAGAATTTGACCATCACCCGATGCAAGGTCGCATGTAACTTTCATGCACCGGGCCGAGATGAGATGACGCGATGCCTGTCACATGAGGCGGTCCAGTGACCGCGACAAGGATCGGCCACCGACCCAGGTCGTTTTCTGGCTCACTGCATGCCGACTCTGATACGTGACTACATTTTTTTTTTCTTGTCAGTAGCAATTTAGTGTACAGTAGCTCACAATTTGCAAGTAGAGAAGATACAGCGGGGCACTACAGCAAAAGAGACTTCTTTTCTGTTACATTAAGTGTTCTCTTGAGCTAGACAATCATTTAGAAAACTGTAGAGGGATGGATGATTCAGCAAATGCAGCGACATCGTTACCTTTCTCCTATGTCTAAACAGCTTGCTGTCTTAGCCCAAGTAACCAATCGTTAGAAGGGAGGTTGCTTGCACCCTCGTGAAGGGTTCACCTTTTGGTTGACTCCCAGTTGCTTGTGAACTGAAAGTAGTGGCAATTTAGCTGTGGTTTCATTTTGTTAAACGAAATGGAGGAATCTTGAGTCAAAAGCTGAATGCATTGACAACCTTCTGATGATAAAGATCGTGAAAAGGGTATCTTTTTCAGAACAAAAAGGGGAATTTGCAAAGAGGAAAGTAAGATGGAACTGGCGCCGACTACAGTTATAGAGTACCTTCGATTCGGTCGATCGTTATGGAATGGAATATGCCGTCCTCTGCAATGCTGTCTCACATGCTTTGCAATAGACCATTGCCTCAATAATTAAGTGATGCAGGTAACTGGCAATACGAGCAGGTGCAGGGTCATTTTCATAGTATATAGAGTTGAGCTTCAGAATAATCCCAACATGACATGTAGAATCACAAATACATCAACAAAATTCACAGGGAGAAAAGCCCAAATTGCTAGCAGTATCAACAAATCTGTTTAAGGAAGTTAAATTCCATCCCTCCGACAAGCCATGTAAGCTCACACATGGGATCAAAGACAAGCCATCAGAAAGCTTGTTTTTCTGAAAGTGGACGCCTTTTTGTTATATTGGTGTCGATGTGCAATGGTTGGAAAAGAAGCTGCATTACACGGAGCATTACTTTCGTGTCTTTGTTCATGGAAGAGGCACGTTCATCAAACAATCCATGTTTTTCTGTCAAAAGTGTATTGATCTTACATCATCAAGGATGATCGATGGGCCATCTGAAATAGCAAGATTACGCCTTGACAATCATAAATCATGAGGTCTTATGCTAGTATCAAACCACATATCTGATATTGTTGCGCACCGTTACCAAGTCCTCACTATGTACACATTGTTCTGGCCATCAAAGCTCAAATCTTAATGATCCATTCGCATAATAGAATTAGGGAATCTGAAAAAATGCTTAAAAACAAGGCAAAAGTAAAGATTGCTGGGTGTCCTTACAGCTGCGATGCTAAAGGAAGTATGGGCTGTCTACTTAAATATTACTACCTACTTCAGAAACATCAACAGGTAAGTAGTCATCTATGAACACTGGCTTCCTTGCTGGCATTTCTTAATCAATACAACGCTGTTGCAGTGGATACTGCATGAAGCAATTGCATTTGAAAATTGTGATGACGCCAGACATGCAGACGTAGCGACATGATCATGATAAAACCAACACGGAGGTGTTGATGCAGCAAATCAGCAACCATCCAATAACTTGTGTCGTCACTAATCAAGAGTCCAAGGCTGTGCAAAGTCAAAGAAAACTGCCAAAAGCATTGTTTAAGTACCAAGCACAATCAATATATCCCACTGCCTGCTAAAGCATGCTACCCCGGCAGCAGTTGTTGCAATGCTGGATTTGAATACGATGCAACTCACCCCACCTAAACAAAAGCAGCTAAGTGTGCACAGTCTGATGATCTGAAAAACTAGGGATTGCACTGAAGAAAGAATCAATCTTAGGAAACTTATGACTCAAAAGTTCAGGTACACAGTAAGCATGGTACATGGTGACGAAACAACTTGAAATGTTTACGCTGTCAGATAACATCCACTCATTAGTGGAACAAAAAGTAAGCAAATATTTCCATGCACATAAGTTGTAAGGTTTATGGATATTGTAATAAAATCAAGAGTGCTGACAAGGGACCAACAATGGCAGCCATTGTTGCTGCCAAACAATATACTATACATAATTTCATCCATTGCATATTCAAGATTTGAAGTGAAAAGAAACTGGATTTTAACAATGCTATAAATTGAATATAAAGTGGTGTACGTTGCTGATACAGATAGGAATTCCAAGGCAAGTTGCAAGATCATCTTATAAATCATTCATTGTCATATGTGCAGGTGCACTTGTTCACAAAACATTAGTACAATGAAGGATGGTAAGGTGAGGAAAGGAAAATATGCAAGTTTAGCACCTTTTTTTTCGGACACGACGGGAAAAAAAGGATGATGTCAAGATAATATCAACCAATATCCAATTCTGTTGTACTGCATAAATTAGAACATGTTAGCTAAAGCCCGTACAGCACAGACGAAGCAACCATAGATCACACGACATGTCTGGAGGTAACTATTCACTGCGACTAATTCTCAGTAACAGAGGGTAGCAGTGCTCTTCGTTATAGTTGGGCCATGATCTGTAATCACCCAACACATATTTTTTGTGCATATTCCAGACAGTTGGATCATAATTCTCTATCAACTCACAAGACAAACCATTCTTTTTAATTACTTCTAAGAATTTGCTAAGTGAATCACCTCTCCTCGGGCTCAAAAATATGGCCTGTGAGGTTTCTGAATGCTTCAACAAGGATCGGACTGCCCTTGCAAGGCTCCCATGGAATTGCTTGAAAAATGTGCTGCAGTACAAGTGAAATATGAATAAGAAAAATCTTCTAAAACTGACTTTGATAGTGATCACAGTATTAGCCTAATTTCTAAATATTTACTACAGAATTAACTCCCAGTTCCAATTTATATTTTTTATACAGAGATGCTGATAAGGAGCTCTGGCGTTACTAAAATCTACTGTTGGCTGGTTAGGCGCTTCAAGTGCCATGCTCCAAACTAACACTAGAGGATATCAACAGTAAA
This sequence comes from Oryza brachyantha, assembly GCF_000231095.2. Classification (NCBI taxonomy): domain Eukaryota; kingdom Viridiplantae; phylum Streptophyta; class Magnoliopsida; order Poales; family Poaceae; genus Oryza; species Oryza brachyantha. The sequence goes on along the minus strand of NC_023165.2, from coordinate 6,485,929 downwards.
GGAAACAGATCATGGTGATAATTGGTAAGAAACTAGAATAGCAAAGAAAGAGGTAGAACATACCAGTCACTTGCAACAATTATATCGAAGGAACTAATAATTTCTGAAGCAGGCTCATGATCCCAATGAAGAATCATAGATTTAACTTTTGTTTGACCAAAAGTTTCTGCATTGATGGATATATTCTGCTGAATATCTGAGGGATAATGGCTTACAAAGACCATAGAAGCAATCTTAGTGTTTAAAATAAATAGCAAAAACAACACGTGTACCTGATATTAAATCAATACTGTGCAAGATTAGTGTAAATGAAACTAAGAAGGATACATTGAACTACTTGTGGATTTCCATCCGAAATAACAACCTCATCAGCATCTGTGCTGGCTGCAATAACAAGTCCAGCCAATCCATAACCAGATCCAAGCTCAAGCACCTTTGTGGACCTGGAATAAGTTTAAGCAGTCAATTATCTGAGAGATATAGCACAGAGATCAAATTTAGGTAAAGCAACAATAGGCTGTTACTGTCAGTGGTCAGAATGAGTTCCCCCTGTACATAATATGGGATAAGGAAGATACACAACTAGAGTTTCATATGGGGTCATGAGAGCACAAAAGTATCATGAGGTACAATAAACTGTGCAGCATGTGGTTTACAAATCATGAGCCAATGCACCTTTTCATGTTAATTGAATTTCTGATCTTGATCTCCTATATGACAAAAATGTCACCAATAAAAAATAGCAGAGGAAGAAAAATAGTGGAAACTGTACTAAGGCTTACGTACATATACAGATATACTGCTCAAACCCCCTTCCTATACCTATATAAAATTGATATGATTTACACAACAAGCCTGCAGTATTTTGTAACATCAAGGATGCACCCTATGGTCCAGTTCAACCTAGCCATGGCTCCAGGGAAGTACCCATTTCGCTCAAATTCCAAAGGAGAAAAATTGTTTTTTTTCCTAAATCCAGTATTAGTTAAATATGTCATCCAGGAACATGATGAATCCACAATGCAAGTTCAGAGGACATACACACACACAGAACCATCCATATTGGGGCAAGAGTGTCACACAAGTAATACACCATACAACCAAGTACCAACCTGAACATATCCGAATGGTTGATACAGTAGTATGCAAGGACCTCTTCTGACGGCCAACAACCTTCAGGGGAAAAAACAACCATAAAACTAAGCATGATATTGAGTTCTATGGGACATAAGACAAACAGTGTCGCATGCAAAGCACAGTGTAAGAACAACAAAGAAGTTGAGAATTCAGAATCAAGTGTTATTAATATGGCACTTTCAACCTGTGTGGTGTTGCTACATACTCTCTCCAGTTTGAAAATACTTGTCGGTTTGGACAGCATGGTTTCCAAAAAACAACTTTGATCACTATTTTCTATTACAATATATATAGAAATATCAACAAATATATGATTTTATTGAAGTACTTTTCAATATTACTCTATACATATGATATCCATATTTCTGAAGTAAATATTTTAAAAGTTATTTATAGTCAAAGTTCTACAGTCTATCCAAAACAACAGATATTATGAAACTAGAGGGATTAGCACTCCTACTAGTAAAGCTCTACTGCCAACTGAAGTGAGGGTCAGATCACTGACAGTACAGCATAGTGTGCAGCTTCTGATGTCACAGTAATCTATATGTCAAGACGCCTAGGTAGTTTACTGCAGATAAACAACCTGCAGATCATGATAGCAGTAATACTAAAATATAGCATGAATTTAGTGTTAGATAGATCGGTTTGAAAGCCTATTAGGTGTATGGTAGGAACATGGAAAATTATGTGCATAGAAGGTTAACAAGGACATGAAAGGAAATAATTCTACACAGTAAACAAGAGATTGGGCGTGCATACATTTTTAAATTCCTTTTCCATACCAGATAACCAAAAAAACACTTGAACAAGAAACTTACATACAAGTCCAGTAGTGTCAATGTTGTGTCTGTTAGAAGCTACAATGTCATTTAGTTCAAGGGAATCCTCTCTTCTGTATCTGCAATCAAGAACCACAATAATAAACAGCTAGAAAGTGTGTCAACATTTCTAATAATGATAGCTGAAGTTAAATACACATGCAGGGATTTGTAGGGGGGGGGGGGAATCGGATTATTAACAGTACCACCAGAGAAAAGGAAAGAAGATCAATGAGGAAACAACCGCATTCAATATGACACATGCTAGGGAAGAAAAATACTAGACTACTTACACTAGATTAAGTTTAGGTGAACCTTCACATGGCAACTTATAACAAACATAAACATCGCTATTGCATTCCACAATATTCTCATTTCTACTTGATGAATCTGCATGTGATTTAGTTAACTGGGAAATTGGCAGCACATGACACTCAATCAGATCAAAGCCACGGGATGTCTTTCTGGAAATTTTGTTTGTATCATTTTTATCCTGCTGGTCGTTAGAAGTTTCCTCTGCAAAATTAACCAGGAACAGAAATAAATAAACATCATTAATAAACACATAACTTTTAACACATGAAAATGCTAGCTATTGAAACTGTATAAATGTGGGATTTTAAGAATCCATAGTAACAATGAGATGCAGTTGTGCCAGTTGTGTTAATGGATAGCAGCCAGTGATCACCACAATATGAAATGAAGGCAACTACCATTTTGTCATGTCTTTTACGGGGTAGGATGCTAACATTGACTGTATGTCTGTAGCCCCTTACGTTTCTCATGGTTAAACAGTGCAGAATGGTAAAAGTAGATAAAATAACTTGTGAAATTGCACTGGCAGTCCACAACAATTGTTCTTAACATGCTTATCCCCAGTTGGTGAAATGCAAATGGGGAGAGCACAAAGGCCCGGGCCGTAGTTTCAATCACTGCCCCGAATATCGATATCAGGCAAAATCAAGAGTTCCAGCTTCCAGTTACATGCTAACAATTCAGATTTTTTTATAAAAAATCATCACTGTTACTACTTGCGTACAGCAGCTTTGCTGCATACAAGCGGCCTCATCTTTTCGCTTCTACTCTTACTCATTTGAATTTTCAACCTTAAATTTAGATTTAGAGTGGATTTTAGAGTTTTTTCATCATAGTTTATTTTCGAGCCTTGGCTTTTAAATCACTAAAAACACGTATATAAAATTTGTATTCATAAAATATTTTTCATTTACAAACATGTCGTTTTTTTTTTAACTACACAAGCCAAACAATCGCACCCGCTCCTAATCCTTGGGGAGTGGAGGCCAGCTGCCTTCATCCTATCCCCTGCGAGGGAGCTTTCACATTTTCAGTGGATCGGTCAGATCGAGCGGAACCGAACGCTAAACAAAACGAAGCGGATACAGAACTACAGAAGTTGCCTTGGAGGCGAGAAGGGGGAGGAATCGGCGGGACCTGGTGCGCGGGAGGAGGAAGCGGAGCGCGCGAGCAGGGTGCGGCGAAGGATCCGCCACCGCAGGCTTGCATTGGATGCCCCACTGGCTGCTGGCGCGGACGCCTGCGGCGGCGCCGCCGGCGGCGGGGAGGGCGGTGAGGCGGAGTCCATCGGGAGCACGAGATGTCTGGTCTCTCGAATGATTCTGTTTCGCTCGCGGCTCGCCGAAGGAAAACACCGATTCGATGGCACGGGTCTTCGTTTTTGCGTGGTTCGAGTGTTCGACCCGAGCCAGGTACATGCACATGGTTCAATCGAACCAGTTTTTTTTTTCTCCGTAACCTCAAATTATAACCGCTAGACTAGCAAGTCGTAAGTCGTAACAGTAGTACACTATCACCCAATACACATACGTGACGACATGTCACGATGTTAGGAGAGCTGGAAGCCCGTAATACACCGAGGAGGTGTACCGTGTAACGTAGAGTTGTGATCAGTTCCACGATCAGGAGTGGTCAAATCTGGATGTTGATGTGCCTGGTCTCGTCGCCGGGAGACAGCGAGAAGGTGGCCTGCGATGTGCTGTTGTCGTAGGTGACGGAGACGATGTACTCCCCGAGGTAGCCGCTGAAGCTGTAGGCGCCGTGCGCGTCGGTGGGGCCGGCGGCCTGCCCCGTCTGCCACTCCTGCAGGAGGCGGTCGACGACGTCGCCGACGGGGAGGTTCTTGAGGTTCCAGTCGGTGAGGCACATCTGGTAGCAGCCGCTGGGGTGCAGCGCCGTCCACAGCATGACGCCGGTGACGGCCGGGTGGGAGTAGGCCTCCCTGAGCACCTGCTCCAGGTAGACGGCCTGCGTCTGCGCGTCGAACCGGTTGCTGATGTCGATCTCCGTGAACCAGATGGGCAGGCCGAGCGTGGCGAGCTTGTCCAGCACGGCGCGCATGAGTGGGATGTTGGGCTTGAGGAAGTGGCCCTCCAGGCCGATGCCCTCCAGCACGGCGCCGGCGTTGCGGAGGTCCTTCAGCTTGGCCACGTACGTGTCCACGGTGGAGGACACGTCGTCGCAGGTCTCGATCACGTTGAACTCGTTCATGAAGAGCGTGGCGAGCGGGTCGGCGTCCTGCGCCACGCTGAAGAACTCCGCCGACGCGTTGGGCCCCAGGCGCTGCTCGTAGAAGTTGTAGTGCAGCATCTCGTTGTTCACGTCCCAGTGCGCGAACTCGCCGCGGTACCGCGTCATCAGGTTCTGGATCCGGCCGTTCACGGCGGCGCGGAGGTCGTCCGGGGACAGGCCCTTCACCCAGCTCGGCGTCGCGTCCTGGTTCTCCCAGAAGATGTTGTGCCCGCGCACCATCACGCGGTGCGACCGCACGAACGCCAGCATCTGGTCCGGCACGTCGAACCGCAGCTGCCCCGACATGGGCTCCGTCGAGTACCACTTCAGCTCGTCCTCGAACACCGCCGCGTTGAACCGATCCACGAACCATTTCTGCACCGGAGTGCCACACGTTTTAGCCTCTCTTTTTATTGTGCATTTTCTTCACTGATTTTGACGCGATACTGAACGTACCTGGTAGGCCTGGTTCCCCAAGATGGTGGAGGCGATGGCCGAGCCGAACGGGAAGTCCTTGGCGGTTTGTCTCACGGAAACCGACGCACCAACCACGCGCGCGCCCTGCTGATCGGCAACGTGGATTGTAGCCATCCGCTTCCTCCTCTGCTCGGGCCAAAACAGATCAGGTTAACAGAGTCGCATCATATCGGCACGATGACACGTCTAAACGAAAATGTTACCTTCCGGATCGTGTCTTTCTGGTGCATGGACCACTGATCCGGCGTGAACGGCTGCAGCGAACCGCTGGCGACGGTGATCTTCATAGGGCTCTTGTCAGCATTCTGAGAAACACGTCAACAAATGGACAAGACATCATCATCGTGATCATGATAAGAAACGCTACTAAAATATTATTAGTACATCATGTCATCCTCGGATGCCATAAAGTGGTTGCATTCAAGTGAAACTGCGCCATATGTACAAGTATATACATGTGTGTTTACCTGAAAGAAGATGACGGAGGTTTGTGTTGGCGAGTCGAGGACGAAGCCGCCCTTCAGGAAGGCCCAGCAATCGTTCCTTGCAAGAACCGTGCCGATGCACCGCGCTCCGGCATTGTCCGGCGCCAGCCTCGCCGTGATCAGAGCAGAGGACGCACCTTCCAGCTTGACCCAGCCTGTGCACGTCGTGAAAAATGCCTTGTTGGTTTGATTGTTTGATGATCTGTAACTGGAACGTAACACGATCTGACGACACACATGAACAGGGTTCCCGGCCGGCGAAACTCACTTGAGAAGGTGTACATGGTGGTCTTGTTGAGGTTGTATACCACGTACGCCGGCGAGAAGACACCGGTCTCCGTCGTGCGGTAGCCCGTCGGGTCGTCGCTGTTGCCGAACCGCAGAACCCCGCCGTTGTACAGCGCCGGCTCCGGCTGGCCTCTGCACTGAACGCCACACGCACATTTCAATACAATACCGATGCATTAGCAACTCCCATTATATTCCATGCACGTGACGAAGTGACGAACTGGCTTGGTTCAGTTTACTGCTGAGATGGTTGCATACATACTGAAACTTCTCTCAAAGTTCCTCGGTGTGATAGTAATTAATTAAGCACAACATGATTGTCTAGATAGCGACAGAATGACACGAGGGCACAAGAAAAGTGCAGCTAAGCATACAATAACAATAATCAGTAAGCATCTCACTTGCCGTGTTAGGCATGAAAATGCATGTTAGGCCTGTGTAATTTGGCTCTGTCGCTTGCCTTGGCGCCTTGCGGAGCTTAATTGGGCAGGCATGATGAGCTAGCTAATAATAACTGACCATGATACAATCAGACATAACCAAGAACTCGGCGAATGCTAATACTAAAATACTGTGGAAAAGCGCAGCACAATAGTTGTCATTTGTTCCGTGTGACGATTTTAATTGGTCGTCAGGTAGGTACGGGTGGGCTTGTGGTCTCCCAGCGCACACATGACAACAAACTGAAATAACTGAAGAAAAGGGTCATGTGCAGTGTGGGAAGGAAGCCGTGGCGGTCCAGTGGCTTCAAGCTTCGTCATCTTCCTCGTTCTCTTCCTATAGTCTCCATGCCATTAGCTCCCAGAAGAGGGAACGCCATTGATAAACAATGCAAGGATTACTATGGACAAAACACTGGCTTTTAATTACCCCCCAAGTACATGTCAGCAAGCTGAACTACCACACGGCTAGTAAGCTAGTACGTGTCGAAAAAAAATGCTCAAGGATGATTCATTTTGGGACTTACATCGGTGTAGGCAGTGTAATCGTACCAGCCATCTGCATGACAACCAAAAGTTCAAACAGCGTCACATCCTCCGAACTTACTCGCACGCATGAACGCGATAAATAGGAAGAAAAGAGAGATAGACACTGACGGTTTCGAGACCGGGACTGACCAGGAGGCACCGCCGCAACGAGCTCATGGCCACACTGCAGCAGCGTCCACAGCACGAGAAATCTCACGGCATGCAGAGAAAACCTCCTCATCTCTTTCAGTGGCTCCGTCGTCAGAGCTCCTCCCAGCTCCTTGCTAAGCGTTCGACGAGACCAACGAACCTTTCAGGCTTAGCAATGGCTAGCTGAACTGAAGAATGGATGTATGTATGCCGTGTGTGCTGGCCGTGATCACGGCAAGGGAGAGGTATGCAGCGGTATATATAGACGACCCATCTGGTGGCCGGCGTTCCCACACTTGGCGCGCTGCCATTGGCGTGGCGGGGGGTTCACGGGCCGGAGCCATGGGCGGCCACCACCACGCGCGTGGTGCACCTGGTCCTCGGGCGCTGGCCGCCTCTGCAAGGAAGCGGGTTTGGTGCAGTGCCCTTGTGGTGCTCCAACACCGGGCCTAGCCAACACCTGCTGTTCGCCTGGTGGGTTCACATGCGATACGAACCGAGCGAGGAGCGAGCCGTGGTTGCAGTAACCTCGGTAAAAGATCAGGTCCTGTGAACATTTTCTTGCCCTGTTCTGTTGTCTCGTACCGCTCTCGTGCCATGAGAATTGTACTGGCTCGCAGTGCAGGCCTCGAAGTTTCTTCTGTTGTTTTCGCCCCAGCATTGATGAATTTGCTGGGTCGGTGTGTGCGTTAAAAGCCGAGGGCCATAGCTCACGGTCGATGCGCGAATGAGATGGCAACTTTGTCAGTTCTGTACAGTGAAATGGGAGTTTATACTTTATACCCCTTGTGTTATTGCTCGACCAGGTCTTGGCAAGTTGCAGTTTGCCGCCGTCCAGCAAACGTGTGAGGCAATTGTTAGTAGCTAATTAAGTACGATATCAAACATGTTATTCTAAGGAAGTGGCTCGTGTCATTGGACAGCAAACGGGGCACGGTTATGTACTTACGTGTGAAAGCGTGGTTTGTATATAAATCAAGAACAATACCAAATGCCATACGCTAGTATACAATATACACCCAGTTGCTCAAATTAAGCCGCTGCTTTATAAACTTGCAAGTTTGTAGCTATTCAGCTACGGCCTACCCCTGCCTTTTGTGTATCCATAAACTCTAATGTTATCCAATCATCCTTTTCCTTCTGCTTTGTTTACCGAAAGAAAGGTATGGCAAAACAAAAAAGAAGAGGGGAATTAAACCCGCCTTTTCCATAGGGAAATTGGTCCAAAAGCACCGCACGCGACAGTGGTTGGTACTCTGAAATTTGATGGCCACCAGCTAAACAATGCCTCAGTTCGTCATTCTTTCTGCAGGTCGGAATTATTGTCCGCCTTTCTGAAGTGGTTTCTAAAGCTGCATGGCTTGCTGGCCGAAAAGAAAACCAGGCCGGCGAGCTTGCATGCATGCACGCCAGAACATTAATCCCCAAAATACACACACACACAGACACTCGCGATGCATCGATGTCTTTTGCTCCATGGCCGTGCCCGTGTGCAAGCTAAGCTACGGAGGAGGAGTGGGGCGCTCGCATGCGCGCGCAAAATCCCACACCCCCAACCCCACGCCGGCGGGAGACGAAAAGCGGGCGCGGCTGGCCCGCCACCACAAGCGAAAAAGCGCATCATCTCTTGGCGGGGCGCGAGGGAGTGCTCGGATGCGGCCGATGCCGCCTTGCCCGTAACGTTGGCGGTTTGCCGAGTCGTTGCGCGCGCCGGCCTTTGTTAGGCGCGTGGTTCGCCTCTCGGTGGGTTCACGAGCGCCGCGCGGCAGCGCGGCCACGGGCGAGCGTTTTGACTCACGCCGTGCCGCGGCCCGCGGCGGCAGCGAGCGATCCCGCTCCCCACTCGCGCACTCGCAATGAATAGCGGAGTAGGCGACCGGTAGGACCGGGAGGGGGGGTATGGGGCTTGCTGGCTCCGCGGCACGGTCACGGACGCGTCCGGCCGTATGGGCACCACTCCGATTTGCTGCGGTTTGCGAGCGTTGGACAAGTACCCCTCGCCTACTCGTGCCGCCTGCGCTCTCTGTCGCGCGGCGCTGCGCGGAGGTCATGTGACTCGTGTAGGTAGTTCGTGGTTGAGATTGTACAAGAACGAGACGGAGCAAAACAACCGATTTGCATCTACCCAAGTGCTGCGGTCTCCGACTCTCCTGCTACGACGCCATGATGCCCAAGGGCCAAATCTCTAGGTAGCCACACTGATTTGCTCCGTCCTACTGTCCCAGAGCATGCCATGGCACGACCCGTGCCCAAGTATGGTTCTTCTGCTGGTAGAGTTTGAGCGCCACGCTGACCTCTCTCCATCAAGACGTGGCCACAAAATTCCAACTTCTGAATTCTGATACAAGCCTCGGGACTTCGCCGCCTCACGAGTCCATTCTGCTTTATGGGGATGGGATGACTGCGACACGTAACATGCGGTGTCAATAGCAGGAAAGTGAAATCCAATACTCCAGTGAACCGCACAAATGAAGATAACGTGAAAGCTATGGAATAAAGAATTATGTTCCTTCTAACGAGATTATTGTCAGTTCAGACTTTTGAACTGGCTTTTCAATCACTTCAATTTCTCCTTCCAAACTGCATCGTATGACATATAATTATCACTCACCAGATGGTATTGTTTCACAGACTACACCAGAATACCAGATGATAAGTCTGCTGCTGGCGAAATACACGCAGTAGGACCGGTAGCTACTGATATATATACAGTGATATATATACACAAACCAACACCGTGACAATACCAATATGAGCACAACCACGAGCACTGTACAAATCTAATCTTATGAGGAAGGCCATCAATAGCGGTCTCAGCAATGGGCTGAAATCATTGATGCAAGAAATCTTCAGTGAGTGTTATGTTCATTCAGCTGGGATGTCAGAACTCTGTCCTGAAAATTTATTGGCGGATTGAATTCATAAAATTGATCGACGAAGTAATCAAACAGAAACATGCTGAAATAAAGGAACGATGCACCTCCATTCTTTGACCAGTAATATGCATAAAAATAATTATACTATTTTCACATTAGAATTGTAAAAGCAGTTTCTTTTTCACAAAATCATTTTAGATAACATATTTTACATAAGTTCAGTAAGGTAATATCTCAAGCGTACATATCGTATACCGCACCTATATCTGAAATGGCAGGTAAGGAAAGAATGAGGGAGCACTTATTTAATTCTGGTGAATAGAAAACTATTTATTTGGAAATAAATGTTAAAACAAATAATGGCTAGCAAGCACAGCATATATAGGTGCAAATTGCAATATACCCCATTTAATTTAGTTTTTACTTACAACCAAATGCATTCCTCAGAAGTATTCAAATAAATGCAGTTAACAAAGTTGTGATAACAGAGGTGCACAAACCCCAAAAAAAACGATTGATAGCGAGTAGAAAGTAACAAATGCACCTGAACCAACCGTCATGCATAAATACATAACACTGGTCACTAATGAATTGCAATATTTTACTCTTGGGACCATATAGAAATTCCTGACCCGCTGCCGAAAATATGAGAAGCATGTACCTTTATCCGGGCTAGGGGAACTTGTCAAGTGACTTCCATACATGTCAGTATCCTCTTTGTTCCTGCCAAGAAATCCATCAGCAGGAGCAAACAGCGGTAATAAACATTAGAAACACTTCTAAGGGAGCATTCATTTGGAAGACGGGGGAAATCTTTCTTTATTTCTCGTGAGCATGCTTCCCAAACTGCTAAATTGTGTGTGCTTTTGCAAAACATTTCAATCTAAAAATTGCTTTAAAAATCATATTAATCTATTCTCCAAATTTGCAATAGTTAATACTTAAATTATCATTCACTAATGAGGTACCTCATTCTACGTGAGCTTCTATTTCACTCTCTCTCAAATTCACCTAAATCAAAGTTACCATACCAGTTGGAACTAGTAGATAATGCCATTGTACAAAGAACTGGTACAGCTAAAGAGCCAAGAATTTCATTTAATATATTCTTATACCAGCACTAAGCCACTAACATATACTCCCTCCACCCCAAAATATAAAGGAGAGGGGTGAAATTAAATGGGGATGGTTGAGATTGGTTGAGATGAGGAAGTAGAGAAATTGAATGATAGGTGGCTGTGATTGGTTAAGATGAGAGCGTAGGTAGAGAAGTTGCTATATTCTAGGACACATTTAGGATGCTAGAAGTTGCTATATTTTGGGAGAGGGTGGACCAGTTAGTCCCTGTCTGCACTTTGCTACATTCCAGGTTTCACACTACAGTAGTGAGTAAATTACCCTTGAATGTCATGTTGATTGCTTGTATGAGAAGTCATTGTTAAGACAGATCCTCCAGCATCACCACCAGCTTCATGTTTCTTTGTGTCCTAGAATGTATTTAGAAATGATTAGAACTATTTACCAGTCTGAAATATTAAAAAAAAAGATGCAATAAGCCTGAGAAAACGGAAGCAACAATTTGGCACCCACACAACAAGTTACCAAGATTTTTTCACCCATCCATCCTGGAATAGTATCTGACAAAAGATCCATGTATCTTTCCATAGCTGTCTCTGGATGCATGTTCCCTAGCTTTTGCCAAGCAGTCCTGCGAGAATTATACAAGACAGCTACCAGTTATCATTACAGATTGCAACTTGTATGCAGATTTACCAACTTGTAGAACTGGGTATACACTACACAGAATAGCCTACCATCTTGTGCGTCTTTCCTTATGTCTATTTATAAACTATAATTTTTCATATAGTCCAATGTACATTCCTATAATTCCTGGAAGTAAAAATATAAGCAGCTAAGTTATATAGTTAGTCCAAGTATAATTCCAGAATTACTTACGGGTATTTATGAATATGACTATGGATTGTCAACTAACTTAAATTATACTATAGCATAGAAAACCGTAGATTACGTAGTTGTGACTTGCGACCAGCATTCTACATTCTAAAACATCTAGGTTCTCACTCAACAAAAGGTTAAGTGTCGTAAACACATGCCTGAAGTTTGGCAGTAATCCATTTAAAGAATTGATCTAAAAAGGCTACACAACCAAGTGAGAGATATGATGTTCTTCATGTGCAGAACATATGAAAATTCTTTCAATTCGTCATTATTATTTCCATAGATCATAGGAAAAATTGGTGGAACCAGTCATTCAATGTCACATCATAATATCTTATTCTTACTCCTAACCAATGCTTTATAAAGCAGTAAGCGGTTTCGTGCGGGCAGACCACCTTGTAGCGCTTATGCAGTATAATCTGCAGCTTATGCAGCCTAAACGGTACAAGGTTGGGGCACCCATTCCTTGTATGCAGCCTTGTAAACCTTTTATTTTAACACTGCACCTAACTGTGAAAAAAAAATTCAACTAGTAATTTCTTTGATAGGTCACCCATATTTTAAGTATACGCTACCTTCTCCACTCCAAGAATATGATTCTGTACTACATGGTGATACATATAGGATCAAACGTAAATTGAGATTGCGATTTGGGAAGTGCCAAGTATTTGTTGAAAAAATGACAGAAGAATAATGTTCAAAAGAGCTAGCTTAGTAGAATTTTTTATCACCTGCAGGTCCCACATGCCAAACATGAGAGAGGAAAAGGGGTGGTTCACCATTCAGGTTATGTCATTGCTAAAGGTACTCCGTTGAGATGGACTAATCAAAACAACTCGAATACACCGTAGGTAGCTTTGACAAAATAAGTTCTATGAGATTTACTCATATATAATTATGTCCTACTAGATAAGTATTTAGCATATCAGAATCTCAATAACTTCCATCCATTTAGGGCTATTCCTAATAATAGCTGCTATGAGTAGTTACATAATATCTTGGAGAAGCATCCCAAATTATGAATCAAACTGCATGAAGCATGGGATATTGCAATGTGTGTGTCATGTACTCTTGTCACACTTAATATCACGGTGGGCACACATAGGAAGTGTTTTATGGGAATAACTACATTGCAGCACAGCCAAGTAACACTGGATTGATAACTCTAGAATACTATGCTTTTCATATGCTTTGCTTTGCCTTCACTTGCAACTTATCCCAAAAACATTCTTATGTGAACCACACACCATTATGCATGACAGAAGATCAGAATATCGGTGACATCCTTACACTGTTACACACTACTCCCTCCAACCCCAAATACAAAAGATTCTAGGTTGTGTTGAAGAAATTAAGGAAGGAGGAAAAGACTGTGATGATCCTTATTAAATGAGTATGAAGGGAGTGGGAGGGTGGTTGGGTGTAAGATGGGGGGACTTTGAATGGGAAGTGTTTGATTCGACAAGTAAAACTTAAGATACGTCATATTTCTGGACAAATTTTGAATGCTTCCATTCCATCCCTTATATTTGGGGGGAGGGAGTATATCGCTTTTCTCCATGCATTATCCCATTGATGATGAACAACTATAATGAAAATATATATTTATCTCCCTTAATGATGGACAAACATAGATCTTTCTTTTAGCATGACAGGTTCTTGAAACAGGATTAAACAAAAATGTCCTCTTTAATGTCATTTTCACATTTCCCAAAGAAGTTAACAAAGAGCTTTGTCCCCCTAACAAATTAGAGAAGGAAGGAGATCATTATCTCAAGTCATAACAAAAGAAAGGAAAATATACTTCTAATTCTAGCAATCAATGAATGCAGAAGATTAAAAAAAAATCCTACATTCTATGAACCATCTACTGTTATAAAGAAAAAAAAAACTATGTCCCACTGTAAATGGGACCCAAAATTTCAAACCAGTTCTTTGGCACTTTTTTAGGTTTAGCCAAATAGCTAGGACCAAATCTCATATAGTGGCTATTGTGCCTCACAATGAGAAGTCAAATTATAGCTAACTTGGCAGAGAAGTACCAATTAGACCAAACAGACCAGAAGATCAAATGATTCAGTTTCCAATATGTCATTACATTCTATCTACCAACTACCGAGAATGCAAAGCTCAAAGTTCTTTACTTTGATCTTTTGCCAAAAATCGTGAATCAAAATTCACAAAAACACAGTTTTCAACAGGACTTATTTAAAGAAATTTCTTTCCTAAGGAGACTAGTATACCTGATCTGCCTATATCACTAGTCCATTGCTGATGACGTTCTAGCCTGTGCAAAGTAAGGCGTCTGGGTATCATTTTGGTTTTGTTATCCTTGAGCTATATAGCCTACCGCAGCTTTGCAGCATACCAAAAAGAGTTGGAGCTAGAGTCTCAATGAGGGAAAAAATAAGTACCACTTTGCACGGGATGAAGGCCTCAAGGTAAGTGGCTGTGTCGAGTCATAGCATGGACCATCAATGGCAACCTTGAGGAGTCCTTGCAGCTGCAGCTGCACATCACTATCAAGCTTTGACAGGGCAGCCATCCCAGCGTCACTAGATGCAAACGCTGCTGCCGCACCAAACTTCTTTTCTACCTCAGTTCGCTCAATACCTTCCCACTCCCCAAATTCCATGTCTGTTTCAGCCTCATCTGCCGGCATCCCCTGCAATGCCACTTCCTTCTCAGGCAACTCAGCAACCATTTTGTCATTAGAACTGCTTTCATGGCTAATTTCCACATTATCAGTCTTCCTCCCCGCTAACTCCACCTTAGAAGCCAAACCTTCTTGTTGATCAACCAGATGGGGCTCGCATTTAGATTTGCCCTTACTCTGATCTTCTTCATGAACATTGATAGCTTCTTCATGGGATTCTTCTAGTTTAAGTTCCTCCGTCTCTGCCAAGGCCACATCAAAAATTGCTATTGGAGCAGTCTCTGCAGCCAATTGATGTTCCTTCTCTTCAATAACTTCTTCTTGCTTCTCAGACAATTCATTAGTAACCTCTTCAGGAACTGCCTCAGAAGTTAATCCACATAACCCCGCTTCAATGGCTTGCACTCTCTCCTCCAATCCTGCGCCAATATCTTCCACAGGAGCAGCCAGATTATCCTGATGTTGTTGCTTCACATCAATAGCTTCAACAATGCGAACTCCCTGTTGCTCTAATCCCACCTCAGGAACGTCACTCCGAGCTATCTCAGCACCCAGATCATCCCGCTGCTTCACTTCAACAGCTTCAATGATGGGAACACCCTGTTTCTCCGACCCGGTGTCAAGAGCGTCATTTGGAGCAACCTTATCAACCAAATCATGCTGCTTCACGCCAACATCCTGCACCTTCTCTTCCTCCAGCGCCACGTCAAATACCTCCCCGGAAACAGCTTCAACCCCCAACTCGCGCGGCTTCACTCCCACAACCTCTTCTGCCGCAGCGGCCAAATCGCACCGCTCATCGGCAACTTGTGTTTTCTCCTTGCGATCCTCCAAAACGGCATCGAGAACAAGCTCTCGAGCGGCCTTCACAGGAGCCTCCGGTAAGCACTCGAGCTTCCCCTCCGCTGCTGAGGCCCTCCTCACCTCGACCCACTCCTCCGCAGCCGGAACCTCCCCCACGCGCGCTCTCTTCACCTCGACCTCATCGACCTCGATGATCCTCTCCTGCTCCTCCCCCTCCACCACCGCCTCCTCCTCCTCCCGCGTGATCACGAGGCCGTGATCGGGCTCGCGGCGGGGGTCACTGGCTGTGGCGGCGGCGGCGAGGAGCCTGGCCAGCAGGAAGGCGACGAGGAGGGAGGCCACCGCCGTGAGGAGCAGCTGGTAGAACAGCTCCATGTCGGCGCGTCCGGGGGGCAGCGGCTGCACTCCTCTCCACGCTTTCGTGTTTCGGTTTGCGCCGCGGATCGAGGAGAGGGAGAGAGACAGAGAGAGGGGGAAAAGGGAAAGCGGAAAAAAAAAAAGGGAAGTCGAGGCGAGCGAGCGAGCGAGCGAGACGAGCAACCGGAAGGAGAGAAGAGGGTGGGTGCGGAGAGAGTAAAGAAGGTGGGGCGCCAAAGGAAGGCATATTCGGGCGGGATACGACCGCCACGGCGGACGACGGGCGGCCGGGCGGGTCGCCGAAAAAAAGTCGCCCTCGTCCGCGAGCTGCTTGGGGCGGGATGGCGACGTGCAGCCGCAGCCCGCAGGCAGGGGGTTTCGTTTCCGTCTTTGGCACACGTACGCGCGGGGCCGGGCGCGACCAGGGCCTGCGTATGCCTGGGCCGCCGCGCCGTTTTTCTGCTGACGTCCTCGAATTTTTCGTTCGGGCTTATGAGCTTAAAATTAAATTTTAAATTTGAGATATTTTTTAATGTTTTTATTAAAGCTTATTTTTCAGTTTTAATTTTTTAATAATTAAAAATAAGTATATGAAAAATTTATTCGTATATTATATTTTTGTTGTGAATATATTGTTCGTCATTTTTAACAAAAACATTCAAACGACACCCCGTTAGCAATGGTACGGGCTGGGGAGGTGTTCACCGGTCGCTTTCGCGGTCTCGCCGTCGGTTGATGTTGTCCCGTTTTGTTAATTTGTCCTTGGCTACAATTAGAAGGGTATTGATGATATACGGTTAGGGGTGGCGAACATCCGGTTTGTATCTGCCAAAAGGATACTTTAATTGTGTTTGCCACTGTTTGGATGTGTATGTCCGTTTCCAGACAGCGGGAGTTTGATGCGGTGAGTAAATATAGACGATTTTTTACATGTTTCGCTCAATTTTTTATCATGCAATTGATGGTTGTGTGTGTGTGTTTTTTTTTTTTTGAAACAGATGGTTGTGTATTCAACTAGTGTATACTCGACAGCTACATGTTGATCCACAGCTAATATGCACATGGTAGAGTGAAAGACTTTGCTTATTGTTTTCCACGAGGGAGTTGGTTAGATAAATTAGCATACATTATAACGTGAGTTGAGACGCGTCCATCTTTTGGTAGACATGAATTCCATGCCAAATCTCTCTTCACCTATGGTCTTAAAATAGTGGGAGGACATAATTAACCTACTTAGATTATCACCTCACCAGCTAGATAATGAAAAATACCGCCACCATCAACTAAATTCTCGTTCAATCCACCATCCTTCAACTAAGTCAACACGTATGACCGGGTTAACTGCCACATCAGCTAAACCACACCCTGATCTTGTCTTGGAACCTGATTTATACGGTTTGACTAGATTGGGGGTTAAGATTCCTGGTATTTCAGTTAGAGGACGATTATCAAATTCGGTGTCAAATTAAGGGATGTCAAATAGACTTATTCCACCCAACAAACTACAAACAAATTGGCCCAATAAACTAAACACTTGGATGTCTTTCAGGAGAGCTTTTGCTCAAGAGGATGCTATGGAGGGGGGAAGAGATGTGTAAGGTTATCTCTGATTTTAATAGAGCAAAATAGGATAATAACACCGAAAAGTTGATAAGGGCAATAGATAAGAAAAGAGTTTTCTCCTTTGGTTCAATGCATAGAATGATTACCTTTAGATACGTGACTGATAAAGGGATGAAAAATTTATGGAGCTCACCCGTTCCTTTAAAACTTAAGCGTTTTCTTTGGGTTGCTTGGAAAAAAATTCTAGTATGCGGGTCAATTGGAAAAAATGAACTAGAAGGGTTCATAGTTTTGTCAATTGTGTAATACCTATGAAGAATATGCACATATTTTTCTTTTATTGTCCAATTGCAGTGTTTGTTTTGTGTGTGTAGAGATGCACTAGGTTGGAATCATATTCCTTCCGGTTTTGAAGAGTTTGCTGCACATTCCTTTTGCCCTCATAGAGCTAAGTTTGATGGAGCTGCTTTCTGTTTGTTGGCTGTTTGCTGTTGGCAACTTTGGGTGGTTCAAAATGATATGATATTCCGCAATCGCATTATTAATTCCCCCTGAATATAACATTTTGGATGTTATGCTTTTGTTGTCGTGGAAGAATCTGATGAAAGAGAAGGAGGTTGTTGTACTGGACTGATGGATCATGGCTCTATAAAATGTTACAAGATGTCTCTGGGTCACAAGAGCAGAGATTGGATGAAGAAAAGCTGTCAAGTGTGTTGACAGGAGTTAAGAGTGGCTTTAGATTAATGGTTGGAAGGTCTGTGCTAATGTTCTCTAGATCCTGTTTCCAGGCTGTTTTTCTTGTTTTGAACAAGGAAGGTTTTCTTATAGTATGTGTTGGTGTTCGCTTTTGTTGCCAAAACCATGGGCCGTACTGATGGGCCTAAGTGGGCCAAACATCCTTCCTCCTTAGAAAGCGGCCCGTTTCTGGAGTGGAAAGCAGGAAATATAACCCACACCCCCGCACACTTTGCTCCCGACTCCTCCCGTACCATCTTGCTCCCCAAACCAAGCCACCCCCTCGACGGCAGGAACCACATCGGGGGCGCAGACATGGTGCTCGAGGTTCGTCGCGCAACCCGCCGCGCTCTCCCCCCTCCCTTGGCAGATCGCTCTCCACGAGCTACGATTCTCACTAATCTATCGCTTTTTTCATGGTTCCCCCCGCCGCAGGCGACGATGATCTGCATAGACAACTCGGAGTGGATGCGGAACGGCGACTACGCGCCGTCGCGGTTCCAGGCGCAGGCTGACGCCGTCAACCTCATCTGCGGCGCCAAGACCCAGGTACGCCACTGCCCGACCCCGATCGATTCGCCTCGTACCGTTGCGTACGATTTAGGGTTCTGGGTTCCGGATCTGACTGTTTTTCCGGCGAGCGTCTGCAGTCCAACCCGGAGAACACGGTGGGCGTCATGACGATGGCCGGAAAGGGCGTGCGCGTGCTCGTCACTCCCACCAGCGACCTCGGCAAGATCCTCGCCTGTATGCACGGTGAGTTCCAATCAACCCCATATTTACTGCTTTCTATAGTGGATACGTTTGTTTCAGTGGATATGTTTGTGGTTGTAGCAGAGGAGGAATTGTACCAATTAGTCAGATTGCTTTAGCTGCTTTTATGACTTTATGAACTTGTCCTGGTTAGAAGCTGTGGTAGGGGTAGTTTGTGGAATTGTGTTGCCTGGATGACTATGTAGTTTGTCAGTTACTCAGTTGATACTTGTAGTTATCTAACGGACTGCTGTCTGTCATTGTATATGCAGGACTTGAAGTTGGTGCTGAAGCAAATTTGGCTGCAGCAATCCAGGTTGCTCAGCTGGCTCTTAAGCATCGCCAAAATAAGAGGCAGCAACAGCGGATTATAGCTTTTATTGGAAGGTATGGTTGGGCATGATAGATTTTCTGATACCTTTTTTATAAAAAAATAATCCTTAGTAGTCTGGTCGCACCCGAACAATAATATTCCAAAGGGAAATGCACCTAAGATCAAATATTTTGATCTTGCTGATTCTGGCCTGAACTTTCAGCCCTGTGAATTACGACAAGAAAGTTTTGGAGACAATCGGGAAAAAGTTGAAGAAGAACAATGTTGCTCTTGACATTGTTGACTTTGGTGAAACCGATGATGAAAAGCCTGAGAAACTCGAAGCGCTAATCTCAGCCGTGAACAGCAGTGATAGCAGCCACATTGTTCATGTCCTTCCCGGTGAAAACGCCCTTTCTGATGTGCTTATAAGGTAATAACCTATCAGTTTGTTAGAGCTCTAGGCTTGTTATGTTAATGTACTTCTGCTGACAAACCGTCCTTTTGCTGACAAATTAATTCCCCTCCCCTTTAACAGCACTCCTATCTTCACTGGTGAAGAGGGTGGAAGCGGTTTTGCTGCTTCTGCGGCAGCAGCTGCAGCTACTGGTGCTGCTGGATTTGAATTTGACGTGGACCCAAATGTAGATCCAGAATTGGCTCTCGCCCTGCGGTTATCTATGGAAGAAGAGCGAGCAAGGCAAGAGGCTATTGCAAAAAAGGCTGCTGAAGAATCTTCTGGTGCTGAAAATAAGGACCATGCATCAAGCTCAAACACTGATTCTGTTATGGCAGAAGCAGAACCTGCCTCTAATGCTGCAAGTGATGATAAAAAAGATCAGCCGAAGGTATCCTCGTTATCTAATGGTTAACCATCACACTGTAATTTTTTTTACAATTGGGATATTGTGTCATATAGCTATCTAAATCAGTTTAATCTTCATCAACACATCACAGGCTTCCTATCATTAACCTCAAGCAACCACACCTGCCATCCTACAATCCTCACTCTCCTTGCTTTGAATAGCTTTTATAGTGATCTACAAAATTGCCAATGGCATTCAATCTGGACCATGCTTTGTATAAACAAAAATTACCTGGCAGCACTGCCTGTCATCGCAAGCATAACAAATTATTCATGTTAAAGCTCTCAGTTTTTCACAATAAGCTTAGTAACAATATTCTAGTACTGTTTGGACAGTAGTGTTCCCAATGCAGGCTTCTAACTTCTTAGCCATTTCATTCTTTGTCTATAAGTGATGTCTATATAACTAGGCTGCAATCAATGCTTCCCACCGAAGCAAAGTAACAACCATTCTGTTTTTTCTGGTGCATCTCTAATTAACGCCTAAAAGTTTACAATTCAAACAATTTGGCCAAAATTTGTGTGAACTTCATTGATGAAGATTTTTCACTTTATGAAATGAACTCCACATGGCAGAGTGACTATGTGATCCTTGATCAGCAAAATTGATTCATGCAGAAACCATCACTAGCGCTGCTTAGTCATGATTCTGGTGATAGCCCACTATATATGTGTTAATTGTTTCGTCCGCTCTTTTAAGTTGCTTTGATTTTTCTTTTTGCCTAAATATAGTTTTCAGTACTTCTGATTTTAAATTTAAACAAAGTCAATCCCATCCTACCTGCCTTGATCTTAGTAAGAGGAATCTTGTATCTTATGCTGGATCAGCTATTGACACTTCGATAGTTGAAGTTTGCAAGGAACCATTTCAATTAAAATGCATGATGCATTGTACTTTTTCGTTTATCTGAGCCTTGGATGCTGTTTAGATGGACAAGAGTTGGCTAATGTAGATGTGATTGCAGGAAGATGACGATGCTCAGCTTCTACAAAAGGCACTTGCTATGTCAATGGAGGAGGGTTCTTCAGGGGCTGCAGCTGTGGCTGATGCTGCTATGGCAGAGGCTGCTGTAGATGACCAGGACTTGGCATTAGGTACGTGTAGATCCTTTTGTCCATTCAGTTCTTTCATTATTGTATAACTTAGTTTAACTAATTCCAATAATGATAATTCAATACTTGTTTATATATGTATATTTTGGTCCATTTTTATATCCACTTCTGTAGTACTCCCTCCATGTCAAAATATATGGCGCGTTTTGTTTCGTCAGGACAATGGTTTGACCAATGATTACTTTATGAAGATATAATTTTTATGACACAAAAATGATATTATTACATTCGCGTTCGAAAGTACATATGATTATACTTTTGTATCATAAGTGATATATTAGTAGAGTAATATTTGGTCAAACCTTTGTCCTAATGAAACAAAATGACCTTATATCTTGAAATGGAGGGAGTACTGATTTGTTTCCAGTACAAGCTCATTGAAACCTGCAAAGAAAAAATCACCACACATTCGATCATTCCAATGTTCTGTGGTCTGATGTTTTATCTGTCCTGTACACAGCTCTCCAAATGTCTGTCCAGGATGCAGGTGTCTCTGGCCAGGCTGATATGAGCAAGGTGTTTGAAGACAGATCATTTGTTACATCCATCCTTAACTCTGTAAGTGTCGATTTTGAACCAATGACATGCTAATCTAGATGTTTCAGTTGCATATAACTGACTTGCTTTTTTTTTCCCTTCAAATTATAGCTTCCTGGTGTTGACCCGAATGACCCATCTGTGAAAGATTTGCTGGCATCATTGCATGGACAGGGCGAGGTATGCTTCTCTTTCATCATTACATCACCTAGAATGTTCTTCCAGTACAGTTACTACATTAGATAGTAATCAGCCTGGCACCTAAAATTTCCTGTAGTGCTATAAATGAGTATTTTTGCATCTTTTGTTTCATTCCTGTGGAGACTACTAAAATCTTTAGAGTAAATCTTTCTCTGGGACATTTATCTTTACCAGATAAATAATCAATAGACTCGTATTATTCTAATAAGTGATTCTGATAGTGTGAAAGCTTAGTATTGTGTATTCAGAAAAAAAGAACTGCTCTGGAACAATAATGATTATACACGAATTGTAACATGAATTCCAATGCATGATTTTTTATGTAGCCAAGTCATGCATTTCTGCATTCGTGACTTTACTATTTTAGAATCATTAATTCCCCTGCATTTATATCATTTTCTCATGTACATTCATTATCAAATCTGAGCACACTTTTCTTCCTGGCAGCAAGAGAAGAAGGAAGACAAGTCTTCGGACAAGCCAGAAGATGAAAAGAAATAAATCAACCCATTTCTGTCTTGTAAGAATTCAGTATGCTGTGTCTTTACCTATCCATATCCGATATGCATGTTTTGCATAGCCCGCTCAGCAGCCCTTAATTACTATCGTTTTGGTAATAGCTCGATAGCTTCAATAACTAGAAGCTGGCGTGTTGGTTGCATAATTTTGAATTTTGGGTCGTGAAGGCTTTTGCTTGGAGCAGCAACTTGAATTTTTAAATGCATGTAAACTGATCTACGTAAAGCAGAGTGATTTCTTGCTCTCTTCTTTTTTAGGACTGTCGTTTCATACCTTTTGTTGGCATCATATGATGATGCACATTTTTTTATGCAAAAGTATGGTTGTACAATTTTGGATCAAAGTTTACCATTTATCCCTCAACTTACACAACATGGGTTTAAAAACAAAAAATAACTGTTCTAGTGATGGTTAGGATTGATTGTTTCACCATTTCTTATCATGCCTACCTGTTTCTTCGTTTTGGGAATAATTTCTGTTGCGCGACGTCGCAGGCAACCATCTCTATCAATCTCGTTCGCAGGCGACCGAGGCATTGGAGATATCTTGGTCATGGATTTTACTTATCCCCGTGTAACCGTACTTGATTAAAAAGTTTAAGGGATAATGGTTTATCAGTTATCACTCCCTCTGTTGTCATTGTACCATTTGCCGTTGTCACTTTCGTGGAATTTAGTTTTTTCTTACGTAAAGGAATTTACTTAATTACTTCTGTAATTTTATTCGGCTTGCTATGCTCAATCCGGCATATCTACTCAAAGTCACGCCACCTAAATTGGTTAATGATCACGTTGCCTCTTCCGCTCAAATATGAATCCTATCTTTTTTTTCTTACGCTTGTGATTATAAGGCTTTTTTATCGTAGTTTATTTTTTGCTTTGTCTTTTATATCAGTAAGAATATGTATATAAAAATTTTATTTATAAATTAATTTTTTTATAAATATGTTGATTGGCTTTTTTAAGATAAAAAAATGATGGCCACGGTTTTGGTGAATAGCATATCTAAATTTTATACTTCATCCGTTTTTAGCTATAAGACGTTTCGGCTTTCTCTGTATTTATATATAGGGCATCTATATTTACATATAGGGCGTGTTTAGGTTGTGAAAATTTTTAGTTGAGTATCATATTGAACGTTTGATCGTATGTCGGAAGAAAATCATGAGACGATTTTTAAGACTAATTAATTATGAGAGTTACTGTACTAGTTATGGCTAATCATGGATTAATTAGGTTTAAAAGATTCGTCTCGTGGATTCTCACAAACTGTATGATTAATTATTTTTTAGCTATATTTAATGATAACGTGAAAATTTTTAAAACTAAACAAAGCCGGAGAGACATTGGTTTATGTTTATAGGAAAAACCTATACGTCATATAACTAGAAATCTAGATTTCTAACTAGAAACGGAGGTAATACTGTTTATCGCATAAATAACCAAATAACGGGTGTACCGGATGTTTCGTTTAGTCTCGTTTAATTACTTGTTACCACATTTAAACAATTACGTCTACTCAAAAGTACACAGTATTAACAATATATGTTATGTCATAGAAATCATCCATCTTCAACTTTCATTAATAATAAGTTAATCTTTTAAAATAATATATATTGACGGTGAACAGTACGTAAACGAGTACAGAGGGAGTCTATGAATATATGTATATCATATTAGTATACCATGTAATTCAGAAAGCAACAATAGACAAACATAACTTTATTACTTACTAAGTTTGGTTTGTAACGAGTGGTTGAGGCCTGTTAAAATATTTGTGTAAGATGAAAAAAAAATGCGATTTTTGGGGTGAAATTTACTAAAAAAAAAAATAAAAGAGTAAATTCAGACTACATACTTTGACTAAACTTTAACGCGACAGACTTAACACTAAATCTATCATGAAACTACAAATTAATTGTAATATCACAAAAACAAATTTATTAGCAAGTACACATAGTTCGTTATCACTACTGTTTCGGACTTTTCTTATTTAAAAACTTTTTAATAAATAATTTTATAACTAAACTTTGCTGATGTTTTTTTACTGTATGATATTATATAATTTATAACTTATCCGAGATTCGTTCTACAGCCCTGTTGAATTTAACGGCAAATTTGTGAAATTTATCAGTCCGAGCGCGGTGAGAGAAAAGACCGCCTGCCTCCCTCAAGACCGGCGCTGCCACGAGCCGCCGCCGCCGCCGCCGCCGCCTCCCCTCCCAAATTCCAATCTCATCCCCATGTCGGCGCCACCTTCTCTCTCCTAGGTGCCACCTTGAGTTCCCGATGAAACTGGTAAGCGCCACTGCGCCAATCTCTCTCTCTCTCTCTCTCTCTCTCTCTCTGATCAAACGCCTAATGCTAACGCTCTCGTTTTCTCGCAGACCTGCTTGGACACCGGAGGCGATGGCGGTTACTACACGCCGGCGAGCCATCTCCTGGAGCTGGAGGGACTCCGTATTCTCCTTGACTGCCCCATCGACCTCTCTGCTCTCACGGCGTTCTCCCCGGTGCCCCGCGGCGCGTCCTACTGTGATGCCGGAGACCTAATCCGCGCGGTGCCCTACTACCGGTCGCCAGCAGTGGTCGCTGCCGCCAAAGCAGGCGGCGTAGACGCCGTGCTTGTGTCATCCGCTACGGGGCTGCTTGGCCTCCCATTCCTCACGCGGCTCCCCAGCTTTGCGAGCACCAAGGTGATCCCCCAGCTCTCTTTTAGCTTTAGTTTTTAGTCTGTGGCACTGTAGGTTGCGAATAAGTGAGTAATGTTTAGGTAATTTGGTTTGCTGCTCGATCATTTTGTTATGTCTTCTTGTGAAGAGATTGCTTGTTTGAAGCGTTAGCTAGATTACCATGCTTCACGCTTTCATTCAGTAATCCAAGTTGTCGAGATGCCTAAAAGAAAGTTGGATGCGAAGACGATAAATCTGAAGGACATCAATACTTGCTCAATGGTTATTTTTCTTCAGTTTACATTTATTTCACGCCCTAAGCACTTTGCTGATATTTATTCTTCTTATGAATAGGTCTACGTGACAGAGGTAGCAGCGAAGATGGGAAGGCTAATGATGACAGAGTTGGTAGAGATGCACCGTGAGTTTGTAAGGTGTTATGGACCAGATAGGGATCAGTCACCTGTGTGGATGGAATGGGAGAGGCTCAAGAAATTCCAGTCGGTGTTGCAGAAGATCATGACGGAAGAAGTGGGAAATAATGGTTTAGCTGCTTTGGTGCCACTCTACAGGTCCGCTAAACAATCATATGTCAGCTGAATCGTGTGGTCTATTGCATATTTTCTGCGTGGCAAATAGCAATATAAACATCTGGGATATTAGGCATCCGATATTATCCATATCCACCATACCCATTTTGATGTCTGACACTGTTTGATTATAATTAGTTAGTCTTAGGTGTATAATAGGCATGAATAATATAGTCTTTCAACCAACCATATCTGATAGGATTCAAAGTTGGTATGGAATATTGTTTTTGAAACAATATTTTCTCTTGTCTGTATCCAAACCTGACCTGAACCTAGATACTGATATCATCGATCGAGTTTAATGAAGTAATGCCAATAAATAGTGGGAAAATGTTTGCTTAAATTTATAGCTTATCGAATTATACCCAAGTCCATAAATAAAAGTTAGAAGATAGTGCTTAATTTTACCTGTTTATATTGGCTATTGGTCTACAATGCTGAACTAACATTCTTGCTACAAACTTAGAAAATTTTATTAATATATTTAATAAACACACAAAATTGAATTGCACTTATTTATGGTTAGCTGGTATGCCTGATATGTTTTTTTTTTTTTCTAAACATTCATAAGATACTAGAATCTGTTTGCACCTCAGTATCAGTCCACTACTGTATATGATGAGTTCGTTACTTGAGCAAAGAAAGATTCAGATGCTGCCACATATCTGTGGCCTATCATCTTATTTTCTTTCTTATGGAACCGGTTAAGAGTTCTTTGCTTCCTGCAAGACAATCTCTGCACTTGGGGCATATGGTGGTCGTTCAATTTGATGATTATGGAAGTTTCACTATCAAATAGATCTGTCAGCAGTGCAGGGAAGTGAGTTATCACTAATTTTTCTCTCTCAACTAATGGGATTATATCTATCGTGCAGTCTGGAGAACATAGAAGCATGCATGCAAAAAATCAAGCATGTAAAATATGGAGAGGAGGCTTGCTTCAATGGCATGTTGATGCTGAAAGCCTATAGTTCTGGTTTGGAACTTGGCAATTGTGTTTGGACCATAAAAGGTCCAAGAGCAAGTATCACCTACTTGCCAAGCTCCATATTTGTGTCAGCTCATGCATTAGACTTCGATTATAGCCCTCTGAGGGGAAATGATGTGATTTTGTTTTCGGATTTTTCATCCTTAAACAGCATGCATGATGATAACAAGAAGATGGGTGAGCATGTGGTGAACGAAACAGACATTTACCTGGCTAGTGACTCAGTGTTCAGGTATTGCTAGTGTGATGCATTTATGCTTTGCGGACACATATATGTTAACTATAAACGACACATATGTTAATTATGAACTGCTGATAGGTTGGTTGTCAAAGCTCTGAAAATTTTTTCAGGGATGATGGCACCAATGAAGATGAAAGCATCAAATACCTGTGCAGCAATGATGATATTAAAGAGGAGATAGAGAGAATCAGCTTCATATGCTCATGCATCACTGATGCAATAAATTCTGGAGGTTCTGTATTAATACCAATAGGACGACTTGGTATTATTCTTTTGCTTTTGGAGCATATGTCAGAAACACTACTTTCTTCCAACATGAAGGTAATTTGTGGCCCTTGTTAAATGTATTCTTATAGAGCTTGTGCATTTTGTGCATGTAGACGTCAATTCTCAAGATTCTTGTAGTAGCCTTGTGAGTTATGAATGCCAGCATATACTTTTACAGGATATGCCAATTGGATTTGCTTATGTGGATGTGTCAAATTGAGACTGTCCGATTTACTGCCAACTATGTGTAAGATGGTTAGCTTCTAGGAGGGTTTAAATTTACGTGGGAATAATGGGATACAAAGTGTCCTATACCTGTAGTGACAAGTTATTGCATATCGGTAGTTCTATGCCCTTCTATCAATTCTTTACTATGAAATGTGAAGTTTATGCCACATTGCTAAATTTTCTTGTCTTCAATACTGTATGCATATCTGTTTTTGGCTGACAATTTTTTATTTTTTGAGTTAGGTTCCCATATTTCTGATCTCTGAGACAGCAGAAGAAATAATTACTTTTACCAATGCCTTGCCTGAATGGCTCTGCAAGTCACGCCAAGAGAAGGTAATTAATTCCCTTTACCATGTGCGTTTTGAAGTATGAAAATAACATCATCTTACTCTAACGTTGGTTATCCTGCAGCTTTTCTCTGGTGAGGCGTTATTCGGCCATGTAGAGCTTTTGAAGCAACGCAAACTATCACTGTTCCCTCATTTATACTCAAAGGACCTGCTGTAAGAATTTTATTGGAAACTATTATATCTTCAGCTGTTACCTTTATTTGAATGATAGAGAGCCTTATGATCACAGCACAGTAATATGTGCCAGCTTTGTTGTTATTATAGAAGTCATGTACTGGCTTTCCTTTTATTTTTGGTTGTGGTTAATTTTATGATGCTCCAACAATAATTGATTGCTACCTTTAGCATAAATTATAGGGCATGCCACATTTTATATTCTTTTGAACTCATTAGACTTAAAAGTTACTTCATTTAGTCTGCTGTTCCCTTGGTGATTTACTCTGTAACAAAAAAAAAATTGTCAGGGCAGCATGGAAGGAACCTTGCATTGTATTTTGTCCACACTGGAGCCTTAGGCATGGCCCAGCTGTCCACTTGCTTCATCGTTGGCGTGCGGATAAACGCTGTCTTCTTGTTTTGGAGGTACAAATGTCCGATCTGTTATATGAACCTATCATGTATTTGACCTTGACTGTTGTTGAGATGTTAAAGTGTACAAATATTTTATTTTCAGCAAGGTGTTGATACTGAGTTGACTCTAAAGCCATTTATGCCTCTGGCGATCCAGGTCCTTGGGTGTTCTTTCCTTTCTGGAATAAAGTATGATATTGGGTTCAAAAGGTTATGTTTCCACTACTTCATAGTAAAGACTATAAACTGAATAATAACTTGCTGCTGTGTTGTCTAGGGTGGGGAAAATTGATCCATTATTAGGATTGCTGAAACCAAAGCTCGTACTGGTATGCTATCCACTGCTATTTACTTATACTTGTAAGTGGATCTATTTCTTTTGGGCTAGCTATGACTTCCTTATGGTCTATCTTTCGGTCTTTCCTATGTAGTTTCCTGAAGGTCAGAAGTTGCTCTCTCCAGCCAGAGAGAAGCAGCCATGGCCATTCCTGTATTACTCAAAGGGGAAAACCATCGAGGTCCCAAATATGCGGGAAGAATTTGAGATGCTCCTGACAACCGAGGTTGCCTTTGGATTGCAACCTAAGCAGCTGGACAAGACTACCGCTGTTGCGAGGTTGAAAGCAAAGATCCTTCTAAGCAATGGACATTATGTGCTAGCAGCTGCAAAGAGTCAATTACATCAACTGGAGCGGCACTTGCTACACAGGGGAACTGTTGACGCGGGCCTTGTACAGTCAGCCTTGCAGGAAAAGGGAATTGTATGCTCGTTTTCTGCAGACGCTGATATATCTGCACCTAAAGATCGTGAACGCACAATTTCGATTACTAGTCCAGGAGAAGCCCTGGTGAAGGTAGCATCTGAAAGGACTACTATATACTGTGATGATGAAAAAATCGCAGAGCATGTTTATGACGCTCTTCGCAGTATTTGTAGTGGAATATAATTGGATGATACTATATATCTATGTCACTCAAGAAAATGATAGATGTGGCATGATGTGCCTTCGTTTTTGCTGTCGAAGGTTTGAAAACACCTTACCGATCGACTCTATTTTCCATCCGTAATTTCGAATAGTTATCGGCTTAATCATCGAAGTCACAATTTCATTTTGGTATGTGCGACTGAGTTACATGCTCTTATCATTTTTTTTATACCTTCGGTTCATCCTAAAATATAAGACTCCTTTATAACCATAGGATCGCGAAAATGCATCAATAGAAGAG
The DNA here is from genome assembly GCF_000231095.2 of Oryza brachyantha. Classification (NCBI taxonomy): domain Eukaryota; kingdom Viridiplantae; phylum Streptophyta; class Magnoliopsida; order Poales; family Poaceae; genus Oryza; species Oryza brachyantha. The sequence goes on along the minus strand of NC_023165.2, from coordinate 6,456,667 downwards.
AAAACATAGAAATGAGATATTATGCCCAATGATTTTCTACGGAATTGAGAAATGATACATGGGGGAAACACATAAATTATGGTCTACTTTGAAACGTAGGAATTAAATAGAGATCCAAAACGTATAGAATGTATTACTATGGATGCATTTAATTTGTAGGAATGAGTAAATGAAAAAAAAGTAGGAAACTTTTATTTCTAGGTGATTATAGAGTGAAAAAGTAGGAACTATAGAAAAAAAAAGCGAGAATTCAACCATCTTATGAGTTCTTATAAGATTAAAATCCTTTAAGCCTGCTATGTTTTTCTTACAAATCAATGAAAGTAGGTCAATCAAATGAAAAATGACTGTGGTTGATTAAGATCATAAATAGTTAAAGAAATTAACTAACATATAGTTTTGATTGATTGAGATGAGAAATTAAATAAGAGATAGTTATAGTTGGTTGAGAGTACAATAAGAAGCCATATTCCTTAGACAAGGAGAAGTTATATTCCTTACACAATTTTTATATGTTAGAAACTGCTAGTATATTAGTCCCAAAAAGCCTTATCTTTCTTCTATCCCACATAAAGTTACAAAGACTATAATACCATCCATTTTGACAAACTCGAATTCATCTATCCATACTTTCACAAAGTTAAATAAATCCTGTATTTTTATAAACTCCAATGCAATGATTGCTTCAAAGCTAAAGTATTTATGGGATAAATAAAAATAACAAAAAGATGAAGTCTCTTAAAGATAGAGGGAGTATATTAAAGTGCATGCAAGATTACTAAACTTATTCGTCTGTATCATCTAGATCTTCAAACTCTCAAAAATATATTAATTGTTTATAGAACTTATTAAAGTGTGTCATTCTGGCTCCAAACTACCATTCCTCTCCAGAATCCCATATGGCGATAATATGACATGCCACCTCACAAATTTTCTTTATTTTATTTTTATTGCTTATCCTTATCCTTTTCCTTTTCAATCTCTATTTTCCTTCTTCTCTCTCTTTTTTTCCTTTCTTCTCCTTTTTCAATCTCCTGCTCCTCCCAACGCCGCTCGTCGTCGTCACTACTACAGAAGAAGCCAGGCAGATCCACCGGACCCTCCTCCATCGGCCATCGCAGCCTCCTGTTCTCTTTTTTAATGAACTCTACCATAATAACTATAGAAAAGTAAAATCTTTTTGTTACAAACAATATAAACTCAAACAAAGGTTTTTTTTTTGACGTGCTAGTACTGGTTTCAGGGAGCAAATCAGGCCACTAGATGGCCCTTGGTCGTAAATCATGCATACAGGTCAATTAGGATTTCATTTTGGCTGGCTGGGACCTCATCATTCGGTAGCGGCAAGCCACTGAAAAACGAGCACGGCTAGAGCCCCAAAGCTCACTTTACCACAAAAGCACGCCCCCACTTTCCCCGCTCTCCGGGGTTGTATAGTTTGCAAAAAAAAAAAAAACTTTAAAAAAGTCACATTAAAACTTTAAACATATATTTAAAGTATTAAACTTAGTCTAATTACAAAATAAATTTCAGATTTCACCTGAAAACCGCGAGAGGAATCTTTTGAGTCTAATTAATCCATCATTAATATATGTTGGTTACTGTAGCACTTATGGCTAATCATGTCCTAATTAGACAAAAAAATTCGTCTCAATATTTCCTCCGTAACTGTGTAACTAGTTTTAATGTTTATATATATTTAATACTTTATTTAGATGTCTAAATATTTAATGTTTTTGAAAAAAAATTTTAAAAACTAAACAACCCCTCCATATTCTGATTACAATCAGCGTCAGCCTGCCCTTTTCGACGCCGAAGGACCCCCTTAATACTGTCTCCAGTCCTCGCAAGGATGCACATGCTAACGTACTTGTGGATCCACACGCGCCAAATGCCCAGAATTCCCCGCGAATTCCGTCTTGGCGCACATGACACGCTGGGCCGACGACGTTGACCCCAGGTGTTAGCGGCAGAACGAACGGCACGACGAGCGAACCTCTCGTCAAGACACGTACCGCGCGTCTGGATAATGCCACCGGCTGGACCGCCACCCGCCCATCCGGATGGACCAGCGGCCCCGTCCATCCCGCCGCACGGGCGCGCACGGGGCACGGCAGCAGCTACACCGCCGACGACCCACTCACACTTCACTCGACGACGCAATGGCAATGCGGCATTAACCATGCTACGGCAAATACGTGACGAGACATTACTACTGCTGTGCAATGCTGCGAGTGCGAGACCCCACGCCCTACGACGATACCGCGGCGCCAAGGCAAAGGCATCCAACCTGCCCGCTGCAATCCGCTATAACTGCAGCGCACTACCCGGCTTCCACCGCTTCACGACACCGTCACTCTCGCCTAGCTATCCAATGGCCACTCCTCCTCCCCACCGCCGCCTCCTCCTCCTCCTCCTCGTGCTGATCCCGACCCTGTCGCGAGGCGGCGTCGGCGGGAGCGGCGGCGGCGGCGAGGCGACGAAGACGTACATCTTCCGCGTCGACCACAGCGCCAAGCCGTCGGTGTTCCCCACCCACGCGCACTGGTACTCCTCGGCCGCCTTCGCCTCCGGGGCCGGCGGCGCCCCGCTCGAGCCTCTCCACGTCTACGACACTGTCTTCCACGGCTTCTCCGCGTTGGTTTCCGCGTCCCGCGCCGACGCGCTGCGGCGCCACCCGGCCGTCCTCGCGGCGTTCGAGGACCAGGTCCGGACGCTGCACACCACCAGGTCGCCGCAGTTCCTGGGCCTCCGCGCCCGGCTTGGCCTCTGGTCCCTCGCGGACTACGGCTCGGATGTTATCGTCGGGGTGCTGGACACCGGCGTGTGGCCCGAGCGCCGCAGTCTGTCTGATAGGAATCTCCCGCCCGTCCCCTCCCGGTGGCGCGGTGGCTGCGACGCGGGACCCGGGTTCCTGCCGTCGTCCTGCAACAGGAAGCTCGTCGGAGCGCGGTTCTTCTCGCAGGGCCACGCGGCGCACTATGGCCTTACGGCCACGGCGTCCAACGGGTCGGTGGAATTCATGTCGCCGCGCGATGCCGATGGACACGGGACGCACACGGCCACGACGGCGGCCGGCAGCGTTGCCTACGATGCGAGTATGGAGGGGTACGCGTCCGGCGTCGCTAAGGGCGTCGCGCCCAAGGCCAGGGTGGCCGCCTACAAGGTTTGCTGGAAGGGAGCTGGTTGCCTCGACTCCGACATCCTCGCCGGATTCGACCGCGCCGTTGCAGACGGCGTAGACGTCATCTCTGTCTCCATCGGCGGTGGCAATGGCGTTGCGTCGCCATTCTACCTTGACCCCATCGCGATCGGTGCGTACGGCGCCGTGTCGCGGGGAGTGTTCGTGGCCACCTCCGCGGGCAATGAGGGTCCTACTGCCATGTCTGTGACCAACCTGGCGCCATGGCTAGCCACCGTGGGTGCCGGCACCATCGACCGCAATTTCCCTGCCGAAATCGTGCTCGGCGACGGGAGGCGCATGTCAGGGGTTTCTCTGTATTCTGGCAAGCCGCTGACGAACACCATGTTGCCATTGTTCTACCCGGGGCGATCAAGTGGGCTGTCAGCTTCGTTGTGTATGGAGAACTCCATCGACCCATCCATGGTGTCCGGCAAGATTGTCATCTGCGACCGCGGCAGCAGCCCGCGCGTGGCGAAGGGGATGGTCGTGAAGAACGCCGGTGGCGTGGCAATGGTTCTCGCCAACGGAGCGGCCAACGGTGAAGGTCTTGTAGGAGACGCCCATGTCCTCCCTGCTTGCTCGGTGGGCGAGAGCGAGGGCGACACGCTCAAAGCGTATGCTGCCAATACCACCAACCCAACTGCAACAATCAACTTCAAGGGCACGGTCATCGGCATCAAGCCGGCGCCCGTGGTGGCCTCCTTCTCGGCGCGGGGCCCCAACGGGCTCGTCCCAGAAATCCTCAAGCCGGACTTCATCGCCCCCGGCGTTAACATCCTCGCGGCGTGGACGGGCGCCACGGGCCCAACCGGCCTGGAATCCGACCCTCGGCGGACGGAGTTCAACATCCTCTCGGGGACCTCGATGGCGTGCCCGCACGCGAGCGGCGCCGCGGCGCTGCTCCGGTCCGCGCACCCCGGGTGGTCGCCGGCGGCCATACGCTCCGCGTTGATGACCACGGCAGTCGTCACCGACAACCGCGGCGAGGCCGTGGGCGACGAGGCCGAGCCCGGGCGAGGCGCGACGCCGTTCGACTACGGCGCCGGGCACATCAACCTGGGGAAGGCGCTGGACCCGGGGCTGGTGTACGACATTGGGGACGACGGCTACGTCGCGTTCATGTGCAGCATCGGCTACGAGGCCAACGCGATCGAGGTGATCACGCACAAGCCCGTGGCGTGCCCCGCGGCGAGCAGGAGCCCCTCGGGCTCCGACCTGAACTACCCATCGATCTCCGTCGTGTTCTACGGCGGCAACCAGTCCAAGACAGTGGTCCGCACGGCGACCAACGTCGGCTCCGACGCGTCCGCGACGTACAAGCCTCGCGTGGAGATGGCAAGCGACGCCGTGTCCGTAACCATCAAGCCGGAAAAGCTCGTCTTCTCCCCGACCGTCAAGACGCAGAGCTTCGCCGTCACAGTCGCCTCGTCATCCCCTTCTCCCCCCACGTCCGCGCCGGTGTACGGACACCTCGTATGGTCGGACGGCGGCGGGCACGAGGTCCGGAGCCCCATCGTGGCGGCATGGCTGCAGCCCATGTGACTGACAAGTGGGGACACCTCACACCTGGTCCCACTAGCTGGCGATAAAAATGGCGGCAACCGCTGAGGCCGAGTCAAAAGAGGTGGGCCTGTAACGGTTATTTTTTCGGTCGGGGACGGCAGTGCAGCGGGCAGTGGTTGTCTTTAATTTTGGTGGGGCCGTGGCACTCTCCCGAAATTGATTAAAGCGCATGCTGTAATAGCGCAGAGTACAGTGACAGGCAGGCGTGGTGTGTGTTTGACAGTGTGACATACTAGAGCCGGTGTGATACGGTCTACTGTTCGGTACTACTCGTTTGTTTGCTTTCGCGGGCAACGCTACTTGCCAGGAGCAACGGGAAAGAAAATCTGGAAACAAGACAAAAACTAGTGCGTAGATTATACACTCCTACTGATGGCAGTAGAATGAGTGTTTCTATGTGGGATATCTGAGGAGGATTCTAAATATAAATCGAAGTTTTTGTCTTTTGTCCCAGCAAATGTGTCCTTTCTTTTGTTCGAGCCATGCATGTGTTACACCTAACTAAGGCTCCATCTGAGGAGAAGTTAATCAGTACTGTTAGTTCTGATGGATCATGGCCGATGGCGCCATAGTGGGATGGGCACTCGACCTCGTATGCTGATAAAGTTCGTTGGATGTTTTTATTAACAAGAGTCCAACTCGGTATTCGGCAACTTTTGGGTCATTTTCCACGAGCACTTTACCCTGCAGCGCCAACTACGAGGAAAGCAGTGTTGACGCTTCTCGAGTTTTGCAGTTTGTACTACTACTAGAATAGAGCCAATCACAGTGATAGGCCATGTACTACACGGAGTCAGTACTACACGGAGTCAGTGTTTCCGATCTCGCGGATACCGGGGGGCACGGCGGTAAATCGCGGTTATCTAGTTTAAATTTAAGGAGAAAATTTAAAAATTTTGAGAAAATTTAATGGAAAAATATATGTTGTATATGTTGATATATAATATAGTTTTGTCAAAGAAATTCATGAAAAAGTGTATTTTCGACGTAATTAAAAATCATAAACGAGAATTTCGGGAAACAAAATAAAAAAATAGCCCGTTGCAAATAATATTTCATAGGAAGATGGTTAAGAATATTTTGTTATTGAGTCATTATTAATTTGGACTAGACACTAGGGTAAATAATATTGAAACACAAATATACGACGATGAATATAATGAAAATATGTATGGAGAAAAACTATATGAGCACGTTAGTAATAATAGGTAGTAAGTATAGTTGTCACGTAGCAATCAAAATGAAGTTGTTGTTATTTGTTATTAGTGTAAATTATTTGGTGAAGTATGATTTGACGGTGTATGTTTATGTTGCAATATCAGGAATTTAGAAAAGATCAAAATGTTCTTGTTTTCCTAAAACATGTTCTATTTTTCTTTTTTTCCTATGTGACAACTCACAAATATAGTCACAAAATATTTTCCTATTTTTCATGTATTTTTTAAGATTTTTTTAATGTTTTTTTATTTGACAGCACACCCACGGTAACCGTGGTTTTTGCCGCAAAAACCGCGCGGGAAACCACGGTTACCGTGGTTTTCCTGCGTTGTTTTAGCAAGTAATTTCCGCGGTAACCGCGTTTACCGCACGATTTTAAATTTAAATTTTTTGTTTTCAAATCGTTGTGATTTTTAGGGTTTTGGCGGTTACCTCATAGAATCCACGGGAGCGTGGCGCTGCGGTTTTTGCGGGAGGAACGATAAGGGGAATCCTGTATGCAGTACAATCCTACCCACCGGAAGTGAATCGAAGGCGAGGAATCGCTTCGATCGGCTGCGGCCTGCAGGTGCATTTCGACGCGGACCTCCATCAAGTGACAAAAAGTCACAATGTCCGGTTAGGGGAGATAATGCGCACTAATTATGTCTTTATTTGAAATGCAATGCATTGCCGTATTACTTTCCATAAGCTATCAGTAGTGGGTGGGATTGGGACAACTATTATTCCCTTCGATCCTTTTAGGGAACAACCTGCTCCGTATTACTACATAATAGCTGAATCTTTCACTTCTGCATGTACTTATAAGTTAAATTTGAATTTTTAATTTTAAGTCTAGAGTATATTTTAGGGTTTTTTTCATCGCGGTTTATTTTTTAGTCTTGGCTAGATCAATAAGAAAACATATATAAAAATTTTATTTGCAAAGTATTTTTTATTTATAAATATGTCTTTTGCATTTTCCTCCTTACTCTATTTTGTACTCCATGAAAATCATTTTCTATGTCAGGACACACCTCGTGCCCGACAAATCTCTTCATTCTATTTGCTACCTTTATCTCATTTTAATCCCTGTGAAAATAGTGCCCATCACAGTTTACAAGTTTAGGTACTGTATGATCCTTTTACAAAGTAACAACGAACTAGCTTGATGGTACAGTTATGAACGTATGATCGTGCCTGAGATGTGCGCATAAATAAATAAAGTTACGAATCTGAGGGTGAAAATTGGCCAACCAAAAGGTTGACACATTTGGGCCGGGATTGGCTAATCCAAACAAAATAGCCCACACGCCACTGGTGGTTCATATCGGGCCGTGAGTCCCCCAGCGTCACTGTTCTAGATCTGGTTTTGCAAGCCCATTTGCGTTCTCATGAGCCTGCACGAGAAGGCCTGCTGATGAACTTGTTGGGCAAAACATATGCACATAGGCCACAGCTCGTGAAGGCCGAGGGCCTCCTCGCCAAGATCCTGGCCGGCATCTCCTTCTTTTCGCACACTGACTGTGTTATGGAAATCGCTACTCAATTGACGTTAGACAAATCAATCTCTCAAAAGGGACCGATTTCTCTCAATTGATCCATAATTAGGGATGACAATGGGTAAATACTTATCAGGTATTGGTACCCCACACCTATACCCACCATGGAAATTTAGACCCACCAAAATCCCCATACCCGTACCCATACCCGTACCCCTGGGTAAGCCTCACCCACGGGTCACCCATTTACCCGCCAAATTTGGCATAACAATAAAAATAACACAAAATGTTTTGATCCAATTGTAGCCACGACAAGGCATCCGCATCAGTCACACAATACCATAAATCCCATCAAGTAGTACTTAAGTAGTAGTAGACAATACATAAATCCGCGTAATTTCATATATGGGTTAAGGCTTAAATACCTAGATTTCATATTGGGTTAACCTAATTTCATATATAGGCCAGAAAGTTTAGTTGGGCTTCCAGGTATTTATTACCCACGGGTAAATGGGTATGAGTATCATAGGAACGTTCTCATACCTGCGTACCCGTTAGGTGAAGGTAATTACCCATTTATTTATCCACGGATAATACATTTAGCTCATACCCGTACTCTAATGGAGTAAATACCCATCGGGTCTCGGGTCGCGGGTCCCCATTGCATCTCTATCCATAATGCTGTTCGGCCGTGTTCCCACGCCAGAGTTAGCTTAACTAGAGAGTTCACCCGCTACCACTATAGGCCGCATTAATTTGTACATATCATTACCAGACTATTTCTCTTTTTTTTCTGCATACTTCCTAAACTATGTATATTTAATAAAAAGTTTCTAGATATAAGTTGGAACATCTTATCATTTTTAGCATAAATTTGCATTATATTGTAATTAATTTATTATTTATATCATTAAATACCTATTAAAAAATTAGATAATATTTGATCTCAAGTCTATAAAAAGAACGCAGCCTAGCAGCTACATCCTTTTAATTTTATTCATGCTTAATATAAGCCGAATTTAAATTTTAACCTTAAATTTAGAGTGATTTTTGATGTTTTCATCGTAGTTTATTGATTAGTTTTGATTCCTAGCTTACTAAGGACACATATATAAAAATTTTATCTATAAATTATTTTTATTTGTAAATATATCGTTTGTTTTTTCTTTAAAAAAATCAAACTACCCGGGGTCTTCCATTGGCTCTGCAACTCTCCAAACCCAGCGCGCTAACAGGCATTTTACAATCACCCCCTAGGTCTTCCATTCACGACCAGTCGGCGACCAGAGAGATAATAAAAACTGCTGATATCGGTCGTGAATGGGGCACGAATGCTTACTTTCGCAGGGTCAGGACGGCATGCGTGCCGGAGCAGGTCCTGCAGAGAGGGCGGCGGCCGGACGGTGGGCAGCGGGCGGCGTAAAAAGGCTGGCACGCTAGGCCACCCGTGTCCTTTTCCTTCGTTGAATGGGCGCCCCTTTTAGCTTACCGCATCGCAACAGGGCCAAGATGTGGACGTGATCGAACGGTCGGCGCTCAACAGAACGCCGAACACTGACCGGGTCTGTATATCTTACGTACTACTCTGTTCCACTGCACAGGATGCGTAGTAAACGCCAGCGTGGGATGGAATCATGGAAGTGATGAGAAATATAAATTGTCAAATGGAGAGCTAGTTAGGTGAGCCGAGCAAAAGATCTTTCGTATTAAAATGTTTGAGGTTAATATTCACGTACGAATGAGTACAAGCTTGTGTGTTGACTGCGGGTCTGTTTAGGAAACTTTAGATTTAGATTCTGAGAAGCAGCTGCTTGGTAGCTAGCTTCTGATAATCTGAAAAAGCTCTTAAATCCAACTTCTCCAGATTCTGGATTTTTAAATTTATTTTCTAGAATTTGTAACTACAGATTCTCAGAAGCTGTGGATCGTTTGGAACAGCTTCTATTAGAAACAGCTTTTGAGAAAAACTACAGCCAGAAAAAACTTCCCCAAACAGACCCTACAACTACTAACCAACCATGAGAGAAATGGAGGCAGTCCATCTTCATATGTCACATGCCACCTTGCTCCAATGAGCACCGCCCTTTGGATATTGTTCTGCTGGAGTCCTCTATATTGGTTTTGGCGGTAACTGATTTCAACGTGCAGCATCTGTAGTTAATTTCCAGGTCAGAGCACGGCGCAAGCACAGCCTCTAGTTTTGCCAAGGAGATTTTGCAACTTACTGCTACTGCTATACTTCCCACACCATTTGTCTGATTTTTGCCATGCACCATCACATCTATCGCACGCGCACGCTCGCGTAGAAAGTTACGTGCCTTGAGCTGGTGCCACAGCGTGCACCACAACCCGCGCGCTGCCGCTGTGGCGGACACGCATTTCCTCTGATGAGATTTGGTCGATCGCCTCGCCTGCCTCAAATCTCACCGATCTCCTCGCGACAGCAGAGAAAAAAAGAGCGCACACGATGACACGTACGAGAGCGGCCACATTTTCCACGGGATTTCTCCGTGGCCAGCAAGCGGCGCGCGGCTGCGGCTGACGGCCTCGCACAAGCGACGTCGATCCATCCGCACCGACTTCTCCCTCCGTCGATAGCGAAAAACCCGCCGCGAGGCGGTGCAGCGTGCGGCCCCGGCCGGCTGGTGATTTCTCGCGCGCGCGCGACCGCCTGCGTCTGCCTGCCTGCGTGCGTGCGTGCGTGCAGACCACGGCCGATATTTTCTCACGAGTCGCGGCGGTGCTCCTGCGACGGACGTCATGCCGGCCACAGCCGCGGGCCGCCTCTCGCCTGTAAATGGAGACGTTTTTTTACAAGAAAAATCGCTCACGTTTCCGTGATCCGCGCTGCCTGATTAGTTAGGAGTAGCTGTCGGAATTAGCTCTCGCATTTTTTTGTCTTAAGGTTGCCGCCCGCCTGCTCGATCGTGAGTTCAGCTACTGACATGTCTAATACTACTATCCGAGAGTACACGACATGGAAGAAATGGTATTTATGGGGAGTGGTTGTTAGCGAGGCGTGATTCGAGATTGTTCTCGAGAGATTAACTACGTTTGGCAAGGCTTGGAGCCAATGATGGTGCCGTGCTTGTTTAATTATTCGGACTAGTAGGGACGCTTGTTAATTAACTTGATTGATCTCGTCACTCTCGGAGAAAAGAAGAAAAAAAAGGCAACTGGGCACAAGAGATTTTAAGGATCTAGCACCGCCCATTATGGTTTGTTTGACCTGCATATACTTGTGTTAGTGTTGTTTATGTCCACTTGGTGAAGCTAAGAAAAGATCTAAGTGATTTTTTATAGTGCATGTATCATGTATGTAGCTTGCTAAAAAGAAGCAGACATATTTTATTTCTAGTTGTACAAGGCATGAAATGTACTCCGTAGTAGGCTAGTAGCCTTCTAAAAAGAACGGTATGCTGTAAATGGATACACGGTTTTTTCTTTTTTTGGTTGATTTCTATCTGTATTTCTACTCTACCATAGCCAATGTTGGTGTCCTCTGATGTAAAAAAGAACGGCATGCTGTAAATTGGCAAGTTGACAATTACAAAGCTGTTCCTACCTTTTTTTTTTATTTTTTTACATGGGTAATATTAGTTGCTACTTTTGTTGTTTGAGATCAATGTTTTTTTTATGAATAAGTTTCTTTCGGATAATGGATAGCAATCCGGCCTCCACAAGTGAATAAGTATCTGTTGATGCAAGCAAAATCAATATTGTTTTTGGTGAAAATCGCTCGGCATTGGTTTAGGGTGTGTTTGGATGGATGGTTTTGGGTGGATAGGATATGGTAGCCCATTTTTTTAGGTGTTTGGTTGATGGGCAGGAGTGGGATAGGGTGGTCCGGAGGAGAATATTCCCTCCAGATGCCGGATGGATGAATCTGGACGATTTCCCCGGATTTGGCCGCCCGGGCGAGTCGGGCGAGCAGGCGAGCGGTCGCGTCACCGCGTGGAGAGAGCGGGCGAGCGACGATGAGCGGGCGACAAGCATGGCGGCGAGCGGGCTACGAGCATGGCAGCGACGGCGATGCCGATGCGGGCCCGACGACGACGACGTGTTGCGACAGAGAGGAGGGAGCAGCGACGAGCGCGGCGGCGACGACGATGCCGATGCGGGCCCGACAACGACGTGCTGCCACCGGGAGGAGGGAGCGGTGGCGACGGCGATGCCGATGCGTGCCCGACGACAACGACGACGACATCCTGTGGCTGGAGGAGGGAGCAGCGGCGAGCGCCGGCGCGAGCAATGAGCGCGGCGGCGAGCAGCCGAGAGGAGGAGGCGCGAGGCGGCGACTGGGGGAGGAGGCACGAGACGACGGCCGGGTGGAGGAGGAGTCGTTGGCGACGGCCGGGGAAGGAGGCGGAGGCGCCCAGATCCAGCCGCTTTCTTCTTTTTTTTCTTTTCTTTTTTTTCTTTTTTATATGTGTATTTATAATGGAGATTGCAGTGTAAATTGTTGGAAATTTTATAATTTGTATTGTGTTAATTTGATGGGGGGTTATACTCACCATCTCAAGTGAGAGGTGACCACATCTATAAATTTATCCTAATCCCTCCAACCAAACAAAAAACTTGATCGCCAGATCCATCTTTATCCCTACGACCAAACAAAAGACTGGATCGCCATATTCACACAACCAAACAAAAAACTGGATCGCCATATCTAACAAAATATGGACCGCCATATCTTATCCAGCCTTGACCGTAAACCAAACACACACTTAATTATAAAAGCCAAGCAATTAAGCTAGTTTGGTACAGAGTTGGCCAAAAGTTTGTCTTCTTTTTTTCCTCCTTTTTTGACAAGCCAAGAAACAACGGTTTACACTTGCAAAATAATTAAGGTAAATCATGTGTGTGTCTTTTTTTTTTTGGTTAATGGTTATGTATTTCTAGGTTACATCATGGATTCATGGCCACTGGCTGTAGTGCGCGCCTAACTAGGACTCTCTTCGTCTCTTAAAGATCAGTTTTAGACAAATTTGTAGGGATGTGATAAGACGAATATGACATTCATTATGTCGATCTGCATGTTTCTCGTAAGTAGCATGCTCGGCTGTTTGCAGTTAAACGATCAATGTTGGAGGTACGTAGTGGTCTCTAATCCAGGAATAGGAAACGGGATATAACAAGGGACGGAGGGACTAGAATTTTTTTAAAAAAATAATAATACAATTTAAATAGAAAATCATAAAATAAATGTTACATATCAAATATTAGAAAAATAAGGGCCTATCTAACTGAACCGAGTCGATAAGAACCTATTGACACCTATCAATTCAACATGGAGCATGTGTCAACACAACATAGGTGGATAAGGACCTCTCAAGGTGAACAAACAACTTGTCAAACTACCGAAGTCGTTAGATCTAGTGTGGAGGAAGCCGGTCAAACTGAGCGAGCTCGATAGGTAGGCTACACTATGTGTAGGCCCTGTTGAACTCTCTTTATTCGATAGGGGCATATCTATTTGTTCGGGGTCTGTCAACGACATAAAGTTTGATATGGATTATTTTCATATTTTATCACCCGATATACATTTTTATAATTTACCATTTAAATAATAATAATAATATTTTTAAATTGAGGGACTACTTATACCACTCCCTCTGGTTCTATAATATTTATCATTTTAGATAAGACTAATGTCAAAATTTATAACTAACTATAAATAATTTTTGAATACTTACTTTAAAATCATGTAGACATATATTAAGATTAAGGTTTCAATATATATTATATAATAGAAAATAGCGATTACACTTGTTTCTTTACGTTTTTTTTTGGTCTAAACTAAACGACATATATAAGTGGAGTTGAAGGTAGTAGTCTTTACCTTAATTAATTGAAACAATAAATTAAGCTATGGCTAAAGAAACTTTTGCTAGTCTTACAATCAAATCATTACCATCGATAAAGGTTAAGCATTACATTACTTTCATAATTAGCTAAAATGGTCGCTGCTAATTATTGTACTGACCGTACCTTTCCAGGGTCCTGCGAAACCATGGGCACATCTTCAAAGCTTCCTCCCAAAACAAACCAAAAAGGGTTTCAAAGCTCCCTTGAAAATGTACTCATGAAGGCCAACTCCGGCCACCATAATTACCACCTTTGTATCTACCTCCATCTGCTTCCATACACTGACATATCCGTTTAGCTTACTGAGAAAATTAACATCTGAGAGTAATAATTAATTGCGCTAGCGTAATAGGGTAAACGCCAACCTGTTTGCTTAGTTGCCTAATTCCTTGCTACTCTATCTCACTTTCCTGCTCCGGAATACTTTAGGTAAAAGTTGTTTTCAACTGGTCGGTGCTTAACAAATCTTCAGCAACTCTATCCTCGATTAAAAGAAGAGATATTCATCGCATCGTGAGCTCACGTGGCTCCCACGAAGCATGTATGTTAAGACAGAAATCCCCCCCAAGGGGAGCAGCATCCCAAGGGTCATCACTTCCTCCAAAGAATTATCTCATTTCTCCCTATTAAAATCAACCTTATTGAGATGCTTGAGATACAAGTACTAAGCTGTTGCTGCTGAGCACAACACATGTCTTACGGATGCATATAACCAATTCGATATTCTTTTCCTTTTGAGTAAGCTACGTACCACACATCCTTTCTTATGGTCGAGGTATCTTATCTTGTATTTTCTTTTATGTATAGTGTTGCTTTTCGTTCTACTTTATATATTTACCAATGTACCATCCAAGAAAACCATCTACCAGTATTTTTTTTTGTGTTGAGTTACATGCACAACCTAACTGGTTAACCGAAAACGTAAACCGACAAAAGAAAACAATTCACTTAATTTAACATGCTAAGCCGCTAAGGCTTCGTGGAGTCTTAGAGACTGAGTAGAAGTGAGCTACATTTAATTATCTGCAAGACATAATTTAAATTCAATACATGTAACCTTTATATTATATCAAGTTGAATGCATAAACCAATTTAAACAAAAGATTAAGCCGGATAAAAAGGACAATCTATTTTATTCTCCAATAGATGGTAACTGAGATCTTTTGGTTGAAACAATTTTAAATATAATAATTATATAAAAACATGCTTAAAGTCTTAAACCATATGTAAGCTAGGTCAATATTACACGCCAATAAAACCATCAATACAGCTTGCCGTGTCAACATGCGCCTCTGACTCATTGATCACACAAACGTCTCTTACTTCCTGGGAGAAATCTGTTGGGACTTTTTGTATAGGTCCAGTCTTTTGAAAAAGCCTAGAGCAAAAAAAAAAAATCAAAATCCGCCGTGTGCTGCTGTGGCGCAGGCAGCGGTGGAGCTACGGCGGGGCCCGCGGCAAAGCCGGAGGAAAGCACGGCGGCGTCGCTTTCCGCCGCGTCCTTGTGCCTGTGCGTGCGGGGATCAAAGGTGAAAAACCGCACGGACGGCCCGATGCGCCCCAGCGGCACCTGCCGAAATCCCCATCCGACGGCCGCCGTCGCTCCGGCGGTTGCCGGCCTAGCCCCCAGTTGGTCCTTGTCCTCCAGATTCGCGCGATGTACAGTGCAGACCTAAACGCTCCAGAGAAAAGGGGAGAGAAATATTTTCTGCTTTTTGCTCGCGAGCAGTCTCGCTGCGTCGTGGGGCCGGCGGTGACCTGCTTGACTCTCTGGACCCACTGTCATTGAGATGTTTTGGCTTGCTGCTTTTTTTTTCTTTTTTTGATCCTGTGCGGTTTAGATGGAAGTGTTTGTCTGAGTAGCCTGGTCCAACCTATACTTGTCGGCATTCTTTTGTTTTGCAAAATCACCCCCACTTGCATTCTCAATTTTCTCATTTTATCCTGCTATCCCTCTCTTAAAGCAGTTTAATTAGTCAGGGAATTGGTGTGTTATTGATTGCCGTGATAAATCATCTTATGTAGTTTTAGTGAATCCCATCATATAGATATTTTAATTAGAATGATTGATCATTTGTCTCTATGGACTATGGAGCAAGACAATCATTGTCAATGCCACTTAGTCATAGATATTAGTGAAGAGGTACGAAAGAATAATATGATTGTTGGTATCATTTAAAAGGTGTTACATTATGATATAAAAACATCATATCAACTCTATAGTAAACGGTACAATCCCTTAACAATCAAGAAATACACATGAATACTATATGAATTGATGTGTACTGAACGTCTAAAATATTCCAAATTATTTTGTGATGCACTGTCGTCCATTATAGAATGCCACAGGACACATTTTAACATGACACCTTCTGTTTTATATTATAAAATGCTTTAATTTATTAACCTAACAGGTATTCACTATCAAAATATATTTAATGATGAATTTAATAAACTAATTTGGCGCTATAGGTGTTGTTACCTTTTCTTATAAACTTTACCAAACTTTTAAAAATGCAAAATATCTTACAATATAAAATAAATACCATACAGCTCACTTTGTTTTATTCATCAAGACTTAATTCACTTTTAATCTCTACGCTACAAAATGTTGAGAGAGATATCTTAGGGCATTGACGGTATAAATGACCGTCACATAGGCCTCGTATTAAGCTATAGAAAGATTTATGTAAACTAATAACAAAAACATCATATGACTTTCGATCTTAGTATAGGTAACCATTAATTGCAGAAAAACAAAAGTATATATGCATGAAAAAGGAAGAGTGGAATCGTAAAGAAAAGGCTCTTTCAAGAAAAGATCCATCTGCTACTCTGTTATTCTCCGAATAATGCCCCCCACAAGTGGCAAAGAATTAAATACGATCCCCTCGCGGGACACCAACAAAAAAAGTGTGTTCCAACCCTAGAATGAATGCTGTAATTACCACGTGCAAACCTACCATTAGCGAGGGGATTAGTACACGAGGACGGTAGTTTTGAGGTCAAATAATCCAGGCCCCGTTTTTCTCTCCCCCATCACCACGTCGCACCCCACACATCGTCTCGACCTGGTCTATAAAAAGAGGCGTTTGGATCCCCGCGAGCTGCAGCCCGGAGGCCGAGGGTGGGCTAAGTGTATGGCTATTCCCTCTCTGCCTTATTAGACAGATCGATCAAAATAGATCAAGCTCATTTTCATTCAAGGATCGATCGATCACGAAGATAAGTTCTTCGCAAAAGTATAGATAGATAGCTTCTCTTTGTTTGCCTTTTCCTCTCCCAGCTCTTGTTCTTTCCTTCTTGATCTAAACGTACCTGCTGATCGATCGATCGATCTTTCATATAGGTAGGTAGATATAGCTAGCATCCTTGTTGTTTTTAATCCCAAGGATCTAGTTATTAATCACCTCCTGTGAGTTCTATGCAAAAACTGATACATACAAGTTCGATATAGTTTCGAGCTTTGATCGTTCCTTGCTTTTTTTTTTCCCTTTACCTTCTCTCTTCGGAAATTCCATCAAGACTCGATATTTCCTTTTAAGGGAAAACGCCTACATAGATCGACCTGAATTATTGCGATTCACTTTCTCCTCCGATCATGGACAACGTTCTTCTGGATCGTCGGTGCTCCGGGAGCTTCGAGCTCCCGAGGAGGCCGGTTGGATTCCGGCCGGGGCACCTCGGCGGCGCGACGCCGGCGGTGGCACGCAGCACCTACAGCCAGCAATACAAAAGCATGGACAAAGGTGGCGCGTGGATCAGCCATGCACCCGCGCTCCCCTACGCGAGGCCTCCGATATACTCGTCGCCGTCGCTGCCTCTCCTGCCGTCCAACCAACCGCCTCTCCTGCCGCTCCCACCCACCGCCACCAAGTACGCCACTTTCCCATACCCGCCTCCGCAGCAGCCGCTGCCGCGCACCGGCAGGGCTGCGGCGGCGGCGGTTCCGTCGACGCGCCAGAAGGACAGGAGGAGGAAGCCGTCCAGGCCGCCGCCGTCGACGGAGACGACGAAGGCACGTAAGAAGAAGCCGCTGGAGCGGGCAACGCCGCTGCCGCCTGCGCCGGCGGTGACAGAGGCCCTGGACGACCTCGAGCAGGAGGTGGCCCGCAACTTCGTCCAGGACCTGCTGCACGTGCTCGCGCCGCCGCCCAGCAGCCTGCCGCTGCCCAGGTTCTCCCTCGTCGTGAAAGCATCGTCGTCGCCGTCCCCGGCCACCAACAAGAAGAGGGTGCCACCACCGCCCGCCCCGTCCTGCAACGCCGAGGCAGCCGCCGCCGACAGCCTCCGCCGCCTCCTCCGCCTCTAGAACCGGCTGCTTTCTCCGGTCTGTCCTTCGATCCTATGACTTGTCTAATTAATATCTATTATTATTTCCCTCCAAAATTATTTGTTTGGCCGGGAAAAATACGTACCGAAAGTAGGAGAAAAAAAATTGCAAGATAGAAAGAAAAGTTGTGATGCTCGAGCCATGGTCGGTCGAGTTGTCCGGTTGCTTGACCGCGATGTTGGCGTTTTGGATGGATGCTAGCTCTGCAGTCGTCAATGGTGAGTCAGGTCGATGAAGCTAGCTAGACGACGATGTTACCTAAGCTTAATTTGTGTGAGTGATCGATATGTGTGTGTGTGTGTGTGATATATGCCAGCTACGTAGATATCTAGGGTTTTACGTCGCGTACCTCTCTACCTACGTACGCACGCAGTGTCGCTGTTCTTGATGAGGTGATGAGTTTTTGGATTATTACCTTATCAAGAGATTTACTGCGTACTTGTCTGAGTCTACTGTCTACGTATGGTGATGTATACAAGTGACATTATTGATGTTTGGTCTAGTTTATTAATCATATAAACGTGCGTACGAGCTTAAAAAATTTGGAATATATTGTGTTCTTGGATCTATGTGTGTTTATCTGTGTTTATATATATTCCGTGGGCTATAGATGATGTGACGTATTCTTAGGGGCAAATAAAAGACTTACAGTGTTTGCCTTTGCCATATACTAGCGGTGGTTAAAAAATAATTTATAAATAAAACTTCGATATACGTTTTCTTAGCAATCTAAAAGTCAATACTGAAAAACAAACTTCGATAAACCCCTAAAATTAACTCTAAATTTAATACTGAAATTTTCAAATTTTGACTATACGCACGAGCATAAACAAAAAGATGTGGTGTGTGTATCCGTTCTTTGTTTAGTATATGTTAGGGGGTGTATTTATTTTGAGATGGTCTAAATATTGACGGCCTTAAATAGGGTTAATCTACTGCTACCAGAAAATTAGAGCTTTTTTTCCCTTAAGAAGGTACCAAGAGATACCATTGTTTGGTACTAAATTTTACATAGAAAATAGTGGTACCTCTTGTTACCTACTCAAAAATATTAAAATTGCTTTGGAAATTAACTTCAAATTCTCCTTTCGGTTCCGATCTAGCATGCCTTAAATGTGATCGGAGTTTTTGACACGGCGCCTTGTGGCACAGGAAAATGAGCCTCCCTGTTGCCTCTCACGGGCTAGAAATTCTGAGATTAATCGAGAAAAAATAAGAAAAAAAGAAAAAAAAAAGATCAGTCGGACAAAAAGAAAATCTATCAATGATCAATAGCAAGTTCTATCTTCAATCCAACAAAAGAAACTCTATCGTATCCTGATTATCTGGGATTAATCCGACCTGCAGCCAGCTTCACCCGCACACTGCGTGTCCGCGAGAGGCCCAAATATAAAAAGGAGAAAAGAAAGAACGAGCCTTTTTAACTTTTTTTTAATGTAATTAATATTGAGAAAAGAGTCCATCTATAAATACAATTTGGAAACATCTAAAATTTCAGTTAAAAAGAATTTGATTTTAAAAATAAGGAAAAGTAATAAAAAAGAGTCCATGTGTAAATAAATCTTGGATTAAAAAGTTCAAAATAATTGATATTGAAGGAATAGTCCATCTATAAATACAATTTGAAAATATCTAAAATTCTAGTTAAAAAGAACCCGACTAGAAATACAATTTCAAAATTAAAAATAAAGAAAAATAATAAAAGAGTCCATGTGTAAATAGAGTTTAGAAACATTCAAATCTCAGATTAAAAATTTTAAAATAATTGATATTGAGGGAAAAGTCCATCTATAAATTTAATTTTAAAAGATCTAAATTCTGTTAAAAATTGGAAAAATTAAAAGAAAGTGACCATTTATAAATACAATTTAGAAGTAACCCAATTTTGAATTATAAATTAAGTATTGTAAAAAAAGAGTTTATATACCAGCACAGAGAATACAGGTAAATGGGTTTCTTTGTAAAAATATAATTTAGGAAAATTTAAAATCAAATTAAACAATTTAAAATTAATTATTATCTAGATAATAAACTCTATATAAATACAATTTATAACGATATTAGCTATGCGCGGGCCACCATACTAGTTAACAATAATCGTATGCATACTTCATATGCAGACATAAGTGGTGGCAGTCTGGCCGATATATATAAGCGCGCGAATTTTTCTTCATTTAATTATTGTAGACAAAACCCCTTTCACCATGTACGCACAAAACATGTATATGAGTTATTTCATACAGGCACATGAGTCTAATTGAATAATGAAGGTGAAATAGTACGTAGAACTATAAGTTGTACTCCGTATTAGTATATTAGTATAGTTAAAAAATAATTGCTAATTTGGTCAAATACTTGGGAAACGCCGACCTGATTAACCTTGTCAAGCAAGGCCATATAAGCATATTAGTTGTGTGTTTTGTTGCATGCATACTTAGCTGATAAAAACGGAATTATATATATCATAAGATAAGAGTACATGCAAGATAAGATAAATGAATGATCTTTTAAGAACCGATCTTGATTTATTTATTTTTACTATGGTTATAAGGGTATAATGATCATTTAGCTAATATTCTTGCATATGAGAATGATGTGGCATATCCACGTGGCGCTTTTGGTGGCTACAATTACTGTATTGAGCCAAATGATTAATTTCAAGATCTTGTTTGACCGATTTGAAATGATAGGAACTAAATCAACCATGCAGAGAAACTTCACGTATTGACTATTAGAAAAAAAAAAGGCCGATCTTGTTCTAGCATAAGAAAATTACGGCAATCTAAATTAATCATGCATATGAATGCATCAAATATTAGTCCCTAAATAACTCCATGGTGTGTACATGCAATTGGTACTTGCATTTTGCCGGCAAAGGGCGGTTTGGCTAGCCGTACTTGTAGCCAATTTGCCGACCATGCGTCTAGCTAGCGATATACCCGGACATTGGAGTACGTACGTATATTTGGTTGATCAATGTGAGCCTGAGCCACCGCATTTTCAGAAGCAACCGAAACCATATACGAATAGGTTATGTGGCAACATAACGTAGTAATCGTACTTGTGTTGGGAACACTTGTGTACGTACGTGCTGCAACATTCTACTAGCTTGCAGGGTCATCATTTGTCCGTTTCAAAGAAAACCCAAACGACATACTACTAAACGAAAAATAATTATATGACTAAAAGTTTTATATACGTATTTTTAGTGATAAAAACAAAAAATAAAAAAAACTACGATGAACTTTTTTTAAAATTAACTCTTTTTTAAAATTAACTCTAGATTTAAAGTTTAAATTTTATTTATAAATTACAAGTATAAGCAAATGCGAAAGACAAGCGGCCGCTAGCTACTCCAGGTTGCTTTGAGGCAATAAGCAGATCCGTCCGCGCGCGAGCCGGCGCCAGCTACTTGGGCATGCACGGATCGAACGGCGGTCAGCAAAGCCCGGTCGTCACCGGCTCACCGCCCCAGCTAGCATTTGCGAGGCCGCGCGCTATGCACGGCAACTGATTGTCACCATCGCACCGCATCCGCCACCCGCGATGGCGCCGGCACCGCCACCCGATCAAACCCCCGCGCGGACAGCACGGTACACCGCGGCCGATGGCTCGGATTAAGAAATGCATGGCCGCCCTCTGGCCCTCCCCTTGTGTAGAATGTCAGGCCTACTCCCTCCGTTTGGCTCTGCCCTACCTCAAACTCTTTAATTTTTACCAAATTTATAAATATATATATATATAACAACATTTATATAAACAAATAAATATACTATGACAATATATTTAGTGATGTATTTTATGACTGGTTTGGTGTTGGAGACAATAGGCATGTAAAACGAAAAAAACTATAGTATTGACATATTTTACTCATCTCAATCACCATCACGTGTGTTAAATAATGAATACATATAAAAGAAAAACAATTAAAACAAGGATCATCCGGGTGCTATCAGATACTATTAGTAAAAGATTAGGATGATGATAAATAGTCTTTGTTACCTTCGCTGTGCTGCAAGCAAGGAATCCAACGTCAAGGCACAGCATATCATATGCTTATGCTCCCACGTCCAAAGCACTAATGTGGTGGCCTGGCCTGTGTACTCTCAACTCTATACTATACATTGATATCCTCCCGGCTTGTTCTATTACTGCTCACGTCAGGAAGCGACGGCGAGGAGTATCTGTGATATCTGTAGTTATCTAAAGAAAACACCGGTTGCTGTGGACTGAGATCTGGTGGCGATGCGAGACTCCTCTGAGCAGGAAGCGGGGTTACTCCCTTGTACATGAAGTCCTCGCCGCTGTAGCTGCAAAGCATTGTGCACGTAAGAGCTAATAGGCAAGTACGCATCAGGTTCCCAATTGATGCTATAATTATATCTCAAGTTAACGATTTATTCTGCTTTGTTTTCGACCTTTTGAACTGTTATTATCATGTTATGTGCCTTTTGTTTTTTTTTAAAAAAAAAAAGAAAGAAAGTTCTGCTTCATGTTAGCCACACACCTTTTCCTTTGAAAGCTATCAACCTCTTCTTTGAGAGTCTCTACAGGAAGGATGCTATCTTCTCTCGGAGTAACAGACCAGGGACTTGGGGCAGCAGGCTCATTTGAAAAAAATCTTCTCCTGATCAACTGAAAGATGAATTTCAACAGCATTAGCAGGTGAAAACATAGTATGTGAAAAAAAAATCGATGTAATGATTCCAAACAAACCATGCGGAAGAACTTGATCATGGCCTCTTTGTCATATCTTGCTTCTTTGACAGCCTACAATAATCAGTGATTGACTTATTTAAGCATGAAATAGCTCAAAGTCCCAGTATGCAGACCCTACCAAAAAGTATCAATAATGTTTTTTGCTACCCAAGCTTTTCCTGAGTAATGGATCTTGGTTGCTACACAATAGAATGAGTTGCAAGTACTGCAAACAAGGAGAGAATCTAACCGAGAGGAGACCAGAGCTCCCAGGAAAGCTCTCCGTCAGTGGAAGTTCTTCGCTACTTGGAAGCAGGCCCTGCTTCTCAACCCACTGACGAGCGTAATCAACAAGGCTTCCACTGCTAACTTTAGAACCATCTCTCGGAACAAGATCCACTTTATTAGCAATTACAAGGTAAGGCACTGGAAGCCCACCTGGTCCACCAGATCTGAGAGGAGCTGAAAAGGTGCCAGTTTCAGCAACTTCAACTGCCCATTTATTCAAATTTGTTTTGGTCTTCCTCTGAGAGAGATCATAAACAAATATTACACCTGATGATAACAAAGGAAACAGTCAATGTAGTATTTGTAATATTCAAAACACATTAAGAAATTGGGGCAAGGACCTAAACACACAAAAGTGGTACAAGGAGACCAAACCATTGAGATAATAAATGGATACCTGAGAAAAAAACAGCAGGGGGGGAGGGGGTCTGATGGGTACACTAAATTCAGCACAGTAATATGCCGGTAATAAAGAGATAGTCATACAATATTTACCATTAATTTGTGTATAGAAAATCGAACGGCATTCTCTGTAGCGTTCATGTCCTGAAACATCCCAAAGCTCAACAAAGAAGTTCCTTTGAACATCATTAATGATGTTATTAGAAGAGCCCCCTGCACTTCCATAAGTAATATGCTGAAATGATAACAGTAAAAAGGAAATCAGATACAAATAGCAAAAGCTACAGTTGAGGAAAGCACAGAACCAGAGTGCCTACTTTCACACCAACCGTACATCCCACTGTCTGGGCTGGTCGAGCAATAGCAGAACCCTTTAAAATGAGATGCACCAAAGAGGATTTCCCGACACCTGAGAAGGTAAAATGGAATAATGACAATGTATAACAACATGCCAGTTATATTCATTTCAATTATATGCTAACACAGTACCATCCCTGAGAGACAGAAAATTCAGTGAAAGGCCACATAGGCAGAGAGAAAATTCAGTGCCACATGAGAGGGGATGATGAATGCAACCATGAAGGAAAGCTTGCTGAAGAAAGTGATTAACAGGATCCATCCTTGGTCTACAGTGTTCTATCATTTCCCTCCTAGGCATCACTTATAGTTCAGACTTCAGATTATGATGGAGGGAAAGGATTTGTAAACACATTCATAGTCAAAAGGCCTTACAGATACTAAATAATTGAGCAGACACTTCAGAACTGTGAAATAGATCAGACACAACTATCCTGTCCCTTGGACGGGATCCTGTCCTATAGTAACTCTGTAAGAGAAATCAAGCCAGTAAAATATTTTAGTAGTCCTGCCAGATTCGAATGGACCAGATCACCAACTTTCAAGGCTAAAGGGAAGCAAAGCTCCAAGAAGGCCTCATAGTGGTGGTTCAAATTGTTGCAGGTGTTATGACTGTTCTAAATGCAATTCAAGCTCATGATGCTTTTCTTAGGATCACAAAATTCGATTCCTGGTGGTACTATACTCAATTTATATTCCGGTTTCCAAAGCAATTATTCAGGGCTTATGGTACCATTACAATCCTGGTGGCCCGAATGATCTGGAAGGGGATGAATAATAGTCTTTAACCAGGAATGCAGAAGTTAGACAACTGGCAGAAGCAATCATAGAGGATGCTTACTTATGGTGTCTCGCCCTTGATAAATGCCAGTTCACTTCAGGTTCAGGGTGTTCTTTTGGTTGCAAAAGTTGTACTGGGAGAATAGTTTGATCTTTTTCTGAAAGAGCCCAAATGCCTTCATCATATATGCTTGCTCTATGCCTCTATCCAATCCTAATACACCAATACACAAGTTCGTTGCATATTCCTGGAAAGAGAATTTGCCCAGCAGAGCTGAAAAGGCCAAAAGGGCAGCCACCATGCAGCCTAACGGCCTCAACATGCTCACTCTTTCACCTGGATTAAATGTTTTGGTAGATATTTTACTTGCTGCATCTTCTTAGCACCACAATACCAAGTTCCTCCTTGGTATCCACGTATTCCCAGAAAGAAAAATAGTGCAATTCCAGTCAGGTTGTCTTTTTCCTTGAGGCGCTAAGATGAGCGGACCTTCCTGGTGAATAATTGAGAGCTAAACAGCCGAACAGCATTTCAACTCTTGTATGATTTCACTAACTCTGCATGATGATGCATTGATGGTTCCTTTCGTACTCATGTACAATTTCACTAACTCTGAACTCTGCATAATTATGGTGGAATGATGGATTGATGGTTTCCTACTTCCCTTTCTTACAAAAGTAGGATTTATTTCACTGGCTCTTCATGATGATGGTTTCCTTTACAGTTTCTAGCTAGACAAAAAAAAAATGCACCTGCATATTTGATTGTTTTGTTTTCGACTACATTGGTTCTATTATTATCCGTGCATCAAAATGGTCAATTCACTTCTACTCCAACAAAGCACTGCCTCTCCTTGTCCTTGTAACCAAACGCTACATAAACGGACAATCACAGTGGCTCAGAATCACCAGCAACGCATCCTATTAGCGCTCTCGACTTGTGGTGAACCGTATGCATTCACAAATTAACGAAAGGGGCCACGACGGAACAGACCTGAATCGCCGACGACGAGGACGCGCACCTGGCCGAAGGGACCCACACCGTTCTGCTCCAGGCCGCCGCCGCCGCTGCTCCGTCCGCCGCTGTCCCTCCAAAACATCGCGGCCTCCCACGCCACCCCGTTTGGAGCGTGGGCCGACGGCGACTTCACGCGCTAACAGAGGCTGGGCAAATCACCGGAGCAGAAGAACGCACCGACACATTTAGGACGCCGCAGGGGCAACCCGATCCGCCCCGGCCGGGGGCGGCGGGAACGGGAGAGTCTCACACGGGGGGGGGGGTGTGGGAGATTCGAGCACCGACCACGTGAGCTCGCGCGCGCAGGCACGACGGAGCATTCGCCCGGAGGATTGTGGCGGGTGTCGGTCGGACCGTCGGAGTGGGATGAGATGGTCTCGCGATTGATTGGATTTCTGATGGGGTTGGCTATTAGCATCATTTTTTTTATAACGAGTATATTAGTGAAATCATTTATTAACGATTTAAAAAATAATTTAATGATTTAAAAGTAAATGCTAAAAATAAACTATGACAAAAGATAAAAAAACCATTTACTTTTAAATTTTAAATATAAACATAACGGTAACAGAAAATGTGAATACATATAAGTATCTTGCAAGGGTTGTATGTATGTGATTTCCTTTTTCTTTTTATTCAGGTGAATATTACTGCTAAACTTTATGAGAAGGATTGACCAGTCTTGACTTTATCCTAAAAAGACTTGAAATTATTATTACATTGGCGTTTATTTAGGTAGGAAACAAATACATGATATTTAAAAAAAACAAATACATTGATGTTTAAAAAATGAAGGGTATTACTCTTTATAGTCTTTTATAAATATAGGTAAGAAAAGCTAAAATAAAGTTGGGATTGCAATATGACAGCCTCGTGATGGCACGTGATGCCTTTAAAAGTCAACAGCTGGGATTTGGTTTCCGCCGGCCGATTGAACTTTGGAGTTGCCGTGCGGCCAAACACGCACTGAAGTTCGGTTCACTTCCACACTCGTGCAGCTACAGCATTGATCAGCTTTGCACGAGAAAACAAGCAAAAGCCAAACATTTTGAATTTTCTGTAGAAATATTATTTTTAATAGAAATTCACAAGATTAGAGGCTATGCACATAAAATCGCAGGAGTAGAGAACCTGTCGACAAACCGCATGTCGACATGCCCCCACACCGACGCCTCAATATACCACATATTGACAGGCCCCTTGTCAACATACCACGTGTTGACAGGCCCCCACCCCAACGGCCGCTCGCTATAAAAGCAACGAGCTCACACCGCAGGCAACCATACAATCTTTAATGAGATCATTATATACAACTGTGGTTGCTATTATCTATAACCACAAATCAAATTTATTAAAATATTAGCTTAATTTAGTACTAATAATTTACGATACAACCAAACAGATACAGTTCAGGTGATAAAACCATAATACAACTATATATTGATACAAGTTATGAATATCCTAATTATATAGTTTTGATAGTGACATGTAAGGTTGCTAAAGTAAATAAGTACCATTAGTTCTCAATAGCTGTGAACTTAGCAAATATTACCGTTAAATCGAAACTACCAAATTGAATTTAAAACAATTTTTACCTTGTTATTAAGTTGTATAAACATTCTTAATAACGATTTATCCCTACTCCTCTCTCTATAAGCAGACTATGCTGAACAGGTAAATTAGGATTGCCAACAGCTTTTTCAGTCTCTTCTAGTTTCTCCATAAGTAGACTACTAGAAGAAACTGAAAAAGCTTTTTGACGATCCTAATTTGCCTATTAAGCAAACTCTGCTTGCTTAATTCAAGAAGTGAAGCCTCTCCCATGGTACAGAAGAATTGAGGAGCAAAAGATTGTATGTTTGCCTACGATGTGAGCTCGTTGCTTTTATAGCGAGCGGCGCCGAAATTTTTTTTGTCCTGTCAACATGTGGGGGCCTGTCAACATGTGGTATGTTGACAGGCGTCGATGTGGGAGCCTATCGACATACCACATATCAACAGACGTAGGTGTAGAAGCCTATCGATATGCGATTTGTCGACAGGTCCCCAGTCGACCTACCCAACGTCAACAGACCACTACTCCTGCGATTTCATGGGCATAGCCTCTAATCTTACAATTTTCTATTAAAAAATAACATTTCTACAGAAAATTCAAACATTTTGGCCTTTGCATCAAACAGTTTCTAATGTCCTCTATGGATCATTATAGAGTAATACTAACCAGTACTTGCTAACTACTACTACTATATAATTAGAATCTAGAGTTACATTTGGTTCGATATGAACATGGTGAAGCAGTAAAGCTAAAGCCTCGTCACTTTTGATAAGAACGATGCTGTCGCCAAGGCCAGCTCCAGTAATCAGCGGTCTAATTTGAACTCCCAAAAAATGCTTTCGTAGGCTGAATATGCTTCACAAAGACTCCAAGCCATTGATAGCCAAAAAATGATTTCAAGCTGCCTTTTCGATTCGGTACGCAAAAAAGGCAGTCTTGCAAAACCAACCAATGCCACTGTAAGCGACCAACAACTTTTGGGTTAGCTGTTTTGGCAGGTATACATCATGATAGCAATGCATCCTGATATCCAGAAGTCCAGGATCTGGTGCACAGGTACATAATTTTACCAGTTTCACCAGTCTTCTATCTCTTCTTCTTCAGAACTGCTTGCTTCTACATTGTGGTCCACGGAATTACTTCTAGAAATATCATTACAAGGACTAATCCATCTCTCAAATGGTTTAAATTCTGTGACTATGTCAGCGAAATTGCGAGAACCAGATGTACTCGAACAATCATATCTTTCTCTAAGAATCAGATCCTGCATTTTGCCAACACAAATGTAAATGCAAATAATCAGTTCTCAGCTGGCTATAGCGTTAAAGGGAAATGTTTTCAAAATCATACTGGTATCAAAGAACTTTCATTAACATGGTTTAAATTATAGAAAAAATAATTTGATATCTTGAAATGATAAGCATTTTATTATGAATTTCATAATAATATTTGCTTTTTGTTTCCACTTTTTTGTTCTTTACTTCAGACTTCTGAGAGAAAGTGCTTTAGAACCATGTGGAAGTTGACTCTGGTAAAAGAAAATATATGATGACACAGGTATTGATTTCCCCAGACTTGAGATCTAATAATTGCATGAAAATGGTATGATGCCAAATTTACCTTTCTGGATCGAAATGACTGCTCAATCTGCCAAACTCTTGGGCTGCGGATTGTATGCCACCTGATTTGCCAAATCACAGAAAAAATTATCAGCTTGAGATCCATCAGATGAAACCATAGTCACAAGAAAGCTACCTGGATGATGAGACATGTGCATTTCCAAAAAGCACTCCCCGTGCTGCAACGGAAGCTGCAATAAGTTGTGTCATGCTTTCTGATTCATATGATTCATTTACCATCCAACGAGCAGACGAAATTGGACTACCAGCAAGAAGGCAATCTGCCTCACTCAAATATGATATCACAGTCCATGCATCATCAATAGCATCATTGTCAATGAAATCAAGAACTGCAAAATTTCACATGTTAGCTCAATTGATTCCTGCTGGAAGTTAAATATTGACAAAGCTTAAGGTAGGTAATTAGCACTATCAAGAACAAACACCTACAAAAAACAGTGTTTAGAGGCACTGAAGCTAAAGCGAGGTTACGGAAGTACGGTTTTTAATTCATACATCCTCATTTCCACATCACAACACTAATTCAAAGAAGTTAAGAACTCTAATTTGATGGCTCATTGTTCACACGTGAATATGTTGATAGGAATGGTAATTGAAGATAGTTATTAAAAAATAGTAGTTTGCTACTTTCCTTAGCTAAAGCAGCAATTATACTGCTGCTTCAGCCAGCCTCATCAGCATGAATACTTCATAGTTCAAGAATCATGCCTACGCCAACGGGCATTTAACTTTTTGCCACTTTTAGAAATGGCATCTAACATATTTGCCACCCGCTGTCTATGACACGTGGGTCCTCATGTGTCTATGACATGTGGGTCTAGTGACAAATATATTAGTGTCATTTCTAAGAGTGGCAAAAAGTTAATTATTCCTACGCCCAACAGGCACATAATCAAATAACAGCTACAAGCATATGGCATAATGTGCATAGTATACAATATTGATCATAAAAGTAAAGTTTCTAATGTTTATTTGCTTACCATTTTCATATAGAAAATCAGCAACTGTCCGTACTTTTCCATGTGCTTGAGACAAAATTTTCTCCGGAACTTCCATTTTGTGTGGATTTCTTCTTAGTTTTTCTTTCAAAGGAAACGAATCCACATCTACAGCTGAAACATCACAAGTTTCAGACGTTACAAAAGCTAGGTCATTCATAAACATAATAAACCACCCTTGCAGACATTCAGAATCACAGCATTGCATTTTACAATCCAACAATACCATTAGATGAACTAATCCAATAAAAATAGTTATCTAAATAGAAGGTACAGAATATACTGTAGTGGTGTGTAACCACAGTGAACTATGAAACTTATGAGCATGGAAATCTATGAAGTATTAGATGATGTTAACTAGCGCAATGAAATGACTACAAATCTAAACATGCTGCATGCTCATCCTGAAATACAGAAGAACATGTGTTGTGTAAGTGTAAGATATAGTCATACTAACCAAAAGTAAATTCTGAGGCTAAGAGAAATGAAAAGTATTACTGTTTAGAAAAACCTAATAAACACAGTTAATTACCGTGCACCAAAAAAACTAGTACAGAAAAGTAATAAACAGTAAACCCCTGAAAAAAATGTTGTGCAAAACACTCTTCAGAAAATAATGAAAATAGTATACACATAATGAAGATGATTGCGTAGAGATTAGATGATTATCACATACCGACATTGACATATGTGTCCCTCTTATTGTGCAAAAATTTCCCCAATGCATGGAATAATGAAAGTGTCTCGTCTCTCCCACATGCGGTAGATATTACATAGCTGAAACCATAATCATCTTGCACTGGAACTAGAGTACCACTGCTCTTCAAAACAGGCAGAATGGTAGTTGTTGTCAAAGCAGAGTTTAGCCTTCTTGGATTAAGGCAATAGTACTGCAGAGACATTATTGCATGTCTGATATCACCTCCACTGGATGTAGCTATTTGATGCAATAATTCTTCAGTTAAGTCAGAGCCTTCTTTTTTGCATATTCTAACAAGAATTTTCTTGATAGAATTTGTGGTTACGGGATTGAAAGCAATCTGCAAGGACAATTGATGGTACACCCGAAGTCTCATAAACATATTTGCTTGTCATGCTGATAAAAGCTATTAAACAACAACTGCTATTTTACTAGCGAAGCTTACCTTACGAGCACCAGCACTCTGAAGTAAGGACTCAAGATCCTCAGAGTTCCAAGTTGCAGTATCGTTGTTCTCAGTTTTATGATATTGGGTAAGTGAAATTACAGTTGGTACTTGAGTACTTTGAATTAGACCTGTCAAACATTTTCCTAATCTTGCAAAAGAAACTCTTCCGCTTGTTACAGGGATGTCATCAATCAGGACGATAGTGAGCTTTCTTTGGGATCCAATGCTGGTTGGAGAAAGTAAAGAATATTTCCGTATCTTCTCGACAAAGTTTTCAAATTCTTCCAGCTTGGATATATACCGAAGTCCTTCAAATGATCATTGAATGGGGGGAAATTAACAAGGACATGATTGCAAGTTGCAACTGAAAGCTGGTTAAATGCTATAGTAGCATACTGAGTATTAAATTGCATACAAATGAATGGACTACATCCATACTTTTATCAGAAGCCAATTGCAAACAATTAATGGAGCAAAAGAGAGAATAGTTAAGCCTCAAACATGCGATACCTGAGTTAGCATGCAAATGTTCTGTCCATAGTGTCGGTACTGGAGCTGTCCACTCACATATCTCGACACCAAGTTCAGGAGCAAGTGCTTTGATGGTTGCCTGCAATAGATATAACGATTATTATAATTTTGATAAATCACATCACATAGGGCAGAAATAGAATTACTATGAAACCAAAAGAGAACAGTAGAAGATAGGCGTGTAACTGAAGGATGTGTTTGATTAGCAGGCAACAATTTGAAGTTGAGGTGTCTTGACCAATAGTTACTAAGATAAAGTGGATTGCACTAGGATTGTTCCATGTCAAATCAGATCTAGTGGTCTAAGGCTTCTAAGAATCAAAACAATGTACTAAAGTTTGACTGATTTATTAGCACTTGTTAGTAGTGATAACTGTAAATGGTCCAAACACAAGATAAGTAAGATTCGAGAGACTAATAGCATAAACTAAGGACATACAGATTTTCCGACACCAGCCTGGCCAGTAAGGACAAGAGTCCATCCTCCAAATGTTCCCTGTATAAGTTGTGTTTGCGCAGTCAGTATTACTTATTGTGCAAGCAAGTGAAACTAGTTCATGATAAAGGTTAAATACACAAGATATATGGTAAAGTTGACTGTACAATTAATTAGTTAGTTAATATTATGTGACTCAAAATTCACATTAGTTCAATCCATTGCCTCATGAAGGTAAAATTTTGCAAAACTGAGCTATGCTCAAAAGCTTCCCAGTACGTTTTACAGTTCAAACATTCAAATATTGAAAAAGAGATTGCTGAGTTTTCCTACATGGTACCAAATCTAATACCATTCATCGTGTAGTCTATAACTTAGCTTCCTGAGATATGCAAAAACAGGTGCAACTCTGGTATAAGGTGGTAACAGACTGCAGAATCATTACAATATGCAGACACAGGTGCAACCTTGTAATTTTGCCTGTCATACACATTGCCGTTGTCCCTTCTAGTCTAGTGGAAACATCCTTGACTGAGACCACAACCAGAAGCCAAATTCAACAGTCACATGTTATCAAAGAATTGAAAGCAAAAAGATAAAAACAAAATACTGGACATCTGCTTAGTAACCTAATCTTATGAACCTGCAGACAATCCAGATCTATTACTCATAAATCTTGGATATTCAATGTGATAAGTTCAAGGAATAATCACCTTTGGTGCCTTCAGCTTTTCTTCCAACCATTTCTTTACATCTTCAACCTACAAGAAGGCAGATCACAGTCAGCTAGTTCTTCGTATTTTGTTTATGATGAAAATGAAAACCAACATAAAGAAATTGAAGCTACATATCAAAACCAATACAACAGGGAAAGAACAAAATATTTGTTTCTGCAATGCATCGGACTGAGCAGGCCCATCGCTGAATAAGTTTACTTAATGATAAAAGATTAAATGTGCTAACCTTTTTTTTGTGAACTGCGAGCTCGGATGACAAGTTTGGTTTGTACTTTTCAACCCAAAGTTCTTCTGTTTGACATATAGATCCTGCCTAGAAATAGACTAATCAACATATAAAGAGACTTGCAAAGTTGTGAGTGCCATACTGGTCATAGCACCAGGCAAAGGCCTCTTACTGATGTGATGCTTTTGAAAAATTATTTTTATAACAGGCAAGAAAAGAAGGCATGTACATGCTGCAACACCTAAGAACAAATTAGAATAATTTAGGAAAAGTAAAAAAATAAAAATCTTGCAAAAATATACAATCATAGTTAGCTGATAGCACCTCAGTTTAGTTTGTATAGCAAATTAACTAATTAAGATATTCATATGGTAAAAATATCCGTATATGGTTGATTCTTGTAGGTTATTGCAAACAGTGATTAGCTGTTAGCACCTCAGTTTAGGCCGCGTTTGGCCACTAGGGTGGTAAATTAACTTATGGTGGCATGAAAAACATAGTAATAGATTAGTACATGATTAATTAATTATTAATTATTAAAAAATATAAAATAGATTAATATGATTTTTTAAAACAACTTTCATATCGAAAATTTTTGCAAAATATATACCGTTTAGCACTTCGAGAAGCGTGCGCGTGGAAAACGAGGAAGGTAAGTTAACTTGTATAACCCTGCCGAACGCGGCCTTAGTTTGGATAGCAAATCTAAATAGTAACTGTCATAGTTAAACTAAGACATGTCAAACAGTTGGTGGATAGACAGAAAGGGAAATAGATAAACGCTTCTCGTATGCTGAGTAAGGAAACAAATGGTAGAATAACACCACTTATGCCATTTGCACTTTATTGGCTAACTTATTGTCAAATTGTTAAAAGTGCCAATCCTTGACAAACTAACTAGTCATCTGTAGCAATAGATATCGAAAACCAGCCCATTCACGTAGCAAAAGATTTCCTACTTAGTAAATATGATAAAATATAGTGGTCAGGCTCTTTTTTTTTCATAACAAAACATGTATTCTTAAATTGGAAATTTTAAATCAGCATATCAATGAAGAGATGTACCTGCCATGCCCAAGTCATTTAGACATTCAGAAAAATCTTCAGAAAGCATATCAAATTCAGCCTTTACAAGACAAGGAAAGAAAACATCAGTAAGCGCTGAGTTGCTTAGTGCTGACAGCAAATTACTTTATTTGGACAAGTCGGTAGTTTGCAATGCTAGTAGTAGACAAGATGGGATCATCTTAGTTAAGATCACTAGTCATAAAAGACGAGTAGATAGTAGCACTAAACGTTCGTTTCGGAAAAAGCGTAGCATTAAGAGGTTTTTTCCTGCATTATGAGCTTCTAGTTCAAAATTCAATCAAGGAAAAGGATTGATCTATCCCTTCACAGTGCAGAAATATTATTCATTCCTCTCTTCAATCTCAAAGAGAGCATTGCCTCATAAACATAAGACATAGAATTGAGCCAACTTTTCATTACGACTGAAGTGGGCATATAACCAGAAATGAGAGTTAATAGGGAAAATGTCTCTTATGCAAATATTAGAAACTATGTTTTTGCTGTTAAGTTGATGTCTTTCCAATTCAACCAAATGCCAAATAAAATGTATGCATATTTCACAACTCGTATCGCCTGGTGATAGGCTAAATCAAGTACATAGGTAAACAAAGGATTCTAAGACTTCAAAACGAATTATCGCAGCTGCACGAAATTGGATTTATAATTATATCATCCTCTCCAAAAAGGAAAGAAAAAAACCTCCAGTAAAAATGTATATCCCACCAACTAAGAGCGGGTTAGTCACGGACTCACGGTATCAACCAGCGCAACATGCAGCATTCGGACAGCAAACCGTGCAGCCGAACTCGACCTCAGTACCTTTAGAGAGCCGGACGGTGCGGGGCCCGCAGCGCGACGGCGCCCCCTCCCGGAGCTACCCACGCGTCGCGCCTTCTTCCTCGAGCCGCTCGTTGCATGCGCCGGCGGTGGCGCCGTCGCAGGAGTCCTTGTCCTCCGTGCCGAGGGGCCGCGGCTAGCCGCGCGGCGCCCCCGGCCCTCGTCTTCGTCGGAAGAAGAGGAGAGGACTACAACCGGCGGCCGCTTCCCCATCGGATGGGGCGGCGGTCGGCCGCACCGATGGCCTGATGGGTTTAGGCGAGGCGCGGAGCACGCGCGGCGGAATGGCGGGGAACGGAAATGGGGAGAGGAAGAGGACGGCTTCCAGGAGAAGGAAGCGAAGAGGGTTTTGGATCCTCTAGGCTCTAGCATCGTATGGATCCGAAAGCCCATGATGAACTTCCCACGATAATTTGGGTCCGTTAAGAGTTTCCTAATCTTTTTGGAGGACGAAGATATCATCTAAATATAAAAATTCTTTTTTTTAATATGGATGACATCTAAAAATAGATAATAAGATAACCGTTCTATTGAAGCTCAATTTATAGTTTTCATCCTCTATTTTCAGGATAGAGGATGGGATAGATGAGCTATTGGGATGCTCTAAGGACATTATTCACAATTAAAAGGGCTATTTGTATTTCATGCTACGTTATTAAAGTTACATGTAAACTTTATTTTTTAGTATAGAAGAAAAAACATATTTTAATTTCTAATATTCAAAATAAATAGTTATAACTATAGTATAATCTATATATCCTATAATTTATCTATCATAATACTTTTAATATTATCTCTATTTCACGATGGTACTTTTTACTTTGACTAGATTTATAAGCAATATATATTAATATATACATATGAATCTAGCAATAGATAAAATGTTCTACAATGAAATGCATGGGGTACTTCTTAATTTAAACCCAAAATTTTGACTTACACCCTTATTTTTTCACTTCTTCTTATATTTATAAACTAAAATTTGGATTTTCAACCTTATTTAAAGTTGATTTAGAAGTTTTCTTATCGTAGTTTGTTTTTAGCCTTGGCTTTTAGATTGCTAAGAACACGTATATAAAAATTTTATTCATAAATCATTTTGGTTTTTAAATATGTCATTTGGGTTTTCCTAAAAACAAAATATCAACCCCTTAATAACTAAATTTGTGTTTTTATCATGGCCCATAGAGGCGCAAATTAATTAAATAATTCATAAGTTTGGTATTAATAAATAGGATGAGCCAGCTTGGCTTCTGACAGGCGCTCGGCCCGCTCTCTTTACTCCAGTATTCTATAAAAATGCGTTTTCTTTTAGAAAAATGTATTCCATTAGAGTTTAACCTATTTGAGTTCATTTTTAAAACAAATGATTATAATTATGCAGATAATCCACACCTATATCTAATACAAACTTATATTACAAGCAATGACACATATATGATACTACTTTCGTTTCACGACGTAATACATTTTAGTATCATCGAATTCCGGTGAATATATACATATATATAAATAATATGTATTAATCAATATATATTAATTAATAGATAAATCTAAATATGGCTTAAAAAATTACGATGTAAACCAATGCAGTTACTGGCCAATAATAAATAATATTGTCTACTCTCTGGTACTAGGAAAGCATAATCATCCTCCTTCCGTTATATCCTCCCACCTCGGGCAAGTACAATGTGACAGAGGAATGAACCCATAAAAAAAAAACTCCAAGCCTCTACCTAACTATAAGGGTAATTTTAACATTTACTCCTGGTGCGAGTGTCTTCTACGTGTACTCCCTCCGTCCTATATACAATTACTTGTAATTTTTAATATTTCGTTTTATTTAAAAATTTAGTGCAAATATAAAAATTATAAGTAATACTTAAACTACTTTTAATAGCAAACAAAATAACAAACAAAATAAATAATATTTTCAATTGTTTTAAATAAGACGAGTGATCAAATATTATCAACAGAAAGTTAAAATGCCATATTATATGGGACGGAGGGAGTATATTTCATAGTCATATATATTGTACTTATAAAACGATATCTTTTTCATGTACACCCAAACACGATTAACACCCTAAAAACGACCTTAAAATAGTATGAGCACATCACATTACCAACTGTATTTAGTGGTAGACATGTGCAGTGCTAGGCAACGTTGACCCCACGTTGTAATGTTAAATGCATCGGAAAGACTATCGTTATTTATTGGACAAATATAGAGAAATAGGGGCATTACCTGTCAAGTCTCCTCAGTCTCCTCCTCCTCCTCCTCCTCCTCATCATCATCATCACCACCCTAGCTCATGATAACTGGTTAACAATGTCAAATCGGGTTGACGGTCACCTATTATCTATCTTCACCAACGGACGGGACCACCGATTAAGGGATTAACGACAAAGTCAGAAGGACATGAGACGAAGTTAATAGACTCCTATAGCAACACTTCCCCAACCATAATAAAAGACCAAATTGAGGATTGGCCTACTCTGGTCATCGGTTCATCAGCCAAACAGTCATTTTTATTTATTAATATTATATTTGTTTTGCACTAATTTAATGTACAACCATCACAAAATTGGTGCAATATGTATAAATAAACCAATATATCTATTATTACATGCCCGTGACATAAAAAATAATCGTAGTGTGGTAATATAATAGTTTCACAATGCCATACCGCCTTAGACAAATTAAAAATGATCCAATTTAAAAAAACCACCACTGATTCGCTAGTTGACCAAATAAACAAAAGAAATATACTATTACATGACAGTTTTTGAGCAGAACTGAACCGCCATGGTCATCAAATCTTTTTTTATTTAACCGTCGATCCCATCCATTTTTTTTCTAATATGTCCCCAAACTATATTGGGACATTAAGGTAACTCCTTGAACACTATAAAATGATGACCATGTCTGACGTGAAGGGGAACTAGAGGAACAAACCGAGGGGATCCAAATTAGGCTCTCTATACTCAAACCGCCATGGCTTGTATTTTCCCAGAACCTAAGAACATACATAGGAGTGGATATTAGGCTCCGTCGACCTAAACTTGTATAATCGTGTTATCTTTGCTTTCTCTCTAAACATTCACAATACCATCTAACTTCCTATTGTGATTCTCTCATGCTATTTAGGCCGAACTAAATAGAGAGGTCATATGATCCCCTGCTTAAGGAGCATTGGACTATTCAGCTTAAAGTGACCACATGTCATTTTAATCTTCATGCTTCTAACCTTTGTCCATATTTTTTTCCACATCCACGGTTGTTGTGATGATTGATTTTGTGCACTTAGCAATTTATTAAAAGGGGCCTAAAGCTTTCTCATCACTCATCAAACATAATAATCCTTAATTATTTATCAACAATTGGCCAAAACCAATTTAGTGGACTAGGCGCACTCCCAAGAAAATGTAAAACTAGAAACTTTTATATCGTTTTTTTCATGAAATGCTTAATTTACTAGGTGCTTGAAAAAGGTACCAACAAAATTCCAAAATCAACCGCAGAAGAACAAGATCAAAAATAGCCCAGCAACTGGTTAACGAAAATAATCGGTTGATGCACACTTTTTAGCTCAGTCTTCACGGTTTGCAATCGGTTGAGGGCTTGATGCACACTTTTAACCCATTTTAAGGACTCGATGGTTTTATGATGTCCAGATTCCAGCAACCAGCGGGTGGGAACAGCTCCGCGGAGGCGTCGTCGCGCGACCGCCGAGGCGTCCACGCCTCCGACGGCGAGGACAAGTATATGCGATCACAGCCTCTGTTGTTGGCGACTCGAAAAAT
Source organism: Oryza brachyantha (assembly GCF_000231095.2). NCBI lineage: Eukaryota > Viridiplantae > Streptophyta > Magnoliopsida > Poales > Poaceae > Oryza > Oryza brachyantha. The sequence goes on along the minus strand of NC_023165.2, from coordinate 6,418,494 downwards.
ACGGCGGCGTCTGTCGCGCGGGCGCCGAACTGCCGGCACCATCTCTCGAGTTCTCGACTTCGACCTGCCTTTTTACTGCAACTCTCCTTGACGGGATGACAGGTCTCATGTGCGTTTCCATTTTCTTTTTGCCTCCCGCCCGCGTGGCCGGTGAGTTGTCCCCCGCGATGTCTACGCGTCGTCCCCTCTTTGCTCCTTCGTTTCCATTCCTTCCCTCCAAAGTCTTCTCGCCTCATCAGGGAATCCGAATACTACCTCCTGCCACCGTCTCTTTCTGTAACCTCCACCTGTGCATGCCGCCGCCAACGCGCGGCAGGCTCGCCGGCTCGGCCAATCTACTGCGGCGCTGCCAGCTATAGTTTGCGCGGCAACGCGGCGGGCACAGAGAATCTCCGCGTCCCTGGACACCACATCGAACCAACCGTCGCCTTCAACGGTTCGCTCCCACGCAATAAAATCCCCTTCCCCCGTGTTCCTTTCCCCTCAATTTCTTCCCTCTCTCGATTGATCCACGAACAGTGACAGCACCGCACACAGCGGAACCCGCCATGGCAGCCGGGTCCTCGAGCGCCAAGCAGGGCCTCTACCCCGAGGTGAACCAGTCCCACCCTGACCTCAACACCGCCTTCCTCGCCAATCCCGCCGCCGCCGCCACTGCCACCCCCGGCGGTTCGCTCTACCCCGCCGTCGACCCCCAGCAGCTCGCCGAGAACCTCTTCCCTGACGCCGCAGATGACGCCACGCCGCCGGCGCCCACCACCGAGGAGACCCTTGTCGCGGTTCCGGGCTCGCTGCTCCACCTCGTCGACCCCGACCGCAGCATGGACCTCGGGGCGGGCACGCTCTCCGTCGTCCGCCTCCGCCAGGGGGACCACTCCGTCGCCGTCCTCGCGAGGCTCATCCCGGAGAAGCGGAACCAGCGCCGTGGCCTCTTCAGCTTCTGGAGCAGCGGAAAGTCCGGCGACGGCGCTGCGCAGGAGCCCGTACAGTGGCCGCTCACCCGCGACGTCGCCGCCGTCAAGCTCGACACCGCGCACTACTTCTTCTCCCTCCACGTCCCGCACACAGATCAGGATGACGCGGAGGATGCCGAGGCAGAGAAGGACGCGGACGGGGAGGCGGCGCTGAGCTATGGACTCACGGTCGCGAGCAAGGGGCAGGAGGCGGTCCTTGCGGAACTGGACAAGGTATTGGAGGAGTACACCACCTTCTCGGTGAAGCAAGTGGAGCCAACGGCAAAGGAGAAGTCGGAGGTGATGGACACGAAGGCGGTGACGGAGATCACGCCGGAGGAAGCTGTTGGGGATAAGAAGGAGGTGGTGGAGGAGCAATCAGCGGCGTTCTGGACGACGATCGCGCCGAACGTGGACGACTACAGCTCGTCAGTGGCGAGGCTGATCGCGCGGGGCTCGGGGCAGCTGGTGAGGGGCATCATCTGGTGCGGGGACATCACAGCGGAGGGCCTCCGGTGTGGGGAGGCGGTGGTGAAGAAGAGCGTGGGACCAAGTGGGAAGCCATCACAGGTGAAGCCGAGCACTATCAGGAGGATGAAGAGGTATGGATATTGAAAAAGATTATTCCTCTTGTTATTGTCTTGTAACCTACATTTTCTATCTAGAATTCACAATTTAGGTGAAAACTTGCTTGGTTAAATAGCATGTAGCAACTGTTTCTGTTGGCTTATAGTGGTAATTTAGTCAATAGTATTGTTTTTGGACTTTATATTGAGTATAGGATAAAGACATAGAAAATGCTGACTGTAGTTAGATTGTTACTGCAAGCCAAATGTCCCAGTCAAGTATAATCTTTCGGTGGCAATATTTAGTAGTTGATTGATAAAAGAAATTGACAACTTACTCAGTGGATATTTACTTTTTTTCTTGGTACTAATTCATCGTTGATTGCCTCTTCTCCTGTAAGCTACCTAGGCTTTATGTCATGGTCAATGGTTATATGTTAACCATTAAGAGTTGCTAGTGCCTTAGTAGAGACTAAAAGACTGACATGCTGGCAACTAGTAATCCTTATCGGCTAGTTAAATTAAGCATCAATATTCTTAGTGAAAATGTAAATGTAGATGTTTTACATGGAATGTTATCCCCTGGTGATGGCATTCTTTTATTGCATTGTTTAAGATAATCACTTTTGTGTGCCCTGCATTGTTCTTGTTCAGTTGTTTGACTTATGTTATCTTTATCAGAGCTAGAAGGGTCACAAAGATGTCCAACAGGGTGGCAAATTCAATCCTATCTGGTGTTCTAAAGGTCTCTGGGTTTGTTACCAGCACTGTGCTGAACTCGAAACCTGCCCAGAAATTCTTCAAGTTGATGCCTGGCGAAGTTATTCTTGCTTCACTCGATGGATTTGGTAAGGCCTTGGCCCAGTAGCAGGAAATACTAAATCTTAAGTTTGCTTGCGAAGTTCTTTTATTTGTATGGCTATATGCTTTTGAAATGTTTGAAAATTTGAATCTATTTAGAATTTAGAAATAACCAGATAGTACAAGTTCATTTTGTGCCTATTTTCCTAGATTTTTAATTATTTTCATTTCACTACATCTATGCAATAGGATGAGAAGAGTAGTGTTAGAACGATGATCCATAAGTTAACTGAGATTTTTTAAACCAATTTCAAGAACCAAGTTGCTTAGAATTCAATTTACTTTCTGCTTTTAAAAAACATGTTATATATTTTCTCAATTATTAAAACTATATTGGAACAATACTTAGTGTGTACGGTGTACCTGTCATGTTTTTAGCTAACACATGGTGTTTTAACCTATCATACTCTGTATAATTCTTGCTGTATTCAAATTATTATTTGTTTACTTATCACTTATTCGATGATTCAGGGAAAGTATGGGATGCTGTGGAGGTGTCTGGAAAGAATGTGATGCGAACATCGTCAGTTGTGACAACTTCTGTTGTAACACATAGGTAAATACACAATACTTTCTGTTCTATTCTTCACTCAAAATGTTTTCCTTTCCAATGAAACAACTAGAATAATTTTATTGGATTCTGCAGAAACCAAATTGTACTAGTTAACAAGCAGCCATTTTCAGAAATCTGCTATCTTCTTTTGGATGAACGTGTTATAAACAACAACCCACACACGTACACCATCTTTAACCAATTTTACATTGTTATAGATAGGAGCATATCAGCATATGTTTCACTAAATAAAGGAAACTTGCATTAAATTTCATTATAACAAAACTCAACACATAAATAAACTCAGTAAGATTGGCCAAACAAGTTAGGGTTACAAAACACTGATCTTATAAATCTGGGACTGGGAATGTCTGCAGACATTTTTTTTCTGCTTAATGCAAGTCATTTGTTATCAAATCACTTTACCGCAAAAGATAATAGCCTATTGCATAGTGATTATTCATTGCCATTTTGACAAAAAAAAAACAGTGTAATATATGAGATCGTTGATACTGGAGGTCTGGAGGAGGCTAAAATGATTCGTTTCTTGCAGATACGGTGATCAAGCAGGACAGGTCACACAGGATTACCTTCACGCCACAGGAAACGCTCTTGGAGTCGCATGGGCTGTATTCAAGATTCGGAAAGCTCTCGACCCAAAGGGCAATCTGAAGAAGTCGTCTCTGGCGAGCGCTGCAGCCCATGCTGTAGCTAAAGAATCAATAGCTCGGCAAAAGAAGAAGTGAGACAACATGGACGTCGATCATTGCCATAGGACTTTAGTAATTTACAGTGAACTAGGCAAGTTAGCAGATTTTGTTGTATGCTTGTATGTATCGCTTGTGAGGTGTAAGTGGAAACGTTGCCGTGATGGCTTTTGTTCTGTTTGTTCTGGCTTTTGGGCGTCTACTATGTTCAATGTGCAAATATGTACCGTACAACTGATATGTTTGTAACTTATCAAGTTATATAACACGTGATGCTTGAAAGAAAAATCTTACGATGACTAGCAATATACTCGTGTGCTAACATTATGGTCTAATTTACAAACGCTATGATCTAATTTACAATTTAATAACGTAAACAAGATATTATAGATTCATTTTAATGCAATCATATATAAACCCAATATTCAAATTTGTTAGTCTATTAAACATTTATTAATTTAATTATTTAAACAAACTCTAACTAAATAACTTAATTATTTAAACAAACTATGATAAAATAGTAGCAAACTGTTTGTTAACGATGACTATTATTATAGCTGTGCATAAATAATTATAGGTTGAACCTATTTAAATAAATTAAAAGTTTTTAAGTTTGAACAATAATGACAGAAACTATAATTAGTAATTTCAAAACTATAATAGCAACAAATTGCAAAAATAATTTTAATGTATTGCAGGGATAACTGATACACTAATTTCAGAACCACTAGAACACAAACTTCATATATTGCAACGATAATTTTAATTAAATATTTTATTTACGTCATTTGGTATTAACATAAAATTTAAATTTTGTAAAAATAAATTTAATGTAAAGTATTTTGTACAAACATGAGCTGCATCACATATAACTTTTCATATTCCTATAATTTTGTTGGCGTTGTATATATCAAAAGTATTTGACCGTGCAACTCTCGAGTCTAAATTTATTATGAGTTTAAAAATAAATTTCTTCATGTCTTTATATATTACATGAAAAGATATTTAATTAAATTCTAAGTGATCATCTAATTCCTAGCAAATATTTGTTGCACGAGTTCTTTCTAGTTTTTTAAAAAATATTGATAGTTTAAAAATTCAAATTTAATACATTAGATTTAATGTGGGGGAGATAGATGGAATGTGCACGCAATTTGGGGACCCAATAAACGAAAAGAGACAGATGGAACATGGACTGTTTGATTTGATACAGATCATTTGAGCTATTAGATTTGTCCAATGAGTAAAACAAGTGTGTTTATTACGAGTTTAAAAATAAATTTATTCGTCTCATTATATATTACAAGAAAATATATTTAATGAATATTAAGTGATCATCTAACTCGTAGCAAATATTTAGTGCACGAATTCTTCGTAGAAAAAATATTGATAGTTTAAAAATTTGGATTTAATGCATTAGATTTAATGTGGGGAAGATAGATGGAATATGCGCACAATTTTAGGAGTCGATAAACGGAAAGAGACAGATGGAACGTGGACGGTCTAATTTGATGCAGATGATTTAAGCCGTTAGGTTTGTTTAATGAGTAAAATAAATTTGTGCGCTATAGGATATAAGTGAATTATATATACTCCATTTTTTTGCACTAGTAATCGTGCACATGCAATGCATTTTCCATAATATTTATCCTTAAACATTTCATGTCTATGAACCTACTATACATAAAGCGAATCTACAATCAAACAAGAATTTGTTGCTAATTGTTTAAGACAAAATCAAATAGTAAAGTGAAAGGGGATGAGATCCAACCAAACAAAGAAATTTTTGGTGTCGGCGCCGGTTGAGAGAGCGGGCACGGTGGCGACGACCTGCACTGGGGCGCCGAAGGTGTGCGCCAGCCGATTGAAGTGGGACGGGCGATAGCGGGAAGCGGCGGCGGCGACCTGCGTTGGGGCGCCGGAGGTGGGCGCCGGCTGGTCAGAGGTTGGGGGCAGTCGCCAATCGATGGGGGGCAGGCGGCAGTACCGGAGTCGACGGGAAGAGCGGGCGCAGCTTGCGCCGGGCTACGATGGCGGCTTGCGCTAGGCGGCTTGCTGGTGTCCGGGAGAGCGTCGTGATTTTGGTGGAGGAGTCGGGGGTGATTTTGTGGAGGAGTCAGAGGAGGAGTCAGGGGCGGTTTTGGTATAGTCAGGGGTGTGTCCTACGTAGGATTACAAGAGAGAGTTGTTTCAAATCGTCCTGGATCATTGGATACGTAAATCTAACGGGTGAAACATGAATCGAGTAAATTCTGTGTATATTTGTTGGTGTGACATAAAAAAATTATAACTCCTTCTTTTTATATTAGTATAGACAAAGGAGGGTGTCTGTGAAAAACCAAAATACATTGGCGAACTGGCCCGAAAATGTTATCGCTGCAGTGCACGGCCGACGGGCCTGATTGCCTGGAGGCAATGTAAACTCCAGGTGTGCGCGCAAGGCTCTGGCCCTCTCCTGGGCAGGCTCGCTTCGTATCGGGCCCGGCCCGACCACGCCGAGCGCGTCGTGCATCCGAGTCAGTCCGCGCCGCGGTGAGTTCCGCAGTTCCGCGCCGATGGACCCGCCGCGGAGCCTCTTCCCGGAGCTGCCTCCTGCCGGCCACGCCCTCCTCCGCCTCGTGGACTCGTGCCGCTCCCCCGCCCACCTCTGCGCCCTGCGAGCCGCGCACGCGCGCCTCCTGTTCCTCCTGCGCCTCCCTTCCCACCCCGCCTCCGCCGCCGTCCGCGTCAAGCTCATGCAGGCCTACGCCGCGTGCGCCGCGCTCCCCGCCGCACGTGCGGTGCTCGACTCCTCACCCGACCGTAGCACCGTCTTCTTCAATGTCCTCCTCCGAGGCCTCACCGCCGCCTCCCTCCACCGCGACGCCCTCCTCCTCTTCGCCTCCATGCGGCCGCAGGGCCCCGCCTGCTTCCCCGACCACTACACGTACCCGCTCGCTCTCAAGTCCTGCGCAGCGACGAACGGCCTCATTCTCGGGCTACAGATGCATTCCTCCACCGCGAGGCTCGGCCTGGACGGGAACGCCTTTGTGGCGCACTCAATGATCAGCATGTATGCGCGGTGCGGCCGCCCAGACGACGCGTACCAGATGTTCGAAGAAATGCTGTACCGGGATGTTGTTTCTTGGAACGCCATGATTTCTGGGTTCGCACACGCAGGTTTGTTTGGCCGGGCTATGGATGTTTTCAGGAAATTGGTGGCGGTGCAGTGCCCAAAGCCCGATGCTGGGACCATGGCAAGCATCTTGCCCGCTATGGAGAAGGCAAGGATGGAGGACATCACATTGTTGAGAGGAATCTTTGATAAGATGCAGTTTAAAGGACTTATTTCCTGGAACGCTATGATTGCTATATATACTAACAATGAAATGCATGTTGAGGCTGTTGAGCTGTTCATGAGGATGCAAAAGGATGACATTGAGCCTGATGCAGTGACTCTGGCTACTGTTCTTCCTTCTTGTGGAGAAGTCTCAGCGCTTTCACTGGGGAAACGGATCCATGAAATTATCAAGAGAAAAAGGGTATGCTCCAGTATGTTGCTTGAGAATGCTCTCATGGACATGTACGCAAGTTGTGGGTGCCTGAAGGAAGCTAGGAGTGTTTTTGATTCCATGGGTGCAAGGGATGTGGTATCATGGACTTCAATAATTTCAGCTTATGGCAGGCATGGACATGGCAGAGAGGCCATTGACCTTTTTGAGAAGATGCGTGGACAGGGTCTCGAACCAGACTCTATTGCTTTTGTTGCTGTTCTTGCAGCATGCAGCCATGCTGGCCTTTTGGATATGGGAAAACATTATTTCTATTCCATGACTAGTAGGTATCATATATCCCCCAAATTAGAGCACTATGCTTGCATGGTAGACCTCCTTGGGCGTGCTGGATGCATAAGTGAGGCATATGATTTCATCGTGACGATGCCTATCAAGCCAAATGAAAGAGTCTGGGGAGCCTTATTAGGAGCTTGTCGGATTCACTCCAATATGGACATTGGGTTGTTGGCAGCAGACAATCTGTTAATATTGGCACCAAAACAAACAGGATACTATGTGCTATTATCAAATATTTATGCTAGGGCTGGGAGGTGGGCAGATGTTAGCACAGTGAGAAGTGTCATGGAGAGCAAGGGTATCAAGAAGTTGCCTGGTGTTAGTAATGCCGAGCTAGGGGATCAGGTTTACACATTTCATATTGGTGATACATCTCATCCACAATCAAAAATGATTTACGAAAAGTTGACTGATTTGTTACAAAGGATCAGGGAAATGGGCTATAACCCAGAGGTCGAGGCTACACTTCATGATGTTGAAGAAGAAGATAGGGAGGGTCATCTTTCAGTACATAGTGAGAAATTGGCTATTGCATTTGTTCTTCTAAACACTAGTCCAGGAACACCTATTAGGGTATCAATGAATCTAAGGACATGTAGTGACTGCCATCGTGCTGCAAAGCTGATTTCAACAATAACCAGTAGAGAGATTATACTTAAAGACGTTAATAGGATCCACTACATAGCACAAGGACTTTGCTCTTGTGGGGATTATTGGTAAAAAGATACATGATAAGTGCATACTGCTTTCTTTACCTCACACTTTGCCCCTCTCTGCCTCGAGCATGAAGCTTGGATTGATCTTTCTTCATTCTGTATTTGCTTTTGGGTTGAGTGAGATGGAAATTGTCTGGAAATATACCTACAGAAATGAAACGCCCTCATGCTACTGCTGAGTCAAAAGGAAAGAAGACATGTCCAGGTGCTAGTATTCAATTTCGTAACGTTCTGTACAACAAGATAAAAAGGGATAAAAAGGAAAACCTGGGAGACTGGTAAAAAAAATGCTCTAAGCAAAGATGAAATGATTGGAGGAGGAACTTCTGTACAACAAGATCAAACAGACCAGTACATATTGCTCTAAGCAAAAATGAAATGATTGGAGGAGGAACTTCTACAAGGTAAATTACTAAACTGTGGATGGAACTAACTAATAAAGATCAAACTTCTTTCGACTGACTAAGTGACTAGAGATTTAGCTTCTGTCACTGTTAAATATACGTTCTACAGCATGAAAAAAGTGCTCCTAGTTTATACGTGTGGAAGATACGCTCACACTTTCAGTATCCGGAAAATTGTCAATTTTCAATCCGGCAGTCCAAATTAACAATCAAATATGTTTGTTTTATCTTTCAGAATCCACAATGTTTGTGATTCTATGTATTTAGGAAGCTTCAGTCAATAAAATGTGCTGGAACCTGTATGTGCAATATGGGCATTACTTGGATAACCAACAGTGGGAACAATCTATCTGCGGAACAATCACTGAGGTCTGGAATAATGTCATCAGAAAGCTGCCTTCCCCAAAATCTGCATATTAGTTATACGAGTTGTTAGATGGCTCTGACCTATGTAGAATTGTTTTCCTACATAGAAAAGTCAGCCTGTAAGTTGAAGACCCAAATTTTGCTGCGATTGGAGGGTAGTAAAACATACTGCATAAATGTAAACTCTGCATCTTGATTTTTCAGAGAAAAAAAAAGTGAACTCATCTTACTACACATCTTTAATGCTCTCACATATACAAGGTAATAGCTCCCAAGGAGAATTTAATTGAACAAAGTTTTCAACAGAAAATTTCCAGATTGGTTTCTGTCTAGGTTCTAGGATTGTAGCCATGTAAAAGGTTTGCAACAACATTTGTTTTCTCCAAATTGATTTAATTGAACAAAAGTATTGCAACAGAAACTTGCCAGATTGATTTCTGTCTAATTCTGGAGCATCAGCAGGGTGCAGAGGTTCTGGTCATGAGGTTGCCCTGGGGAGAGGCACTATGTGCTTGAATGCGAACTGTTGCCAGAGCTTTGGGACAGGGAACTTGCCACTTGGCCTTCTCATTAGCAACGAAGACAGCGTGAAATGTATGGTGACGAGGATAGGTGGGAATGTATCGATTGTGGGAACCATGGAGATGGAGATGAGTTTCGGAGGGGACAGAGTTGGCATACAGACTCAGGTTTTTCTCTAGCTCCTGTGATGTTTGTGTTATCAATTTTTTTTTCCATATATTGATTGTCCATTATTCATGCTTCATATTCGGATGCTGTGATTTACTGAAGATTTTTAACAGCGACAGGGAATCCATACAAAAAATCCCCTTGCAAATTTCTGCAAAATTCACAGAATAATAAAACCACAAACTCTTGTTTTTTAATATGAAAATGCTCCTATGTGATACTGCACTCTATTTTTTATAGCCTCCAGGAATAAGAATGCCATAAAAACATTATGCCATGCTGTAAAACTTTCAGAACTAGTCTGTTCAGCATGCTTGGCATTTTCTCATCTGTAATCAACACAGAATTACTCCATTCTATAAAACCTTTCTGTTCAATGTGTACAGCTCAAATTATTGCATTATCATTTGCATTATTTCTGTCGTACTTTGTTGTAAGGTGTCCAACAGTCTAATACAACCAAATTTTCTTCTTTTTAGATATTTTGTGCATCACAATAGGTAAGTATGTATCAGTGTATGTGTATCCAGATTTGAGAACTTTAAATCATGCGCTCTATTATTTGGATAAAAATAATGGTGTGGTTAAGCTTGTGGAATTGAAAAAAATAACAGACAAGCTTGCTGCAACTGAGAAGATTGGCTTTCTAAAATAAATACAATATGTGTGGGCCAAAGAAGGATAATAAATTTTATTATTTTATAGGGGAATGCACAATGATAGCCACCATGATGGTATTATGGTATTACTACCACGATCTTTTAAAGCTTTTAATTGACGAGCTAAATTTTAAACCCTGTATCTTTTCCCACAAGAGATCGAGAGGCCTTTGTCTTAACTCTTAAATATCTGATAATGCATTTAGCATGACATTGCCTTGTCAGCTCCCACTTGTCCTTGTTTTTCGAAGTAGCCAAAAAATAATAAAATGGACGAGGACGACAGTAGGGGGCATGCTTGCTTATTCAGTGTATCATGGCCTTCTTTTCATCCTAGACTCATTTTAACATCATTAGTAGAGACTTCGTTGAGTGCAACGGTGCAACCAGTCCACAACACCAAGAAATGCCCCCCCCCCCCTCCTCAACCCACCCACACACACCCCTGTGTACCAGGAAAAATAGAGGCCTCTATTAAATAGGTGTATATATCAAATTTATGGTCCTGACTGTAACCTTGAAGGTGAACTCTAGACCACATGCTCTAGTGGTTCATTTTCAGCTCAAATACAGAACAATCTGCAACATATAGTCCAGAAAATATCAAAATAATCACTAGACTGTCCTTTGCACTAGTCACTATCGTTTCAGTAATCACTTCCTTTCGACCTCTGTTACAGTTGAAGAAATCAGGTGGTGTTTAGTTTGCAAATTTTTTTTTTAAAAACATCACATCAAGTTTTCGGATACATATTTGAAGTATTAAACGTAGTCTAATTACAAAACAAATTTCAGATTCCGGTTGGAAACCGCGAGACGAATTTTTTGAGCCTAATTAATCCGTCATTAGCACATGTTGGTTACTGTAGCACTTATGCCTAATCACTTTCTGATTAGGCTCAAAAGATTCGTCTCAATATTTCTTCCGCAACTATGTAATTAGTTTTTTGATTTATCTATGTTTAATGCTTTATTTAGGTATCCAAAGATTTGATGTGATGTTTTTGGAAAAAAATTTTGGGAACTAAACAAGGCCTCAGTATGACAACATTAACTACTCTTCTCCGTTTCATATTATAAGACCTTCTGGGCTTGTCTAGATTTATTCATGTATTAATATTTATGTTTTGTATTGTCTAGATTTATCAGTACACAGATGAATCTAAGCAAGTCAGAAAGTCTTATAACATGGAATGGAGCGAATAGTGTTTTTGTTATCCAAAAATAAAAATAATATATGATATATTTTTCTGCGGCTTGTGATGTTCTAGTTTTTAGTTTGGCTTCTCTGTTTTTTTTGCTACTAATCACTATTGCTTTCGTTAACATTTGTGTCCATCACTTCTATAGTCTGTTTGTTTGTAAGTTCTGCGTATAGAAAAGAATCCTGATTTTGCCATTAAAAAACTAGTAAAACAATCTTTATTCTACCATCACAATTTTTTAATCTTCTATTGGATCCTGCCGAACATACACACTATTAAGCAGAGCCGTCACACATTAACGTAGCAGTAGACAGTGGTCGTTATAAGTCAGTATTTTTTTTTTATTTTGTTTCATCGTAAGTCAGGTTTCTGCCTGCATTGTATAATTCATAACATTCATTTCTCTTATACGGTTAATTAGCACTAGTCATCATCAGGTCAAATCCATGTTGTGTTTCTAGCTATGGCAGGTCATGTTCATGTATTGTTAGAACTTAGGAGGCACCAGCACGTCACCAACATCTCCGCCACTGTTGTGTTGCATTAACATGTTCTGCTTTTTCTATAGAGCAGCAGGAGTCCTAACCTCTTGGTACAAAACCTCATGCTGTGTGTATGCATATTAAAAAGAAATAGCAGAAAGGTTTAAGATTGAATAAGAAGCAATGCTTTATCTAACAACCACCATGGTGGGGGGAGGGAGTTGAATTGCCAATGTTGCTACCTTTAATGCTGCCCCCGTGACACATTTGTTGGGGTGCAGCACTCTTCGTGCGTGTGATGTCTCACCAGATCCAATAATTGGTGATCTGATCCTGCCTAAACATTAGGTGGCAGATGTGCAAGCGTATCTGCTGTTTTTCCCCCTCGCATTGTCTTGCGCCATCCTTTTCTTTGATGGACTTTTTGAGTTTTGAGTTCCCTTTCCATCTGCCGGTAACCCTGCATGTTCAGTGGAATGGTATGTCTGTGTCACTTCTGTACGTTCCTCTGCATGCATGCCATTGTGTTTGGAAGAAGAAAGGTGAATCGACGTCAACGTTTTTAATATGGTGTGCTTGCCTTGGTTAGTACTTCACCCTGACATGGCGTTACATCGGCTGACCAGGAGCTTGCTTATGTTCGAGGGTATCGATTAGTAGACATTACGTTAAACCTGCAGTCCTGATCGCGGTATGGAAACAGCCGCTAGTTAGGTTGTTACGCAGAGCTTCTGTGATAATCTTCCAGCTTTGTTGCATTTCAAGATCTCGTCCTTGTTCGATTGTTTCTTGTGAGCTATATTCTGTTTCATTGATGTGTGTTCACATGTTTCCGTGATGAAAATGATCACGTAAATTGAGTTCAGAACTACACGCGGTTTATCTTTTCCCGACGTATTTGAAAAATAAAAGTAATTTGTAACAAAATTTTATCATTAAAACTATGATAAACTATGATAAAAAATCCTTAAAACTTAATTCAAAGTTTATCATTAAAAAATTTAAATTTTGGTTTATAAGCCTAAGCCAAAAGATGAGAGTGTAGGCATTGTGCACCGTGCAGTATTCAGATAGCTGCCGTTATACATAAGGCAAGCCAAAAAAGATTTAAAAGTACGGGCAAGTTGAGAAGTTCTTATTTGTTTTATTTACCCTATAAAAGGATCCTGCATTATTCATACTCCCACTTCATGTCGAGAATAACTTTCTGGTACCGCATTAAATTAAGCAGCAAACTGGTGAAGATGCATGCGTCGTGTACTCGCGTCTTTTTGTTTTTTTTATGTTTATAATCAAAATTTAAATTTTAAATTTTAAATTTAGAGTTAATTTTAATTTTTTTATTGTAGTTATTTTTCAGCTTTTGCAAGCTTTCATATCACTGAGTATATATGTATATATATAAAAGTTTTATTTATAAATTATTTTTCGACTGCCAATACGTTGCTTGGTTTTTTTCACCTAAAACCAAAAGAGATGGCAGCCCTGTTTTCATCAGGTAGTGTTCTTTCCTTGAAGAAATGGAACTTCTATAATAATAACATGTAACGACAATCAATAATACATCACCAAGTGACTTGGTATTGTTCACGACCGTGCTCTTGTCCACAGTACTTCATACCAGTGGTTTAATAATTCTTTCGATCTCTCTAACCGACACATTCCCACTATGTTCGACACTCGACAGAGAAAAGGAGAGGAAAGCTGGAACAAAAGGCACCTACTATAGTGTACGAAAGACTAAATACTGGAGCCTTTACGTGGCCCAGTTTGCCAAATGAAAACATGCTTATTATGACGGTGACTTTGGGAATATTCTGAGCAATCGTATGTATGTTTATATCTGTCGACTTGTTCGCTGTAGATATAGCTCTTCTCATTTGCGCTGTTACGCAATACTACTACACTTGATTGTACTGAGAGGTAGTTTAACTTTTACTGCAGGAGGAGTTAAACTTAACACACCACCAACACTGTTGCTTCTATGTTTCATAATAAAATATGATCGTCGTGCCGGTGCCAGTCCGGCGAAAAACAGTCCTAACAGAACGTACATACGCATTCATGAAGATGAACCTAAGTTCGTCTAGGCCACAATTTATTCTGATCACCGCATTTATTCCGATGCTTTTGGTGTGTTTCTTGGTCGTGTTCTTTTGGTTGGTAAAAAGATAAAATATTATCTTTAATACCTATGTTGCTAACGATAAAAATTGACAACTGAGACTATTAGATATAGGCGTTAACACATTGGTCTTAGGGTTGACCAAATCAAAGTTGATTGGTAAAACAAAGTCAATCGGATAGCAATAGGAGATAGCGGTCGATGGAATTCCGAATCGGATAAGGGTTGAAAAGGTAGAAACTGTGTTGAAGATTAAGCCTAAGAGGGAATCGATTACAAGAGTTCGTGTTACATATGTAAATTTAGGCTAGGAGGTCATATTTAGTTTGTTTCTATAAGTATAAATATGGAATAAGTTCTAGTTTGAGTTCGATCAGGACAATGTCATACCGAGGGTATAAGTATGTATACCCTTAGGGCCCCGTTTGGTAGGAGGCATGGGTAGATAAGTTATCTGACATGGAAAACGTAGTAATAGATTAGTACATGATTAATTAATTATTAATTATTAAAAAATATAAAATAGATTAATATGATTTTTTAAAACAACTTTCTTATAGAAAATTTTTACAAAAATACACCGTTTAGTAGTTTGGAAAGCGTGCGTGCGGAAAACAAGAGGGGTAAGATAACTTACTTGGGCTCCCGAACATGGCCTAGTTCTTGTAACTTAGTTTTCAATCAATACAAACTCGACACATCACCACCTTTACACTTTCGACGAAGCGAGCTATCGATGTAGGGCTGCATCAATTAAGCTTGATCTCCAGTAATGCAAGTTAGCTTCGTCACCCTAGCAGCTAGATCAACTAGGACTTCCTCAATTAAGTTTGATATTTTAGTTGGTTAATCCGGTGGGTTTATCTAGATTGCTTTACATGTTTAGATTTGTTTCAGTTTACCAAGCATAATTTATGTATTTTATCGGCTCAATTCTAGTAGTTTTCAGTTGCTTCGTGCCTAAATCTATCTCAGCTTGGTCTGATCAATTATGTTTGGTGTCAATTGTTAATCATACCAGGTTATGTACATGCATGATCTGTCTTATTAGAGTCCCAGTCAATGATTTATTCAAGTGATCTATCAGCTAGATACTTACGCTGATATAATTGCTAGTTTAAGCCTTATTTAGTTAACTCATCCCTATATTGTCTTGGTTCGGTCCGATCTATCAGAATTGTCTTTAACAAAACAAAGACTTGCTAGAAATTATATTTGTTTTAAGGATTTGGACCGATAGGTCACCATATTTTATCAATTGTTGGTTAAATACGCATAATATCTATTCTAGGTCTAGTTTCACTAATTCAAATCTTGTAATGTCTTGGTTCAGTCTGGTATTCTAAGATTGTAGTTAGTAACTATCAACTTGATGGATATTATGTATTGTTTAAACTTCTATAGGATGGAATAAGTCTTTATACATTAATTACCTAAATAACTAATTTGTCTTATTTTAATTAATATAAGAATTTGTAACGTTTGTTTTTTAACTTTAACATGTCTCGGTTAGGTACAATCTTCTATGGTTGTTTTTAATAATAGCATGTTTTACAAAAGGTTATATTTTATCCTAGCTGATCGATAGCTTTTGATTTAACATTAGTTTTTATTTTATCTTAAACTGATTAGCACACATATATCCGATTGTTATAAGAATAAGAACCTACATTGATGGTAGGCAGATATTCCAAAACTTCATGTGTATTCAGTACATCAAGTCAAGCTAGATTTATTGCCAACATAATCCTCTGTCCAATAATAAGTGCATTTCTAAAATCAAAATGTCTCACAAAGAGTGTATTTATGATATACTAGTTGTTCCATCAATTAACTTATGTTTAAATATTTATCCTTGTCACTCGTACTTACCTTTCACTTTATACAATCTTCCTATTTAATAAGGGTTATTTAAGTTATTTCTTCTTGTTACTAATTTGTCTTTGTTGTGCTAGAAATACATTTGTATTGGGATAGAGGTAGTATTTATTGGTATAAGATATGAATTAACTACTATAAATTTAAAATCTACTTTCTAAAGGTATGATGATGAACTTCCGTATAATACCCTTTTAAAACATTGTAACATTAAACGGTTTAGAAAATATATACTTAAAAACTAAGAAACAACCTGACGAGGAAGAACGCAGCCGCTTCCACACCTGTAGCTAAACCTCATGTATCTTAGGACGACCATACAGCATAGTACCACCAGCAGTGCAAGTGCTCAACCGATCTACTGTACAATCGAGCATTCGTTGCGCCCATCATGCATGCACTTCGCCGCGCTCCTGCTACACTGCTACGGCTGCCTACGGGATGCGCCACCCGCCGTACTACTACGAGCCGCTCATCTGGCAGCAAAGCGACGCGCCCCGCTCACTCCCACGCCCCGCGCGCTTCCGTCGGCCAGATCCACCCAATGATTGCATCCGCCGTTGCGTCGTACTGTACAACCTCGAACTCGTCGGTGGACACGCACGGGACCTCAGTTCGCGCGAGCGGGCGGGCACCGATCTTTCGGCCGGCGCGGTTAATGACTGCGCTGCTATTGCGGTGGGGGGGATTGCGCCGCGTGTGTGCGTGGAGGGGAGAGGAGGGCGCTGTTCGATTAGGTTCCTCCTGTCTTGTGAGTGAGTGGTTGATTGATTGGGAGAGTGGTCGCTAGGAGAGGTTGTGTGACTTGTGTCGGTGGCCGCCGCGCGACGCTGCTGACGCCGTGTGTGCGGACTGGCGCCTGGGATGATTTTCACGTGCTCGGTCAGGTGCGCGGTCGGAGATAGAATCTTCGGCTCTCTTGGGATCGGAGACGAGAAGCTGGCGACGGCGAGACACTGTTCATGGTTCCCGGTGACTTCTCAACAAAAAAAAGGGAACGATATGAAGCAATTTTTCATGTAACGGGTAGATTTGTGTACGGTATGGCAAGGTTTTGCATGCCAGGGTACATGATCTGAGAATCCCCCAAGTCCGGAGGAGATTAATAATGCCATACGGGTGAGGTTGGTTTTGTACGCATGCCACAAAGCGGATGCATTGGTGCATCATCAGGACTGGACGAGAAAAAAAATGTATTGTTATCAAATCCCAGTTTTTAAATCATTGTTTCCCTGAACGATCATTCCATCCCTGCAACTACCGCTGTACTTTACTCATCATCGCGCAGAAGAATCAAGGTGGTCTCCACAATCCGCCATTCCAGTCTCACTTAAAAAAAAACAACAATCTGATTACAAGTGGCAAGCCGCTTCGATTCAACTCCACTGCTCCAGTTACCACTCCCAGTCTGAGAGTTCCGGTACTGGATCCTCCAATCTCAAAAAAAGAGAAGTACAGTCTCGTCTAAACAAACAAGCCTCCTTCTGGCTTTCCTAAAGAGAGCGTGAAAGCCAGGTCGTGCGACTCGTGAGTCCAAGTTTTAGGCTCTGTCTAGTTCCCAAAAAATTTTTTAAAAAATATCACATCGAATTTTTGGATATCTAAATAAAACACTAAATATACATGAACATTAAAACTAATTATATAATTATGGAAAAAATCGTGAGACGAATCTTTTGAGTCTAATTAGAACGCGATTAGCCATAAATGCTACAGTAACCAACATGTGCTAATGATGAATTAATTAGACTCAAAAGATTCGTCTCGCGGTTTTCAGACGAAATCTAAAATTTATTTTGTAATTATACTATATTTAATACTTTAAATATATGTCAAAAGCTTGATAGGATGTTTTTGCAAACTTAAGCCAGGCCTTAATGAAACTGAGTTGGAGCCGAGTTCGAAGCCGCGATCCCACCGCCGAGCCGGTGGCCGCGCGGCCCCGTCGGTCAGCTGCACGCACGCACGCACGCACGAGGCGGTTGGCCACCCCGCATTTACTGCGTGATCGCGTCAGGCCACATCCGTCATCGCGGCGAGCGGCGAGGGATCGCGCCTCGGTTTGCTCGCCGTCTCCCCCCGAGCAGCCACATCGAATCATCAGGGATCAATCACTCGCCGTGCCGGGCGCGCGACCGCGACCCGCCACTGTCGCTCGCATCACGGTGATCCTCCATCCGGAACTCCAGTGAGGCAGGCAACGGTGAACCCAACCAAAAGGCCGGCAGCGACGTCGCGTGCGCGGGTGTATGCCGCGCGAGTGCGCGACGGCTAACGCATCAGCCCGTGCGGGAAGACGCAGCGGGTGAGTCCAGTCCAATTTGGCCGCGTTTGGCACCCACCTGAATTCTTTTCGTTATTCGTAAGCACACATTTTTAGAACAGTTAAAGTCTAAAATTTTCTAAGAAAATTTACTTTAAAGTATCATATTAATATATTTTTAATTTTTTATAACTAATACTAATTAATTCTATTACTATACTTTTATACCGGATAATATACACTCAGAAGAACACGGCCTTAGCCTTAGTAGTCTCTTAGATTTTTTTAAATTTAATACGTTAACTATTATATCTATATTTATTAATTATCTTGTTTATATTTTTATAAAAAAAATAAAAATTATAAGTTATGCTTAAATTTTATTTTAACTACATTAAATTATAATTATAATTAATAGTTATATAAATAGAATAATCAAATATAAA
This sequence comes from Oryza brachyantha, assembly GCF_000231095.2. Lineage (NCBI taxonomy): Eukaryota > Viridiplantae > Streptophyta > Magnoliopsida > Poales > Poaceae > Oryza > Oryza brachyantha. The sequence goes on along the minus strand of NC_023165.2, from coordinate 6,399,790 downwards.
CATAGGTATAAAAGTCAACGAGAAAAGTGGAGGGGATACATTTAAGAACGGTAAGGGGTCAACAGTTCAACACATGTGGTCGTGTTGGGTCTGGATCCCGCGACACAAAAGAAAGGTGTTGTTTGGTCAAGATGGTAATGTACATCGTTGCTGGACAAAAAAATAAAAGGTGCAAGCAACAGATGATTTGCCACATTGGAATTGACCGCTGTATTGTTATGGCTAGGCCGGTCAACGTCAAATACGTACATCCATAGAAGCGTGATCAGTACTAGTAGCATCCTTATGATCATATGCTTCATTTTTTTAGGGGGGATAGATGTTTTGTTTGATCAAGTCTAGCAGAGTTTGCACTGCCGGTCATCTATGACCCCACCCATGCTTGTGTGCTCGCGCGATCGCAAACTTTAAAAAAATGCTCATAAAAATGATAAGACTCTAAGTATGCTAACTAACAGTTGGAACAAAAAGATCCTGATAAGCTTGGTCCTCAAAAAAGCCCCCCAAACCCTACCGATTCCGAGTTGTCCCCTGCGTTTTTCGTTTTATCGCTGCTTCTGTTATCCCGTAGATGCGTCGAATGACATGAAAACGACATTTCATGGACCGCCACTAGGTACGTAACGCAGTACTATTATTGATCAGCACAGATCCGAAAAACTTTCAGAATTTTTAGATCAGAGTTTCACCGTGACAAGCCTCCCTCATCTGCAGATACCAGCAAGACGTAACAAGAACGGCTGCCATGGGACCCTCACCTGAAGTCAGTCTAAATGTCTATTGCTAAACAGACACAAGTCCTAATCAACGAGTGTATCAAATGGAAATTGCACCGATCAATTAAAACGACCGCCATCGAGGGATGAGCGAATGAATCCTCCTCCAAGTGCACCGAATTTGAATGCGATACGACAGTAACCAAGTCGTCAGGTTTCATTGCGCGACACTAATTGTACATTACCAGCACGATTACTCGCTACAGAAGAATGTCTTTTTCTTTTGCAACACTGGGACATCCAATTCGCAGAAAGATAAAAATAATTAGGCCAAAAGATCATATGCCAATCCAATCATCATCTATCAATCCCAAGGGTTTATAGCTAGTTAGTAGGTGCCTTTTTCTTTTCCGAAAGAGCACTTCGATTCCCTTTTCCTTTAATTTTTCCACCATGTGGTTGGCTAATTTGCTCCCCTTTTCATCTTTTTTTTTTTCAAGTAGGGAGTGTGTTATGTGTAATGAACCAATTATTCACCAATGGCACTTGGCCACCTCCATCTCCAATCTCTCGCTTTTCTCTCGCTCCCCAATCTGACAATCTCCACCATCAAATTTTCTTTTCCTCGTTCACAGCTCGCCTTTCTCACTCGCATCATCACATCAACAAGAATACCCTATTCCTGCATCGCATCGGGGTGGTGGTTCCGTGCTCTTCCGCTCACCCGCTCGTCTCTGTCACCGTCTCTGTTGTCTGCTAGCCTCCGCGTACCGGCACATCGCGCGTTCGCGCGCGCCGAACAGCAGCCTGCCTCGCAAGCCGCCGTGGACGGTGGACCGCGACCGGCTCCTCGTCCTCCGCCTCCGCCTCGTCTGCGCGCGGGGCGGCCAGGCCTCGTGCCTTTTCAGCGCGGCATTTGTGTGCGTGGTTGGAGTGGTTGGGAGACGACGCGAGGCGAGGGCCGGCGATGGCGACGACCCCCCGCGGACGGGCGGCGTGGCGTGGCGTGGCGCAGGGGGGAGCTCGTGGTATTTTTCTATGCGCTCCGTGCAGCTTGAGCGCTTGACAACCCAACCAGATTTTAGGTGGTTAGCTCTGTCGCTTGCCGCGACGACGCTGCCTTCGTCTTGAATCCTCTTTTGGCCTGGGATAGCAGTGGTATGACACTACTATCATATATTTCCCGCTCTGGCTTCTTGTGCTTGTACCGGCCTCCTGCTCCAGCTCCGCCTCCGGCCCTTTCGGTTTGGATCCTGTGCTAACGGAATTCCCTTTCCGGTCGCGGCCCGCCGTCGCGACGACCGCCACTGAGTTTTCTATTCCACCGGAGGAGTTCCGGGTCGCACATTGGTTGCAGCAGGCAAGGTGGTCGTATCTATCTATCGGCCACGGCGTGTGCGCTGCAGGTGCAAAGTCCACGGCGGAGTAGTAGTGGTTGAACTAAGTGAGGCAAGCGCCGAGCGGGAGTCGTCACCATGGGCAAGTGTGTCGACTTGTGGTGATTTTTACCGTGAGCCGCCGACCGCCGCCGCTGGCTGACACCGGCGGGCGATCGGCTTTCGGGGGGAGGGGGCGATGGCGGGGGAGCACGGGGACGTCGTCGGCCGGTGCATACTGGTGGGGCTGCACATGGACGCCGTCGGCAAGGAGCTGCTCCAGTGGGCGCTCAACCAGGCGGCGAGGAGCGGCGACCGCGTCGTCGCCGTGCACATTTACCGCAAGTCCGGTAGGTACCTCACCTCTGCAAGAACTCGCCATGAAACTGCAGCTCGGTCGATTCGTTCCTAGTGATTCAGTGAAGTCAAGTGCCTGCTTTTGTTGACATTTTCTTGTCTTTTGATTTCCGGAGACAACTGCAAGACGAACACCCTGAGCCTGATCAGGACGCTGGACGACTACCTGGCAGAGTACGAGGCACTCTGCAGCAAGAAAGATGTAAGCATGGGCATGCCGCGGTAGTGATTGCTGATGGAGGGAGCTCTATGCCATGATGATTGAATTCGCGTGCTTTTATTGATGGTGTGTGTGTCAGATTGTTCTTGTCGGCCGGGTGACGCCGGGAAGCTCGATCCAGAAGGTACTGGTGAAGGAGGCCAAGCTCTGCGCCGCCATGGTGGTGGTGATTGGCGCCAACAAGAAGTACTCATTTGGGTCAGTGATGCAAGCAGCGACCTTTGTATGATCCAACTGTTTGTTTCTTCTCCGTTTCTAACTCTTTGACATCAAAAACGTTTCTTTGGTGGGTTGTGTTGCTCAGAGGCTCGACTTGCTTGGCCAAGTACTGCGCCAAGAAGCTGCCGGTGACGACCACCGTCGTCGCCATCCAAAGCGGCAAGGCCATCTTCGTGAGGGAGGCGCCCAAGCCGCCACTTGGTAAGTGCCTCTTAATCTCTGAATTTTAGGATGGTAATGGTGTTTTAGAATATCATAATTAGTGAATCGGTGAGTGATTAGAGGCTTCGTTTTGGGCATTTTGTTCAGGAGCAGAGCCGAAGCCGGTGCTCCGCACCGTGCTGCACCCGAGCGTCGGATTGGAGCCCAAGGTGATCATCCCGAACCCAAACCGGAGCGCGCGTTCCATGGACTTCGACGCCACGGGCTGCGGCCACGGCGGCGCTGTTCCGGTGAGCTCATACGACGACGCAACCAAGGTCGGCGATGGCGCGAGGACAGCCGAGCAGAGGCTCGGGTGGCCGCTCCTCCGCCGCCCGCTTCCCGCGGCGAACGGCGCCGTAGCGCAGCCGCCCAAGGACGACGGGCCGCGCAAGCAGTCGGTGGTGCAGTGGGTGATGAGCCTGCCGCGGCGCTCGTCCCCGTCGACGTCCCCCGAGCCGCAGGCGGGGCTCGTCGCCGAGCTGAAGCGGATGCTCGACGCCGTCCCGTCGCGGTGCCGGTGGTTCCGCTACGAGGAGCTCTACGACTCCACCAACCACTTCTGTTCAGGTTCTCCCACATTCCTCCCACATTGCGTACACATATCCCCCCATCAAAATCTTTCATCTTTCAGCAATTGAATTCCTCCTCCGTTCTTGCAGAGAATCTGATTGGGAAGGGAGCGCACAGCAGGGTGTACAGGGGCAGCCTCGCGAGCGGGCAGCCGGTGGCGATCAAGCTGTCCAAGGCGTCCGCCGAGGCGTCGAAAGATTTCCTCCGGGAGGTGGACATCATCACCAAGCTGCGGCACCACCGGATCGTCCCGCTCATCGGAGTCTGCGTCGAGGGGCCCAACCTCATCTCCGTCTACGCCTACCTCCCCAGAGGCAGCCTCGAGGACAACCTGCACGGTAGAATACTACACAAATTTTTGACAGATATTTGTACACGATACGCATATAAAATTCTGTACATCCATGACATGTCAACAAGTCAGCTAAATGCAGGAGTATTTTTTTTGGAAAAAATAACCCAGAACAGTTCAATTCGTGTAAATTTTGGAGTTCGTAATTAGGAAAGGTGTCGCTGTTAGAACGGTTGCATGTTCTTCACTCCTTGAATCCTTGATGTGTGACGTATCGACGCTGTCAATTTTTGCAGGTAAGAGGTCGAAGCCGACGCTGTCGTGGGAGAAGAGGTACAAGGCGGCGCTCGGTGTCGCCGAGGCCCTGAGCTACGTTCACTCCGGCCACTCGCGGCCCGTGATCCACAGGGATGTCAAGTCGTCCAACATCCTACTCAACGACGAGTTCGAGCCCCAGGTGGATTGTCACAGTGCCAACTTTGGATCCATTTTTGCAGTCCCGTGTTTTTTTTTTCTCTGAACTCTGCGTTGTGGCATGGCAGCTGTCTGATTTTGGGTTGGCCATCTGGGCGCCGTCCAACCCGGCCTCCCTGACGCACAGCGACGTCGTGGGGACGTTCGGGTACGCATCCTGCGGCGTCGTACGCCATCGCACTGATTCATAAACTCGTCTTGTCGTTAAACTGACGGTGAAATCTGCTTTTGGCTCCGCCGTGTGTGTGCAGCTACCTGGCGCCGGAGTACTTCATGTACGGGAAGGTCACCGACAAGGTGGACGTGTACGCGTTCGGCGTCGTCCTGCTGGAGCTTCTCACGGGGAGGAAGCCCATCAGCGACGGGTCGCCCAAGGGCCAAGAGAGCCTCGTCATGTGGGTAAGTGTACAGTGTACAGCCCTACCCGACTTTCATCTCGTGTCATCCATGGCATTGGATGTCCCTGACGTGACCGCACGAAATTTGGTGTCTTTGGCGTGAAAAAAACAGGCGAGCCCAAAACTTGACAGCGGCGACATCTCTGACCTGCTGGACGCGGGGCTGGACGTGAAGCACGACGAGGCCGGGGTGAAGCGGATGGCCGTGGCGGCGTCGCTTTGCCTCAGGAGGTCGGCTCGCCTCAGGCCGAAGATATCGCAGGTCGATTGCCGTTTTCTGCTCGCCCTCGTGGTGTCAGACTCTCTCTGTCAGTCGTGCACGCGGAAACTGTCAACTGTGTGTGACGAATACGCTCTACTTGTTGTGCCTGTGCGCAGGTGCTGAGCGTGCTCCGGGGAGAGAGCGCTGTGAGCTTCGCCGACCTGCAGACGGCCGAGGCGGCGGAGTGCGTCGATGACGAGACCTACCCGGCGGCGAACGTGAGGTCGCACCTGGGACTCGCCCTGCTGGACGTTGAGGACGCCGAGTCCATCTCGAGCACGGAGCACAGCAACCTCAGTCCCCTCGAGGAGTACCTGCGAGAGCGGTGCAGTCGATCGTCCAGCTTCGATTGACAATCTTGCTGCTTTGGCTGCTTTTCATCTTTTTGTTAATTTTGTTTGGGTTGGGTTGCCATTGTTTGGATACGATTTACAACACATGTACAGAACCAAAAGAAGTCACCTGCGCCAAATTTTCGGCGGCGAGAGGATTCTGATTGTGCCAGAACGACTTAGTAGTACATGATAGTGAGCTCCTTGTACATACAGAAATAAAAGTCCCAATCATGTTAGGGTTAATTTCTTCAGAGCAGATAAAACCTTATCAAATTGAAAGGTATAGGTCCATCAGAGGACCAAATAATGCATTGCTTATAATCACGGCATGCCATAATAATCACATTACAAACATGGTCCTCAACAACATGGTCATTTGAATTTCAATTGCTGCGATAAACAAGCAAAAATACAACATTACATGAAGTTTGCTAGACACAGCAACATAAAACGAAGAAACTCTGGAACAAAGCTGGAAAACTGTGGCAGGGAACAATTATATCCCACACCCACACAGCTCTCTCCCAACACCTTCCTACTTCTCACCTACATTACTAGAGCTAGAATGGAACCACATATGGCAACTGATAGACATGAAGGTCTGGCAAATGCATCGCCCTGGGCTGCAACAAAAACTGCTCCGCTGATTGCGAAGAGACCGGATCAGCAATTTCTCTGCAGTTGCCAGTGCCAGCGTCAGGTTTCCTCGTACTGCCGAACAGCCAGTCCTGATCACCAAGATTTGTATCTTCCATTCCAATTGAAGGAGGATCCCAAGTAACAAATAAATCCTTGAACTTCTTCTCTTTCTTCTCAGCCTTGCGGCTCTTCTTCCGGTCTGACTTGGACTGCTTCTCTACTGGCACTGAAGCAGGTTCAGCACTCCTACCAGAGAAGGATGGTTCTTCTTTGGGCTGAGAAGCATCAGTATGCTGCTGATTGATGGTAGGCATTCCCACAGGCACCTTTAGATTTTGGGGAAAGGGCTGTACTTCTGACTTATTCTCTCTGTGCGACAACTTAGAAAAGGATGGAGTAGCATCAATTTGAACCTTGGATGGCAGAGGATCAACTCTATGTGACACCTTGGCAGGTCTCTGCAACGCCTTGGCATGTGGAAGATCAACTCTTTGTGTAACCTTTGCAGGTGCAGGAGGAATTGTTTGTTTTGCCTTGGAGAGTGAAGGACCAACATTGGTCGTCAACTCTACAGGTGGAAGACCAACCCTCATGGATGGAGTAACATCAACTCTATGCATGACCTTTGCTGGTGTTGGTATACTTTGTTTCAGCACTGCTTGAGAATCACTTTTGATGTTTTGCTGCTGGGCTGATGCTGATCTCACCATGACTTTGTTGTTGGGTGCTTGGATTGGGTTTTTCTTACTGGGCAGGGAGGAAACTGATCCCATTTGTTGGACTGGTGTGTGTTCGACATTAGATTTCTCCGAAAGGGAAGCTGAAGAAGAATCTTGATCTCTTCTTATCTTTATTCGAAGAATGTTACCTGCAAGGTTATCTCAATTGAGGATAAGTCAATCTTGTCAACATCACTGACTATGAGAAGTCAAAAGCAAGAAAGAGCCTCACCATTCTTAGCTTGGCTAGGACTGGGTAACACAACCTTTCTTCTCTTGCTGCTGTCCTGTGAGCTTTCTGGAGATCCATGCACAGTCTGAACAAAGCTAGGAGCTCCAAGCTCTTCTGTGAGTCCACTCTTCTCCAATTGCTCAACAGGCTCGTTGGAGCCTTTCCGGGGTTTCTGATCAGCAGCAATAATATCTTCGTGTTTTCTCTTCTTATGGGTTCGCTTTGAATGTTTGGATACCTCACCCTGCTGAAGAGCTTTTTTGTCACTCTTTTTCTCTTTCTTCTTTCCAGCCTTTTCTCTTTCTTTCTGGAGCTTCAGCCACCAGAGCAATCGTCAGTTCTGATTTAGAACGGACGATGGGAATGCAATGCAGAATTTTTCTTTGAAATATAATGATGAAGTACCAATTTACACAAGCACACATCAGGAAACAAACGTTGTATCTGGACAGATGTGCTAACATTTACAAATATCACAATTAATGCTTGGACATTTATATAGATAATTAGATTGTCCATGATATATTCATTACATTGTTAGTCACAAAAGTGTAGCCCTTACAATCATAACACCCTTGGCAACTGAGGCTCTTCTGCAGTGGTGTTCTCTAAACAAATGAAGTTAGCTGCTATTTCTATCCAGTGGGTGAAAATTTTAACACAAACAAGTAGTACATCTCAGAAATAGTATCGGTATGCTTCAATCAAATATGTATGAAAATACATATGTACAATCTGCTCATGGTACTCCACAGGACAATCTCAGCAAGTGCAATGCAATCCAGGAGTGCAACAATACAGAAGTGAAATTCAAATGACCTTAGATATCATGTGAGCTCAACATAGCATGCTGCGATCCTTAGATATCAAGGTCAATATAGCATGCTGCAATCCGGGAGCGCAACAATATAGAAAAGTAATTCGTATCTTCCAGATCAGAGTTTTTTTTCAAGTATTCTGTTTGTTTCACATTTAACAGCACAACCAAATTTAGCAAACTGAAAGGTCAGCAATTCCTCTTTCTGCGGTCAAGCCACTAAAAGATTGGCGACCGATCTGGCAAACCGCGGCACAAATCTCAGTTATCCATGCTAAGGTTAGCTTCCCCGCACGTGCGATCCCCAAATCACACACGCACAACCAACAGATCCGATCAAAACCACACAGGTAAGAACAAATGATCCGGCACGTGCGTGTGTAAATCCGATGGTTCAACAAACCTTAGTGGTCGCCTCCGCTTCGGCCGCGGCCACCACTGGGTTTCGCACGTACCCCGGCGGCGGGTAGGGGAAGCACCTCGACATGGCTGATGCCCGTCGGCCGGTCTACCTCACCGGATCGCGAGGCAGGAGGCGCGCCGCGCGCTAATCCGCCGCGAATCGCTAGGGAAACTCGGATTCGCGGGTGGAATCCGGCGGCAAAAGGATCCCGCGCGGCGGGATTTGGTTTCGCGTGGCGGCTAGGGTTTCGCGAATGGGGGGAAAATTTTCTAGGGTAAGGAAGGGGAAGAGAAAAATAAAGAGAACCTCTTCGAGGGTGCGGGGGTAAGATGGTATTTATAGCCGAAGGAGGTGCCCGAGTCGTGCGGGGAACCAGCTGGGCCTTCTCGCTTACCCCTTAACGTTTGACACCAAATCACTGACACGCGGGACCAAGCAAAACCCGGACCCACATGTCGGTGGGCGCTAGCGAAAAGGGGTGCCTCCGCGCGGTACGCAGCGCCTCCGTGACGGGATGGTGGGGACAGCGGCTAAGCGGCGGGCTCTCATTGGCCATCCCCCGTGGGACCCAGCCGTCAGTGAGGGAGCAGCCGAGGAGAGGAGAGGTTGCGTAATCGCGTAGCGCACCACAGGAAACGTGTTTTCTCGCTGGAGGGTGGGGCCCGCGAGGCGGGGGGGAAACCGACCTAGAAGCATCGGCAATCGCGGGCCGGCACGTGGGACGCGGCGCTCCCCTTTGCCAGCCGGGCGAGAGCCGTGTGGGTGTGGGTGGCTACCGTGTTCGGTGATTTGCTGGTGCGGGGCGAGCCACGGTGCGCGTCTTGGCGGGGCGGTGCCCGTCGTCGCGCGTGGCGTCCGCGCGGGTTGATTTTCGAGTTTTTTTTTCGGGAGCGGGCGCTCGGCGATTTTCAGGGGTTTCGTGTCGAAGAAACTGTAAACTTAGCCGCATTCTTAGCTAGCTTATTCTCATCTTTTACTTGAGTTTTTTATATACAATAATTTTTAAACTAGGGAACAAGGTGGGTTTTAAAAAGTTTGTGCATATAAATTTACCATCTAATTTTTGTAGAGTAGATTCTTTTAACTTTTGTAGCAATTAGTTACATCGTTAGTATCAAAATAATATCTTTGACGTTTTGATAATAATACGGTCACCAAATACAATTTTGATGATTCTTCATTATCATATATATTAAAAATTTAACAGGCATATGATTTGATTGGGGTACTTTTAAAATTTTAACAGGCATATGATTAGAACTCTAACTAGAAATAACTTTTAAAAGAGTAAAGTAATGGTCGGTCCTTACATCTGTAGCGAGGTACCACTTAGATCCATAAACTTAGAAAATGCATGTTTAGATTTATGAACTCGTTTTAACGTCTAAAATCATGGACCTGGATAGTACATTACAAGTTCATGGATCTAAACGTGTATTTTCTAAATTTATGGATCTAAGTGGTACCGCGGCACAAGTTTAAAAACCGACCATATACTTTACTCTTTTAAAAGTTATTTCTAGTTAGAGTTCTAAAAATTTAAATTCAAACTTACCAAAGCAACGTGTATTAAAAAGCCGATAAAGCATATGGTTTTGCTATCCATAATTTTAGGCAGAAAATAACAGGCACCTTTTATCCAGCGAATAAGCTTTGAGATTTGTAGTGGCAGAGAAGAGACTTATAGTTTTATCATCCTATTGTCAACAAAAAAAATTTTCGCCCTCGAATGCGCTTTGAGATTCTTGAGGGCAACAAATAAAGATATACACGCACGCGCTGGGCTGAACTCGGACAGGGCCGGCAAGTTTCAAATGCAATAAAGCTAGCCGCAACGTCATGTCTGTTTTTATTATATCGATACAAGTTATATAGTATAGTGAAGTATAGTACAGTATAGCTGTAATTATACTATAATTTACTATTTTAAAACTTTGAAGAGATTTTTCTTGTTGTAAGTTATATACTCTAGTTCTAGGGTGAGTTTACTTATTTAGAAAAAAACAAATGACATATTTATAAATAAAAAATAATTAATAAATAAAATTTTTATATACATGTTCTTAGTGATTAAAAGTCAAGACTAGAAAACAAAATATGATAAAATCCCTAAAATCTACTCTAAATTAAGTTTAAAATTTTAATTTTAACTTATAAGCATAAAAAAACAGAAAGATGACGCTACTAATAATTTTCAGGTTATTTCATGCTAGACTTCTAAGTCTGTATTACTGCTTGTGGACTAAAAACCAATGCCAGAAAATACAAATGCATTCTTTTGGTTTCATCTTTTTAATTCCACCATCATTTTAATTTTCTGCATTATATTTGAATTTATTTTCCATTCTTTGATTTTTGATCACTAAAAATACATATATAAAAATTATATGCATATAATTTTTTTATTTACAAATTATCATTTTATATTTCTCTTAGAAAGCCAAACAACGACCACCCTTGGTAGCACCTAGAACCAATGTTGATTTCCCAGTCCTAGAAATGCTGGTAAGGACTTTGGTTTAGTTATGTCTTTTATCCAGCCCCTCGGCTCCAAAGGACCGTAGCATCGCAAAATCATCGTGCCATAAGAAACTGTTTGAGCCTAGCGACAGCAAATGTCTCAGACAGACCCAGGACATAAAAACCCTTGGAGGGCTTCTTCGGATCACAGGAATTTTAATGGAATTTCAGAGAAAACAGTTCAATTCCTTCAAAATTCCCATGAAATTCCTCCAAACCTCCAAACCAAAGAGGGCCTTAACCACAATCGTTTTGCGTTTTGGAAGGGAAAAAGAGAATCATCTTATTTAATTATTTATAGGTAAAACTCTAATAATCAAAAGAAAATAATATTTAAAAAACCGCTACGAGAAAACCACAAATCGAACTCGCGAAACAATAGGGGCAGAAGTCAGCAGGGAATCAGGCTACCAAATTTTAGGCAGTAAAACCAAATGGGATACCAAAATTTTGGCCACAGGGCTAAATGATCCAAATCTAAATATGCCGAGGATACCGATATCTATGAAAACGCGAGAACAATGGAATCAAAGGGAACCTATTTACCTGTTGTGCTATCGGGAATATAGCTGTGGTTTTCACATGAAACATTATGCGTATAGATAAGACCAATTTTCCGCAAGTGGTCACAAGCAAAGCCCATAATTCATCACCCATTACAGTAGTGCTTTGAGTATCAAGGGAGAAAAGTGAACTGCCATGCTATAGATGTATCTTAAGGATTACACAACAGTCGCAAAGATAAGACACATGGCACAATGCATGTATAGCTTTAATGGTCTCGCAGACAGTTGAGAAACACAAAGTTCTAGCAAATAAGACACCATCACCAGTCCAAGCCTCTGAAAAACTGTGTCGCTCTGAGGCCCATCACACTGAAAGGTCTTAGTAAATCAAATGAGGAGCTTCTCAATAGCATCCTGCAATTCACAAAATTTAGTTAAAATGCTGAAAAGAGATAATAACAGAACACAGTTTTCCACCAAAGTAGTATTAAATGAACCAAAAGTATGGTTACCTTGAGATTCTGTATCGGTGTCTTCAGCTGACTACCCTCATTGCTGGTCACTGAACAAGCGATGACAGGCCTAGTCACACCACATGCACGGCCAAGGGCTTGCTTGGAAGGAACAAAGACATATGGAACGTTCTGCAAAAGCACAAGTGAAAGTTATGTCTTTTTTGTCCACTTTACTGAACAGAAATAAATGAGAATAGCATGGGCAGCAAGAGAAATTATGCAGCATATGTTCGCTATTCGCTGCCATATGCAATGCTGAAAATTGTTAAGCATAATACCAAATAAGTGCTAGCATTAGAGTAGATAGAATCTATTCAGTCCACAACAACCAATGAACTCAAATAGTTTTGTCATGTTTTAAGCAGCAACAAGAAACTCAATAGTTTATTTCATGGCTACCAATACTAGTGCCCAACAACAATGAGCAATAAAAATAATTCAGTGGTGTACAAAACAGGTGAGTACCCCAAACATCAGCCAGATGTTGGGATGTATGCTGCACTAACACAAACATTCAAACATCGGTACCAAAACTTCTATCTATGCAAAGTCTAGCTAGGCAGCTTACTTCACCGCACAACCAAATGGTTATTGATACTAAGACAATTAAACACTTTCAGCTATACTCTTAATTCTGTCAAATTAACGAGTCCAGCAAGCGTGACCGTGGACAGATCGATAGTCAATAACACAAATCGCATATTAAGCTTCCTCCAATCACAAGGCTTCACCGCTCTAGCAGATAAACTATTTTGACCATGTAAAAAAGGCAATCCCTTCACCCTCATATCCTCTCAATAGCCAATTTTTCGTACAGTAGAAAATTCAGCGTAGGCAGCAACATAACCAGTCAATCCCTCAAACCCCCTCCATAGCCGATTCGGAGTAAAAAAAAAGTTTAGGGAAAAAATACCTTGTCCTCCGCGAGCAGGGGGAGGTGGAGGAGGATCTCGAGGGGCTCCGTGTCGGCCGCCATCACCACGAACTCCGATATACCCCTGTTCAGGGTCTTCGTCGCTGCACACACATACAGGAACAACCCCCCAAAAACAACTTCAGATCATTGGAAACAAACCAAAGAGAGAGAAAAAAACAAAAGGGGCAAATTTTCTCTAGGGATTAAACCTTCGTTTGCTCCCTTCTTGAGCTGCTTGTAATTGGAGGCCTGCTGGACGAGGTCGAGGATGGTCATCGTCAGCTGCGCGTCCGCCAGCGGGTACGCCTTGGGGTTCACGACCTCCTGACTCTGCACAGCACCAAAACGAACAGCCGGTGGTCAGCCCGCGAAACCGACCTGCGACGGCGAGCAGAACGGGAGCGAGGGGAGGCGTTGCTTACCATTTCGGCGAGGTGGGTGGCTGGGCTCGGAAGCTCTCGCGCGAGGAGGAGGAGGCGGCCGCCGCGGCGGAGGGTGGGGGCGCGTGTGTCGCTAGGGCTTTCGTGTCTGCGTGGAGCTAGGGTTTATCGCGACCGCGCCTCATATAGCCCGTCGGGTGGGTGGGTTGGACGGCTGCGATTGACTTCGAGATTCTTCCTCTGTGCATTTCGTTTTCGCCCCTTGGCGGCTAGCCTCGGAGATGGGCTGCAAGCCCTTTCGCATTCTGTGACGTTCTGACCCACGAGGCCGTGATTCCAATTCGAAAGAGTAAAACAAAGTAAAGAACAAAACATTTTCGAAGGAAATTACTTAAACTAATAAGAGAATTAAACTTGGATTGCCTTTGTGGGCTAGTTAACCTATAAAAAAACATATAGTAACAGATCAATATATGGTTAATTAATTATTAGTTATAAAAATTAAAAAATAGATTAATATAATTGATTACGCAACTTTCGTAAAGAAATTTTAAAACACACAAGGAATCTAGGTTATTAGACCCATGAATCGAACACGGTCTTATACTACCTCTAATTTTTATTTAATTAACTTTTAAATATATATTTAACTATTTCAAAATTGTGCGGAAACATATAAAATTATCCTTAATGATAAAATAAATCACAATACAAAAATTAATTACTTAAAATTTTTAAATAAAACAAATTATCGAACATTGATAAAAAAAACCACGTTGTGAAATAAAAGATTTCAATGACGATGTTTACTTTGGAGGGAGTATATTTTACCATTTTTATCTTTGACTTTGGTTAGTTTAGAACGAAGGGAGTATATTTTAAGGCTCTTGCTGGTTGAGCAAACCTTTTATTTTTACTATTCATAGTTTTAAAACCAGTGTTGAATTTCAACAGTTTTCATTAAAATGTTCCCAAGATCTTCCATTTCCTTTCGAATGGCAGAAATTTAAAGGATTTTCTGGGGGAAGTTTGCTAATTCCTGTAATGAACCCTCAATGCCAATAATAGAAAAGAACATTGGACAAATATGCTCGCAACGGCGATAGTTGACTGTTGCTGCTGTTAAGCATTGGGCAATTGATCTGATACACGGCAGGAGAAGCTTTATTGTAACCAAGCGATTGTGTGAGCTTTTTGTACAAGAACACCACAATTTACACGAGATACATGTTAGAACAGCTCTTATGTTACCTTACAACAACATGCGTCCCTCTTGACTGCAAACGCACAGCAAGTCCGCAGCTGTTGGATCTAGCCACAAACAGCTCACTTGGACAATACAAAAGCCGCCTCCTCTTCAGCGAGATGCATAGCATCGTTGGCAATAGACCTTCCTAGCCAACGTAGCGATCAACACGCAAGCGATGAACATAGCCCAGCATTCAGAGCTCTACATGATGGATGGGATTGAGTCATTCTTCTCCGTCGTGAAGAATGACAGGTTTCGAAACGCATCCAGGCTATTCGCCATTATGCGGTTCCAACTATTCTGACTGTCCCCTAAGAGTAAGTCATCAGCATGGTATGTCGCCGACGGTATCTCTAAGTCCAATGGTCCAAGTGAATCAGGCTGTCAAAAAGAAGATAAAACAGAAAGTTTAGTTTTCCTGTGTTGTTAGATTACACCAAGAAAGGGAAACAGGTCGGGCTAGGACATATGTATAGTACCCAGTATAAGTCAGCTAGCGATTGATCCTTCAAAGTAGAATCGTTGTCACTTCGAGGTGGTGATTCGGCACAAAGTGCCTCTAAATCTTTGGCATCGTCAATACAAGGATTATCAGCAACATCTGCTCCAGCTAAGTCCTGCAAACCAAATGAGTTAAAATCAACAATACTAATGGTACAAAAGAAACGTTTGTTTTTCTAGGTGAGGCCACTAAATGGAAACAAACCTGAAGAAAACCTTGAAACCCTTCTGAGTTTGAAGGATGAACATCGCAGTCACTATCAGGAGAGCTGCTAGCTGAATTGTTTGAACCTTCTTGCTTCCTAGATGAAGCTACGCTAAAACTGAACTCATCACAAGTTTCTTCAGCTCCCCAGATGGTCGAATGGGATGCAAGGGCTGGCTGCTCTGCTGCTTTATAACGAGAAGCATGAAGAGCAACAGCAGCATCGAAAGAATCATAGCTGCAGGGATTCTCAAGAAACAAAGCATTTTTGGCAATAGATGTCCCTGGACAATCTGTATTAGCACCTCTGGATGCTTCTGTCAGTAAGTATCCAACACTGATATCAGTAAGGGTATCTGCCCACTCTCCTTCAGATACTGCAGTACAGTCCATCCCTGGATCAGCCTGAAGTATAATAGAAACGATTAGAAGATAGAAGATTATCGTTGGAATTGTTCACTTAAACAAATTACAAAAGTATGCACAAAACTGAACTAGCACCTCGAAAACTTGGTTTGTGGTAACTTGGTCATGCTTCTGCCTGCCAAGCTGTGAGGAGGTAACATCAGTGCTCTGCTCTGGCACCTCAGCACTCTTGCCTGTACTTGATGACATAGCAAGCAATAATGCCGACTGATCTTTTGAATTACAAGGGTGTTGCTCACGAACACAACTACCGAGTGAAGTACCATCCTTTTGCACACAAGCCTCTGAGGGAGATTTGGCATGGATGTCTTCAGGTATCAAGCAGTTCTCAAAATGAGTCAAAGATATTTCACTTACCCCTGCTTCAAGCTCAGCAAGGGAAAACCAACCATACCTTATAGACAAGAAGTTGGAACTACTGTTAGTACTTGTTATTGTTAACTAATATTCCAGTGTATTACAATATTTTAATTTGTTTGCTACACAGAACTGCATACCTTAATCGAAAAACAGATGGGCTATTCACAGAAAGAAAAACGTCAGCCACCGCGACATTATCTTTTGTGGTCCACCTCTGATATGTAGCTAAATCTTCTTGATGAGCACAATATGGAAAAAGCAAAAGTTCTCCAGATGCAATGCTTGAGTTACCCCACTTGCGGTTCAGGTGTTCTAGTACAGATGATATTTTCTTCCTAGCACTTAATGTGAGTTCCAGATGTGGATTATGTTCGCCCTGCCAAAAGGAGAGAGGACTATCATATGATGCCCAAGCTACTAACAGATTTGAGAACTGAACAGAATATATGAAACACCATAGAAAATTTATAACACAGAAGTCTCTACTCAGGTTATTTGGGTTCCACGTTCCATTTAGTTCCATTTATCAGGAGAAATTTTATCAACCACATGGATCTGAGTGTTTGCGCAAATGGTAAATCAGTTGTAGGTACTGTGAACATTAGCGAAGCCACCATGGGGACCAGGGTGGGCCTGGCACCCCCATCCGACCCCCTAGCCCCCTACCCCCATGGTGTCACAATGCAATTAGCAATACATAGCATCAGCAACTACCCAGTTATGGCTAGCTA
Source organism: Oryza brachyantha (assembly GCF_000231095.2). Lineage (NCBI taxonomy): Eukaryota > Viridiplantae > Streptophyta > Magnoliopsida > Poales > Poaceae > Oryza > Oryza brachyantha. The sequence goes on along the minus strand of NC_023165.2, from coordinate 6,383,248 downwards.
ATTGATCATTTATGTAGCATAAGTAAACACATAAGGTCATGTCTAATTAGATGAGAGCTGGCTATACAGAAAAAACGACATGTGCCAACTGACGCCCTCGCTCGGTGACATGTCTGGGGTGGGATCAAGAGCTCATGATCAACATGTTGTCCAATGGACTGAGCGCTCGCTTTTTTGGATGGATTATAAGTATGTGTATTTTCTTTGGATGCTTTAGATGCTCCTATATCATCAAAAATTCAGAATGTTCATGCCAAGCATACATAATGTTTAAGGGAATAACTAGAGATTGTCAGAATTTTTTAAAAATAATTAAAATTGTTTGTATTACAACTTTTTTATTTTGAACTTCTATTTTCTTCAGCGTTTGTGTCTTATAGATATGTTTGTTTTTGTTTGGCATCAATTGATGCATTAATAGGTTCTCATTTCTCGATTTTTATAGCCAATCACCATGACACAAAACTGACCATGTGTTCATAATCAGTGGCAGAGCCAGCAACACCGTTGAGAACAGGCAATTAACAATGTTGTCCAATGGTCAACCATTTTTTTCGGATATCGACAGCGGTTTGTAGTGGAGCTGGCAGCTATGGAGCCCAAGCGACCGCCCGACCTGCCCGAGAGCCAGCTATCTATAATGTCATCTACTGAGCCGCCAGTGAGTTAATACATTGGTCTCATGAGCGGCCCCCTACTCTCAAAATCATGGCTTCACCCCTGACTGTGAATACAGCAGTTGCAGCTTGCTAGCAACAAAGAGACATATTTACCTTCTCTAATGCCTTTCGTGTAGCATCATTTATTGGAAATAGCTGCAACTTCAGCTTTGCAGGTGCTTGTTGATCTGCTTCCTTTATATGATTTTGACTGAGTGCTTCCTTTATATGATCTGTGCCCAGAACAAATGAAACATCAAGACCCAGCCATATAGACAAGAGAGCATAGGAACGTAGTGTAGTAAATATAAGAGCTACAAAGCAGTGGTAAGAAAAAATACCATCAGCGGTACAAACATTGCTTGATGATGGAGATAACATTCTTGCATCAACACTCACTGTGTTGCGCTCGAGCTCCTCAGCTGCATCAGCAACTAAAGAAACACCAGCCATGGCAGCTCTCTCCCATTTTTTGTATGCAGCAGATGCAACACCGCCACCTAAAACACGAGTCAGCTGCTCTCAAAACCAATGTAAGGAAAGCTCAACACTATAGAGTCTCCATATAATAGATTTATTAGATTATCAAGGCATAATTGGTAAAATATACAAACTGCATAATGCATAAGACAAACAATGAGTAAGGCTACACCATATCAAACCAAAGGAAAAAGGTAATGTAACCTGCTCTTCTTTTCTGTTTCACAGTTCTTGTGGCAGAGAGGTCCCCTTTAGTTGCTCCGGACTTGTTATTGCAATTTGATTCTGCAACCTTCTTGAAAAATGCCCCTTTAGAAGATGCTACTTTGCTACCATTGGAGACATCTACAGGCAAGAATTTTACTGAGAAAGATTCATTTCCAGGAGTCCTGTTGAGAACCGAAGATGAAGAAGACAGGCACACATCCCCACGTGGACACTTTCTTCTGGTTTTATTTCTATCCTTTAACAGTTGATTTCCCTACAAGGTTGGATATACCACATGAGAAATTTTTTTTAATAAAAATGGGCACTTCCTACCATTATCAAAAATTGGGGGAGTAACAAATGGTGAAACGTACCAATGCTTCTACAAAAGTTTTGAATCTCCGAGGCTTCAGATGTAGTTTTGATGCACTGCAGCTAAATTTTTCAAGCAGAGACCACCTGTATAAAACCAAGTTAGTATCTGAGAGTTTTCCATGCAATATATAGGAAACAGCATAGGATCAAATCAAAGCAGTTCTAACACTGTAGACACTACAGGTAAAATAAAATTAAAGGCCCATCCTCTGTAAATTAAAAAAAATAAGGTATATACAGTGGAACTGTGGAATATATATCACAAAAGAATAAAGATACCTCAGCAACACTTGTGAGGTCATAATATAACAAGTAGTTAGTGGCACATCTAATCAGATTGATTTGCAAATGAAGATTCATTTAATTACCAGCGGAGCATAGCAGCAATGGTGTCCTTGGAATTTTTTGCATCAAGTGAGAATTCAGGACCAAGAAGCTTCTTCATGCGTCGAACAAGACGATAGTAATAATGTCTGACCTGTATTGTGAAAGGTTAAAAAACAGTGAATCTTCAGGTCAATGGCAGACATTCAGGTGACCTCTAGTAGACGCAGATATTGTTTATATAAAATGAAGCATATTTTACAAATTATGTTAGCCATGTGATGGTGTGAACTGTAGAAAGACAATTAAGCATCTATTGTAGTAGAGAGAAAATTGTATTGACTTAGCGGTTAATGCTCTAAAGCCTGAAGGCCTTAGTCAACAGACAACAATTAGACAATCAAACAATCAGGCAACATGCACTGTGGGAAAACTCCACAAGCTATTTCTGGTGCAGGATATTAGGTGAGGTATGTGACTTATCCTAAGGTGCAAGGTACTAACATGGTGAGGGAAGTGCCTCACTTCATTCTATCAATCCAGTTGAAACTAAGATAGAAGTAAACCTAAATAGAACTTAGTGCTGGTCCTATACAACATGTCCTGAAGCTTGAGGGGTGCCCATAACAGCATCACCCTTCACGGTTCACGCATACAAACTTAAGGATGGAAAAGAAATCAAACCAATTGTATGTAAATAAGAGGGACCAGCTGGCAGCTGCATGTGAGGAAGAGGGATCGGCTGCAAGCGACACAGAGAGATTGGTTGAAAGTAAAATTAACTAATCCTAATGGAATGCAAGGATGGAGATTGCAATCCAGCCATCCTGCATCGCTTCTCCCACAAAATCAACGGAAAATGGTATGTATATGTTGAAGGGATACGTGCACTATGCCAAGCAACAAAAAAGGCCATATTTGGAAATCTATTTTTCCCGCGCCGGTTACTTCTAGATTTTATTTCACAACGTAAAATGCATTTATTCAACTCAAAAGTCCTTTACGACAGTTCGTATAACTAAATTTTACTACATAACATGAACCTTGCTTTCCTTCAACTTTCCTAATCGGTCAGATGCAAACAACATCATAAATGCGTACTAAACTTACGATCTAACACGTATATACATCTGCTTTAACTTCCTAATTTGTTAATACAGGGTCTAAATATCATAAGAATGCCTGGAAATCTTGGCTGGAGATGGTGTACCTGATCCTTGTTCTTGCTCTGGACACGGAGTGTAATCTTCTCAAAATTCTGACACAAAGGACAAAGGTATCAATATATCATGCATCTGTCGATTAGCACAAGTACTGCGTGGTTTGCAAGAACATCACAACATTGCATCAAGAACGTATGCGTCTTACTTTTCCTACTTGCCGCAGAGCATTGAAAAAATTTTGTTCCTCTTGGCGTGTCCATGCCGCCCATTGCCGAGTTGGCTTCCTGACTATCAAGAAGAAAATAGCCAAAAATAGAGATCAGAAAAAAAATTGAGAACTTGCATAAACGAGGAGTTCAGATAGAAAAGGAATCGAAAAATGGTTAGAAGAAAAATAAAAGGGACGAACCCGTCTTCTGATTGGGATCGGATGCTGGGAGCGGAGCAGGTGCTGGGAAATCTACAGGTGGAGGGGGCGGAATCGTCTCCTCACGCGCCTCCACCTCCATGGCATTCGATTCACAATTGTCTCGTGTAGTTTTTCTGCTGCGATTTGAGAGGGGGATCGAACATACTCACGAGACAGAAGAACAGATCGAAGAAAAAACGGATTCAGAGAAAGGGGAGAGGCTTACCCGTAGTGGAGATCGGGGAGATTCGTCGGTGAATTTCGATTTGGGAGCAAAAATTTCCTAGAGATTCTTTTTTCCAACTCGAAATTTCTAGAGTTTGAAGAAATTTGAGATTGGGGAAAGTTTAGGGATTTGGAGGAATTGGTGGAAATTAAGCAACAAAAGATGAGTACAAATCGTAAAAAGAGGCATCGGTCGACACGTGTCCCTTCTTTTTTGATCGCACGGCTATGTGTCCATCTGGCTGCGACCCAGCTACGACGGGTCCATCATGGACGTGGTGTAAGTGTAATGGTGCTATTCTGCATTGGTCGGTCTGGTCCGTCCGTAGAGCAGTTCCACCAGTTTTGCTGCCGTGGTGTGCCGATATTCCTCGTGTTTATCTTTTTCTCCTCGAAAAATATTCTGCTTGTTTCGTGCTCTCCCAATCCTGAGTCTCGTGTTTCATTAATTAACCAATTTAGGGTATATTGCACAAATTGTGCATAAGCACCTTTTGGTTTAGGCTTACGACCTGACTTTTACGCCAAAAAATATAAGCATAAACAAACAATTGACTTTTTCAACAAACCTTTATAAAACCATAATCTATCTTTATACCGTTAAGCCAAAAGATATGTTTCCATTTTCTGATAATTTTTTAATTTTAAAGTCACCGACTTATAAACCATATAAAATCGAAAAGCAGCTTAAAAGCCAATAAGCTTAAGCCCAAACAAAGAGCGCGCAAGTACTACTTCCTCCTCTATCTTTTAGTTTTGTTTAGGTTTATAAAGATACTGATGAATCTAGATATATATAAATTATATATATTCATAAGCGAATGAATCTAAATAAAGTTTGCAAATTAGAACGAAGACAATAAAACACAAATAGGCTTAAAGCATGTTTATAAATTTAACTTTTGGTTGCCTCTTAGCATTCATGGCTAATCTATATCGGTCCTGGTGAATCTGGTGAATGTATAGTCCATGTGATAATTTTTTTCCTTAATAAAGCCATTTTTGCTTCTCGTGCCTAGATAATATTTTTACTTAATTGAACCAATTTTGCTTCTACTACCTAAAACTTTTATTCCATGTGATAACGTATTGTTCTTAACGCTAAATTGGTGGTTATCTTCACGATTGTTTGGTCCTTGCATTTTGCCACATGGTATATTGTAAATGTTTCATCATGAAATATAGAGATCATGTGTACCGTGTGCTTTAAGAAAATGGCAATTTTTCTCTTGTTGTATTTCTTCATAGGGTTCCTCAAACTTACCTGATGGTGCATGTCACAATCATTAACGTGTTGAAGCATGAATCAGCTCAACAATGAGAAGTTCGGAGCAGTTAGGATGTACAGGGGCGGATTTGGCATGGGGACGACGGGGCCCGAGCCCCCGCTACCTTCGTTAAAGTTATTGAAGCCCCCACAAAGACACTCCTAAAATTTTATAGCAAAGATTAATAGAAAATAGAACTGAAACTCTAACTTATTCAGACCCACTAATCTCGTTGACTAGATCCGTCACGGGATGTGTGAAGGAGTTATAGAGCACGAGAGGATTCCAATGTGGCTTTTGTTTGAACCACGCTACTCTAGCTAAGGATATTGTGTCATGTGCCATACTCATGCGGTCTTGTTGACCATCTTTTTGATTTTTTAAGAAAAAAATTAAATGACATATTACAAATAGAAAATAATTTATAAATAGAATTTTTATATATGTGTTTACATTGATCTAAAAGCCAAGACTGAGAAATAAATTAAGATAAAAAAACTCAAAATATACTCTATTTAAGGTTGAAAAAACATATTTTGGCTTATACGCGTAAACAAAAGCCAACTGATAAGGGTGGTAGCCTTTTCAATGTCATGGAGGCAATAATTTGAAATGCGAACCCATGAACTAATTGCATTGGTTTTTCAACTAGCCCGCCTAGGGAAGTGAAGGAATTAATATAATGGTAGAGGAAAAGAGATAATAAATATGGGGATAAGATGATGATGATATGTATCTTTGACATCACAAAAGCACGATGAGTCAAATATATTTTATTAAGTGCAAGGGATTTTATCAAAAACATACATACAACCGAGCAAAATGTAAGTAGTCCAACAACTATGGGAGTAATAAACAACAATGTTCTCCCTTTGAAGGTTCTTTTGGAATGTGGATGTTTTCAGTGGGTTGATTAATGCCCATGGAACAAAGTTAAAGTGATTTCTTTTATTTTAATAAATCATACTCTTACAAACCTAACATTTGCTGACATTTGAAAGGTGGGACACCAAGGAGGAATGTAGTGTCGATTTTTTTGATGAAGAGAAGTGAGTGTGCCACGAGGAATCGTACGTAGGATGTCAAACAACATCCTCTTGCTCTGCCATCTACCAATCTATCAACCACAGTATCAATCATAACATTTAAAGAAAAAGCAAAACGACATATCTGTAAATAAAAAATATCTTATAAATAAAACTTTAATTAATTTATTCTTAGCTATCTAGAGCCAAGGATAGATAAACTTCGGTGAAAAAAATCTAAAATTAACTTCAAATATAAGATTAAAAATTTAAATTATGGCGTATAAGCAAAGATAAGAATGCAAAATCTGCCTTAACTTTAAAGTTAAAAATTCAGATAGGTTAGGTTATAGACATAAGGAGAAACGAAAATATGGCTCTGAAAGACAGAGAGGTGATGGTCATTAATTCAACATCAAAGAAATGCAGTGGCACACCAAATCATACTTGGACATAGGGAGAGAGGAGAAAGAAGACTGTGACGTCGAAAGACAGTTGGATTAAAAACTTACGCATCTCTCTTTTCGTTTCTGGCTAAAATTTAAAATTTTAATTTTAAATTTAGAATTGATTTTAGGGATTTTGCAACGAAGTTTATTTTCTAGTCTTTAACTTTTAGATTGCTAAGAATATATATATATATAATTTATAAATTATTTTTTATCGTAAATATGTAGTTTGACGATTACCTCTAGCATCATAATTGGAATCGTTGCGCGGGAAACGCTGATATAGTATGTCGTGTCGGGAGGAACCGAACACAGAGTCACAGACGGACGCAAAACATCAACCCGGGCCGGTTGTCAGCCAGCCAGCAAACAAAAGGGGTAGTTCGCTTTGTTACCAAATAAACCCTAAATTAGAAGGTAAAACCAGCAAACGATTTTCTGGTAAAGCCAAAACTTATCAAGGCAACAATTTAAATATCATCTAAAAATGCTTCTGTGACCAACGTACATGGAGCTGGCGAAGTAGATGCTAGCCGACTCGAGAAATATTATTATTGTATGAAGGAGGCTAGAGAGGAAACTTCGATAACAAAATCTTAAAATCAACTCTAAATTTAAATTCTTTAAATTTTAGCTTATAAATATAAACATAAGCGAAAAGATACGGTGCAAAAAGTATATGAGCAATGTATACTGTTGCTAATCCATAATCATCGGAGGAAGAGATGCCAACCCATTTAAAGAAAAATAAGAGGAAAATTCAGTCCATTCTGAGACCAGGTAAAGAATTATACAAACCCGTCCATCAAAATGTAGGTTCAAGTGGTAAGGGGGAATCAAATTGGACGACCTCAGTCGACTGCCTGCAGCCACATCTGGCACACAAGGCAAATAAACATAATGGATGGGCACTGTTCTGATTTACTAAAACACATGCGATGAGTTCCATATAATTGGGTCAGTAATGCTCCTGATAACATTTTGGGAAAAGGGTGAAAAAATCATTGTTCAACCGTAGAACTGGAAGCAATATGGCTTCTGAATTGTACCTTGACACCAGAAACATAGTGAAAGTATTTTAAATTTACACTTCGCAATCTAAATGCAATGATAAGCACATATTCTGTGTTTTTTCAAGGAAACAAAGTGAAATGAGAACAGAGTATAAAAGCAAAAACTAAGGTACGTACATACAAGTACACTCAGACCTTACTTAGAGAGACAAAGGCACCAAGAAATAAAGAAGAAAAGAGCTAAAACGACCATTGTTTATGGCGAGCTGCAGTAGTCTATCCAACAATAAAAACAACAATGGTGTATCCATAAAAAAGCCCTGCAGTAGTCTACAAGTTTTACATGGACTGGATTTCTCAAGTCAGCTTGTTCTACTCTGAATATTTATGTACATATGGCAGCCATCCATAACCAACCTGTGTTTCATTATCAATTCAGAGCCCTTTGAGTAGCACAACTCATACTGGGAATGCAATGGTTTTCTCTTAAAGAAGAAAAAGAGTGCAATGCTTAAAATAAGCATTCGTCTGTGTCCAGAAAGTTAAATATTGTTCAACTGAATGTAAGAGACTGATTTAAGCCACAATTCATGAATTTCACCAGAGGCTCATTTAGTCCGTAATTCTTAGGTAGAAAATTGATGCATGAACAAGATAGGTGGTAGACTAATATCTGATGATAAATTTAAGACTTTCAATATTACATTTATATGCCTGTGTTGACATGAATTCCTCGTACACGTTGATCATGACTATGAGCAAACAAAAACACATGGCCACATGCCTTAGGCAATTAACACCAAATGCAACCGATGCTATCACCATTGTTTTGGTCATCTGCAATCTTATCGTTGTTAGTCACCCTTACACTGCTAAAGCACAAAACATCAGGATCGTGTTGCATAGCATTGCTTAGTACAAATCCATCCATCAGCGTCATTTGGGCTAATGCTTGACCAGTGCACTATAACTTATAAAAAGTATATAAATCAGGATAGTTACTACCAGATAATCACTGGGCCTTTGAAACACATGAATTTTTAAAATTCCTGCATAAGAAGTGGTCTTGCCATTCAAATCAGATTAAAGAACACAATGTTCCACCTTTGAAATATCATAATCAGCCTAACATATCTAACATTAATACATCACATCGATGCCACCAATATGCATGCATACTTCCTTAAGCAGATAAATTAGGCAAGAGGCATATTGGCTGTTTAATTCCCAAGCAAAGTTTTCAACTGAAGGCTGTATCACCTTCCTCAGGCAGATAATAGCAGGCACAGTGCCAGGAACAAATCTATCTCCTCACAGGAGGCGCACCACCCCGTCCGACAGGACCACCACCACGACCAGCAGCAGCCTACATAAACAGGGGTAAAAAGTTATGAACTGTATGTTGGAAATGTCAGTTATGAACAAAAACATAGAATGTTAAAAACAGCACATGAAAATATCAGGCCATAGAAATTTAGAATGGATTATGATAGAAGCCTTAACTCCATGTGATTCTAAGCTAAAATTTCCATTTGCACAAGCGACATTCTGGAGTTTGCAAGAAGAATTTGTATAGTTTAGGCATAACTTGCTAATCAAAAATTACGATAAACAATGCTCTAGAGGTATACATTCTTTATTTTCGCTAAACTTATGATATGATAAAAAAAATGGCAACCAGGATTCAACACATTTTTTAGCGAGGAACATTCTGTTAAAGTTATTTCACCAACATAACGACGACCCAAAGGGACTAATGTGTGCCACATAAAAAACAATACAAACAAATGACCAACAACTCAGCTAAGGAATAGCTGGCTATGCACGGACACGGATATGTCGACGCGAGACGACACTAGACTGATACAGGGATTCACCATTTTCTAGAAAATGCCAGTACGGCGACATGGCTACATACTTTCATAAAAATAATATATGTGCGTTTTTTTTTGAATTCTCAACCGTTTGTCACTGAAATAAAAAATAATGTACTGCAAGCAAGGAAAATGTACCTCAATGATGATCGCTACTTCCTTAGTGCCTAAAATTCAGTCAATACATGGCAGTATATTCGAGAAGTCCATTAACCTTAGGAATAGGTAAGGTCACCTTATGACATGTCATGGCTGGAAGTTATGGTGTGGTGTATTGGGGGCAGGCAATAAAATCAAGTCAGATTTGGCAAGTGCTGTAGCAGATGGAAAATTCACATAGGCTCTCTGTTAGAGTTCCCTTTAGCTTGGCTAAAGAGTCCTAGTGGCTAGTAGTATCATGTTACTAGTTTCTTTCTTCCTTTTAAAGGCACATTAAAGGTACCCCAGGATTGTATTAGACCTTAAGCAATAAGAAATATCTAAAGGGGATTAACCCTAAAGTTCCAGCCGTATCATGCCATAACTGGATGTCTGGATTCCACCTTTCTTAGCTACTAAAGACAACATAGTTGCAAACTTGCAATACAGGGATAGGGTTAAAATGTAGCTTGATGGGTCGGGACATGTCACATGTGTTGGAGAAGTGTCAACGATGTATCCGATAATAAATTAACTATTTTTGATGTTTAATTGGCCAATGTGTATTGGAGACATGTTATTATCAGACACATCATTCAGCATCAATATACACCTTCGGTGCATCAAGTGCAGACATGGAACAAACAGAATAAAGATAGCCATGAAAGAATCAATACCATCTTTTTAGAAAACAAACTAGACCTTTGCCTTCAGCTATTGGGAAAGGCAGCTTCATTCCCAAATCACATAGGTAATAGACACCATCCTATGGTATCCCAAGACTACATTAGATCTGTATTTGAAAATATTCTGTATGGTCGTCATATTCCACACTTGACCTGGCTAATAATATCATTTACCAACCAACAGGAAAAAAAAATCTAAGATAAGCAAGCCAATTGCAGTTTCTTAAGATCTACACCCTTCTTTTCTTCATTAAGGCTGCGTTCGGCACTACACCTTCTTAACCCCAGATTCTCTCTTTTTTTGCGCGCACGCTTCCCTAACTACTAAACGCTGTATTTTTTACAAAAATTCTATAGGAAAGTTGCTTTAAAAAATCATATTAATCTATTTTATATTTGTAATAATTAATTAATCATGTACAAATCTATCATGACATTTTCCGTGCCGGGCTAACTAACCCCTCCTTCACCCCTGCTGAACACGGCCTAAGTGGTGTATATAAACAGAAGCATGGATAGGATAACCCTTGGTTAAAATGTTCTTAGTTCTTACAAATCCCCACCTTGTTTTGAAAACTTTGATAACCCATAGCCATACCCAACAGCACAATCAAGCATTTTAAGTTCAAATATCCATCGCAGAGGTCCATACGATTTCTGATGGGACCAACAGACTCCGTTATTCCCAAGTTCAGTGCACCTAAATCTTTTACAATAAAGGTTGAACATATGCACGATTAATTTGTTCCACAACACAGGTCAATTTCATAATGTGTGCATATGAATGACCGATAGACTTCTGCAATGTCAATATCCAAGACAGAAAGGAAGTACAATCTAGAAGGTGGCCCCTAAATGGCTAACAATTATCGAAGTATGTCATCCTTTCAGTTTAACCATTCTATCAACATAGCTAGAATGGCTCATTCACCCACTAAGGCAATTTGGCAATATGCGCTGCTTATTGACATTAACATATCATGGGAGAGAAAAAGAAAATCTAGAATGTGTTAAATTGAAGATGGAAATAAATCCAATTCAGAGGCAAAGCAAGCATGAATTGCAGGTGCTTTCATAAAGCATGAAATACAGTGCACCAACATTGTAAGCATTGTAAGGACCAGGATAGCATTATTAGATCCATGATATAACAGCTAAAAGTTCATTAGAGGATATACATGAACAAAAAGAAAGCATAAAAACACAATATCTATAAAACAATGCTGAAATTTAAACTAAAATGATAGAAGTATTCTGAGACGGAGGTAGTGAAAAAAAGAGACTGCTCTATAATCTTGTTTCAATCTAAGAATGTTAAATCTAACAATAAGCGCAGCTAATCAAATTACTAAATATCCCATATATCCAGTAGAAAGATAGGATTTTCCATGTAATTTCATTTTTGACCTGTTTCACTTTTACCTTAACAGGAATACAAATTGGAAGTGATTATATAACCCCAGAAATAAGTCAATAACTACTGTGTTGCCTTTGGAAAGAGGTAGGTAAACTGTATCACCTCATTGCTTTTTTTACATGTTATATCCCAACACTATTCCAAATTATTTCTATAAATAATAGATGGAACAGAAGGAAAAACCATATTAGTAGTGAAGCATAATGTCTCTATGAAGCAACCATTACCCGAGCACGCATTGCAACAGCACGGCCACGTCCAACTCCAATAGCTGATCCTTTACCCTACATAAGACGACAACAACAAAAACATTAGCACAGTCACACTATCTCACCACTCCCTTATCTCAACAGAAAGTGTATACAGTCACTAACCCTAATCCTTGCTTCCAGGCGCTTGAACATGGGGGCATTCTTGAGCATATCCGGTATAATCATAAACCTGCAACAACAGCAACCAACAGGCTCAGATAAATAAGGCCACCATGGGACACCAACACCACCCTGACCAATGAAAACGCCTACTGGGACTCTGAATTACCTCACTCTGCTTCCTCTGATGAAGACGTGCTCCAGCTGTGACACCTTCCCATCCTGCAGATAAAAAAAAAAATTACCCAAGGGTCTCAAATCGACGGGGATCTGGCTCCGATCTGGAGTTTGGGGAAGCCGCGGGGCGCGCAGTCCATACCTTGGCGGTGAAGGTGATGTTGTCGAGCTGGCAGTTCCAGTTGTCCTCGCACTCGACCATGGACCCACGGTACACCTCGCCGGTCTTCAGCTCCACCGTCACCACATGCCCCGCCGCCTCGTGCAGCAGCTTCACCGGGATCCCCAGGCTCCGGCTCATCCTCCCCTCCCCTCCTGCGCTCTCTCGCTGCCGCCGCTAAAACCCCAGTTCACACGGGACGGGACGGGAGGCGGCGCAGGGCTCAGGCACAGGCACGAAGCAAACCGGCGAGAAAAACGAAACGCCCCTCCGCCTTTGTCTTGGATCGAAACAGGCCCCGGCCCAACAATTCTATTACGGGCTCAAGCCTAGCAATACCAGAATGGGCGCGGCCCAAATCGAGCCGTTGCGAAAGCTATCACGAATTTCCTTTAGACCTTTTGTACTTTTTTTTCTAAATTTTAAAACTAAATCACCTATTCACCTTTAGACTTTATGGTCAAATTTTGATCGGACCAATTTGATTTCAAACCACACTGACCCTAAAGAAAACAATAAAAATTCGCGAATCACTTGGCGGCGAAGGAATGGATTGGAAGTTGCCGTGACGAAGGAAAGCCGAGGCGATCAGGCGACCCACACCTGTCCATCCATCTAGAACGAACGCGTCCTGTGTTGTTGGCTTCGCTTCCCACGCGCACGCGGATCGGAGAGACCGAGGCTTCTTCTTCTTCCCCCACCTGCGTGTCGAGAAGGTTCTAGAGGGTTCGAGAAGGGGGGGGGGGCTGCTGCCGCGATGGCTCTGCAGTGGATGATCCTTGCGTGCGTGGTGGCGGCGGAGGCGGCGGTGGCCGTGATGCTCACGCTACCGGCGCCGCGCGCCGTGCGGAAGCAGATCGTCGGGCTCACCTCGATGCTCCTGCAGCCATTCGCCGGGATACTCCCCTTCGCGGCCTTCCAGCTCCTCGGTGCGTGCGCGCCCGCCGCTCCCTCTCTCTCTCTCTTTCTCGTGGCTTTCTCCCGAGCCTTGCGCCGTCTCGTTTCAGGGCTCTGACTGGCTTGATTTTATTTCTCTGTTACTCTGTAGATATCTACTGGAAGCAGGAGCACAGGCTGATGTGCACCTCCGAGATTTGCACCGCTGACGAGCGTATCCGCTTTGAGAAATCCGTGAGTGAATTAAGATCTTGTGCTCCTTTTCTTTTCTAATCTGTGCTCAGTATTTCTAGGGTTTTGTGCCGCTTGATTTGGTGCTGGTTCATTTTGGATAACTGTGAACGACCAAAAATGTTAATAGACTTGTTGGATTGTAAGGTCACTAAATGGCAATTGAATTTTGCCTTGAGATTTGGTTTCACTACAAAATAAGATTTGGCTGTTAATTAGAAGAGGGGGGGGGGGGGGGGAGAGAGAGAGAGAGAGAGTTTCCAGAGCCTGAAATTAGGAGCGTTATTAGCAAAAATAGAAAGAAATGGAATTGAGATAGCAGAAGAAACTCCATAATCTATATGCCTTCGATCTTAAAGTTACTAGGCAAGGAGTATCTGAAACTGAGCACCTACCTTTTCTCATTGCTTCATGAGGGTAGACAATTGCCTGACTGGGGCATTTAAGCTCAACCCTCTACATTCACCACTATTCTCATTGGTCTGGAGGAATTATTTATTGTCTGTATATATCATACTCTGAAGGATGTGCTACTTGCTGCCATTGAAATTTTGGTTTGCACCAGCTTCATGAAAACTACCTTTATAACTTGTTATGTAAAGCTTTTCTTAGGAGTCTCAAATGCTTTAGCCTACTGCTAAGCAGTGCGATCAGTGAAGTTGGCAATTTAAAAAAAGGGTAACGTGTCCTTTTCTTTAGCAGGAACAATAGATAGATTCATAGATCTTCTTTCTTCTAGAAGACATGACTAGCCAGAATACGAACTTGTTATTTGAGTAACTCACCAGTCACCACTGCATATGAATCATGTGTTTTGCATTGAAATGCCAACTTGTTTCTTTTCCAGATTAGCATGTTGAATAACCCTTGCTAGCTAATATTTATCTCTTTTCTGAAGTGGCACACAATATAGATCTACATCTACGTGAATGAATGGCATCCTTAACTAGTTAAATACACGTGCTTTGCTATGAATAGATATGAATTATACTTGTGCTAGGATTGTTTGGAACAACTCAATTGTGAGGTTTTTAGACAATTCTTCCCTATAGAAGTATATATGTCTTTGCATGATAAATTTGTATTTGAGAGATGAAATATGGTTGAACCAATATGTAGGACTATATTGTAATAGAGTACTTGGTAAATAAATAGAAAATGAATTGGTGGGGATGACAAATTCACCGCCACCACCATTGACTTTTTGAATAGTATAAATATAGATAGTTATCTTTGCATGATAAGCTTGTATTTTAGAGATGGAACGAGATCTCCAATATATAGGACTATTTTGTAATTTTAAAGAACATGACGATGTAATGGTAAACAATATATAAAAAGAGTTGGGCCTGGCAGATGCAGTGCCACTACCATTTCCTTCTTTTAGAATAGTATTATAGTATAGATACTCGTCGAAACATTTCTCCAGGTATACTCATCGAAACATTTCTCAAGGTTGTTTGAGATTGAGCCTGATCCTCCATTCATTGGTCTTGGCTTTCAGAGCTTAACTTGGGATTGGGCTGACCTCAGGGTAGATTGGCATGTGATGGGTTTGTTCTTGCACTATGCCAGAATTATGCTTGCACCAAGCGAAACTAGTCTAGCTGCCGCTGGCTGGGATCTTGCTACAGATCAACCATCAAGTTTCTTTTGTTCCCTCAAACATATGTGCCTTTTTTATATTTTATTTCCTTATATTCACAAAATAAGATAAAAGTAGCCAATTACATGTATTGAATCAACGTATGATATCATCAATATTCATATTATACCATGCATGGTGCACAATCTTACTCTTTTACTATATTAGCTAAAATATTTTATCTATATACCATTTGCATTATCAACCTGTTCTCATGGTTAACAGGTTTCAAGAAAACTTTCTTTATGTGGATCTGTTATCTGATTAAGAATATTTAAATAGTCAATTACCTTTGTTACTAGTTTCAGCAAATTTTTGATGTATTTTAAGATGTGAACAGTAAGGAGTTGTAAGGTACATTTGGTTCCTAGCCAAGGAAAATACTAGCCTTGCTTAGCTAGAATAGCTGTTTGGTAACTACAATATAACCTTGCGACTGCAGGCAGGCTCACCTCCAACTGCTGATAAAAGCTCGCCCATCGTAACGGCAAGCGTGCAGCTCAGACTGCATGGGTGAGCAGTTAGGCTAGCTAATCCTGGGATAATCTAGGAAACCAAACGTTGATGCTATTTCCTACAGGCTTTACCCATGATGGGCTAGCTTATCCTTGCCAGGCTAGGCATGGTGATTTGGGGATTCAAATGTACCTGTAGTTTCTTCATTTTCATGTGTTCTCATCAATGAATATTTTCTTGCACAGATCTTCAAAGCCCAGAGGAATGTCATTCTTTGTGTTTCAGCATGCCTCCTTTACTGGTAAAGCAACACAACTGAAGAATCTGATGAACAAATTGTTCATGAAATTTTATCTTATCATTTATTTGATTTTTTTACTTTGGGACAGGTGCATTTTCCGTATTTGCAAGTACAACAAGGATATTAAGGCATTGGAGGAGACCGAGAAGCGCCTCAAGGAAGAGTAGATTCATCACAGTTACAGGTTCGCCAATAACTTAGACAACATGTTTTTAATGGAGCATATGGTTGTTGATTTGAAAGCATTATGTCAACAATTTTTCAAAAGTTAGATTTAGTTTGCTTGAATCTTCTAGCTAATACAGACATTAAAGGATTCTTGTTTTAGTTTGTGTTGATGTACTTTAAGGATTAGGCTTAGCTGAGAACCTATGTGATACTATCTTCACCCAATAATTTAGTGGTGATGAAATTTGAACTTATATAATATTCACCACTCATCCTGATTCTGCCCTTTAATCATAAAGCTAAGAACAATAATATATAATTTTCATTTACAGTAAAAAGAATCTAATGTTGTTTGATAACCCATGTTGGCATGCCATTGACTGCAATCGATTTTGCTATGATAATTTACTGGTTAATTTATACTGGGGGTTATGTAAATTTTAGCATTAGCTCGGTATTTTCTGCTCATGCTTGCCAATAGGGCTGTTCATGGTTTGGGCCTAACCTGCACAAACCGCTAAACCACACCAAGTCAACCCGTTTTTCCTTTTAAACACGGGTTGGTTTGAAACATGGATAACCCGTCGAACCTGTTGAAGCTTTTCTTCATGATTCCATGATCTGCTCTGGAGTTCTTGTTTGCTTCTTTCTCGTGTATACAGAGGTGGAGGACAACTGCCGACACGGTGCAGCCCGTCGAACCGTGCAAACCCAAACCAACCAAACCGTTCACTTCCGGTCTGGGTTAATGTACTAAACTGGTTTAAACTGTAGTTGAACTGCCCTGCTTGACAATTAGGGAAATAGCAATCCTTTGAGCACTGAGCCACGCCACTGACATTTATTTATTTTTCCTTTGTAATCACTTGCTGCACCAATAATTGTGTGGCTATTAAACTGTGCTTAAAGACTGGTTCCAGTATAGGCTTTTTTCTTATTGTAAGAACTGGATTTAGTGCCATACTTGTCTTGTGTCAAGTAGATGAATATGATGTTACCATACATTTATGCAGACACTTGCAATAGTTTGGCATGGAAGATTGATGCATCATTCCTTTGATTGTACTATCATTTGATGCCCAGATTCCGTAATTTTCTAAACAAATAGAAATATGTTTCTTATGTTCAAACTCGTTTATTGATGCAGGTGGATTTTGTGCGCTATTCCTGCCCTTCAGTTGTATGCAGATAGTTATGTGGAATTTCCGGTGTATATTGTTCGCCTCGAGGCAGAAAGAATGTTACCTTAGAATCTTCGGTATTAATCATCTTTCTCGTTTAATTGAAACACGTCTGTTTTTCCCTGTTTTAACTTAGAATGATGTGTACCAAGAAGACATGTGAACCAGTGAGCCCTGGTCATCCTTCAATTCAACCGTTTGAACATTTGCCTGTATGTTGTCTGAACATCCATTTACTGGCCTTCCCACGGTCATCGCTGTTGAATTGGTCAGGTATTTGTTTGGAATTGTACTTGGATTTGCTCGACGTATCTAGTCTGTACGACGTCAAGGTTTCTCAACAGTTGAACCTAGACCTGGTCGTAAACCTATGGGTACATAACGTTGCATGCTTGCAAATGGTAGATGTTGGAGTACCCCGTGTGTATCAGGGCAGATGTTTCCAGCTGTTTTTCTTCTACTACTGGTTTCGTCGACTTACCTCGTAGCTACCCATTTTATCGATCTTACTGGTTTCATGAAGCTATCTGCAAATGCAATGGAACGGCTCTCCGTGCATCATGCCGTGCAGGCTGCATGTAACCTTTCTGAAACTGTGTACGATGAGTTAACAAACTGGCATCTGTAATCGAACTCAGACTGTAGATTATAGAAGAATTCACGATAAATGTTTTTTTATCGGCAAATAAAGTTCGATCAAATTGTAATATCTACGTCGACGCAGGTAAGAACACGAAATGGGAGTTCGTGTTATTTTGGACCGGGTTTCATGTGAACTCCTTCGAACTGCACGACACGGAGGACTGGAGGAAAGAACAGCTAGCTCTACCTGTGTAACTGTGTTCGCGGGCGTGCCGCGTGCGGTGGCCGGAAGAACGAGCAAAACCCCGCCGTCCTCTCGCGAACGCGTACACCTGCGCGTGATTAACCGTGTTGCCGCGGACAGAGTCCGGGGAACTAAAGGTGGTCAGGGTTTTTTTTTTTGGAAAAAATAAAACAGTATATTTGCAAAAAAAAATGTGATCGAAACTTTTATATACATGTTTTTAGTTATCTAAAAGCAAAGATTAAAAATTAATTAAGATTGAAAACCTATAAATTGATTCTAAATTTAAGATTAAAAATTAAATTTTCGATAAGCACGAAAAAAATAAGACCAAAAAACTGGCCCTCACGTTTTTCTCTTGCGCAATTCCGGCCAATTGCCAGAACCTAACATGAACAAAAGCAAACTGTTCTGAAACTTGGAAGGGTTTGTTCTATTATCCTCTCCTTTTACAATTAAGATCCTCTGTATTACTGCATGTGCAGTACTGCTCAAACAGATAGGCACCATAAGCTATAGGGTTCATGAGTAGTACTACAGATACAATACTACAAGTGATCTATATCCCTCCTTTTATGTATGTTACGTGGAGAAAATACAACATATAATATATCACTTACAAACATATAAACATACAAGTTCTAAATAACGAGTGTGAATGGTACGGACCAGTGGATTATCTAAGTAATTTTGATAATGGATGCTCTAGCTTACCTAAACGTTCTTAAATGTTGTAAATGTAACTTACCAATATACGATGAATCGATCAAATGTGGTCTTGGATGGTCCTAGGACATCATCCACATATGTCTAAGGTACATACTTTAATAGCCATATTTATTATTTATTATGTATTATGCATCTTCTTGCATACGTTGAATTTGAGTTTGCAGAGTAATATTATTATATACCAATCTATTTCATCCATTTTTTCAGTTTGCTTGATAACTTTCTGGTGATGTGCATGAAACGAGTGTTCGCCTACTCGAGTGTTAAAAAGATTTCCAAAAAAAAATGTGGTATGAGAACAAAATAAAATAAAATAGTTTGAAAGGAGAAAGAATAATGAAATATAGCATTTTTAATTATCTGGAGAAAGCGTTCCTGTTCACATAAAAAGCATTTCTGTTGCCTAGTCCAGTCACACAATGCGTGCACGACATGGAATAGTTTATGTGGCGGAAAGGCGCGTGTGACGGTGTGAGCATGTCGGTCTTAGTTAGAACTGAATGCCGTTTGGCGTTTGGCCCGTGCCTACCTCCATCAGAGACCAGGGATTGACTGAAACAAATGATTCAGTTATTCAAACAAAAAACATATTTAAATCAGGAAATTATCGACCTATTGGACGGGCAGTTGAGTGAGATTGAAAGTTAGGTGAATTCACCTACATTTTGGTTTGCACCTAGCAAAAAAGACCGAGCATGGGAACAGAAGAAATGGCATGTAATGAAGCTATGACATTTTCAGTTATTTGGATTTGTGTTTTGTCCTTTACATAACTTCTAGCAGTCTAGAATGGGAGCTGTTGCGACTCTTCGCTTGATATGCTTCTAGAGATGGGATGCTAACATGAAGAAATGTATACATCATTTGCCAGGTCATTAAAAGAACTGTTGTCCGAGCAAATTAATTCATACAGAGGCTGTAACAACTCAACTGACGGATATTTTGCTCCCAAAATGACAAACTTGAAACTTAGCTAGCTTGGTTGTATGATGACAGTGGCCATCACTCACTAATCTGTAAAACACAAACTTTTCAAACGTATGTGTGTTCTACTTGTTGCTAGCATGGAAGATGGAACCATGTATTGTTTATTGCTAACTCGGTGATGTGCTGTTTATTAACTGAGTTGCTTTCAGGTAATTCATAATATCAGGAAAAGTAGAGCTATTGTTTGGTAGAGTCTAACAGCAGTACCAGTGATTTGACCTAGCTCTACCAGTATAAAGTTTCTAGACCAGCTCACTTGGTTTGAGTTAGTCTTCAAAATATAACAGGGTATGTTTGAGTTATTCCTATCCTAGTGGCTAAGGCGTTCTGACCTGCTGTAACCTGTAACTTTGCAGCAGCTTGATAAGAATGTCAAATACTCAAATGTGAGATGTGCATGCAAATGCAATCAGCTGAATTATTCAGAGAAAAAGAAAGCATCCGTATTTCTCAAAAGAAATTTTGCATCCATTGCATACCGAATCGATTCAGTACGACTTTAACTGGTATTTTGGGTGAAAGTTATCGTCCCCTTCGCTGGTGACGAGCTGATGTAATGCTGATAAGTCAAGTAGTTGTATTATTAACGACTAGACTTTGAATAATTCTGATGTACCCAATTTCCTAGGATCAACTGGTCCTTTTCTTGTATGTAATATGTAATATAATAGATCAGGTTACCAACTTATCCTAGTCAAGAATATTGAAAATTTCATATAAATTTGAAATAAGAGTGTTGACCCCCTTTTTTTTTCCAGTAGAGTGACATACAAATTAATGAATAATTCCGCGTGCCATTTGGTCTGAAACATGGAAACTAGACCTATGGCTATGGATGTGCTCCGTTCACACAGGAATGCAAACTTTCAAATTTTAAGAGTAAACTTCACAAAACCTAAATATTTAAAGACTTTGGCATTGAAGTTATCACAAAAGCATAGATTTAAAGTCCCATATAACAAAGTTATAGATTTAGTGATGAAGATATAGAAAAGTAAAGATTTTAGACTATAGATATATAGCACTACTGTTTTTTTTCCTAAAAAAATTGTATTTTTGTGTTAAATTTGATGTTGAATACGTAGTTTTGTGATACGTAGCTTTCAATGTACTCTTATGAAATTTTTGGAGTAAATTTGTACTTTTGCAATACGTACCATTAAATCCATAGATTTTTGCGATAATTTAATCTTAGCATAAATAGTCATGTGAAATTAAATTTGTACTTTTGCAATACGTACCATTAAATCTATATTTTTTTGCTCTATTTTAATCTTAGCATAAATAGCCATTTGAAATTTACTCAACTTTAAAAGAGATTTCTTTTAGAAGAAAAAAAGGGTATGCCGAGCTGGCACCTAAACTAAACGACAGCGTTAACTCAACAGTAACTCCGACCGTTTCCTCCCCTCCCGCGGTTTTGCAGCGCGAGGACGCCTGCCCGTTCAAACGTTCGTTCAACTGTCAACGTTCCGATTCAAACGACCAAACCCCTTCCTTCCGCCATTCTCCCTTCCCCTATTTGAACCCTTCCCACCTCTCCCGGTCCACGTATTGAACTCTTCGCGGCTCAAGCTTGCACCCACCACCACCACCACCATCACCAACGCGCGGTGTACAGGTGTGTGATCGATCGGGGATTCGGGATGGCGCTGCTGGCGAGGAGGGCGCGGAAGGCGGTGATGGCGAAGGCGGCGGCGCCGGCGCCGCTGCCGCAGAGGGCGGGGGAGCTGGCCATCCCGGCGCACTTCACGTGCCCGATCTCGCTGGACCTGATGCGCGACCCGGTGACGGCGCCGACGGGGATCACGTACGACAGGGAGGGCATCGAGGCGTGGCTGGACACGGGGCGCGGGGTGTGCCCCGTCAGCCACGCGCCGCTCCGGCACGAGGACCTCGTCCCCAACCACGCCACCCGCCGCGTCATCCAGGACTGGTGCGTGGCGAACAGGTCCCGCGGCGTGGAGCGGATCCCCACGCCCAAGATCCCCGTCACGCCCGTGCAGGCGTCGGAGCTGCTGTTCGAGGTCGCCGACTCGGCGCGCGGCGGGCGGTGCGCCGGGGCGGTCGCCAGGGTCAGGGCGCTCGCGAGGGACAGCGAGCGGAACCGGCGGTGCTTCGTGTCCGTCGGCACGGGGCGCGTGCTGGCCGCGGCGTTCGAGTCTCTCGCCGGAGCCGGAGCGACGGGCGCTCTCGAGGACGTCCTGTCGGCATTGGTCTGCATGATGCCGCTAGACGAGGAGGCGGCCAGGGTCTTGGCCTCGTCTAGCTCGATAGGGTCTCTCGTCGCCATTGCCAGGCACGGGAGCCTGGCGGGAAGACTGAACGCTGTGCTGGCGATCAAGGAGGCCGTGTCGCGCGACGGGGCGTTCGTGGACTTGGCTGACAAGGTCGACGAGGTCGTCGACGCGCTGGTCAGGATCATCAAGGCTCCGATCTGCCCTCAGGCCACCAAGGCCGCCATGGTCGCCACCTACCACCTGGCGAGCTCCGACGAGCGCGTCGCGGCGAAGGTAGCGTCCACAGGGCTCGTCCCGGTGCTCATCGAGGCCCTCGTCGACACCGACAAGAGCGTGTCCGAGAAGGCCCTGGCGCTGCTCGACGCAACGCTCGCCTCGGAGGAAGGCCGCGCGAGCGCGCGGGGCCACGCGCTCGCAATGCCGATCCTCGTCAAGAAGATGTTCCGCGTGTCCGACGTGGCCACCGAGCTCGCCGTGTCGGCGATGTGGCGGCTCGGCTGCAAGGGCTCCGGCGACGAGGAGGCCGCCGCGACGGGCTGCCTGGTCGAGGCGCTCCGGGTTGGCGCGTTCCAGAAGCTGCTCCTCCTCCTGCAGGTGGGCTGCAGGGACGCGACCAAGGAGAAGGCCACCGAGCTGCTCAAGATGCTCAACAAGCACAAAGGGTTGGGAGAGTGTGTTGACGCTGTTGATTTCAGAGGGCTCAATAGGCTGTCCTGAACCCAAGCTAGCGTCAAAATTGATTGTAAAAAAAAAAGTTT
Organism: Oryza brachyantha; assembly: GCF_000231095.2. Taxonomy (NCBI): domain Eukaryota; kingdom Viridiplantae; phylum Streptophyta; class Magnoliopsida; order Poales; family Poaceae; genus Oryza; species Oryza brachyantha. The sequence goes on along the minus strand of NC_023165.2, from coordinate 6,360,409 downwards.
TGAGCTGCTAGGATTTGCAGATTGTAAAAATAGTTGATGCAGATTTTGAGGTTGTGCTTTTCCATGCTAGATTGTTAATCCAACTACAGCGAGTGCATGCCATCTCTGTAAAGATTTCATATGTAATTATGTTTCTAACTGACAATATGTCTTTTGTATAATTATTTCCCTTAAGTACCGGCCATTTCTTGACAGATGAGATGCTTCACATTTCAGGCAACATTGTTCAACTCACACGCACAGCGATCCAATTTGATGCATCATGTTCAGTGGGACGTATGAAATCGCACTAAAACGGATAGCCGTTTTGGATGGATTTGAGCTTTTGTCCAATAAAATCTACTAGATTCTGGTCGTAAGAATCATCTAAGAGGGTAATTGTTTATCCGCAAACGAAAAATAAATTATAAATAAAACTTTTATATATGTATTTCTAGTGATATATAATTTAAGATAAAAATAAACTTCATTAAAAATCCTTAAATTCAATTTTAAATTTAAAATTAAACATTCAAATTTTAGCTTATAAGCATAAATTTAAAATACAATGGTGCGAGAGTTTGGACACCAGTTGCTCCAATCCACCTGCATGAGGCAGGTACGACGACTGTAGATGTTCTCACCTTTGAAAAGTTCGGTTCAAGCTTGGACGAAAGCAGCAGCGGTGGTCGGTCGAGAGTGACGACCCAGTTGACCTCCACCGCCACCGCCACCGCGCGCCGCCGCTCTCGGAGGGGACGGGAGGACAGGACACCGTCCAGAACTTTGACCTCTCCTTCAAACCTCGAGCATGCATGCGCTATCTGCAGGGACGCAGAGTGCACGCACGTGATGTTCCCACGCCACGCCACGGCGCGCGGCGGCGGCGGTGGCGGCGGCGCGGCCGCGCTCCACTCCTCACGGCCACCGCCGCCGCCCTCCCCCGGCTAAACCACCGCGTCCACCGCTTGGCTAAACCGCAACGTGTAACACGAGCCGCGCGGTGTCGAGCGCGCGCGGCCCGCGGGTGGGCGCGGGCAGAGTTTGCTGGCCTGGCCTGGCCGTCGCAGTCGGCACACGCGGCGTCGGCTCGCTGGAACACGGCGTGCCGCGGAGTCTGGTTCGACGACCGTGACCGGCCGTCGCCATCCTCCGTCGACGCGGTCGCCGGTGGTCCTCCTTCGGGCTTCGTTCTCGGATCCGGTGCTGCATCGGTTGAGCTACACTGGGCCGTATGCATAGATGGGCTTTGCTTCGGTTGAGTTAGACTGGGCCGCCGGGAGGAAGAAGCTGGACTTTGCCTAGTCGGCTATTATTCGACCAAAAAAAAAGGAGAAAAGGTAAATTGAATCAAAATTACTATAATAACATGATTACCAAGTGGAAATATTTTATTATCCATCAGTGCATAATTTTCTCGTGAGGCTGCTACCTGCACTCAAGGTTTTTCTTTTTAAAAAATAACTTAGGTGCACTCAAGGTTATCATAGAAAAAAACCTTATGCACACTCAAGGTGTACGAAAAAGTATATTTTTCACGAGTAAAAACAGAAGGCAACATCCCCTTTTTTCCCAGAGAAACTTGCTCTCTAACCTGTCGTCTCAGAAAGCTATAAACACCTAACCCAACCGACAGTACAAGCGCCCCCAGGCCCAGCCCATTTAGCCCACAAGAAAAAGAAAAAGACAAAATCCAAAAAAAAAAAAGAAAAAAAAGGAAGAGTGAAGAAAAAAAAAGTTCATCATCTATTCATCTCTCTCCTCTCCTTATCCCTTCCCTTCTCTCCACCAAAACCCCCCCGACCCCGACCCGAGCCGCCCCGCGCTCCTCAGCCTCTCCGCGACTCCTCCCCCGTCCCCGAGCCGCGCCTCCGCCGCTAGGGCATAACCGCCCGCCGCCTCGGCGGCATCCGCATCTCCCGGTAAGCATTCCCACCGTCTTGAGCCTCCGCGCGGTGCACGCGGCCGCCGCCGTCCAAATTGGGTCGGGGTTTCTGATTTGATTGATTGGGTCCATGTGTTAGGGGAAGGGAAGGGAGGCGAGGGCGGATATGTCGGCGGCGCCGATACCCCGCGAGTGGGTGGGGCTGCAGCAGTTCCCGGCGGCCACCCAGACCAAGCTGCACGAGCTCCTCGGCAAGCTCAAGGAGGAGGTAGTTACACGCCTATACGACATTCCTTGTCTAGAGTCTAGACTGGTTAATGGTTTGGCGATGATTATATATATCCTGCCATTCTTTGCGTTGTTAAGAACTGGTGGTAATTGTATTTTTTTTGGCTACTGCGCCTGTGATGTGATTGTTTCTTTTGCTACTCTGATAAAGGATGTGAGCACATTGACAATTCTGGTGATGGGTAAGGGCGGGGTGGGGAAGTCGTCCACGGTCAACTCCATTGTTGGGGAGAGGGTCGCCACTGTTAGCGCCTTCCAGGTATCGTCTCTTCCCTGTTGGATTTGCCAGAGTGGCTTACATGTGGGTGTGTTGCTGAATGCTGTTCTTTGCAGTCTGAGGGTCTCAGGCCGATGATGTGCTCTCGCACTAGGGCTGGGTTCACCTTGAACATTATTGACACTCCAGGGCTCATTGAAGGTGGATACATCAACGAGCAGGCTGTCGAAATCATAAAGAGGTACGCCTCTAATATACCTCTTTTTTTACGTAGCGTCAAGAGAGGATTGCTTCACATTATAATTGCCCGGAATTGGAAACAAATCTACTGAAAATGATGATTTTTGTGGTGACATTTCTGAAACATTATTTTAGTTTGCTTATCCGCTTTGCGCATCCAGCAGTATAATGGTTGTAGAATGAGAAGATTTTATAATTTCTAGATTTAGTTTAAACACTATTCTTGATTCTACAAACGGAATTTAGGATGCTGTGAAGAGTCTTAACCATATAGTTTGTTAAGCTGTTTTTTTGTTTGCTATAGTCAGATTACTCTGACGGCAACTTGTTGGCCTTGTAATTTTGTTAGTTTTTTGGATTTTTAGTTTCTTTAACGGGATGATAGGTTTTAGCAGCAAACCTAATGGTTAAGCGGCTAATTATTTTTTGACTGGGTATCAGTTAAATAGGGGAACTGTATTAATAGTAACGGAGGGGTGCTGCTAGAGAGAAGTGCAACTATTGGAATTTTACAAAGAGAGAATCAGGCTGCAAGGAGTGACAAAAGGGATTTTTTTCTCTCTTAATTATATTAATAACAATTATGAAGCAACAAAAGTTATCTTTTTTTTTGACTGAATAAAAAGTTATCTTTAGGTTGTGACTGATTAATTTAGCCTTTGTGAAGTGTTCATTACGCTGTCTTCATTTTTTTTTGTTCACAATAGTCCTATACTTGAATCATGGATGTTATCTACGGTATTGCAGGTTTCTTCTGGGAAAGACTGTCGATGTCCTCCTTTATGTGGATCGCTTGGATGCATACAGAATGGATACATTGGATGAACAAGTTATCAGAGCTATCACCAATTCATTTGGAAAAGCCATTTGGCGAAGAACATTGGTTGTTTTGACCCATGCTCAGCTCTCACCACCTGATGGACTTGATTATAACGATTTCTTTACAAGAAGATCTGAGTCACTCTTGCGATACATTCGTTCCGGTGCAGGAGTCGGCAAACGAGAACATGGGGTAATGTGTATTTCACTCGTCACTCATATGAGAATTATCAACGTATCAGCATTTTTTTTGGCAATTTACATGCAACTTCCTCTGTCTAAACTAGTTTCTTTGCCTGTGTATTATTTAGAGTTTAAACATGCTTCTATTGAAAAACTCATGTGATTCTTCTGTTGTTGCTGTGTGTGTGCTCTAGAATAACAAAAATGCATATCCATGAAGACCATATTTGTCATTTCCCTTCTGTTTAGGTCTGTTGGTTTTTTCTGCACTACTCATCTGTTAGTATAATATGAATCTTAAGGCCTGTTTAGCATGGCTCTTGCTCCAGCTCCACAATTCCTATGAGCCCAATCAAATTGTTTCATCTCCACCCAGAACGGGACTGTAGCAGGGGTGGAGCTGGGTTCGAGCCACTCCACAACTCCACCCCAGACTCCTATAGCTAACTTTAAGAAGTTGGAGCCCTACCAAATAGGCCCTAAATATCTAATTATTTTTCAAAGTTATCAATATTTCATGCTCACAACTTCCAATGTTTGTTTCAATCTTGCATGCTCACCACTTCCAATGTTTGTTTACCTTGCTCGTTGGTATTTACATTATGAAGCCGAACCTGGGTTGTGCTTCACATTTTCGTTACTATAGTGTCTTAGTCAATGCTACTTAGGCATGGGTCTACAGTTGCTTTGTGGTCAGTATATATTTGTGTTTCCAACTTTTCTGTTTGCAAAATACAATACATTTTATGGCTGTTTGGGTGCCTAAATTTTGGTTGAAATGCTGTATATTCCACTCTTGAATAGGCTAGCACTTTCATATGCGTTCACACTGCACATGACAGGATGGAATTATACAGGTGGAGTTGAACTCTGCATTTTTGTGATCACTATATGTGGTGTGTCAGTCTTAGGTTATGCCTACATCTTTTTTCTCCGGCCTGCTATTTTTCTTCTGGCATGCCCTTCCATCAGAAATTATTTTCAGTAATTAACCTGAATCATTATTTTTTACTTTCGGGTATATTACACTGTTCATAAACAATACTTTATTTTAGGTGTTCACATTTTTTTTTCATTTTTCGGTATATTACACTGTTGACAAACAACTTTATTTCAGGTGTTCACAGGCAGTTGTGCCTGTAAAATCTCAGTCCTTTATCTCTATGAATGTCAATCTGATAATGGTGTGTGTTTGTTCTAGGATTTTCCATTGCCAATAGCATTGGTGGAGAACAGTGGAAGGTGCAAAACTAATGAGCATGGGGAGAAGGTTTGACTATCTCATTGTCGTATTTAACTTGCATTTGAATACGCCTATCTTGACATTCAGTTGAGGACACCATGCAACTGTATCACAGGTTCTCCCTGATGGAACTCCATGGGTTCCAAACTTGATGAAAGAGATTACTACTGTTGTCTCAAATGGGAGCAAGCCCATTCATGTTGATCAAAAACTAATAGATGGTCCAAATCCCAACAACCGCTGGAAGATGTTCATACCGCTCATCCTTATGGTGGAGGTTAGCTCGCTTGACACACCAGTTCAAAATCTAAGCACAAAACTTTTGCTTAAACATGTTTCACTTATGTGTACCATACTCTTCAGTATTTTTTTGTGGTAAAAGGTATCCGAAGGGCTATTCAGGCTGATATATCAAACGGGAAGCTCGATGACTGGGAGCAGCGTTACAGAGACTTGGTTGGAAGCAAGGACCCGGTTGATCAGAAAGGTTCATCGGCCATCAATCGCAAGGCGTGAGCTGAAGAATGAAAGGGCATGCTGTTCATGCATCGTGGCCCATTCAATTCTCCCTGCGTTTCTTTTCGCCCTCCATTCCAGTGGTCTATTTCGGAAGCTTTATAGAGTTCTCTGCGACAATCTGAGCAAATTTGCTCGTATTTTAGTTGCTAAAGTATGTACCGCATTTTATTTTGCTGTCGCAATTTTGCAAATGTTGTTGATCGAAACTTCAGTTATTTGAGTTTATTTTTCTATAAGTGGATTTTTTGAGTCCCTTTGGGAGTTATTGCCTGAGCACCCGGCAGACACCTATGCACTGTTGTGGGCTTGTGGCAAAATGGCAGATGCAAGCAAAGGCGGGGATTCCATTGCACACCCCCCCCCCCCCCCCCCCCCCGGCCCTCCCTAACCCCCCCAACTAGTTAATGGTGAGTGCTTTCTCAATAGACACAAGCATAAATTAGTTCAGACCATCACAAATCTAGTCAGGGTCGTATGTGCAAATAATTGCTTTGTTACTATCACTGTCGATGCTAAAACTGTTTCTCGACATAAAGCGATAGCATTGCATGATGGTAACGAAAACTTGCAAAATGCTTCAAATGCCAACTGGGTTCATCCTACCAGAACATCTCAACCTCAACCCCAAAGACAATGCCCCAACATGCACAAGATGCTCCCAATGATAATACGTACAAAATGCTTCAAAGGTCAACTGGGTTCATCTCAATCCCCAATGATAATATGCACATTATGGGAATAAATTCCACGTCAGGAAAGGACTACTTTCCAGACCCCTAGTTTCTAATACAGTACTACAAAATACGAAATGCAATATCACAAGTAGCAACATAAGCCAAGGCCTATTGTTGTGGCTTTTGTATGTGATATGAGTTACAAAAATCTTGGTATGGCTTGAAATTGTTTTGCCATGCTAAAAATTGTTTCTTCAAGCATTTATATATTTTTTCCTCAGCAGGTGGTATGCCTATAGCTGGAAACTCAAAATCCATCCTCACTGGGCTGAAATCAAACAAATCGGATGCCATTTGCTCAGGTCCAGAATGAGGAATTCCACCTCTTCCACAAACAAATGTCATAAAGTTTTCATCCTTATAAGGTGGTGTAGACGTATGCGAACATGAAGGGTTATCTAGCTTATGCGCTTCTTTATCCTTCTCTCTAGCAGCCTCGTCAAGAGTGGGCCTGTTATCAATCTGAGGCTCATAAACAAAATATGGTTTCTCATCTTTCACCTCTTGTGAAGCAGCCTTTCCATTACAGTCATCTGTATTGGCAATTGATATTTCAGGAACAAAGGCTTCAAGAACTTCTCTACACTGATGGCTTACTGAGCTGGTTTCTACCTGAGAAAGGCTGTCTATACCCTTGTTGCTATCTTCCATTGCAAGCAGAACATCTATAGGAAGTACTGGACCAACCAGACGATTTCCAGATGTTGCTTTGCCCATCAGATTCCAACTTGTGCTTAAAGGCTTTGACAACAGGAAACGCCGAAGCTTATTATTATCTGGAAAACATGCAGGAACTTCTAGATATTCATATATGCGTTTGTCTTTACTGCATGCAAACATGTCCTTGTATTTCGAGAAGGCAACAAGAAGTATATCTGAAGATAGTTTGCTCAATATGCTCTGACAAGCAATTTCGAAAATGTTCATGGGCACACTAGCATTGAATAGGAAATCTGAAACTGACAGAGAACATGACTTAGAGCTATCCTTTGCAAATACTGATACATCTTCACTAATAACAATTTGGTGGTTGTCTTTGTTGACATTTGAACCATGAATCTCCAATGCGCTGCGCAGATTGCCATCCAGATATTTAGAAAGGTAATGCAACTTCAAAAATATATACCTATCAGAGAAATTTTCTCCGTCAGTGTCAAGAAAAATGGATGAACTACAATCCGCAGATTTATGTTGTGATTCACCACACACAGCATCTTCATGCAAATCTCCAGATGCATGGAATCTTTGCATCTCTAACTTACCCAATGAAGTTAACCGGATCAAAGCAAAGCCACTGAATGATGACTCCAACATCGTGTTTGGAAGCATATGGTAGCCAATGATGGAGTTCCAAATTAGATCTGATGCAGAGCCATGTCCTGGAATGTGCCCCTTGAATACCCCTTCCATAAGTCCATTGCTGCCGCTCCACTGCTGGCCTATCAAAGAAATCCGTGATGGAAGATCCCAAGCATACAGGTGAGCATTTTCTGTAGAGCCTTGCTCCTTAGGGCCACAATAGAACAGATTAAAATCAGTGCTCCATAATGAACCAACCAAAATCGCAATGCCGAAATTTGATGCCCACTCATGCTCATTGGAAGGCCTCAGTTCAGATAGCTGAAACATAGCAAGATGACTTGGATTATCAAGCCCATGCTGCCAAGTCAACACAGGTGTCAAAGGCTGTCTGATATCAAGGACCATCAAGTGACGCTCTGTCACCACTGATATAAGAAGATCATCAAATGGAGCCTTGCAGAATGCAAGATAACATTCAGTCTTGACAAAAGGCTCAGTTTCAAACAACCCTTCCATCCCAACTCTTGCTAAAACCTTGTATTCACTATGATCCCCATATCTCAAATCAACCAAAAAGATGGCCTTGGTGTTGGCAACTATCACTGTCCACGGTTGTGCCCCGTACTCACAGCTTAGCCAGACCCTACAGTCATCCTCGCAGCCAAGACCAACCTTCATCTTGCCCCCACGCAGTGTATCCAGATCGAACCAGCACAGCTCCCCACTTTCCAGCAACACTAAACATTCTGACTGCAAATGCTTGCTCCAGCACGCGTGCACAACAGCCACGTCGAATGCCTGCTTGGCCGTAGGCACGAGCGCGGGGGAACCAGAACTCCGCGACTCAACCTTGAACCAATTCACCGAGTACAACGTCGCAGCAAGAAGGAATCCCTCGACAAGGTCGTCACCTGAGTCCGACGGCCAGGAGGGACAGCAAGCCGTGACGGCAAGCTGCTGGATGCGGTGCCTGGGGTGCATGAACCCATCACTCTGAACGGAGGCGGAGAGGGGCGCGGAATTGGCAATGGAGTCCAGAGTAACGTAGGAGACCTGGTCCGCATTCTCGCCGGAAGGGAAGAAGAGGACGAGAGACTGCGACGAGGAGCGGGCGCGGCGGAGGACGGCGAGCAGGTTGGAAGGCGCCGGGAGGGGCGGGGACGGCGGGGCGAGGACCGTCTCCGACAGGGGGTCGAGGTCGGAGTAGGGGATGAAGGAGGAGGAGCGGACGAAGTGGCGGAGGAGGCGGCGGAGGCCGCGGGAGGAGGGGCGCGGGGGCTGGTAGGGGGAAGGGAGGGCGAGGAGCGTGTCGTGCGGCGGGAGAGGGGAGAAGAGGAGCGGCCCGTAGGCGGCGGCGGACGGGACGAGGGACGGCGGCGCGAAGACGGAGGAGACGGGGAAGAGGAAGCGCCAGTCGTCCGAGAGGTTCATGGCCGCCGACGGCCACCCCGCGCCGCGGGGCGACCACGCGGCACGCCCCGCTGCGAAGGGATGCAGGCGAGCGAGCCGACGGAGAGGCGTGTGGAGGGAGGAGGAGTTGAGACTTGGGAAGAAGCGGCGGCGGCGGCGGTCTGAGCGGAGGGAGTAGCCGCGAGGGGGCGTGCGCGAGCGGAAGACGGGAAGTCGGGGAGGTGGGGGTTTTTGGCGGCGTCTCTCGGATTCTCAGTTGGATCACCGTGCGGAAGGAAAAACTTCGGTGTGCTGGTGCCCGAGAAATTTGAGACTTTTGCCTTTGCTTTTGGTTGGATGGGAACGGCAAGTTATTTTATAAATAGGTTTTGATAAAGAGTTATTTTGATTGGATTTAGATGGTACATTATTTTATAAATAGGTTTCGATAAAAAGTCATATTTAACTGGATGATCTTTTCCGAAAACACATCTAAAATACATAAATAGATAAACGGCAAAATCAAGAAGGACCTATGATACATGTATTTCTCTCTGATATCTTCGTCACTAGTAGACCCATTCTTTTTTCTTAGACGAGCTACTTCTTCATGATAGGGTTACCTATTGCCTTCTTTTTACATCTTATGAAACTGAGTTTTATATCGGTGAGTTTCATGCTATACTTTTTTGTTGCATTAACCGGTCTTCATAAACAGATGCATGTGGAAAATTATGTCGATTTTAAATCAGTTTTAGATTTAGGCGATAATCATAAAAAACAGTTAACGATTGGTTTCTCAAACTGCTAAACGGTATATTTTTTATTTTTCAGATAAAGTTTATTATATCATTTCCTAAGTAGAACTTCATAATAGTTAATTTTATTATTAATTAATATCATTAAATAGCTATAAAAGAATCAGACATCGCCTCTCATTCGTCCTTCGTTTTTGGAATTGAACTCAACCTATAGCCTGGGTTTGGGCTCGGGCTTTTCTGTGCTGGGCCTTCTTCTTTCCCAGGCCCACACACAACCAACAAACCATACACTTGCCCCTCTCCCAGCTCTTCTTTTTTATTCATCCTCTCTCTCTCTCCCACAGGAGAAGGTCACCTTCCCGACGTCGTGAACTCGTGATTGGAGTGCGCCTTGCCTTAAGACCATTTTTTTCCTCTCCTCTCTCTCTCTGCCCCTCCCTCTCTTCCATGCGCCACGCCTCCGCCCCGCCCCAATTTTCCCAAATCCAAGCGCTCCCAGCCCGAGGCCTCGTCCCGCCGGAGCAAGCCGCGCGCCGCCTCGGGCGCTTTCTCCCCGAGGCTACCCCCCCCCCGCCGCCGCCGCCGGATTGGCGCGGAGTGGAGATCCGCCCTGTCTCCCACAGTAAGCCGCGACTTGCTTCGATTTGTTCCGGTCTTTTCGCCGTCGGCGGTAGAGCCCGAATCCGGCCGCGAATTCAGAGCCGGCGAGGGTATTGGTTGGATCTGCTGGATGCTCGGGGCCACAATTTTGAGGGTAGGAGCGTGGAATTGCTGTGGAGGATCCGTAGGTTTGGCATTTTGATGTGCCTCCTGGGGCTCCTGTGTCTCTTCTGTAGGCTAATTTTCTGTTCCGATGCGTATCCTTGATGTCGTTCGGTGTTACTATCACTTCAGACAACAACGTCGCCATTACAGTAGTACTATATTATTCCTGTGCGAATTCCTTAGTGGTTTAATCGCGTGAGTGGTAACGGACATATGACTTTAATTCATCCCGGTGGCTTTTCCTCAAGGCGCGGGGAATTCAGGATGGCTATTTTGCCTGAGAGATTTTATAAACTTAGCACCTCCTCTTACTTAGGACAGATATAGCCGAAGAATGTAGCTAGCCAAACTTTTTAAACGTAGACTACCAATATACACACCAGTGTTTTGATTAGCACTTAATTTTTTACTACCGTGTTGATTGGAAAATTACTGGTTAGATAGAAGTATACTGGAAATCGTGTTAATATATGGAATACTATTACTCGTGCACATGGAAAATAATTATGAAGTGGTCAAACCCCTAATGCCCGGGGTTTCAAACCCATGTCATGGCTACACACTCCTCTGCTCCCACCAATAGGAACAAACCCCAGTTCTGTTGGCATACAGATAGAACCATCCTATAAAGATGTAATCAACTGAAATAATTCTGCTCCTGGTTGCCTGAAGGTTCGAGTGGCTTGTCGTCAAGCATGAAGCATTTATTTCTTGCTAATTCGTATGGCGCATTAAAGTGGCACACATTCCTTACCTAAATTCTTTTCTGTTCGACACGAAACCTTCCGTGACTGAAATACATGAATAGCCTTATCGTTGTTGCAGCAAAGGCAACAATTATCTAATTTTAGTATAGTAGTGTCCAACTGAGGGTATAAATGTTTAACTAAGGATGCAAATGCCACGTATTTCCAGTGGTCCTTTATTTCTTTCCTTTTCTTTTTTGAAAAAAGGAGCATAATCTGAACTCTGAAGAAAAAAAAAAACATCACCGTGATCCTTGTGTTGACAGCTACTATTAATAATAGCGGATGATATACACCTTAATGTGAGGCACATCTTGTGGGGTGTGCTGGGTGAGGAATTGAGGATGACACCATAAGTTCTTGCTTAAAGTAACCTCCATCGTCAATTCTACCCACATTTCTTTGACACATGTGGACAGCTGGAAATTCCATAGGAGTCTGATAAAGAGTTAAAACTACTGAAGAGTTCGGTGATGTATGCTCTCAAATTTCACCATCATGGGGGGTCCTAATGTAATTCAGTACTCCCCCAAGACTCAAGGTTTTAAAAGTTAAAAATACACAAACATGGATTCTCATATCAGTACAGTGTGAAGTAGCCAGCCATAAGTGACAGTCACCTATTTGTGATATGCACATAAAACTATTATCTTTTTGGGCACTCATGGTACTATCTTACAAATGATACACATGTTTAACCTGTCTCTCCTGTAGTCAGCTTGTTGTTAGAATATTTTGATTAGCTTTTGTTTTTTTTTTTGGAGGCAAAACTTATTAATACATTGTGTGATCTTTTCTTTGTACTTTTGTTCCACAGTGCTAGTAAAATAAGAAAAATCAGCTACTGCATCCATGATACTTAGAGACTCCACTGCTTCATTGACCAAGAAAATATAGAAGATCTAGGTGTCTTGTAGGTAGGAAGCTTCTACCTGTTGTTTATATATTCGTTGTTTCACCTGATATAAATATCTGCAATGTTTCTTGGGTTCTGAGTGTTTTTGTGAACTTCTGTTTATTCCATTATTCTATGCTCTGATAATGATTAATTAACATCTTTCCTTTCAGTTTTTTTATCTTCATGATCAAACTTGTTAGCCAAAACCTTGTTTTCCACTTTCCTGAAAGCAAGGAAGATCTAGTTTAGGCACTTTCGAAATCATTACTGAAGAAGAAACCATTAAGGCTCATGATTATTGATTAATTTTGAATTTATGTATGAAAAAGTCTTTGTTTTCATGCTTTATACCGCAACAGGATTTTATGCTTCACCTAAAGCCTACTACCTTTTATGATATCAAATGCTAATGAAGTCCTGCTAATTGTAGTGATTGTTATGGTCTTACGTGATGATTGATAATTGCACGATGCAAATTGAGTAAACGATGTTATTTCTGTGAGTTGTGCATGAATGTAAGAGACTTGACTGCATGGGTAGGTGAATTAGTATTTTATTTTGCTTTTGTTATTTGTTGTGTTGACTTTGTTCACTCTAAAAGTCTAAAACAAGAAATAACCTGTTTCTGGGTTCCAAATGCCACAAACTGAGCATGAGATGATGAAGAAATTTAAGAATATACATGTACAAAGGTTAGTTGTGGTTAAGTAACGGCAAAGTATTTTAAGATGAATTTGTAATTTTTACAGTAAATTCCTCACTTTTGCCAGCCTTAGCCATTTCTATTTTAATGTAGTGCCTGTCTTCTTAAGCTAACCTGGTAGTGGAAGGTTCCATGCTATTGCCTCTTGCTTTAGAGTGAAATTCATGTCTTATTTTTCAGAAGTAAGGTGTTGAAAGGAATAGATTATTATAGGGGAGGAATAAAGAATGGGAAAAGGAGAGGTGGCCACTAGGTCCAAATCTCAAAAATCATCGGCAACGCAGGTTTGTGCAAACAATCTAAAAACTGCAAAAGCAATTACTAATTAGTGGTATTATCTTACCACATTTTGCTTGTTTCAGAATGAACAGAGTACGCCCACTAATCCCCCTACTGCATACCCTGACTGGTCTCAGTTTCAGGTTCATAAAACGAGTTCATCTTGCATCTGTTTTAATTTTGTGCACTATATTAATTACTTATTGATTAGTATAAATCTGTAGGCATACTATAATCCTGCTGGCACAGCTCCAATGACCCCGCCAGCTTTTTTCCATCCAAACATGGCTCCAAGTCCTCAGGGGCACCCATATATGTGGGGTCCACAGGTACATTCACATTAATTTCCCGCTATAGATGTAGTCTTCTGGTTGGCCTACTAACATTTGTACTTTTTTTTTATCAGAATATGTCTATATCAGTGTAAGCATAAGTAATAGTAAGCAAATGGTATCATCGGTCTTTCTGCTGCATGAGATGCATATCTTTTTTTTTTAACCTTTGGCCTTAGGGTTTTGCTAGTTTTTCTTTTGTATGAAGGATGTTGTTAGCTACTCTGAAGCTATGGAAAATCAGTTTTAACTTGTGATGTTTTATTCCTCTGGTGTCAGATGATGCCTCCCTACGGAACACCACCACCATATGCAGCGATGTATGCGCAAGGCACACCATATCAGCAGGCACCTATGCTACCAGTACTCATTCTAATGTTTTACTTAATAAAATATTTTGTTGTCATGTTATGCAAATGACTGTCATCAAAAGAATATCATTCTAATTGCCTCTATATCAGGGTTCACACCCATACAGTCCTTATCCAGGGCAGTCACCAAATGGGGCAGTTCAAACTCCTGTAAGTTCTTGTGCATCTTTTACCTTGTTGTTGTAGAAGGCAAAAAGAATATCATCAAATCCTCTTATTTTATCTCTGTATCGTTTAGTTGTGTTTGTTTATTCCAGCTTCAGTGATCTTTCTGTCAAAATTGTTGCTCATGCTATCATATTTTAGATATCTTTTGATGTAAAATCAATTGGTTTATTTCATTACATGTCTACTTAGATTAGATATGATTATGGTTGAAATCATGTTATTAGACATCTGCTGGCGGAACAGAGACAGATAAGTCAAGCAAAAGTAAGCGGAAAACTCCCCTGAAGAGATCGAAAGGAAGCTTAGGTAATCTGGATGTAGCTGCAACCAGAAATAAAAAAACACCTGCAAAACCTTCAGCATCCTCCTCCAATGAAGGTTCTTCACAAAGGTAGCTCCTTTTCTTCCGATTATCTGATTCTTGTGGATAAATGCTGATTTCTTTTTTCTTACATATGATATGCAGTGAGAGTGGAAGTGGAAGTTCTTCTGAAGGAAGCAGTACAAATTCCAAAAGTGTATGTCACTCGTATTGCTTTTGACGTTTGACTTCATTTTTCTAACTAGTAGAAATTCCAAAGGCACCTTTTGTTTTTACCACTCTGGCATTCTCTCCACTACATAAGGTCTTGTTTGTCACGAGTAATATCTAGACTCTAAACTTTTGTACTACTGCTTATGACACCCATAATTATGTCATATGATGCTCCCTCCACTTTTTTGTTGGTGCCTTTGACTTTTTGGTCTATGTTTGACCATTCATCTTATTCTTACAAAAACATAATTATTAATTATTTTGTTGTGATTTGATTTATTACTAAATGCTTTTTAAGCATTACTTACAATTTTGCATATTTGCACAAAAGTTTCAAATAGGACGAACAGTAAAATGTAGATTCAAAAGTCAATAGCATCAAATGAAAAAATGGAGGGAGTATTTAGTGGTGCAAGTCAGTTGGGTACTAGGGTTGGCACACTGGCTCTGCAGATTAGCACTCAGAAACCCACCTAGACTAGTTGCATTGTGCTTCAGGTATGGTTCAGGATTTTTACAAAATAAAAATCTGCAAACCTGGTGATAATAGGATGCTGACCGATAATGAAACCGTTTGATTTTGGTGAAATATTCAAAAAATCGAATGAATATCCCTTCTATTAAAGTTCTTAATCATTGTCCATAGCCATTAGTTTATTTTATTTTATTATTAACAGTTGTGTTGATTATCCATGCATTATTCTGAAGGCCTTAGGAGCTTACTTTCTGCACCAAATACTTATAGTATATGGATCTAATCTTTTTGTTGCATGCATGTTTGGTTTCTTTTTATACATTGGGCATATCCATGCTTCCATTCTCCTTTCAAAATGCACTATAGCCTTCTAGCTCATGAACAAAGTAGATGGATGCGCCAAATTCTCTATGCTTTTACCCTGCCTTTTTTGATCTTTTTTACTTCATATGATTATTTTCTTGCTAACCTAAGACAAATATGTATAATTTGCTTGCAGGGTTCAAGGAAGGAAGGTTCTGAGCATGACCAGGGTAATGGTAGGATTAAAACCTCTCTAGTATATGGAAATTCCATGTATACTACTGGAAGCTTCTCTTGATTGCAAATATGGCAATGGAATTTTGCTTGCCACAAATATGCCGCTGCTATTGCAAACTTATGGCTAAATATGCTGTTTCTACGTTGGGCCTGGGTCATATTCCAAATCCATGCCCAAATAGTACCATTAAATTCAAATGCAAGCTTCCATTCCGTAAATGTTTCCTTGAGTGAAATTTTAGAAATTTTCAATCTGTGAATGGCTCCATTTTGATTAGACACTAGATATTTCAAGGAATAAATTTTGCAGAACATCATGTATGACTAATTCAGGAAGCCCCCCCCCCACCCCCCTATTTAACCTGTTAAACGATATAAGTTACAGTTTAATCCCCCAAAGTTATTTCAAAATGTAGGGGCGAAGGGGACAGCCAACGCCATATTGGGTATGGCTTTGGATTTGGAGTGGCAAATTTGGTACAAGCAAAATTCTGATGACATGTTAGGAATGATGATATTTCCAGTGGTATATAAGGGGTTAATCGAGAATATCTCCGGTGGTATATAAGGGGTTCCCCCCTAATATAGTACTGAAAACATATTCTAAACCAGCCATTGTTTGTTTTTTGAAGGATAAAATTGTGAAACTATGCCTTTTTGTTACAAGAATGAATATATTAGTTAAGACATAAGAAGCTTTTCTCTTGTAGTAATAATAGACTTCAATCTAATTACCTTATTGTACAGATGCTAGCAACAAAGGAGCCACTGTTCAGAGCTCTGCAGTTGAACCCGTACAAGCGTCTACTGGGCCAGTTGTGCTTAACCCTATGATGCCATACTGGCCTGTCCCTCCTCCCATGGCTGGCCCGGGAATGGATTACTGGGGTACTCCTGCTTCAGTACCCATGCATAATAAAGTAATTGCAGCACCGTCATCAGCTCCTTCATCAAATTCACGTGATATTGTTCTCAGTGATCCAGCCATACAGGTATGTTACTTTGCATGATTTGTTTATTCTTGTTTTTGCTGTGTTGCAGGAACCAGCACTTTTTTCTGAGTTTTTTTAACAAAAAAATGTAGGACGAGCGAGAACTGAAGAGACAAAAGCGGAAGCAATCAAATAGGGAATCAGCTCGGCGCTCAAGATTGCGCAAGCAGGTCTGTAGTTTCTGCACCGGTTTGCATGATGTAGCTGTGATTTGCTCATCTTACTATCTTTGGGTAGTCTGATAATCTAGGAGAGGAAAACTTGGATTCAACCTAATCAGCAGTGAATTTAGATAAGGTTGAGCTTATTTGAATTGACTGCAGGTGGGAATAATGCTTAAATATGCATAGCCTGTGTGGTATGCATGCTATGCTAGAGCCCTGGATAATGTTGGTGTTATTACTTCCATTCCATTGGATTATAATCCAAAGTTGATTTTGAATTTTAGAGGATTTTCTTTGTTATTTTCATCAGCTCTCTTTTCATAATTGCTAGAAGACAAGTAAAAGATTTACCCAGAATTATTCTTAAAATTGAAATATCTTTGGATTATAACACCATTGTTGCTGAACCAGTGTCTTAGTTGAGAGTAAGAGTATAGATAAGTGCACTTCAATGACAAGTCAGTGAGTCATAGAAATGGCACCTACATTTTCGACAGGGGTAGAGAGGTTTTCTAACTTTCTTGAGATACATCTTTAGAACACACTGCATATTTGTTTCTGAAGTAATGCATATATATGCAAGCATGGGAAACAACTTCCCAATACAATATTAGGTTGACTGTATATATTCTCGATCAATTCTCTTTTGGTTATATAAGGGTGGATTGGTTCATAAAGTTTTGTTCTTGGCTTCCTTTTTTGCTTCTCGAACATGTAGAAGAGCTGTGTTCTTAGCTTCTTACATACATGCATACCATTGCCCATTATACTAGTTTACCAACCATATCTCCTTTTGCTGGTATGGGCATGAGGGTATCGAAACTGTTGCAGTTACTGGTTACATTATTATGATAGTGGATGTATATGACAAAATAAGCAACACAATGTTATTTCTGTGGTAAACTTTATATAAATTTACCGTTGACCTTCATTTTGGTACATTATATTTGTTGTAACAAATGAAATATACTACAGGCTGAATGGGAAGAAGTAGCCAATCGAGCTGATTTGCTAAAGCAGGAAAACAGTTCACTTAAGGAAGAATTGAAACAACTTCAGGAGAAGTGCAATAGTTTGACCTCAGAAAATACAGATTTACATGTAAGATTTGTGTTCTTTTGCTATCCTACAGTTTATATAAAGTGCAGTCCACAATAGTTGCTACTTTTAGTTTGCTGCAAATAAGAATGAGAAAGGAAAACCAGACTGGTAGATTACTCAATCCTCACAGGCTGCTATTTCAAAAGCATCAGTTCACTGATAAGCACACCTGAAGTCCTGAACTTATGCACCTTGTTTTATAAGTCTGGAGTTAACGTTTTATTCTTTACTTTGAAATATATTTAAGGCGTTTTTAATGATTGTAGGAAAAGCTTAAAGAGCTTGAAGGTGAGAAATCAAATGGAAACTGGTATAAAGAGTGAAAGGCTGTAACTTATCACTTTCTGACTTCTGATGTAAGGAATAATTACTTAGAGCAGCCATTGCTATTAGAGAGTACAATTTCTTATAATTTTCTTTTAATTTTTATAATTTCTTTGAATTTTCAGATAAATTGGAGGCGACATGGTAGGTCCGATAATTAGGAGGTATTCATGTATGCTATTAGATTTTTGGCCGAGAGGTAGAATTGTATCATAGAGTTTGACATGATGGCTACAGATTCTTCTTCCAGTTGCCGCGGCTGCTGTACTCTTATGTTTTTTCTTCTTCTTGCACTTGTGTAAGATGTTATGTAAAAGTCCCCAAGCGATGTTTGAAACTCTGGGGTTTAGCTTCTGAGATAGTTGATGTAGAGCTGCTCATTGAGAGTCTTTACCTGAATTAACGTGTCACACTTATAATTTGTGACATATCGTTCAGATAATTAGAGGTACAGATTTGTATAACGTACTAACGGGTCGTGAACTCTGTGATAAGGGAATTCTGTTCATTTTGCTCTCCTGGCTGCATCATTCTTTGGTAAAGGGAAGATAAACTGGGAAACATTTTCACCCGGAATATTAATGCGGCATATCGTGGCCATGTTCGGCTTGGTGCCAAATTACCGAGATTTGCTAACGCAAAATTTAGAAATATTCTGGTATCATTAAATTTTGGTAAGGTAGAGATATTTAGGTTAGGTGCGCTATATTACCTTAGCTAATTATAATTCTTAGTACATTTTTTGTCGTGTCTGTAGCTCAACTATACAACGATGTGTGAGTATTCTGGAGCTGATTTGAACTTTAGGATTTGATTTCAGAATCAATTTTAATAAAAAAAATTGCCACTTTTGTTGCATTGTTATTTTAAACAAGACAAATAAAAAACTCCACACAAAATCAACAATCCAAAGCATGTCTTTAGCTTCTTGTCAGGCGTTATGATTTACTTTGCTGTACTGATTCAAACATCGACCGTTCAGGGTAGATAGAATATGTCTTCATTTCCATTGTGTTTTTTGTATCTATTTATTTCTTGCATTTTGTGAGCTATCCAATCCAATCACTTTACGCGATCCTTTTTGCCTTTTGTTTGTAAGTCTTTGTGGTCTCCAAAGTCCAGCCATTATCTTTTTGCCCGTTTAGGCGTTTAGAGTCTACGAATAAAAGGCCATGATTCTGTTCAAAGTTCTACATGCCTTATGATCCCCTTTTTTTCTTCATTTGCCTCACCAATCTTGTACTTTTTGTCAAGCACATGGGTGGCTTCCTTCCTCTTTTATTTTTTTTAAAAAAAATTGTTTTTCCTATTTAGCTGGTAAAGCATCTGTATATCATGACAAACTGAAAAGTCATGACAAGCCCTTGTTAATCCAACTCATTATCTTCCAGGAGCATATGCTTGTCTCTATCCACCTAAGTTTCCAGAATTCGATTGATATTATCATGAGCTTTTTCCTGTGCCTACCCTTGAAACTAGGCAAGTACTTCTTTCAGTTCCAGAGCTCATACTATCACTACATTACTGCGAACAGTAGTAGCAAACATTGCTTGCCAGATGAACACTAAACACGCCAACTCCATTACAGTATGTACAAGACAGATTTCAGATCTCAAGCATGGAAGTATTGCAGTCTACAGCTTCTGCTCAATGCCATGACATTCTCACAGGGTAAACTTTCCCTTTCCTTCCCTGTCCCCCTTCCAACCATCCAAAGGGAATGGCAGGCACTGTTGGAGTACACAACCATTGCATGGGATCCATCATAGAACAGCAGTTCGCCAGTTTCATTATCTATAAAAAAGAATCCAGAGAATAGCAGGTGCAGCAAGGACAAAACCAGTGGAGTTTACTTGCAGGCAGGCATGTTGTGCAGCAGAAGCAGAAGAAAGTGAGAGGAAAAAAAAATGGCAAAAAGCTACACCTCCAAACTGCTCTCTGACAAGAAATTGAATCATGCACTGTTCATGACCATACCATTGGCACACTAGATTAATTGAAACCCTGCCCACAGAAGTACGTAAGGATGAGTAAAAATTGCAGGCATGTTACGCAAGAGCAGCTGCAAACGCACTGCAACGCAAAGAGAAAAAGGTACAAATTTTGACTCACCCCTGACAAAAATATCATGGCACTTCACTGGTCCCCTACAACTCCAACTTACACACACATCCTTTTCCTCTCCTTCCTTCCTTCCCTTTCTCTTTTCCAACCCTAACATGTGTAGTAGATAATTTTTGTACTGGATGGGTAGATAGAACACACTTAATCCTAGGAATAAACAAGTGCTAACCCAGGAATGAGCAGCTCAATTGTTTACAGAATTGTAGTTACTTTTTTGTTGCTCTTGGGATGGCCTTTTTCTTGGATGGTGGTGATGGTGCTGGTAGTGATGGTACTAAGAAAAAGAAAAGAAGAAAAGTTGAAGTGTATACCAGCATACCCTTGTGTTTCTTTTGTGCAGATACATCCTTTTCTTGTACCACTTCTGAGCACTGTCCTGCATCCCCTACCAGTAATTTACCAAACCTCTGCTTTCCATAATTAAACACCACAGTGGGGGTGCCACTTTAACTGAACACACCATCTCTCACACCCTGCCCTTCTCCTTCTCACTTTGTTTCTTTGTTTCTCTCATCTCCCTTTGGTGAGCACACGGGACAAATTGCGAGGAGAGCCATGGTGTGAATCGCTTGGTTCCTTGGATCTCTCTTCAGGTGTTAGGCTTGATGAACTGAGGTGCAGAATTCTGTACCTGCCTCTGGGTGCTTGCTTGAGGTAATTCAGCTTTCCCTGCTAACTAGATATCTTCCATATTCCTAGGTTATTCGTCTCTTGTTTTTTATGTTCTTGAATTATGGTGTTCTTCTTCTACTTCATGGCAGTTTTCTTGGTTTTTAGAGCAGTTCTCTATGCATTCTCAGTTGGGCTAGATGGAACTTGAGCAGAGTTTGAGGTCTCCTTAGTTTCATTCTTTGGGGTCTTGTTAGTCCAGTTAAGATCTTTTGAATATGTAGCTTTGATCATCTATTCAAGTCAGGAATTGTTTCTTTTATGTTAAACGATGCGGTGGTGAAGTTTCATATGAAACCTGTTGATGCTTTGGTTTCTGCGCTTAATAATAATGTTTTCCTGTTGGTAGTAAGTCTAAGCTACATCCTGTTTCTGACGAGATGCAGTAGCTCATAAGTTCGGTGATCTTTGTTATGTTTAATTATGTATATTTCTTACAATTAGCAAGCTCTCTGGTTCAAGCAATTAAGAAAATCAGTTGTTATTGAGTGGCATAACTGCACTTCTCCATCCTGAAGTGTTAACGATGTTTTAACCTATTTAATAGTGTAATGATTATGTCAAGATGACGCCTGTTTTATGTGAAAAATATGTTGGAAGTTCTCTTTATTAGGTTTCTCAATAATATTTATTATTCCTGAATTCTGCTTAGTTTTCAGCATTTACTGTTCTCAGCCGATGGTTTAGATCTCTAGAGAACACAATGATATACTTCTGAATGTGCTATTGAAAGGGGCCTGTAAATGAGCAACACCAGAGCTTCCATCTTTTCTGACAACTACTGAATGTGCTATTCTTGGCCTTTTCTATTAGATAAGGTTCCGTTTTAGAGATTCTCAAACCCAGAAAAGAGAGCATGCTTTTGATATGTTTATCCTTAAGTTTGGTATCAAAACTAGCATACTGCACACCAAAGGCCCAAGATGCCACTTTTCACTTCTTTGCACTCCACATTCTGCCCGGCACGTTTGTCATACCTACTCTTCAGCTCAATATTTTCAGGTGTTTTCTTTAACACTATTATCTTTAATTAGCATTCATGTGTCGTGCTCAATGGACAGTCTACATATTAATTTGGATAAACAAAGAGACATTCGTCTAATTTCAGCCAAGAAGTATCAGAGCATGTACAATAGGAAACTATAAGCCAACTATAAACATATTTTAAAGAGATAAGAGAGAAGAGAGAAGTGAGCTACTAATTTGCAGCCAGCTGCAGCGCATAACATGTGATAATATGTATTATAGCTAACTATTATATAAATTAGCTATTAGATTGACTACAGATGAATTGGAGTTAGTAACTTGCTCTCAGTTCAGGGCTCCATGGTCTTATCTACAAACTGTCTAACTGCAGACACTGTCCATCTCTAGTTATTCAGTTTGTCATGAACTCATGATCACCACCACACTGACAAGAAGAATACTGCATGTTATTCTATTCTTCTCCACTCAGCTGTGACATATATCCGCTATATTGGTGATACAGTCAATGAGTGCAGATGAGACTACTACAGACATTGCCCTGTCTTGTTCAGAGAATAATCTTGATTTCAGAGCATCTTGCCACTCACATCTCACATACTCCTACATAATGTTTGTTTGCTTGAGCTGAGAGCTGAGTTGTTCTGTCTGATTCTGGATGCAGCTGAGGCAGAAACCTGAGTGGTGAGAGTGGTTGGTGTTCTTGCGATCGTTCAGGCATGAAGAGCAGCAGCAAAGCGGCGTGCCAAGAACCGGCAGGCGAGGAGGTGTCCGAGATCAGCAGCCAGGCGGCGTCCAACAACGAGCCGTGCGACTCCTCCGGCAAGCTCAGCCTCGACCTGTCGCTCACCGTCGCCGCCGCAGCAGCAGCAGGGGCGGCCTCCGCGACCGAGTCGAGCACCACGGACAGCGGCGGGACGGGGCCGCCGGCGGCAGCGGCGCGCGAGCCTGCCCGGGTGTTCACGTGCAACTACTGCCAGAGGAAGTTCTTCAGCTCGCAGGCGCTGGGCGGCCACCAGAACGCGCACCGGCGGGAGCGCACGCTGGCCCGGCGCGCGGTGCGGCTCGACGCGTTCCCCTACGGCTACGCCGACGTGGCCTCGCTGCCGCTGTACGGCGCCGGCCTGTACCCCATCGGCATCCAGGCGCACGCGTCGGTGCACCACCCGGGCGTCGCGGTGCCGCCGGCGCCGGCGGGGCGCCCCGACCAGCTGAGGCCGTCGGCGCGCGCGCTTCTCGGCCCAATGCCGTTCGTCGTCCATGCAGGCGACGAGGAGGCCAGCTTCGGGTGGCCCGGCAGCTTCAGGCCTCCACCCACCAGCGCCACCATCCCGGCCACCACCCCAGCCGCCGCCAGCTCGGCCGTCAACTCCGGCTCCTACAACCTCGGCGGCAGCGTCGTCGTGCAGGCCGCCGACGACGAGCCCGACCTCACACTTAGACTCTAGCTGCTGTCTCATCAGTTAGCCTGGTGTAACATCTCTCAGGTTGCTCCCTGATCATCTCTTCCGTTTGAGTTAGATCGCTTGCCTATGCCCTCGCTCCTCCTCCTGCTGCTGCTTGACATCAACCCGGCTACTGCTGCTGGATTCGTATTGTTTTCATGCATGCGTGCAAAGTATTGTTTTTTTTGTACAGCTAGCCTCCTAGAGCTATCTTACGCTCCTAATATGAATTGTGCTTGTACCCTGCCCATGCATCTTACATTCTTTTCTCCATTGTTAAATCTTACTTCGTTTTGGTGACTGACTCCGCCGCCGATGCTACCTGTCGGTGGCGCCGCCGGCCGGCGCCGGCGAGCGGGGAGAGGTCGGCCGGTCGAGGTCGGGGACGTCGGTGTCAGGAGGGCAATGATGCCCTAACAGGAGTGGAGGTGCAAGTTGCAGGCATGGGCAACGTGGCCCCCCACAGCGGATACGATCAAACCGAAGAGAGAGCAACACAACCCAGCAGGCAAATCTAGGCTACGAGGGATTCCCACTAGAGGCAAACTGATAAGGTTCCCTGTCTGATTTTTTTGTTTGCCCCCCCCCCCCCCCCCCCCCCCCCCCCCCGCCTGCCTCATGTCCACTGTCCTGGAGTTAAAAGCACTAGAAGCATAAGCTACGTTGAAAAGTCTCATTGGGACCCAGGAAATCATACCAGACAGGACGAACTGCACTACGTTGAAAAGTCTCATTGGGACCCAGGAAATCATACCAGACAGGACGAACTGCACTACGTTGAAAAGTCTCATTGGGACCTAGGCTATCTGTATATGGTATCATGCAGCAGAATGTAAATGGCATGACCCAACAACTTCAGTCCGCATACTAGAGAGAGAGGGGGATATACTTGCAGTGACACACCAGATGTTTGCAAACTGAAAGCAATTAACTGAGATGGTGTCTAGTTATGTTACAGTATCTGCCAGCACGAGGTTAGGCCGCCTCCGCTTATAACAGCTTTTAACTGGTAACACAAATCACAGGATGAATACAACTCCTCGGAGAACATCCTAATGGCGTACAACTGATTTTCAGAGACATTCAGCAGCGGCAGATGACTTTGGAAAGCCTATACCCACATCTTCTTTGTGGCTTCCATCCGCTCGAGCAAGCCCTGGATGTCAGTCTGCATCCGCATTTTCATCTTGAGGTAGTCGTAGTGCGAATTCTCCAACATCTTGAGCTCCTCGAGCTTCTTCCTCCTCTTCTCCTCTGCCTCTTGAAAACATAGTTTTGCTAGCTTTGCAGCATACTCCTCCTCCAGCTTCTGAGTTCTGGAGCGGACAATCTGGCGGTAGCTGTCTACTTCCTTCCTGGCTTCATCAGCCAGCTTTTGGAAGAGTTTTGCTTCAGCTTCCTTGCACTTCACGATGGTTTCAAGGCTAGAGTCATCCTCCTTAGAAGCAGTGCTGAAATGGGGTTCAATAGAAAGTGGCTTTGGGCTGGGCTTAAGTGCATCGCTGTCAAGAATGGAAGTGGTGGTCTTGAAGTTGAATGAGGATTTCGGTGGAGTGATCGTTGGAGTTTGAAGAGACCGCACATCCGTAGATTGACTTGTCTGAGCTGCCAGTATACCTTTGGACTTGCTACCCGTAACAGAATAATCTGTAACTCCATCTGTGGAAGCAAAACGTTAGCTTGATCTAGAAGTAAATCGCATAGCACTATACTAAATGCAGTTCAACCAGTTCTATTTCAAATATTGAAATATGTTAGCATTTTTATGCATGGAGAAATTAGATGAATTGAATCATCTTATTTGATGAACCCTAGGGTATTTCAGCTTTACTTTCAACAGATTGTGAAGTTTGCTTCTTAAATCATGTCAAATGTTGTTATAACAATCAATCCAGTATGCCACTGATACAGGTCTACTGCAAACAGAAGTGTCTCAGTGTCTGATGTGTCTAGGGAATACTTTTAAACAACATTAGCGGGCATGATGACATGCAATGCAATTAGTCTGAATGAACAAACTGCATATGTGTTGTAGACTCTTTATATGGTGGGCTGCAGATGTGCAGCAACAATGCATATGGCAACAAAGGCAGCTTATATAAATAAATGGCCTTGCACTGCAAGCACCAAAGGCACAAATCATGATCGGTCTAATTAAGATATAAGTTACTTTAGCAATCTGTTTCACAGCACCAAAATTTATCTTATTTACTAAAACCTTGTTTGGGAGCTAACATTTGGTAAGGACCCTGGCCCAATCCTTGTTAGCCCAGTTCATTTTGGAAGGGCGGCCAAAACACACTAAGGTATGAGTTCCCAGACATGTGCTACCATGGATCCTCAAGACCATATCCAACCCATTCCATAACAGTATGACAATAAATGGAGGTAATTTCAGTACGCAATAAGATAAACAACTTTCTATACAATCAAACTTCTCACTCGTCAGTATAGGTGGCATAAAAATGTAGGCCATTTGGTCAGCAAATTGAGAGATTTAAGAAAATGTGGAGTCAAATGTCTTGAGCATAGGGGAGTGGATAACAAGACAAGTAGAAAAAAAGCTGAATATCAAACAATGAACATAACTGGCAGAACAGGCACATAGAAGGAAATAACTAAAGAAAACTAGCCGAGTACCCAGGCAGTTCATAATGCCAAACATCAAATAGACTAGCATGAAATTTATTCTCACCATCCAATTAAATATAAGCTATCAAAATTATAGATCTCGCAAATTATGTATATGAAGATCCTATATGAGAATAGGATAAATATGACATGATACAATGATATAATGCAAAGGAGTGACAAGAACTCACATTTAAAGAATTGTAAGATACTGTTTGTTGCATCCAAAGGAGAAATAATTTTCTTTGCAAGCAAGCTGAGGACTTCTTCAGCCTTGGCATGAAGCCCCTTGCCCTCAAAATCCTCACAAGCAGCAAAGATCTTCCTAACAAAATCCAGTTCTTTCATCAGAGTCTCAGCATTCCAGTTCTCTGCACAGCAATTGAACACCTCCTTGACAAATCCAAACATTTCAGAAGAATGGCTGCAAGCAAGGCATTGGAACTGCATCTCAGTCGTCCCAATCGTTCCTTTCAGTGTTGGCCCTGGCCTGATCAAATTCCTCTCCAGCGCACATGCAACATGACACCAGTGTCCACAGACATCACACCCAACCCAGGTGCAGGTATTTGCAGCACAGTCAAATTTGTAGCATACTGAACATGTGCATGCGCTGCAGAACCCTTTCTTGGCAGAGCAAATTTTGCAATCGCAGTCATCCACTGGCAGCATGCTCTTACAGTTCAGGTTGCGGCACCGTGTCAAGAGGAACATTTCTACAAGCTCGCTGCTTGGCACCCTGCCCTTACCGGTGACAAACGTGGCGATTCCAGTCTTGATGGCCACCAGGATCTCAAGCTGTGTCCTGTTCGCCCGCCCCAGTGTCTCAGTGGTCAGGTCTGACCGGCGCTCTAGCTTCCGCTGAAGGCTTGCTAGCTCGTCCCTCTTCTCCGGAGAGTCAATCATACTCCGCACTGCCTCCCGCAGCAACTCCAGCCGTTCGCTGGGGAAATCCTGAAGCACATGCGCCATAGCTGCCACAGAGTCCGACACAATATCTCGCAGGATCTTGTCAGGGCGCGACGCATGAAGCCCACCGCGACCACCGTCGAAGCTGCCACCTGCGCTGGCCGCCGCCGCGGCGGCTGCCATCCTCGCAGGGAGCTCTGTGGGGAAGAACGACGAGGTGCCTTCCTTCAGCGGCGGCGTGGCGAAGGCGACGCTGCCGTCCCCCATGGGGCGAAAATTGAATCGGCTGTGTACGGAGCCGTTGGTGCCTTCACCCGCGGCGTAGATGTCGGTGGAGTTGTGCGTGAGGGAGCAGCTAGGGTTGTGCGAGAAGATCGAGTAGGAGTACGACATGTCGTCCGAGTTGATGCTATGGGTGCGCGCCGTCGTCGCGCTGTAGGTCCTCCTCGGGGCCGCCGGAGCAGCGGCGGCCGCTGCCCGTAGATCCCCATCGGTCGCAGGGACGGGCTGGAGGAGCGAGGCGAGCGGCGCCTGCGGCTGCGCCGACGGCGGAGCGGGGCCGTCGGAGTTAAGGGACAGCGAGAGCTGGAGGGAGTCGAGGCGAGGCTTCTTACCACCGACGACGGAGGAGTCGTCGCCGGGTGGATCCCCGCGCTTGGGGGCGGAGAGGTGGAGGAAGTCGCGCTCGACGCAGTGCTTGGCATCGTCGCCGGCGGCGGCGGCGGCGGTGGCGGGAGCAGGGTTAGGCGGCGAGGATGGGCCCGCACCGGCACCTGCGCCGGCGGAGGCGAGCGTCGGCTTCTCGCAGAGGTAGCTGCTGAGGGTGAGCTCGCGGTTGGGGAAGGGCGGGTCGGCGCCGGAGGCCGGCGCCCCGGGGTTGGCCTCCTTGGATCCGTCGGAGTCGCCGAACATGGCTGCGGGATCCGCGCCGGATTCAGGGGATTCTCCGGCCGGGGTAGGAGGAGCAGCAGCAGAGGTGGGTGGGAGCGGTCGGAGGGAGGGCGCTCGGTTTCGTTGACTTACGCACCCCGGCACGCGGAAATGGGTGCGGAGGTGGAGAGGAAACGGCCCGCGATTGGGAAGCTGCCATTTTTATTCGACTCCTTTAATTAATTTGTTCTTTGGCTCGTTGCGGGGAATCGACGAGACGAGCAGAGCCGAGGGGAAGGAGGCATGCCGCGTTTCGCTTCGGTTTGGCAAGCGACTCGTGAGTCGTGAGCACGATGTAACCCACAGGATACGCGGGTGAAAAGGTCAAAATGGCTCGAAAACCGCATGTGATCTGTGCAACGACAACGAGCAGCAACTCACCTCGGCTGCGGCTGCGGCTGCGGCTGCGGCTTGCTCGCGTTGGGTGCATGAGGACGCGGCAGCAATAAGCGTTTTGGTGGGGGAAAAGACGGAAAGTTTGCGGGGTTGTTAGATTATCTGTTCTTTTGGCCGTGCGAGGGATTTGCTGTCGTGTCATCTATGGATTAGTATTACGGAGTAATAAGCTATATTATGTGCGTAAGTGCGGTGACGAGGCAAGGTCTACTACGAGATATGCTATGCCGCGCAAAAGACGCGAGTGACAGGCACTAGCACAAATGCTCGGCGCGTCGACCGGTACAGGCCACTCGTAGATCGACGAAATGCGGTATAATCCGTGAGAACAGCGAGAGAAACTCCTACCTGGCTGGTTACTTGTACACGTATATACGTTATTAGGATCAGAAAAGGACATTTCGATACCATGGCGGCGGCAGCACTGCAGCAGCGTGCATCTGTTGATCTGCCTTTCTAATGGGGTGATTGTGGGGTGTTTTTAGAAAAAAAAAAGTCAAATGACATATTTGTTAAAAAAATAATTTTTGAACAAAAATTCCATATACTATTTGTAAAAGAAATTTAATTTATGAACAATAATTATATATATATATTCTTAGTTATCTAAAAGTTAATGCTAAAAAATAAACTTGATAAAAAAACCTTAAAATCAACTTCACATTTAATGATAAAAATTCAAATTTTAACTTATAAACATAAACATAAGCCAAAAAAGGACCTTGGTACATATTAATGGGCTTCTATGTATATGTTTCATACATGGTTAAACGGTATATTCTAATATTAAAAGATTGTAGTGGTAGTGATGAGTCCGTCACCATCGCCTTCATCATCGACATGTAAAATATATGTGAATGTTCTACTTGCTATTTGTGTAGCTATACAATTTCTTATTTTTCCAAGTATGATATTTTGTTTTTTCTATGAAAGTTTTAATGTGCTTTTTAATCACAGTATAAACATATGTTATTTTGTTTCAACAAATTAAAAATATTTTTTGATAAGATTTAATTTTGTTATTTTCAATAACATGTTGCATCACATGGGTATTTAGCTAATTTTATAAAAGTTTCTACGTTAGAAGTTTATCATCACATATTTAAAGTATATTTTAACTTTGTAATAATTAATTTTATTGTTATGGCATGAAATAGTTATCATAAAATTAGATAATCTTTCGTCTTTCGCTATAAATGTACATGTGCATGGTAAAATGTGCATACGACTGATGATGGACTGTGCAAGACCATAAAGAAAAGAAACGGTCAGATGATAGACTGTACATGCCCATGGATAAAAGAGACATGGGCCCATAGACAAAAGAAACAAATTTCCTAAAGAAACCGTTTTTTTTCTGGTATTTTGAAATGGTGTTTTCTGTGTGACGTGTGATGAGAAGTAGGATGAATGACTGTTTTCAACAAACAAAAGATATTCATCCAACAAAAGAATGCAGCCCAACCGCTCGACGAAACAAGCTGCTGGTCTTTTGGGCTCTTGGCTCTCAGCCTCTCACCATGGTAATGGGCCAAGCTCAGCAGAGCTGCCACGAGAAAATTAGCCAATCCATCGTCTTTCCCAGGTAAAGGGTAAAGCCCGTCCACAGTCCACATGTGGCCTAACAACCGAGAGGGCCTATTGGGATTGGTCCCGGTAGATCAAAAATTGTCGAAACTACTGGGCCAGTCGGTGAACTGGCACGTGCACGGCCGTATTTCCGCGTGTTCCTTCAGGTGCTTTCCTATCTCTCTGTCTCTAATTCGGTATGCCATTTGCTTGTATAAATACATGCTTGATGGATGCTTCATACAGATATCATACTAGTAACGTTCATCTGCTGTAAGGACTACTATTAGGTCTTATAGGCATTCATGGGTTGAACCCTACCATGTTGAGTGTTGACGATAAAGCGTAGGATTCCTCCAAACCAAAAAAAAAAAGGAAGGAAAAAAAGTTGCATGCAAATTCTAGCCCGTGAATAAGACCGGATAGTGGCAACCGCTAGCGAACAAGACCGGAACGAAGCACTGGTCCAAAAAGGAGAAGTGGGCACGAGGAAAAAGGCACACGCCGAGAGCTCCAACTAGACGAACAACGCAAGAGAAGAGAGGAGAAGAGAAGAAAGCAAAGGAGAGAAAAGGCAAGAACAAACGCCTCGGAGACGGTGACCGGGGGACGGGTTTGGCCATGGCCATGGCTGGCCACCACCAAGGCAGGCGGCAGCCAGCCACAAGCCAGTTCATCGTCGCGGCTGGGCTGGCTGCTCCGGGATCGAAGCCATGGTGGTCCAAAAGGAGAAGCGAGCAAGGATTACTCATCGTACACCACTGTCAGCCTATCCTCTCCTCGTCCCTCGTTCTGTCCGGTGCCCGTCGTCCCTTTTCACGGCCGTTTTTTTGGTGCGTGTGGCCACCGATGAGTGGACTTTTTTCGCTCGCTGACAGACGATCGACACTGCATTCACTCTGCTGACACGGCGATTATCAAGGCTAACAACACGTTTCACTGGTGAGGGGTGACTACTGCTACAGTGCCGTGGACACTAGTAGCTGCTGACAGCCCGACATTTTTCGTCGCCTGTGTTCGCCCGTCGTTCGCGCCAACGGCAAATTGGCGGGTGTCCAAATATAACTACTATTATATTTTTAGATTTTTGTATTCTTTGATTGCTCATGTTATTTGAAAAAAATTTATAAAGAAATTAGACGCACATAGAATAATATTTATGTTTTATTATTTAATAATAATAAAATATTGGTTATAGTCTTAATCAAATATTAAACATAAATAATAAAAATATACTTATTGTAAGATACTACCTCCGTCCCATAATAACTTTATTTTTTATTTTTTCGTGTTCAACATTTGACCATTCGTCTTATTTGAAAAATTTATATAAAAACTTAAAAAAATTAGTCACGCATAAAGTACTGTTCGTGTTTTATCATCTGGTAAGAATAAAAATATTAATTAAAAATATTCTAAATAAGATGAAGAGTTAAAATATTGTATCAAAAAACTAAAAAATACTCTTATTTCGGGGAGATTAATACGGTAGTAGGTACTCAATGTTTAGTGGAGTACTCCGTATCTGCTTCGTAGACTGACGTGACAGTGATAGTATAGTAATGCTACGTTGGTTGCATGCTTGATAGTTGATACTCTAGGATACCTGGGCAACGCAGCCGCATCTGAACGTCTCTTTGGACTGGACCAGATGTCTGTACGGCTACTGGGCGACACATGAGCATGGATGGAATGCCGCCGAATACAGGTATCTTCCTTGTCGATGATTGTACTGGAGACCAGGTTGTGGCGTTGTGCTGATCGATCAGTCCAAAGTCTACACACACCACCGTACCAAGAAACGGGAGTCATGTGAACTTGTGAGTTGTGACTCTGATGAGCATTGGTTGGACAAGGCGTATAAAGCTGTGAACTTGTGTGTTGTATACTACAGCTCTAATTTATCTATAGCAATATAATAGTCAATTCATACCATGGTTACCTATAAAATATTAATACATGTCCTCACATGTCATACACACACTGTGTCTTAGAATCCGTGTGCAGCTGGCTACAAATTAGTAAACCATCTCTCTTCTCTCTCACCTCTATCTCTTTAAAATATGCTTATTGCTATTGTACCTGCTCTAAGGCCCTAGTGAGATACGGAGTACTGTGCCAAGTACAGTAGTCAGATGTATAACCACAATTCATGGTTCTCTCTACCCAAAATATAGCTATAAGCACATCTTATTTAATTTTCCCATCTATTCTCTCATGTGAAGCGATCATTTAGTTTCATCCTGTGAAAAACTCTATACATGTTTATATACTGGAGTAATCTTTCATTTTGGCTTAACATTTGCAGCTATACACTCATAATGTAGTATAGTGCAATCACTGTGAGTTCAACTCCCAATAAAGGGCTATGATCAATTTGCTCATCCATGTCCTCCCCTGGCTCTCCATTCACATCCCCAGCACATGAAAAAGGTAGCTACCTTTCCAATCCATTAAACTGGCCACATTAACCAGCCAGCGAGAGCAGAGCAAAGGAACAGGGAGAGCGCGACACCGAGCACTCGACACAGAAGCAGGGCAGGGCGGGACGCCATGGCTCGCCGTTCCTTGCTACTGATACCAGCAATCTTGGCCGCCGTCCTCTTGGCGGCGCCGTTGCAACCGCGCGCTGCCGCGTACGCAGCCACGGTGGACAGTCTCCTCCCCCCGGCGGCGGCGGCGGCGGCGGCGCTCTCCTTCGAGGAGGGATACACCCAGCTGTTCGGCGACTCGAACCTCATGCTCCACGGCGGCGGGAAGCGGGTGCACATCGCACTCGACGAGAGGACAGGTATGCTTCCCCCCGCGGCAGATCGGTGCCTTGCTGCGTTCATGTCGTCTGCGTCTCACCGTGCCCCCCTCGCTCCGTCCCAGGCGCAGGATTCGCCTCGCGCGGCGCGTACCACCACGGGTTCTTCAGCGCCAGCATCAAGCTCCCCGCCGACTACGCCGCCGGCGTCGTCGTCGCCTTCTACGTAAGCACCACTACCACGCTACCAACGTTGTCGCGCGCGATGGATGCATGGATTGTGACGACGACGACGACGACATTGGCATTCGTGTGGCTGCAGATGTCGAACGGGGACGTGTACGAGAGGACGCACGACGAGCTGGACTTCGAGTTCCTGGGGAACGTGAGGGGCAGGGAGTGGAGGGTGCAGACCAACGTGTACGGCAATGGCAGCACGGCGGCCGGCCGGGAGGAGAGATACGGCCTCTGGTTCGACCCCACGCAGGACTTCCACCGCTACGCCATCCTCTGGAGCCACGACAGAATCACGTAAGACATTACCAATGCTCACCTCGCTCCTTCCTGTCACTGTAAGTCTCTAGCTCGCGGTCTATAATTACCACACTTGCCTACGTTTCACAAATGTTGATGTAGTTTCGAAGTAAATACGTTACTAGCTCAAGCCTCAACTAAGCCTGCACAATATTCTGTGCTGGCTGAATACGAAAATGTTTGTTAATTCACTTTTGCTATTGATTAAACGTTTGATTTTTTGTTTTTATGTCAAACACGCGCGCAATGCATGGGTCTGGGGGAGGGTGCGTATGAGATTTTTAACTTGCATGCATGTCTTCAGATTATCATCCAACATTAGCAACCAGATTTGATTGATGAAATTAAAATTTTCAAATATTTGATCACTAGGCAGACCCGCCACAGTGTCAGTCTTGTAATTTTTCATTGTGTTAAACTAGGACCCCTCCGTTCCAAAATATAAATATTTACATGATTTAAATCTTACGCTAGGATATAAATATTTTTGATACTATTAACTATTGATCCCACCGGTCGCTTTTTATTTTAAATTCTTTATATTTTATTCTCACCTATCATCTCACTCGTCAATCGTATCAATTCCTTGTTCATAAAGAGCACCCTAATATTTTCTTCTTAATCCTAATCTTTGTTAAATAACCTAAAATGCTTATGCTTCCAAAACGTATTAGTGCTTAACAATGTTGTGTTTGTCGTTTGTTGGGCTAGACTGATTGAGTGATTGTGTTCTTTCTATTACGGTGTGTAGTTATGTGCCTCAACAAGTTAATATCCACCATCACTATTACTACCTCTTGGTCCTTTTTGTATGCTTCCAACTTCCATCCTCCCTTCTTTTTCTTTATTTTCTGGTTGCCATGGGCCATGATTGGGAGATATCAGTTTGCTCTTCCTTTACAGCCTATAGATTCCTTGGCTGTTTACACTTTAATAATAAGTACTGAGGCCCTAAAAGGCCAAAACTGAGATGGCCATTGTCATAATATGTTTTTCCGATTTAGCTAGCTGGTTCAGATTCCACATATTGTACGAACTATTAATTATGTAACCAAATTGCTGCAAATTACAGATACAACTGCCAAAAAATTTTAAAGAAAACCGATGCATCTTGTACTGCTACATGCATGTTCGTGTGAAAAAAAAGTTGGCATCTCATGTGGTGCGTTTGCTTTTACAGTTTCCACTGAACCTGAACATTGATCATACCATGTGCATGATAACTCTCTGATCCTTCCACCGAGATCCCCGTGCCAACCTTTTCTTGCATATAATTGCATTTGTGTGTGTGTGCCTGCTTTCTCCGCTAGCCTGCATAATTTTCTGTAGTTATGTGACCGTCACAGGTTGAATTCTCTGTATCTGTCGCATGATGAAGATAGAAAATGTCAGCACCATGAGAGACTTTTTATCGTTTGTTTCAAAAACTGCACCCCACTTTCCTCCGTGTTTTTCTCCATGAAATCTGCATTTATTAGATTCGTGGGTCTCGTCGCTTATCGGTCATCGACAACGACATCTTTCTTTTCGCAAAACCGAAATTCAGTAGCCAGTATACATATCTTAGGTGGTGATTAGATTAAGAAAATTTTTTGGTGGTGATTAGATTAAGAAAATTTTTTAAGAAGTGGTCACGTCAAATATTTGACCAGATGTCGGAAGGGGTTTTCGGACACGAATGAAAAAAACGAATTTCACGGCTAGCCTAGAAACTGCGAGACGAATCTTTTGAGCCTAATTAATCCGTCATTAGCACATGTTGGTTACTGTAGTACTTATGGCTAATCATGGGCTAATTCGGCTCAAAAGATTCGTCTCAAGATTTCTTCCATAACTATGCAATTAGTTTTTTTGATTCATCTATGTTTAATGCTTTATTTAGGTGTCCAAAAATTCGATGTGATGTTTTTAGAAAAAAAATTGGGGAACTAAACAAGGCCTTAGTGGCTGTTTGGATACAGAGACTTTTTAGTCTCTTGTCACATCGGATGTTTGGATGTTAATTAGGAGTATTAAATATAAACTGATAACAAAACTAATTGCATAAATAAATGCTATTTCATTAGACAATTTTTTAAGCCTAATTAATCCTGGATTAGCAAATGTTTACTGTAGTATCACATTCGCTAATCATGAATTAATTAGGTTCAATAGATTTGTCTCGTGAAATAGTCTGCAGTATGAGATGGGTTTTATTAATAGTCTATATTTAATACTTCTAATTAGTGTCCAAATATTCGATGTGACAGGGACAGTCCCTGGGATCCAAACACCCCCTTAAGGCCTTGTTTACTTGCCAAAATTTGTTGGTAAAAGGATTACGTTGAACGTTTGACTGGATGTCATAATGGTTTTTCGGACACGAATGAAAAAAATAAATTTTAGATTCCGCATGGAAACCACGAGACGGATATTTTGAGTCTAATTAATCCGTCATTAGCACATGTTGGTTACTGTAGCACTTATAGCTAATCATGTTATAATTAGGCTCAAAAGATTCGTCTCACGATTTTACCCACAACTGTGTAATTAGTTTTAATGTTCATATATATTTAATGTTTTATTTAGGTGTTCAAAGATTCGATGTGATGTTTTTAAGAAAAGTTTTTGGGAAAACAGACCCTAAGTCTGAACTTCCGAAGGTTTTCACTGCTAGTATTCCCTTCGATCTATGTTATAAGATTTTCTAGTTTTATCTATATTCATGGATTAATATATAAATAAATTTATGTAAGCACATTATGTCTTATAATATGAAACGGGGAGAGTAATATATACAGTAACCTATTGGCTTGAGAGTTCAAAAGTTCAGAGCAGCATGAGATACAAGGTTCGCATGCATGTCTCTGTTACAATGGGAGTTTTTTTCCTATCCTTAAAAAGATATCATGAGATATTACTGATTTCTACGTGAACTTACCAAATTTTACCTCATGGTATGTACTAAAAATAATAAAATTGCTCTTACAATGAACATGTCAATTGCTAAGACAAGTTACTGATTTACTTACCTTCTTGTTCGTTGAACTGAACACCTGCATAATTGCACTGACAGTCCTGTCCATTTTTTCAGATTCTACGTGGACGAGACACCGATCAGGGAGGTGGTGAGGACGACGTCCATGGGGGCGCAGTTCCCGTCCAAGCCCATGTCGCTGTACGCCACCATCTGGGACGGCTCGAGCTGGGCCACCTCGGGGGGGCGGTACAAGGTGAACTACAAGTACGCGCCCTACGTCGCCGAGTTCACCGACCTCGGGCTCCACGGCTGCCCCGCGGCGGCGGACGGCTCCCCGGCGCAGCCGTGCGAGGCCACGATGCCGCCCGGGCAGCGGTCGGCGATGGAGCGGTTCCGGGCGAGGTACATGACGTACGGGTACTGCTACGACCGCGTCAGGTACCCCGCGCCGCTGCCGGAGTGCGGCGTCGGCGCCGAGGCGGAGGCGTTCCTCCCGTCCGGCGAGGCGAGGTCGACGGCGGACCGGCGCGGCAGCAGGCACGGCAAGCGCCGCCGGCGCACCGGCGGCGGCGCGGATTCCGCACTCTGAGCGACTCGACTCCGCGCGTGCGTGCGTGCTCGACCTGTACCTTGCGGTGTGTGATGATCCTCGATTCGTTTTCTCATTCTCTGACGCTGTGTAGAGCTCACCTCGCCGTTGGTCATGGCGTTCGCATCGCACATCACGTGCCTGCCAACTCCCGCCAAATCCGCATCATGGCCGCTCCTCTCGTAACTTCCGCACCATCTTCTGCCTTGTCCGGCGCTCGGAGAGGGTGTGAAAAACTCGTCACGGCGAGCATGATGAATTGGCAACCCGGCCCATGTACGACGTGCTGCCACCATGCGGCGCAGTGCGTGCGTTCGGCCCCTGTTCCTGATGGGCTCATTTACAGTCTCGATCGAGCGTGCACAAGGCCACAAGGGTTTCCTGTTATCATGAACGATGCATCATAATGCAAACAACGGTATAAACAGACGGAGATTTGCTTCGGTCCAATAAAAAGTAACTCGAGATATCAGTACCTTAGATACCAAATTATTTCTGATCATTGGATCTAAGGGTGTACATCCTACTTAGCTAGATCCAATGATGAAAAACGATTTGTTACCTCAAGATACAAACAGATCGGAGTAGTTGAAAGCTGATGCTGGTCTAACTGGGACTGTTGATCAAAACTACTTTACTCCCGGGCAGGTTTTATTGATCATCACAAAATGAGATTTTTTTTCCCTTTAAGGATGAAAAAGATAGAGAAATAAACAACCGATCCTGGTACAAGGCCCCCGCTCATGTGAGCTCTTCTTCATTAGCCTTCATAGGAATAACATAATCATGATCAAAATTAAAACAGAACAGATTGTAGACGAGAAAACCAATGTCGTTTATCTATTCTATATAGCTTCGCCTTTTCATTTTAGAGGACTTAGCTAACTCTTATTCCAATGCGGTAATCCTATTGGTTTACTGAACGAGTATGGGTAGACCGATACTCCGGAAGTGTTGTTATTAATCTCACAAAACCTCATCATCATAAGATCCATATATCCCCGTTATCTTAAAGTATACCTCATTGAGCGCATATATGTAAAAATGTTGCTTAGAGAAACTTTCGTGGTTAAATATGTAAATAAATAAATAATTTTTTAAGAGAACTGACTGTTTTTTGATCCCTTATATATGGATTTGGACCAAGTTTACGTTCTTAGCTATGAAAATGTTTACATCCAGTATCCTGTCTTTTAAATTTGCTTATTTTTGTGTCCCTAGGTCAAACAGAGGTGGTTTATGATGTCATGGCGCAATATGAAGTTAGTAATTTAAAATAAACAATAGGATCAAGGAGAGAAAGACGAAAAGAAACCAAGGTTGACACGTATTCCCTTTGTCTCAAGAAAAATGCCATTTTTGTGAACCTAAACACACATGTTCGCTCCTAGAAGTCAATTCTTTTTTAGGACGGCGCGTAGGTTTTAGTATTCTTCATTATTTTACAGTTATTCACTGTGGATCGATATTGTCGAGTAATGAAAGTCGGACTATATTATTCATGAGATTTAGGGTTATCTAATGCAAAGAGTAGTCGTACAAATACAATTAGAAAGAACTTGCCATAAAAATTTATATTGGTTAAACCCACAAAGAGGGTAATAGCCATATTCTAGCTTATATGGACTATAAATAACAAAACTCACATTAAATAAAAATATATGAAGAGTGTCTACCTAGCCTAGCAACTAATTATAAGAAGATAAAATTGTAGTCCGCGACCGTAGTCGATAGTTAAATTATATCTCTTGATAACTTGGCTTGATGTGGATTATATTGTCTATGTCCTTAGACTTTAATATATCATCATCTTTATTCCTTGGAGGCCTTGTCGTATACAGGATATGATAGTCTCGTTCGTATTTAGATTAGATTTTGTAAAGCTCTCATTATCTAAGGTAGTTTCTATCCTTATCTGTGTACATAATCATATCTAGCACCGTATTTTGTATTATATTTAGTATATACTCCCTCCGTTTCATAATGTAAGACTTATCCTTGTTTAGATTCATATGGATGCTAATAAATCTAGACATATATATAAATTATATATATTCATCAATTGATGAATTTAATCAAGGCTAGAAAGTCTTATAATATGAAACGGAGGTAGTAGTATTTTTGGTGTCTATTGATTGGCTTGCTGATGATGTTATCCCTCTTCACCCGAGTTAACCATGTATAGATGTCTTTAGGAGTATAATTCGGGTGACCAAGAACATAATTTTGGGAGTTAGAAATCCTTAGAAACAAGAAAGGGTTCAAGGAAAAACAAGTTTAATAGTTGAGAGATTGCACCTGGGCTTTTTTTTTAAATAAGACAAATGGTTAAGCATTAATTATAGAAAGTAATGAAACTTCACTTTCTATGAAACTGTGGTAACGCACAATCATGTAAAGACCTAAATAATCTGGTAAAAAAAAACATGCGCAAGCCTTCAGTTCATGGGAAAAGAGCTTGTAAATAGCTGTGATTAACACGGAGCAAAGCATCTGCTAGCAGTTTGGCGTCCCATCAGTTATGCGTGATTTTTGGCTATTACACTATGCTTCAGCAGTGCCGTAGATTGCATCTTTGACATCCGTTGCCCCTGGAAACTGGAAAGTATATAGTACTGGAGTAGAACAAACTATTACGGCCTTGTTTTTCTCGATTTATCTAACCCATATTTTCTTATTTTTTACCTATATGTTTTTCGAACTGCTAAATGATATGTTTTTTTATAATTTTATACATAAAAGTCGATTTAAAAAGATCACATCACTCTATTTCTAAAAATTTCTTATAGCTATTAATTAATTAATTATATATTAATACCACCGGCCTTAAGTTGTACTACAGCGGTGGGGCGGTTGCGGTTGGACCTGTGCTTCTTCACTGGCGCCGTTTGTCGTTTGACCTGACCAAAACGGGAACACCGATCGGAATTCCCAAGCGACGGCCGACGGGTAGGCATGTACTACGGGTACGTGGATCACGACGGGCAGGTTTGGTTCTGTTCACCGTACTATTCCGTAAAAAAAAACGATTTCTCGATTTTATAAGTCGAGTGTATCACCATTCGTTTTATTTAAAAAGTTTATTAA
The DNA here is from genome assembly GCF_000231095.2 of Oryza brachyantha. Taxonomy (NCBI): domain Eukaryota; kingdom Viridiplantae; phylum Streptophyta; class Magnoliopsida; order Poales; family Poaceae; genus Oryza; species Oryza brachyantha. The sequence goes on along the minus strand of NC_023165.2, from coordinate 6,320,882 downwards.
AAAATTAAAAAAAATCAGTCATATGTAAAGTACTATTTATGTTTTATCATATAGTAACATAAAAATTTTTAAATAAAACGAAGAGTCAAAAAATTATATAAAAACACATCGTTTATTTTGGGACGGAGGTTGTACGGGCGTAGCAGGTCTTTTTCTGAGACGTTTCCATCCGTCCAGTGCGAGTACGTGTTCTAGGGTCCGCAAAAACTTTTCGTAAAAACATCACATCGAATCTTTGGACATCTAAATGAAGCATTAAATATACATGAATACTAAAACTAATTACACAGCTATGTGGGAAATCGTGAGACAAATCTTTTTAAGTCTAATTAGAACGTGATTAGCCATAAGTGCTATAGTAACCAACATATACTAATGAGTAATGACGGATTAATTAGACTTAAAAGATACGTCTCGTGGTTTTCAGGTAAAATCTGAATTTTATTTTATAATTAGAGTACATTTAATACTTTAAATGAATGTCAAAAACTTGATTTAATGTTTTTGCAAAACTATACAAGCCCTGAATCGTTCTGAAAACGACCACATCTTCTGAAACGTTCACGACAACGGGCAACCTGACGGCCATGACCAATTGGCCCCCGTCTTGCACTGCAGAACTCGCGGTCACTTGATAGATTGCTTCGATGAAAAAAACCGGGTTACAAATAAAAAAAGCACTCCATCCGCTCTAAAGAAAGACTTTTATTTTAGCCTGTCTCATACCAGTACGAAAATATAGTGCACAGTACATTTTAAAATCCAATATATATGTTCACCACCCTTTCAAACTCTAATATAGTATTATAGCTGTCCAGCCTGTCCTATAATATTAGGCAGGATTTTGTCATTCAAATTTATCGAACAATATAAAAGATTTTATAATCATAAGGCAATACTTTATTTTCAATTGATAAGCTTTTATACCTAACATCAATCAACTTTGTATTATTTTATTTCTTTATTTTTTTTAATGAGAGCCCCGAAGACTGGCCCGACGTCTTTCACTAAAAGCACAAAGCCATTAGAGTACTGAAGAAAAACTCGCTCCAACGAGAAGTCGAACTCAGGACCTTAGGTGCTATTAATGCCTTTGTAACCATCAGGCTACAAGCCATTTCGCTTGTACTATTTTATTTCTTCATCTATGGGTCTCCATCATTTTTCTTTTGAAAGGAAAAGCGAAATTGTGTAGTTGCAAAAGAAAAAAATTATGAGTAAACTTTGTATATACATGTTCGTATCGATATAAAAACAATGGATGAAAAATAAACTATGTTAAATAATCTTCAAAAATGAATTCAAATTTAAGTTTTAAACTTCAAATTTTAGCTTATAAGTATAGACATAAGTGAAAAGATGATTTCTCATCTTTTTGGACTTACTACCGACACTTCCTTAGTTTTTGAAAAAAAAAAGACATAACACATTGTATTGCAGGACATGATTATCACCAAACCCTAATATAACCGCTTAAAAATATAAGCTTTTTTTGATAAATAAGTAAGCTACACATAAAGTTTTTGTGATAGACGACTGTGCTCCTTTTCCCGGTAAAGACGAGAGATTATCTATTTTTATAGCTATTTAATAATATAAATAATAAAATTAATAACTATAATTAAAATTCAACTTTATTTTTATCGAATGCACGTAAAAACCTAAAAAATGGAAAAAAAAACTGGACAAAAAAAAACAAGGTACTAGCTGGTACACGAAACCGTTCCATGCATCGTCAACAAAGCAAGAAACCTACGCGGTTTCCACGGCCAAAGCAACGTGCTCGATCGAGGCAGTGGCAGGTCGACCAGTCATCCCACCTGTCTGCCAGACTCTTGCCACTACCTTGATGACTCTCGCTTGTCAAGGCTTCGTGCATCCACGCGCCACCATGACCGTTGAACTAAGCTAAATAATAACTACTCCCACCGTGGAGTCCTAGGTTTGATGGCTGTTTCGGGCTATCAGCGGTGTGCGAGCTGTCCTGGTACATAAAAAAATAAAAGAGTTTGCTATTACATACGAGGACACGTACAAAGGGCTGACGTAAAAGAGAGTAATGATAGGAGAGAGAAAAGTAATTGTTTTGCATGGAGTCAGCAAAATATTGACTCTTGGCGCATAAAACGAGGAGACAACCATGAAATCTATTTTGTACGTGTGCTAACTCTAGTCAGAGATGCTGATCAGATAGAATGCGAACGAAGAATTAATTAGCCTGTAATTATGAAGAGTCAACATGAAAAACTGTCCTTTGTATGATGAGTTTTTTTCCAGTGACGTGTTTTGAGATAGAGTCCATAATGTGCTTTACCATTGAACATGCCTTAAGGGGCTAGCTCAGTAGCTCTCTCTATATATTTAAGATAAAAATATATTGAATGATATATATGTGGGAGAAAGAGATAGAAAAACTATTAAATCCTTTATAACTAACCTATCATATATATATAGCCAATTGGTGACTCTCACCACGGGTTGCAATTACGAATCGAGCGGTTACTTGGTTCGTCAAACCGTTATCCGAATCGCCGCGGTTCGTGATAATCATGATTATCGTGGAACAAAACCACACGAAACCGTATAAAAACCACGATAATCTTAATCGCTACACTGGACGGCGCTTCGGAAGTCTTCGCGGTCTTGCAAACCCTGTCAGCTAACACCGCTGAATCCACTGATCTCCCCACTAAGATCTTGTTCGGTTAATCCCAATCATAAATGATTAAAAAGAGATTTATTTTACATCTAATGTGAAATTATTCGCCCTCAATTATCTTCGTTCCCCATCGGGGGGAATAACCGAACAACCACGAAGGCCCGCTCACCCCACCCCACCCCGCCCCCAGGCGCCGCACGCGAGCCGGCATGGCGGGCGGTGTGGTTCGTCGTCGTCGCTGACTGACCTGACGCGCCGGCCGTGCGGGGGGGACGGTGGCGTAAAGCGGCGCGACGCCACCGCCCCGTGATCCACCTAACCCGCATTAAGGCGTGGAGACTCGCCGACCGACACCCCGACGCCCCCCTCCCTCCGCATCCGCCCGTCCATTTGTTGCGAGACCCCCACGCACGCGCGCCCTCCCGCCGGCCGGAGGAGGAGATCTTACCCCTGCCCACACACACACGCGCGGGGGGTTAGTTAGTTATTAATCACAGTTTCTTTTTAACCACGCGGGGACAGGGCCCTGACAGTGGGGCCCGGCTAACCAACCCACTCGCTTGTTACGGCCATCGCCCGCGGTTCCCGAATCTCAAAGCAAGACCAAAACCCTCGCCTCCGCCTGCCGCTAGCCCTGCGAGGTCGTTAGGTTTTCACACGGTGGGCTGTGAGTGGCTGACCGCCCGGGCCCACCGCCTCTCCTCCCGTTTCGGGAATCTTCCGTGCGTAGATCCGCCTCTCCTCCTCTCGTATTCACAACTCTCTTCACACTCATCAGCTGCCGCCTTCTCTCTTCGGCTCAGCTTCTTCTCCTCCTCCTCTTCCGTTCCAACGCCCACCAGAGACAAAACAGCTGCCTTTTGAAAAAGGGAAGGAGGAAAAAAAAAAACACGGCAAAACCCTAGATCTCTCAGCTCGCTCGCATTGCTGGTTCGGGCCCGCCTTTCTATGACCGGAGCCTCCCAGTGAGGAAAGGCGATGGCGATGGCGTCCGCCGCCGTCATCCCCTCGTCTGGGCCCGCCGCCGCCGCCGCGGTTGAGAGCGCTGGGTGGGTGGTGGACGAGCGCGACGGCTTCATTTCCTGGCTGCGCGGCGAGTTCGCCGCGGCCAACGCCATCATCGACCTGCTGGTGGTCCACCTCCGCGCCGTCGGCGAGCCTGGGGAGTTCGACCACGTCGCCGCCGCCGTGCAGCAGCGGCGCCTCCAGTGGGCGCCCGTGATCCACATGCAGCAGTTCTACCCCGTCACCGACGTCGCCTACGCGCTCCAGCAGGCCGGGTGGCGCCGCCGTGCGCCGCCGCACCCGCAGCAGGGCCCCGGCGCCTCGCCGTCACCGCCGCCCCCTCCCCTGCGCCGGTCCTCGTTTTCGGCGTCCCACTCGCACCATCGCCACGGTGGTCACCATCATCGCTCTGATCCAACGCGCGGCGGCAGCACTGGTGCGACGGCTGGATCCGATAAAGATGGTGAGTTGAGATCTCTTGGTGAGATAGCATTGATCTTCTTTCAATTGTTTGTTTGTTACTAGTGTAGTCTGTTGTGGGAAAGGCGGATGCTTTTTTACTTCTTTTTGATCAGTTGGGCCCCAAAATGGTCTGATCCATGAAATGCATTTGTGGTGTTGAGTTGCTTGTTTACTACTGCTATCAATTGGCTTAGCCATGTGGCCTAGTGCTTCAAAGGAGCTGTTTGCATAAGATATATCTGTTGTCGAAATGCTGCTATGTCTAAAAAGCGCTAATTTTCCTATGCTTGAAAGGTGCCAAGTCTTGGTCCTGTTCTATGGCTTTCGTGTTTGTACTAGTATATTGAGCTCTAAAATGACAATCTTTTATCTTTCTGTCGTGTAATTCTATATATGTTGATAAGCCATGGAGGTCCTAAAGATACCGGCAATGCTACCCCAAAACTGGCTACCTTTCCCATGTTATGGTATATATAGGCACATGCAAGATTATTTTCGGTTGCTTTATGTGGAAGCAGTTTGTTTGGTGCATTAAGTTGTACCATTTTCTTTTGTGTTTATAAAAAAAAAAGTTTTTTTGCCTACAATTTATTTGCCTGGGAACTGGTTCAGGTAAAAGGGGCCATTCTCCCTGCACCTGGAAGTTTGCAGGCCCAATTAGATTAGTCCAGGTGCCTCTTAGGTGCAAATTTGCCCTGCAAATCTCTCAAGTTACACGTTCCATGTGCTCTGCTCAACATGTGCCTTGTGAAGTTCTTGTACTTGGATTCTGCCAGGCAAAATATGGAGACACCAGATATGGTGTTTAGCATGATGTGCTCACCCACGTCCAACTGCCACCCTTTTCACTGCTAGCTTCTTGTGCTTCTAAGGTGCTTGGGTTCATCAAGCCACTGGGTTCGTTGCAAACCTCTGGTTGCTCCATGAGCAATGAGCTCCAGTAGTAAGAAACTATCAGTGATGGCAGAGGTTGTTGTTGCTGTTCCATCTTTATTCTTGATGAAGGCTTTGTTGTCTTCCTCGTAGTTTAGGACACACCAGCTAGGAGAAACCTACAAATGCATTTAATTGCTTTGTGTGATTAGCTGGATGAGATTGGCAAATAAGAGACACAATCTAATTAGCCTTGCACACTTTTAGGTGCAGACCCACACCCATCTGAGCTGGTTACATACTTACATTTGCCTGTATGGTTTCTATTCAAGCATTTGTAGAGTTTGAAATTGCAGTGCAAATGCATGAAGAGAAAGCATTTGTATAGTTTTCACATTGTTTGCCATAATCTTATGTACTCTTGACTGCTGCTAGGACGTGAAGTTCATAACAAGGAAGAGAAAGGAATGAAGGAAGTGGAGAATGTGGTTGAAACTAAAAGCCCAGATCTGGAGTCTCCTGCTACTGATGGTACACAGGCACTTGCTCATGTATCCATGCTTAATATTCTTTGATTTTTTAAGGCGGTATTGCCATTCCTCAGATTAATGTTTCTAGTTACCTCCTTTTGTGACATTTAAATTCTGCTAACGACAGTTTATGTTCTGTTGCTTTATGCCCCCAGAGCTACGTTTTTTTATAAAAAAAACTTCTGTACATTCTTGTTGAACAAAGGAAGGTCCCTTAGTTAGGAAAATAGCTGTCTGAAAAAGTCACCAACAAATTTGAACCCACAATGCTTGTATCTCAGCTATATCTAAGTTTCTAGTTTATTGCATACTTAGTGTAACCTATTGTGATTTGTTTGAAAATGGTGAATGAAGCAATCTCAATCTGAAGATGACCTAACATTATTTTTCTCAACTGGCTATGCTCCCATCTTAAATTTAGTCCAACTATGTAAATGACTTGGCCACACTTAGATTATTATGAAATTGTTCATAAAATTGCTAGAGACAACTTTACTTGCAACCTCAATTTTATGGTGTGAGGATACAATACTGGTAAAATAGGATCATGAATTTTGCACCTTTTCCTTTTCTAGATTGATGAAAACTAGGACAGGTGTCTGTTTCCAGCTTTTTGATACATTATCCAATATGGCTCAATGGTACATTTGTTGCTAGCTGTTCAAAACCATTTGTTCTGCTTCTAAATGTTTTCATTTAGCGATGCAATGGTTTTTTTTTTAAAAAATCATTTCTTAATCAACTTATTGTCCTTGCATCATGTAGAAGGTGAAAAAAATCCTAGTCCACGGGCTGTTGCTGAAGGAAACAGCAAAGTGGTTCCGTCTCCAGTGGAGTATACGATCAATGAAACCATCGATGGCAAGATGGTATGTTTGACTTAGGCCAGAAATTCTATTGCTGCATTTGAATTTCCTTTTCAAGTAGCTTCTCTTGAAATCTCAAAGTTGATTTGATGAAATATGCTTTTTTGCTTCTTAGTTTAATGCTGTTGAAGGGCTTAAGGTCTATGAAGGGCTGGTAAATGAGCATGAAAAAAACAAGATTCTCTCTTTACTGAATGAAACAAAAGCTTCTTGTCGTCGAGGAGGGCTTGAAGGTAAACTTACCTTCTATTTACAGTTGTGCAAAATCTGTTTTCGTACTGTATGTAAAAAGTGTACATTGTCTAAGAAACACCCTTTGGTATGTATAGTTGATTAAATAGAAATTTGTTGACAGTTATTTTTGTGGTTCCTTGTCGACAAGTCTCTGACACTGATGTTGTATTAAACTGTTAATTTGACCCTTTTCAATAGTTGCTTACACAGTAACATAACCAGGATAGGATTTTCCAAATAGGAAGCTAGTTTGTGTTCAGCATTTGTCAACATAAAATGGTGCAAGAAAGTTAAAATGCTTTGGGATTTTGTCACTTCACTCTGATTTTTTTTTCACAAAACAGCAGGGCAGACTGTAATAGTTGGAAAAAGACCAATGAAGGGTCATGGGAGGGAAATTATTCAGCTGGGCATTCCTATCATTGAAGGCCCTCCTGAAGATGACTATCCAAGAGGTAGATCTAGTTTTCACTGTAGTTCTTGTACTTGTGTTCATATTTTTATAACTTCCCTCTGTGCCTCGTATTTAAAATTTCAGAGACAAAGGTGGAGGCTGTTCCTGGATTGCTGCATGATCTGTTTGACCGCTTGTGTCAGAAGGAAGTCATACCTACAAAACCAGATTATTGTGTTATTGATTACTACAACGAGGTATCTTGCTTTCATGGCATTATCTGGTTTTGCTTAATATGGATTCTGACCATGATTAATGACTTTTTTTTTCCTAGGGGGATTATTCTCACCCTCACCAATCCCCTCCTTGGTATGGTAGACCTTTTTGTACACTCTGCCTGACAGATTGTGATATGGTGTTCGGCCGAGTTATTTCAGGAGAACGAGGTGACCACAGAGGTCCTCTGAAGCTGTCTCTCTCAACAGGGTAAATCTTTCTCCAGTACATTTTGTCCTCTACTACGCTAAGTGTCCATGCTAAGCTTTAACTGTTAGAATCCCTTGCTTGATTGTTGATAATTTCTTGAGAAATCTCTAATAGTTGTGGTTTGGTCTATCATTAATGGAAATGGACCTATGGCTCTCATCTGTTAGTAATATATGACATTTTTTTTAGATGTCAAGACTTCATTTTTATTTACTTAGCTGGAAGAAAAGGATATATACAAAATCGTGTGGATTTAATCCCCTAGAAGTGACCTGATCCATGTCCTGCCCCTCTAATTTGTAGTAATATGTCCATCTAAGGGCTCCCCCAATGCAGAGTGCTTAGTGAGGTGATTAATAATATGATTAAGCTAAGCACTATACTGATTTTTTACACAAGCACCTCTCTTTAGCACTGCATTGGAGGTGGATGGTGGTTCTTTGTAATCCTCAAAATTTTATGCCCCATTAGTATTACATGTGTAAGTTGCTTTGTTTATTTTTCACTAAAAGCTCTGTAATTCAATACTGTACTTAAGATGTGTTACACTACATCATTTCATTGCTCTTGACTGTTCATTACACTATAAATTTCATGCCCTATTTTTTTCTCTCAACTACAGGTCTCTTCTGGTGTTGGAAGGGAAGAGTGCCGATGTTGCCAAGCGAGCTATTCCTGCTGCGCGTAAGCAGAGGATCCTACTAAGTTTTGGAAAGTCCTTATCAAGAAAACACATACCATCTGAAAGTGTTTCACGGTATACTCCCCCATTGACACCACCTCCTATGCCCTGGGGTCCTCCATCAAGGCCGGGTAACATGGCACGCCATTCTCCAAGCCCTAAACACTTTGGATATGCCCCAGTCAGTGGCGTACTTCCAGCGCCTGCCATTGGAGCTCATCACATTCCTCCATCAGATGGAATGCAGCCACTCTTTGTAGCGCCTGCTCCAGTTACTGCTACAGCCATACCATTCCCGTCACCTGTTCCTTTGGCAAACTCAACAACAGCTTGGATGACAGAAGCTGCTCCAAGGTCTGCTGCACTACGACTCCCAGTTCCGGGTACAGGGGTCTTCCTTCCTCCTGGATCAGTCCACCCACTGCCTCATCAGATGATGACAGCTTCTCAAGCTCATGCTGAGCCTATCTCTCCAACAGATTCATCTGCTTACGTGCATAACAAGAGCACCGTGGTGGAGATGTCCAATGGTAACGTTTCCCCAAAGAGCTCACCGCCAAAAAAATCCGATGCAGTTGAGCAGAAAGTGGAGTGCAATGGGAGCTCGAATGGGGGCAGTAGCTTGGTGGATGAGAAGGCTGGGAGCAACAAGGACCAGCCAAATGCGGCGAAATAGAGGCAGGGTATAGTACATAGACAACAAAAGAAGAGGTGAGGAAACTTCAATTTTTTGGGTCGTGGTTGCAGGTTGGCACAGAAAGAAATCTCAGAGAGTACGCTGCGCTCAGCTCAAGCAAGAGCTCCATCGACAGCAGTGTTGCTGTTGCCCATGGCATGAGACCTCGCTGTCGGGTTCTTAGGACTGAAACGCTATCCTAAATTTTGTAGCTGCTCTGTAGCACAACTGGATGATCACTCTGCTCTAAGTTATCCTCGGCTATCATTATCTTTATGGAGATAGGATTATGGGAATAGGGTGTCAAGACTCAAGACTATCTCTGCGGCATTTGTTCTTTGCGAATCTTATGATCCTATGCTCTTAGCATCTTTGGGGAATGGAAATTTGTGAAGCAAACGTCGTGATGATGCCTATGGTCCTGATATGTAGAGTCGCTTGGCAAAATCATTTCGTGGCGACTTGTTAGATTGCAATTGGGGAATGTACGACGTGCACATCGACAAACAAATCAACTAACAAATATCATTCAAAATCTTATAAAACAAATGTATATGTACGTCTAATAGTGTTATATTTATGTATAAAGTATCAACTTTCAATTCATAGGGGTGATTGGAAGATGTTTTGAACATGTATAAATTAATCTATTGAACCATGCATATTGGTTTTATATATGTTTAGATGCGCTAATATCCAAATAAATCAAGTAATAAAGTCTTGTACTACAAAAAGAAATGTAGCGGTGAATAGCTATATTTTTATTGACTAGTTTAATGGTATAAGTAACTACTGGCTTCAATTCCTCTCTAGTCAATCTAAGAGTCACCTATTATTATTGATCAAATGTTTGAAAATTTTAATTTTATTAATCAAATCTAGTCACTTTCATTGGATAATAATTTAAAAGTATGTATACAAGTCAAAATTCTCATACACGCTATTCCCTCGACCCTCTGCATGCACTGTGCGTGTGTTTGACAGAAAAACAAAAAATCAAACGTTTGATCAATAGCAAAAGTGTCAATCTAATAACCAATTCATACAATAGCTACCTATAAAACATATACCATCATATTTCACCTGTCATACACATATGATGACTTGGAGTTCGCCTCTTCTCTCTTCTATCTTATCATCTTAAAATATTCATAGCTCGCTTATATTATACTATTATACCTGCTCTAAGTGAGGTTCAGGCCCGTTCAGCTGAGTAAAAGTGGGCTGGATAGGCTCGGCCGAGGCCCAACCGCCCAATGTCAGCGCTGGCTTCGTGGGTCGCACCCGACCCCCTCTTCTGCTGGGCCCCACCCGTCGGCATCCCCACTTCCACAGCTCCGACCATGGCCGATACCGCCGTTTCGCCACCTCCCGCCGCCGCCGGCGAGCACCCCCGCTTCCACCTCCGCGGCTTCCTCTCCCCCGAGACCTGCAAGGTATATGCGTTCTTCCCCCACCCTTAACCTCTCCGCTGAAGCATCGCAAAACCCTCTAAACCCTTGCTTGCTGCGATCGGAATCGTTCACGCGCGGCGGCGCGTGGGCAGGAGCTGGAGTTCGTGCACCGGAGCTGCGGCACGGCCGGGTACCGCCCTTCGGTGGTGTCTACGTCGCTTCCGCACCTGGCCGCCACCGGCTGTGGCCACCTCCTCCTCCCCTTCGTGCCCGTCCGCGAGCGGCTCCGCGACGCCGTCGAGTCGGCCTTCTCCTGCCACTTCGACCTCTTCATCGAGTTCACCGGACTCATCAGGTGCTGCGAAATGACGTGATGTGCATGATGCATTCATTAACGGCTCGATGCTAGTACTTCCACACATCCACATCAAAATGGTAACCGCTCGTTGCTCGTAGCCGAGAAATTAGCGTGCAGTGTAAATTCGAAAGTAGTTGCTGGCTTAGTTCATGTAGATGAGTGAAAGTTTGGTGTAGACTATAGTGAGCTTGCAAGTTACTGGAAGCACCCTGGGTCAAGTGGAAATATCACTGGATTTATGGGAAGTTTCTGTACTGTTGAGTCTCCAGATATCGATTTTTTTTATTCCTTCCAAACACATTTAAGTTCTACCATGATAATTTTCCTTGTTATGACAGCTTAACTACCATATGTACATGCGTAAACTTCGAGTGCTAATAGCAGCCCCTCCTTTTGTTCTAGCAACTGAATAAGAATGCCCAATATAATTTTACTGTATAAAAACTCCATCGCCTTATTCACTTGCTTCCCAGAAGTTAGTTCAAGAGTGCTTCGTTGACAAGCCTGAAAATACTTGACAGCTGACACTATAATGCTTTTCATATTGAAATCCTGTCTGTTGGCTTTGCAGTTGGTGCAAGGGAGCTTCTATTGGATGGCACAGTGATGACAATAAACCTTATCTTAGGCAAAGAGCCTTCACGGTGAGGGCCAATCTATTTTTGGGTATTCAGTCAATTTTCACAGTTGTTTTCATGTCTACATATTATTTTTTCTGTTTCCACAAACAGCATTTCATGCAATCAATCATTTGTGGTCCTTCCGATGTTGTGAATTGCATCTCTTGTGTAAGGTTATCTAGTTAAATCTTCTTTTGGATGAGTAATTTATCTCCATTTACTGGTCTATATAGGTCCTGTCGAAATCAAATCTTCTGTCTCACAATTGTTGGTTTCCTCTGTTTCAAATTACTTGTAGACTATCGTTCTGGTTTGTCCTAAGTCAACTTTTTTTATAACTTTGACCATATATTCACCATGAGAAATTCTTCCATAATATATAACTTGCATGTTGTTTAAATATACATCATCTTTTTTCTTAAAATAAGCATAAGAGAAATGACTTATTAGCTATTAAAAATAAATTTGTGGATAAACTTTTATATACGTGTTCTTAGTGACCTAAAAGCAAATGCTAGAAAAAGAACTATGATGAAAAGGCCCCCAAATTAATTAAATTCAAATTTTATCTTATACGCATAAGCGAAAAGCTGGGGGCATACATATATATACGTGTTCTTAGTGACCTAAAAGCAAATGCTAGAAAAAGAACTATGATGAAAAGGCCCCCAAATTAATTAAATTCAAATTTTATCTTATACGCATAAGCGAAAAGCTGGGGGCATACATATATATAACAATCGATGGTTAAAGATGGTAATGTTTGTCCTTTGACTTGGGACAAAAGTAGAATGACAAGTGATTTGAAATAGAGGGAGTAGTTGTTTATATTTCAAGTCTGCTCTTTTTACTCAAATGTATTTCGTGCTGACTCTTTTTTCCTTCTGAATTCAAATATGGCATTAAACACATCATTTCCATCTTTCGATTAAAAGGCAGTGTGCTACTTGAACGATCATGGGATAGACTACAAAGGTGGAATTTTGCAGTTTCAGGATGGTGATCCTTCCTGTGTTACTCCAGTTGCTGGTGTAAGCTAATCTGTTTTTTTATAATTTAATGAGTATATTTTTTACCGATTAAAAAAGTACTGAATAATCTTGGAACTTCTGAGACGTGTTCTTGTTTTCAGGATGTTATAATCTACACTGCAGATGATCGTAATATCCATTGTGTAGATGAGGTACATTTCTGTTTTATGCATGGACTAGTTGATTGTTTCTCTATCAAGTTCATGGCTATTCTTTCATTAGCATTGCTTATCATATTTTCTGCATGCACTTGGATATGCAGAAAGATTTTATAATAGTTGTTAGTACTCCCTCCAGTCATTTTTATACGATGTTTAGGACATAAATCTAATGAATGATTTAGTGTACTTTATTGTCTGAAACGTCAAATAATATTGACTGGAGGGAGTATTTTTTTATATGAACCAAATAAAATTATTTTGTTTTAGAATAAGCTCTTAGCTGCAACAGGTAATTGAGGCTACATTACTTTATCAAATATTTGGTACTAATTTCTGACTATCTTCTTCGCTTGCACCTTGTTTTTGCAAACAATCTATTTGTATGTGGCAAATTATTATCTCGTCAAGAATCTTCTGTTTCTTCTGAACCTGGTGCATGCCCTTTCTGGGTTATTAACAAAGTTTAACTATTTTTGCAGGTGACAGAAGGTGAAAGACTCACCCTAACTCTTTGGTTCACCAGAGACAGTGCTTATGATGAGGACCCAAAGCTCCTTTCCTTTCTTTCTCAGACATCATTCAACAATCAACCATTTGATCAGAAGTCTTACATTCCTTTGCCAGCCTCTGATATAATGTATTGGTTTGCCTATGAACATTCTGGTTTTGACATACGATGTGCTAGAGTGCACATTCTTGGGTTTTGTTTGCACGTAAGCACTGATGAAGACAATAAATCTGTTGCACCTGCTGAAGATGACCCTATAGAGTTGCTTGGGAAGCCAGTATGGCTTGGTAGGGAAGACGGTGTCTTTGATAAAGTTTTTGCCAATGGCCTGCATGCTCTTCAGGTATCTGCAGATTTCCAGATTATGTGCCATATATAACAGTCGTAATCTTTTATTATCCTTTAATGCACATGTAAAATACCCAAACTCTTGTGTTGTCTTCATGATAATGCTATAACAACAGATATTTCCGTGGTGGTCTTAGAGAATGATATTTTCTCTAATAAGTTGAAATTTTACAAAAATATAAACCAAATGATTTACATGCTTCATTTAGAATGCATTTCTTTTCCCAATACCTGCACGAAATGAACTGTTTACTGCGAAATTCCTGCTTTCCAAACAACCTATTCAAATGTGTTATATCTTTGTTCTGTTAAGTGTGTTACATCATTTGCAAGTCTCTTAAACAGGTGGTGCAATTTTACTACTGGAAAGCACCTGAGCTGGCAGCAAAGAGGAAACAAACTTCTGGTGGTTCAGGAACAGCCTGTCGTCCTGTTATACAATCTAGAACAACAAAACTACCATTGCTATGCAACCATGGCCTTGAACAAACCATATTTGGATCACATAAGAATATAGAGATTGATTTTGAATGGAAGGATTTTGAATTAGCCGTTTCTATGTGGGAGAATTATTCAGAAGAATTGCAGAGAAAGCTGTTAACATTTTTGCCATATTGGGTTTCCAGTGAGGCCATTTTTATTGTCAATTCCATTCCCCCCCAGGTATCTAACGAGAGGAACAAATGTTGACCTGATAAACTGGAAATGCTAATAGAAATACTACCACAATGATGTTACCTAGAATTAGTTCCAAATTAACTTCTCTCTGAAAAGAACCAATTGTCAAGAATGTTGGATTCATCTGGCTTTGCATTTTGAGGGCTTTCGTATGGCATGATAAAGCCACATTTTACCCTTCATAACGTACTACTTTGTTTGCCAGATTTTTCATTATAATGATATTCTGTTATATGCAATTTTCTTTCAAATGGACATGTGCAAAACCCTGTACGTACTCTTTCTCAGAAACAATAAAAGACAGCAGTCTTCGTTGATGCTTAATTCAATCACTGTTTCTTTGCATTTCCTCTTGAAAATTCAAAACATCAGCTTAGAAGTCCATCCCTGCCCCAGGTTCTCTCTCTGAGGCATGCTTGCACAAATGCAAGGTTGTGTTCTTTTATTTGCAAATGCTTCTGAAAGTAGTCCCATTGGCAGGTGGTCTGCAAAGATCCTACTAGATACTAGAATATATGGTATAATAGATGTCCTCTGACAAAAGGTTTATGAATCAAGCTAATGGATGCCATACTGAACATCTCTTCTCTTAGTCTAGTAGGATGATCTAGGCCAGTCTTAAATTTCTTTAGCACATCAATCACATGCCATACTTAAATACTACCCTATTTTCTTTTTGGTCCTCTGTCCTTGCATGCCACAATAATGCATTCGAATTTTACACAAATATCTTAACCAAACTAATCCCAGCGTTGTGATTTTGCATCTTCCTCATGCTTCAGTGATATAAGTGGTGGGCTGGAGGTGGTTTAGTTTGCTCTTGCTCCACTGGTACAGGATGTTCCCAGAAACATCATAAAAGGTGAAGTCAGCTTGGTCCTGGTTTAGCTGGAGGGACATGAACCCTTGCCCATCATAAAAGAACTGGAGCTTATCAGAATTTGGCTGGAAGACTCCTCTCCATGCTTTTGAACCACCTCCGCTTGTGAAGTACTGGATAGGACTGAAACAACAGGAATGCATGCATTCAGGTTAGACAATTTCTTCAATTGTGCGCAAAAATGTTTTCTTCTAAATTACTGTGACATAAAAGTGCAAACTTCATATCAAATGATATTAACCTGTCTCTGCTGCTAATGTGTTCCAGGCAGTGGTCATGCCCATTTATGTAGAAGTCGATGCTGTTGTCCTGAAATTGCATGAAACTATCATTAGAAGAAGTAATTTAAATGGACCTTTAAGGCTTCACATTGAGGCTACTTCTGAATAACCTTGAGAACTGGAAGTAATAGTTGCAGAAGCTCCTGGGTATCACCATGGTCACTGACGCTCCTAATGGTATGATGCCCAACAGCAATCTTCCACTTCGCTGTTGATTTCTTCATTGCCTCATCCATATCCTAGATAATAAGACCCCATAAAATAAAAAGATTAAAATAATTTTGCTATGCGACCTAGTTTTTTTTGGGTTCAGCACTGATGACAGTTCCATTCCAAATACGTACCTTCAGTAGATTAGCTATGTATTTTTGTCGAGGTGCCACTCCTCTCCAGTCATAATGATGGTCTTTAGGGCGAGTCCAATATTTCAGTTGAAATGGAGTTGTGTCGATAAAGAAGAAATCCACAATCTCTGCAAACATTAGATTGATGACGATGGCACAACATTAGAGTCCACGAATCTAGCTTCCTTTCCCAGTAGGAACTAAATACTGCATTTCTTACCTGCATTGACAATGAACGATCTCATGCAAATGAATCGCTGGTCGATCTTTCTCAAGACTGGGCTAAGCTGTGCTATCACATCACCCCTGTAGTCATGATTTCCTAGCACTGAAGAAGCATTCATGTTTTAGTACGCAGTCATATAACAAATTAGCATATTTCGTAACCACCTAATTGCGTGCTAAATGTTTT